>NC_064626.1:1287386495-1288085245 GCF_023864275.1 Schistocerca cancellata | reverse complement strand
ATATAATTATCATGGATGCCAGAGATAATTGAGATAGAGCTTCATCATGTTGAAAATTAGTGTTATAATATAAAAAACGTATGTTAACATATGTTAACATAAACATAAAATAAATACAAAAAACGTATGTTAATATAAAAAAAACGTTACCATACGCTTTTTATATTAACATATGTGAACATACATTTTATTATATTTATTTTATGGTTATGTTAACATACGTTTTTTATATTTATTTTATGTTTATGTTAACATACGTTTTCATGTTTATTTTTATGTTAATGTTATTGTTTAGCTTAACATCCAAAATTAGTTTAAAGTTTGTTTAACATATGGCTGTGTACTGTCATTTCGAATTTAATTGATCTTTGTTTATAGTGTAATTAATTTATCATAGTTTAAAGTTTAATTAATTTATCTTTGTTCCAAGTTTAATCAATTTATGCAGAAAATAAAGCAAATTTTGCTAATATTTTGGTCTCGCAAAATGCGACCTCAAAAAGTAGTTTAAAGTTTGCTTAATATTTGTTTAACATTTATTTGTTTACTGTATTTTCGAATTTAATTGATCTTTGTTCTAAGTTTAATTAATTTATCTTTGTTTTAGGACTACCTAAACTATTGTAAAATAAATAAAAATTTTGATAGCACTAAAACAGTGCTACATAAACATATTGTAAAATATATAATAATTTAAAACCTTCTTCTATAAATTTGTCCACCATTGTGTTCTTTTAGAACTTATTAAGGTGGAAAATCATCTTCATAAGGTTTATCGCTACCTTCTTTTCCGCTTTCGCTTTCTTCGTTAGAATCGAAATCGTTTTCTTCCAAATAACATTTGTTAATTGCTTTAAGAATCTTGTTTATCTATCTGTTTCTACTCCGTTTATTTAAATCTTTTAATCCTACAAAAGCATCTTTTTGTTTGTCATAAACTGTAATTTTTACACAACCAATTTTAAGTAAAACTAAATCTAAACATTTTATTTGGTATTCTTCATCTAACAAACTATTTAATTTTTCTCTTGTATCTTGGTAACGGATTTCATTCATAAAAAATAGATCTATAATTTTAGCATTTCTGTCTTCTTCCATAAACTATTATAGGTTTTTAATAAGTTGGAGAAAGATTGATTTTAAAATTAAACAATATAAACTAGATTCATTAAAAATATAGTGTTTTTTTATTATCTTTTAACCCTGTCTGGCATACAGGTCTCAAATTTACTAATAAGTAAGTATCATCTGAATCTACATTCTTTCTAATTTTATTTGTTTACATAACTAAGGAAACAGATGTATTTGTTTACATAACTAATAAAACAGATGTATTTGCTTACAAATATAGTTCTTTTTCATTATATGTTGGACCTAAGGGTCTAGATAAATATAAATTAAATAACAAACATAAGTCTTTCTTTAAGGTGTTGTTTCAATTTTATCGAGTTTATACTTTAATCTTGTAATTTAGATATATATTTTTATTCTTAATTTCTTCTTGCAACCAATAACAATCTGGTATATTTTCTGTGTTTAATTTATTGTTGTTGTATACAATTATCTTTGTGTTTCACATAACTAAGGAAACATGTATTTGTTTATATAACTAAGTAAATTAATTATTCCTAAAGATGTATTTATTTACATAACTAAGTAAACAGATGTGCCGAGCAAGGTGGCGCAGTAGCTAGCACACTGGACTCGCATTTGGGAGGAGGACTGTTCAATCCTGCATCTGGCCATCCTGATTTAGGTTTTCCATGATTCCCTAAATCGCTCCAGGCAAATGCCAGGATGGTTCCTCTTCCTTCCCTAATCCAATGAGACCAATGACCTTGCTGCCTGGTCTCCTTCCTCAAAAACAACTCAACTCAAACAGATGTATTTGTTTGCAAAAATCGTGGATTTTTCATTGCCTTTTAATATGTTCAAATTGGATGGGTTTAAATTTCTAATAATTTTTATCATCTTCATCATAAGTTAAAATTTTTTATCATTAATTTTATAACAACATTAATAATTGATTTGTTATACATCTAACTTAAAAAATATTAATAATCAAATTGTTAGTTTAATCTTTCTTATAATTATATCTAATATTGCTCTTTATTACTTCAACAATAAATTTATTAAAATTTTCATTTTAATAACCTCACATTGTATTTGTTTTTATCTTCTATATACATATTATAATCTTGTATTTTTATGTCATTTATTAGACAACTGGGAATCATACCACAGCAAAAAACATAGATTTGGGTAATCTATTTTAGTTTTTGATTTTCAGATCTTCTTAATTTTGTACAATCTCTACAAATTGATAGTATCTTTCCATGATTTCTTGCAAAACAATCTAAATTCTTTTTAATATTACATAAATTGCATATTTTTAAACTGTTGCCCACACAATTTTGTACATTTTGTTCTTTGTAATCCATACAGTTTTGTTCATTTTGTTGTTTTCTGTCTTGCATTTCTTCCATACTATTATGCATATAAGAGATTTTAATAGAATATCTGCTAATATGGTCATTATTTAAACACTTTTTACAAATTGATCTAGGTCTACCAAATTTTTTTTCCATATTCTAAATTTTTTTTGTTTGAATAATATTTATTAAGTTTATCATTATTTATAGACTTTTTACAAATCCATCTTGGTTTATCTAACTTTGTTCCATATTCTGTAATGTCTTCAACTATACAGCATTTATCACATTTCTTTTGCTCTATGTTCTCCATTTAATACATAAAAAATTAATAGTGTTGTCCATTTGTTGTTATCTTTTTAGTTTTTAATAAAATTTACTTTTGTTAACTAATACATTTTAATATAATTTACTTACATTCACAATGCGAAATTTTTAAAATTATATACTTTTATTAACTAATTTATTTTATTTTCTTAATGTTGTCCATTTTTTCCTTTCCATTTATATTTTTATAAAAGTTACTTTTGTTAACTAATATATTTACTTACATTAACAATACAAATTACCTTTATTAACTAATTCTTTTTTTAATTTTTTATTGTTGTTCATTTTTGTTGTCCATTTATATTTTTATAAAATTTACTTTTGTTAACAAATACATTTTACTTACATTAACAATACAATTTACCTTTGTTAACTAATTCATTTTTTATTTTCTAAATGTAGTCAATTTTTTGCTGTCCATTTATATTTTTATAAAATTTACATTTGTTAACTAATACATTTTACTTAAATTAACAACATAATTTGCCTTTGTTAAGTAATTCATTTTTTTATTTTTTATTGTTGTCCATTTTTTGCTTTCCATTTACATTTTTATAAAATTTACTATTGTTAACTAATACATTTTACTTACATTAACAACACAATTTACCTTTGTTAACTAATTCATTTTTTATTTTCTAAATGTAGTCAATTTTTTGCTGTCCATTTATATTTTTATAAAATTTACATTTGTTAACTAATACATTTTACTTACATTGACAATACAATTTACCTTTGTTAACTAATTCATTTTTTATTTTTTATTGTTGTCCATTTTTTGCTTTCCATTTACATTTTTATAAAATTTTGCTATTGTTAACTAATACATTTTACTTACATTAACAATAGAATTTACCTTTGTTAACTAATTCATTTTTAAATTTTTTATTGTTGTCCATTTTCTGTTGACCATTTATATTTTTATAAAATTTGCATTTGTTAACTAATACACTTTACTTACTTTAACAATACATTTTACCTTGGTTAACTAATTCATTTTTTTATGATTGTATTGTTGTCCATTTATATTTTAGTAAAAATTTAATATTGTTGTTGTTGTTGTGGTCTTCAGTCCTGAGACTGGTTTGATGCAGCTCTCCATGCTACTCTATCCTGTGCAAGCTGCTTCATCTCCCAATATGTACTGCAGCCTTCTGAATCTGTTTAGTGGATTCATCTCTTGGTCTCCCCCTACGATTTTTACCCTCCACACTGCCCTCCAAAACTAAATTGGTGATCCCTTGATGCCTCAGAATATGTCCTACCAACCGATCCCTTCTTCTTGTCAAGTTGTGCCACAAACTCCTCTTCTCCCCAATCCTATTCAATACCTCCTCATTAGTTATGTGATCTACCCATCTAATCTTCTGCATTCTTCTGTAGCACCACATTTCAAAAGCTTCTATTCTCTTCTTGTCCAAACTATTTATCGTCCATGTTTCACTACCATACATGCCTACACTCCATACAAATACTTTCAGAAACGACTTCCTGACACTTAAATCTATACTCGATTTTAACAAATTTCTCTTCTTCAGAAACGCTTTCCTTGCCATTGCCAGTCTACATTTTATATCCTTTCTACTTCGACCATCATCAGTTATTTTGCTCCCCAAATAGCAAAACTCCTTTACTATTTTAAGTGTCTCATTTCCTAATCTAATTCCCTCAGCATCACCCAACTTAATTCGACTACATTCCATTATCCTCGTTTTGCTTTTGTTGATGTTCATCTTATATCCTCCTTTCAAGACACTGTCCATTCCATTCAACTGCTCTTCCAAGTCCTTTGCCGTCACCTGACAGAATTACAATGTCATAGGCAAACCTCAAAGTTTTTATTTCTTCTCCATGGATTTTAATACCTGCTTCGAATTTTTCTTTTGTTACCTTTACTGCTTGCTCAATATACAGATTGAATAGCATCGGGGAGAGGCTACAACCCTGTCTCGCTCCCTTCCCAACCACTGCTTCCCTTTCATGTCTCTTGACTCTTATAACTGCCATCTGGTTTCTGTACAAATTGTAAACAGCCTTTCGCTCCCTGTATTTTACCTCTGCCACCTTCAGAATTTGAAAGAGAGTATTCCAGTCAACATTGCCAAAAGCTATCTCCAAGTCTACAAATGCTAGAAATGTAGGTCTGCCTTTTCTTAATCTAGCTTCTAAGATAAGTTGTAGGGTCAGTTTTGCCTCATGTGTTCCCATATTTGTATGGAATCCAAACTGATCTTCCCCGAGGTCAGCTTCTACCAGTTTTTCCATTCGTCTGTAAAGAATTCGCATTAGTATTTGGCAGCCGTGACTTATTAAACTGATAGTTCCGTAATTTTCACATCTGTCAACGCCTGCTTTCTTTGGGATTGGAATTATTATATTCTTCTTGAAGTGTGAGGGTATATCACCTGTCTGATACATTTTGCTGACCAGATGGTAGATTTTTGTCAGGACTGGCTCTCCCAAGGCTGTGAGTAGTTCTAATGGAATGATTTCTAGGTTAACTAATACATTTTATTTATTTACATACATTCGCAATGTAAAATTTTTAATACAATTTACTGTTGTTAACTAATACATTTTACTTATTTTCTTATTGTTGTCCATTTATATTTTAATAGAATTTACTTTTGTTAACTAGTACATTTTATTTATTTACATACATTCACGATGTAAAATTTTTAATGCATTTTACTTTTGTTAACTAATGCATTTTATTAATTTTCTTATTGATCTCAATTTTTTGTAGTGCATTTAATTTTTAATATAATTTACTTTTGTTAACTAATACATTTTAATTAATTTACTTACATTCAAAAAGTAGATGAAACTAGATTGCTGAAAGCATAGTGATGTGATTTTTTATTATAGCTATTATTATATTATTTTATTATATTACATAATGATTAGGTAATGGGATAGTAGGATGATTTTGTGTGTTTTGGATAATTAGACTTATTTTGTGAAAAATAGAATATGCGAGTGTTAACGAGCAATTTTCTATTTTTTATATAATTGGGGTAGTGAGCTAGAACATACAAAATCCTACTAATACCACCACACTTTTTAAGACTTTTATTGTACAGGGAGGCGAGAAGGCCAGTTCATGTTTCGTAGAAGGCGGTCGGCCACTGGCGGATTCACAACCGTCCCACTCTAGCACTTCCTCATCCGACTGAAACCAACATCTACACATGTCTTTCTTCAGGTCGTCAAACATTTAAAAGTCGAATGGTGAAAGACCTGGGCTGTGTGGACAATGTGGGTGCGCACGTTATCGTGCACCAGGATGATTCCGTCTGACAATAATCCTTAGGTGTTACGACTTAATGTCGTGTCGCACTTGCTGCAACGTGTCTTCACAGCGCTGCGCGTTGATTGTGGCTCCACGCTCGAGCAGAAGGCCCCGGCACTCGGAGAAGGTCGTTATGATCTTACGTGTGCCACCATTTCGAGTCCGATGGCAAACGGTGAAGACAACAGCACGATAATGCCCATCCCCATACTGTCAATCAGACGAAGGCTAAGGTGCAGCGATTGGTTAGCAGACACTGCAGCATCTTCCTTAAACCCCGAATCTTTCAGTATGTGGTTTTCGCATCTTTGGGGATGTGAAGAAAGACATGCCTTGGCGTCGGTTTCAGCCAGACAAGAAGATGCAAGAGTGGGTGCAGTTGTGGATCCGTCGGCAGCTGGCCGCGTTCTACGAATCAGGAACTGATCGTCCAGTCTCCCTGTGGGATGAATATCGTGTGGTGATTACTTTTGATGGGAACAATTCCACGGTACCGCTATGACGGGTATTTGGTTCTCACTTGACTGGCCCTTTGCACCACAATAAACTCCGAAATACGACTTAATTTGCCTTTTGAATGTGCTTGTCCACTCCGTTTTCTCAATACGCAATCGCTATGCAGTGTGTTTATACATTCCAGCCGCTCGGTAGCGCTGCAGTAGCCAAATTGTAGAAAACCGTGTGAGTTTCGTGGCTCGTTATCTTGAAATGGTGTCTCTTGGCGTTACAGATACATGACGCAGAAAGTTAAGTGTATAAGCGGAGCAGAGACGAATCGGAAACAAAAAATGAAAAGAAATAAAGGACTTAATTGCCGGAGATAGGCTTATGGGCCCTGTATCTCTTGAAACCCTTCTCCAAAGTGAAATAAACTCATCATAGCCTCTTAAATCCTACGATGAAGTGAAGGTTGTCTAGAGGCAAAAACTACTATTGACTCTTTTCCTAAGCACACTCCGAAAAAAAGTGAATTCTTTCCAGTGACGATTTGGGCTTAACTACGCTAAAGTTTTACGGAATGCATCACATGGAATCGAACATAAGCATTTTTCGTAACTGGGACTGTATTTTTCATCTCCTTGAACGTACACACACACCATCTCGGCTTGTTCCCGACATGAACACCGAACCATTCTGCTGCTGACAGGGCGCTGCGTCGATCACACAGCCAGCAACACACACGAGGAAAACACGGCGCGTGATCAGGGGAACTGCCGCTCGTCAGCACCATCTACCGAGTCAAAGACACACTTCCGGACACATGTTCATGTATTCCTGCATTTCCAGTCAAGAATCCGGCTCTGCAGTTCGTGTATTTTATTAATGTTCGCCCTGTATTCTGCACTTTGCAAACACTTTACTGAATGTACATAAGATACTTCTAATTACTTTTTACCATATGGAACCTATCTGGAATTTACTTTGTTAAGGTAATCAAAAACTATTATTGATTCTTTTCCAAAGCGCGATGAGGCTATGGGTTTCGATTTATAACTTCGGCACACACATAAATAACCCTTCACTTCAACTTTTGTATTCGTTACAACTAGGTTTGTTCTCGGCACAGCAGTGTGTAGTATGACGACTTGAAGAAAATTGGTATTACTGTACCGTATGATAATTCTTCTGTAAAAAAACGTTGTTCTACGAGGATTTCCGTCACGATCTCTGAAGGAGCAATTTCTCTTTAACGTTTAAGAAATAATGTTGCTATTGCTAAAGTGAAGTTAATTATCTTTTGTGAAATTGGCTCTTACTTAGAGACAACATGGATGCAAACCATGAAACTAATATGTAGGACATTGACCACAGTCAGTTTTGTAATTACATAACTATTGAAATTAATTTGTTAAGAAACTTTGAAGTTATTTCCAAGTAAAGTCATTGTTGACTGATGTTGCTATCTTCTTCCCACAGTGGATTAGCTTAGATGTCAGGATTACTGTCCTTAACATTCTGCAGTATTCTTGTCATGAGCTAATTCATCAACATTCGAGGTGTTCCTGCCAGACACAGCTTCAATTTTGTCCTACAAGATAATTTTATTTCCTTGAGTAATTTATGATTTTGATGAAGACATTGTTTAGCCTAATTACTTTTTGGCGAAAACGGCTTGCATCTGTGCAATTCATGTCTTTCAGCACTTTACTAAAATAATTTGTGGTAGATTAATCTCTCTCGTGTCATCAGATGTAGTAGGCTTTTTAACTTGGTCAGGATTTATCCTTAGAACAATGAGCTGCACGTCATGTCCTAATATGCTGTTGATTATAATCTTTATCATATTTTTATAGACAAATCAAAGGAGCAAACTCATACTATGCCCACCAATGGCTGTCTTACAGCATTCAACTGTCCTAGTTGGAAAGTTTAATGTAGGGATTAAACTGAAAGACAATGGTGCTAATTGCAATAAATATCTACTGCAATTTTTTTAAGAAAATCTAGGTTTGTATCACTATCAACCACAATGCCTTTAAATAGGTCAATGGAACTTTTAGATGATTTATGAACAGATTATCGTTTCCAGCTGCTGCTCGGTGCTTAGTTACTATTATAAAACATTAGTAACGGAACTCGACGGCTGATGTACATATTTCCAGATGCATCTAGAGGCTTTGTTCTTAACTGTAAGGCAGTTTCTAAAGAATGTGTCGACTCCACCTTCCTTCGTATCTGCTCTAAAGAGATAAGAAACTAACTTAAATCGTTAATCTCTTGCTGTATCTATAGCTGTGGTCACACGATGTTGAGAGTGGCACATTATGTGAAATGAGTTGGATGAATCCAAGTCATCAATACAGATGAGTAGCTCGCGAAATTCAGTTCTGAGTGCTCGGATGATCTGGTGTATTAACTATAACTGGTTTCGCATACTGACCAAGCTAAAACTGGTCAGACAAAAATGTTCTGGTAATTTCTAAATACTTTCTGTTAAGCACTTGTTTGCACAGAAGCTGTACGTTAAAATCTGCAGTTCAGCCATTTTCTCAAACTGAATGTTTCTTCAACCATAATCTCTCTTACAATGCGTTTTCCTTCTCCCCTCGCTACTCTAAAAGTGGTACATCTCTGACACCTGTAGGAAAAAACAAGACTCAGGTGAACACATGTAAGATATGATAACAGACGGATAATATACGGTATGTACTAGAACCAAGAGGGGGAAATAAGAATGGAAGATCAGGAACAATGTGCTGGCATTACAAAAGATACCAGACAGGGTGTTGTCTTTCTCTCTACTGTTCAGTCTATACATCGAAGAAGCAATGGCAGAAATAAAAGGAAGGTTCAGAAGTGGGATGAAAATTCGGGGTCATATAGTCTCAGTAACAAGATTCGCTGATGACATTACCATCCTCAGTGAAATTGAGGAGGAACTATTGAAAGGAATAATGAGCACAATGAGAAGAGTAGCAGAAAGAAGATCACTGATAAATGTAACAACAAATTGTAGACTGCAAGCTAGACGAAGCGCAGGAATTTTGCTACTTCGGAAACAAAATAACACGTGACGGACGAAGCAAAGAGAATATAAAAAGCAGACGAGGGCAGACAAACGCAGCATTCCTAGCCTGAAAAATTTAGTAATATGGAACACTAGCTTTAATTTGAGAATGAATTTCTAGAGAAACTGGATTTGGAGCACGTGAATCGCGGATTGTGGAAAAACAGGAAAAAAGAGTATCGAAGCGTTTGAGATGCGGTGCTAAAGAACAATGTTGAAAATTAAGCGGACTGATAGGATAAGGAATGAAAAGGTTCTCCGCTGAATCGGCGAGGAGAGGAACATTTTTTTTAGAAAACGTTGACAGGAAGAAGAAAGATACCAAACGTTTCAAGACATCAGGGAATAACTTCGATGGTAGTAGAGGGAGCTATGGGGGGTAAAAGCTGTAGAGGGAAACAGAGATGCACTCAACAAATAATTGAGGACGTAATGCGCATGTGGCACTCTGAAATGAAGAGGTTGATGCAAGAGGGGAATTCGTGGTGGATATAGTAAACCAGTTAGATCACTGACGACTCAAAAAAAAGTAACCACACATTTATAGTGAGAGAACGATATTGAGCACTTTATATCCTAGGGGCTACCATCCTACAGTGCATGCAATGAGGATATGATGAAGACATTGAAGAACGCTAAAGGAATGAGCAGTAAATAAATTATGGAGACTGCTTATATACAATAATAGATACAGAAGGATTTAAGAAATATATGTTTAAAAACTTTCAATGTGTAATTTATGTATAAATGTAATTTCAATTTTGAAAGAAAATTCAAGTAGCGACAGAGGGCGACAACATATAAGACTTAACCAAACGATGGTGGGAGGGCATGTTGAGGGGACACAAAGAGACATGGAGACACACACACACACACACACACACACACACACACATACACACACACACACACACACATGCTTCCAGCAACAAAACTGTTCTTAATTTCCGAACAGCTCGGAAATTAGATGATGACTGTACGTATTTTATAAATCGCATTTTGTATGTGTGTCGAAAATGTCTTCCATACTGTTCATAGTAAACTGACGTTTAAGTTACGATACACGTAACAGGATTAATTTGTGTGGTACATCCATTGGTTTTCTTGACACAGTGTGCTAGACTATAAGAAGCGGAACAGCAGTCGTGTATCCGTGACACAAATCAAATTTAAAGTCAATTCTCTGGCGGGAATATTTATAAGTAACACCTGAGGCGCTAGGGTGTATGTAAGTATATAAAGAGAGAAATCTAAGTGCTTCGTTAAGCACATTACATTCATCTTTAAAAGTCACTTGCTCTTAGGAATAGAATATCATCCATTTACTTGAGTACTTTGATTGTTTAACTAATAATGCGGTTGGTTTTTGGGCTGACGTACAACAGTACGAACAATGTCAAGACCCGTATGTAAATGTAGTGGAGTCGTTATAGCAACACAAACTTTCACAAGACAAGCGTCACATGGACGATTACTTCGAAAAGCTGAATTGTTACTAACAAACTGGATAAAAAGGCCACGAGAAGACTCTTAAACTCTTACTAATTTTTCAAACTGTCCTGCACGTAAATATAATATGTAAATAGTGGACAATTAAAATGCGTCTTGTCCTAATCAAGTATGACCATCTGGATCAGTTATTAAAATAAGATCGTTAAAACAATTTTATCACATACAGGCTGTTCCAGAAATGTTACGTCAAACTTCGAGGGTTTGTGGAGGATGTATTGAGAAGCATATCAATGACAGGAATCCATGTCTGGAAATGTCGTCCAACGACGCTACAGAGTACCAAAAGTTACGCAGGCACCAGCTAGCGCCCGCCTCCAGACCACAGCTTCACCAGCAAACGTGACTTTCTACGCCGACGCACCACGGGCGGAACGTCTCGGAATGTTGTTTGTTATTCAGCGATCAGTACCGATTAGCACGATCGCCAGCGGAAAATGTGAATGCACGGCTCTGTTGCCTTCGTGGATGATGGTTCTGGGCACGGGTTTCCATCTGCAGTTTATTTTTCTCCTGTGTGCTGAAAACACTGGATGTTTTAGAGGGTTCCAGGAGAAAAATAAACTGCGAATGGCAACACGCGTCCGAAACCGCCAGAGTGCATCTCTTTCATAGGAGACAAAGCCTTTCCGCGCAGCAGACAGCTCCGTTTCTTCCACTGGCGGCAGCCGCTGTCGGTGAATAAGAAACAACACTGTGGACCGCCAGCGCACAGGGCCACACTTTCTGCCGAAGGGCCGGACCGGCATCAGCAGCCAGCGCCTGCAACTTCGATGCTCCGTAGCGTCGCTGGATGACGTTTCCAGACACAGGTTCCTATCCTTGATTTCTTCCTCGAGACACCCTCCACAATCTCTCGAAGCCTGTCACAACCTTTCTGGGACACACTGTATAGCAGCCAAAACATTACGATGTTTTGCGGGAATATATGTCTGAAATACTTACGATTGGCTCAATTGTACTTCTGTTGTTCCCGGAATATGCTTTCCTGCCGCCATGCATAATGCTGTTATAGTCGTAATCGTATCCGTAATCTATTACATCTTCAGGATTAAGCTTTTTTAAAAAGTTTTCTTTACCTGAAAGAAAAGTATAGGCACACTTCATAACAATATTCAAATACGTTTCATCTCATTTCTTAAGCTATTACCTTCTATACGGTATGGCTGCCCTCATTAGATATTGCCTCCTGATGACTGTGGGTAGAAAACCGCCTAAAGAACTCGGTGACGTGACACTGTCGGTTTAAAGGCAGCGCCCAGTGAGCAACATGTCACGTGTGGAAAGGTGTTGGTAGTTACAAGAAGAAATGAAGACATCAGACAGAAGTCGGCAGTTTAATATGGGAGCCATAAAATTTCTCCCATCAAATCTACGCTATCGTGTTAACGTAAATCACGCGATATAAAGCCTTCAAAGCTACCTATAACCCTGGAAAGGGTCTAGTCGTTTTGTCTGGGGATGTGTCCTCAAAGATTACTGAACTGGCTGCTGTTGGTAGGTACGAAGTCGTGCAGCGTTTGTCGTCCTGCCTGTGGACCTGGGTATCACCTGGTGAGCGACAATGCTCCACCACACAGGACTGGGTTGATGAACAGGTACCAAAAAAGCTGGAGATATTTGAAGAATGAAGCAGGCTGAATATGAATGTAACACTGGAGACTGTAACGGAACTGGCTCATTTTTCGTTATGTATTGGATTACTCGACGCACTTCATAAATTTCCTACGCATTGCAGATAAGTTCATATTTTAATATCGCATTTCATACGGTTTTAATGATACAAATAATATATTTTTGTACACTTACATACAGAACATGTTCTAGCATGAATCTGATATCAACAATATCATTTATATTATTTTAAAAAAGCTTAATTTTTTACGTCTGTTGAATTCACTTAAAAATTCGGTTAGCCAGTTGTAATTATATACAAAGTCACTGACATTAAAATTGTTAATTATGAACTCTCTAACTGACATCAGGAAATATTATTCATACGTAACTCATTTGTTATGTAAAAGACTTTCTTTGATGTGTGCATTACCTGTATCCCTCTCGCCTAGTCGGAAGTTGCAGGGAAGTTGCTGTAGGCCTAGTTGCATGCTTTATCGCTTTTTGAAGTTAAGACATGTTTGAATGCTGAATGCGCGGATAAGCTACTACAAACAGCATAGTGGATGCATTATTGTAACCAAGATAGACACGAAGCCAAGTTTATATGCCAAATAGCTCCGCAAATGATGAACAGATTCAAGAAATGTATGATGTGATAAAAGAAAATATTCAGATACTTAAGGGAGACGAAAGTTTAATACTCGTCGAGGGGACTGGAATTCGACAGTGGGGAAAGGAAGAGAAGGAAAAGTAGTAGGTGCATAGCAACTTGGGGTAAGCAGTGAAAGAGGAAGCTGGCTAGTAGAATTTTGCGCAGAGCATAACTTAATCATAGCTAACACTTGGTTTAAGAATCACGAAAGAAGGTTATATACGTGGAGAAGGCCTGGAGACACTGGAAGATTTCAGATAGATTGTATAATGGTAAGACAGAAATTTAGGAACAAGGTTTGGTATTGTAAGACATCTACAGGGGCAGATGTGGACTCTGACCACAATTTTTTGGTTATGAACTGTAGATTAAAACTGAAGAAACTGCGGAAAGGTAAGAATTTAAGGAGATGGGACCTGGATAAACTTAAACTATCAGAGATTCTAAAGAGTTTCAGAGAGAGCATTAGGGAACGATTGACAAATACAGCAAAAATAAATACAGTAGAAGAAGAGTGGGTAGATTTGTGAGATGAAATAGTGAAGGCCGCGTAAAAAGATGAGGGCTAGTAGAAATCCTTGGGTAACAAAAGGGACATTGAATTTCATTGATGATAGTAGAAAATATAAAAATGCAATAAATGAAGCAGGAGGTTAGTTACTGATCTTCCCCGAGGTCGGCTTCTACCAGTTTTTCCATTCGCCTGTAAAGAATTTTTTGTCAGTATTTTGCAGCCGTGACTGAACCGATAGTTTGGTAATTTTCGCACCTGTGAAGACCAGATTTCTTTGGGATTGGAACTATTATATTCTACTTGAGGTCTGAGGCTATTTCGCCTGTCCCATACATCCTGCTCACCTGATGGTAGATTTTTGTCATGGCTGGCTCTCCCAAGGCTATCACTGGTTCTAATGGAGTTCTAGTTTTCAAGGGGTTCCTTGCAGAGTGAGGGAGTGGCCATGTACGTAAAAAACATTTATAATTTGAGTCCATAGATGTATCATGGCACTGCACTGAACAGATTTTTTGAGTTTTGTGCAGGGGCAGTTGAATTTAGCGAAACTAAACTTCAATTTTTGTTGTTTATAGATGCCCTAACTCTAACTTCAGACCATTTCTGCTCAATCTAGAGAGGGTTCTTGATTCACTTTATAGGAAGCACCAGAAATTAGTTATCTGTAGTGACTTCAATATTAAATTGGTATATAATTGTGCAACAAAAAGGATGCTGTTAGATCTCCTAAATTCATGTATGTACTGCAGACTGTGCTTTTTCCAGTTGGGGCGCAGGGGAACAGTAGTACAGCCATAGACAATATTGTCGTAGAAGAAGCTGAGTAGGACCGTGGTGCAGTGGTTATGATACCTGTCGATTGGAGGGTCGTGATTTCAAAACTCACCTACAATGTACCATTTTAATTTCTATATTCGGTTCGAGTACATTCTAGAAGTATCCACAAATGTCAGGAAGCATTGTACTGGAATGTTCTGTAGTTGTATATATATTGTATGTGTTCTGGCCGGAGGCAGTTCGCTCCGCGTTCTTGTACGTGCAAGTGCTGAATAAACCTTCGTTAAGTGAAGTTAGTGTTCGTCATTCATCTAATTGCACCTTCTTCTACGTGACGTTACTCTGGTGGAGGCGCCGGGCACTGGAACTAGTGACAGCGCACATTATCGACGACACGGTGGCTCCCATCAGGCCACGACAGAGCCGCCGTTTACGTGGCGAGAAAGCCGAGTTCCAGCCGTATTCAACACATCCCGATCTGCTGGAGACAGAAGAAGAACAGGACGTTACGATGACAACCTCTGTGTGCCACCACATGAGACACCCTTCCGGGCTCTCTGGTGACAATGGCCAAGATCCAAACAAGTGGCCGAAGGTATATGAGCGTATAGCCAAATTTAACAAATGGGATGCCACCGTGTGTTTGGCTAACGTATTTTTCTACCCGGAGGGCACTGCCTAGCAGTGGTATGAGAACAACGAGGAGAAGTTCACAAGATGGAAAGTTTTCCAGGTGGAACTGCCCAAGTATTTCTGCGACACACAACGACAGAAGTGCAAGGCTGAAGATGAATTAAAGTGCAGGGCACAGCATCCAGGAGAAACTACAGCGTCCTACATTCAAGACGTCTTGGAGCTGTGTAAAATAGTGGATCCTAGAATGAAGGAGGAAGATAAGGTTGCACATCTCATGAAGGGTGTCGCTGAGGACATGTATCAAGTCCTACTCCTGAAGGAGGTTTCGACAGCAGACGACTTCATAAAATGGTGCCAGTATATAGAGACAAAGCATCAAAAAAGAATTACACGCAAGAAGTTTGAACGGCTTCCTAACGTCGTATCGATGACTGTAATGGAGGAAGCAACTGATTTCACAAGTTTTCTTCGTCAGATAGTGAGAGAGGAAGTTCAGAAGGCACTTGGATTGCACGGCGAGCAAAAAAAAAAAAAAAAAAAGACGCTTCAAGAGGTCATAAGGGAGGAAGTAGAACAGATATTCAACCCAATCTCTCGTCCTTGATTTCCCTTTAAAACGGTGAAAAAGTCGAGACTCAGGCGTAGCTACGTTCCTACAATGCCGCATGAGGAACCTGTTTGGCACCAAGGAAGACACGTCTGGACGACCCAGGACAACCAACCAGCTTGTTTCCACTGCGGAAGACCGCGACATGTGGTGCGCTATTGTTGAGAAAGGCGACGGATATTTGATGACGCCCACGCCAGAAGACAGCAGACCGATCTTAGCCGACGCCAACTCCGGGACGACGAAGATGTACAAGAAGATGTGGGTGCAGGACGACGTAGGTCACCATCGCCGCAAGCTAGCCGCTGGAGAGGACGCTCCCCAACACGCCGATCAAGGTCTCCATCGTCGTTTAGAAGCTCCAGCCGATCACCTAGCCGCCGCAACCTGGGAAACTAGAGGGTGGACGTGAGGCCGCCGAAGATATAAATCCTCCGCCGTCGATCACTACAAAATTGATAGAAAACTACGTCGATACCCTCATGGATGGCCGACCAGCCTAAGCTCTTGTGGACTCTGGAGCACCATATTCAGTCATTTAGGAGAAGTACCGTCGCCAGTTGCAGAAAACCGTATTCGTTGACAGCAAAACATCTCAGCTGAAGGTGGCTAATGGGAAATATGTAAAACCTACCGGAAGAAGTACCATACGTGTGGGTATAAGTGGTCATACACATCCCTTAGAATTCATCATCTTACAAGAGTGTAGTCATGACGTCGTTCTTGGATGGAACTTTTTGAAAGCTTCTCAGGCAATTATTGATTGTGGCCGCTCGAAGATTATGCTAGACGAGATGAGATACTGCGGACAGGAAGATGCGCATTTAAGTGTGTGGAGACTATGTGTGCTGGATGAAATGATTATTCCTGCCGTCAGTGGTAGGAAGGTAACTGTCACATGTCATGCCATGCATCAACTCATGGATCTTGTAGTGGAATGTAAGAGAAGCATTCCATTGAAGAATAACTTTGTCATCCCAGCGTCTGTCGTCTCGTTTAAGAACGAATTCGGTGAATTGTGCACAGTTAACTGTCACCGAGAACCGCAGATCCTTCCAAGACGCAAGTGCGTAACAAACGCTGAGCCGTTAATTGAAGAACAGCTGAGCATCACAGAAACCTTCCATGCCGAGTCTGTGGGCGAAATTAGTGCCATCACTACGAGAGATCTACTAGCTCGACTATCACCAGATCTCACTAAGGAACAACAGAAGAAGTTACTTGCCATTCTTCAAGAGTTCTCTGACTGCTTCAATCCACAGGTGAAGAGCAAATTAGACAAATCGACGGTGAAGCACCGGATTAGCACTGGAGACCATCAACCAATAACCCAGAGAGTATACCGTGTGTCTGCAACGGAATGTCGAATAATTCGCGGCGAGGTAGAGAAAATGATGAACACTGACATCGTTCAGCCTTCACAGAGCCCACGGTCGTCGCCAGTGGTCCTCGTCAGGAAGAAGGACAGCAGTTGGCGCTTTTGTGTTGAATACAGGAAGCTTAATAAGATAACTAAAAAGGACGCTTACTCTCTTCCACGAATTGACGATACACTAGATTGTCTGAAGGGGGCTAAGTTTTTCTCAACCACGGACATGTACTCGGGATACTGGCAATTCGAAGTAGATGAGGCTGACAGTGACAAAACTGCATTCATCACCCCTGAGGGCCTGTATGAGTTTAAGGTAATGCCGTTTGGTTTGGTTTGAACGGATGATGGATAATCTTCTAAGGCACCTGAGGTGGACGATGCGTCTTTGTTATTTAGATGACATTATAGTGATCTCAGACACATTGGATGAACATAAAAAGATTGAGTGCCGTTCTTAAGTGTCTTCAACAAGGCGGACTGAAACTTAATCCAAGAAAGTGTCTCTCTGGAGCAAAAGAAATCAAATTACTTGGACGCCTTGTGTCAAACGAAGGTGTGCGGCCAGACCCAGAAAAGGTGACGCCTACAACGGAATTTCCTATTCCTAAAAGTATTAGAGAAGTGAGAAGCTTCCTCAGATTATGTTCTTATTACATTCGTTTAATCAAAGAAGTTTGTATCAAAGCCAGGCCACTCCAAGAATTGTTAAAAACTGATGTTTAATCTATCTGGGGCGGTTCTCAACAAGATTCTTTCGATGTGCTGCGATAAGCTCTGACGACTGACCCTGTACTTGGTCTGTATGATGAGACAGCACCTACAGAACTACACACAGATTCCAGTGGGTATGGGCTCGGTGCTGTTCTGGTGCAAATTTCGGATGGAAAAGAGAAGGTTATAGCTTATGCTTCTAGGACACTTACAAAACTATTCAACTACAGAAAGTATTCAACTACAGAAAGAGGATGTCTTGCTGTGATCTGGGCCATGTGCAAATTTCGACAGTATCTCTATGGAAGGCCATTTACAGTTGTTACAGACCATCATTCACTTTGTTGGTTGACAGATCTTAAGGATCCAACAGGACGACTCGCCAGGTGGACACTACATCTTCAAGAGTATGACACTACCATAGTGTACAAAAGTGAAAGAAAACACCAAGATGCCGACTGTCTCTCAAGAAACCCTGCGCAAGAGCATCAAGACTTTGATGAAGATAGTGACTGTCTCGCTGCACTCCAGGATCTCTCTGCTGAGCAGAAGAAGGACGCCAAGATATCTCAAATTATGTTTGCCTTAAATCGGCCAGAGGATGGGAAAGGACAATTCAAGGTAGTTAATGGATTACTTTGCTAGAAAAACTTTGATCAGTTTGGAAAGACGTGGCCACCAGTGAGTCCTAAACACATGCGCTTAGATGTTCTACAGAAATTCCATTACACACCTGAGGCCGGACATTTAGGATTTATTAAGACCTACGATAGAATCCGCAAGAGATTTTTCTGGCCAGGTTTATTTAGGAGTGTCCGTCACTATGTGTCGCACTGTAGAGAGTGCCAGAGGAGAAAAGCAGTTCCTCAGAAACCACCTGACCGACTCATACCAATTCCACCAGCCGAAACCCCTTTCCAGCGTGTTGGGATTGACCTCCTCGGACGATTTCCAATGTCTGCTAGTGGCACTAGATGGATTATTGTTTGCACAGATTATCTGACACGCTATGCCATTACAAAAGCCGTGAAAACAGCCGAAGCATCCGAGTTGGCCAAATTCATCGTGAAAGACACTGTATTAAAACACGGTGCCCCAAGGTCGTTAATTACGGATCGAATCTCGTGACTGAGATAAACTCATCACATGACGACTGCCTACCATCCGCAAACTAACGGGCTTACTGAGCGCCTTAATATGACCTCGGTCGACATGCTATCAATGTTCGTCAATGTTGAGCAGAGCAACTGGGACGAGGTGCTACATTTCGTGACGTTTGCCTACAACACCGCCAAACAAGACACCACAGGATTTACGCCATTTCTCCTGGTCCATGGGCGTGGGGCGACTACGACGATGGACACTGTGTTTCCGTTACATCCTGATGACGTGGACGACGACTACATCGGCCACGTGTTAACCAGAGCTGAGGAAGCTCGGCAGTTACCTCAACTCCTCACGCTGCAGGCTCAAAAAACGATCGCCGAAGGTATGACGCGAGCCACCGCCCTGTTGTCTACCAGCCTGGTGACCTCGTCTGGATCTTCACTCCTGTTCGGAAGGTTGGTCTCTCTGAGAAGCTACTCAGGCGCTATTTTGGACCTTATAAGGTTGTAAGACAGTTGTCTGTTGTTACTTATGAAGTTGAAGACTTCGACCCCGACGCAAGACGACGAAAGATCAGAGATACGGTGTCCTTCGAATGAATCCCTACAAGTATCCTGCCACCCAGGGTAAATTCGAAGCTCCGGCGACAGGCAACAAGCGGAAAGGTGACGAAGAGCGTAGCGGCAAAAGAAGTCCTAAGAAGATCACCGCCAGGGCGAGCATCAGTCATCGGGAGTCGGAGTGTGCAGGACCGATGACTCGATCCCGGACTAGGACGACGTAACACCGAGACTCTGTTCACTTAAGGAGGGAACAGTGTCGCAGAAGAAGCTGAGTAGCACCGTGGTGAAGTGGTTGTTGATTGGAGGGTCGCGAGTTCAAAACTCACCTGCATTGTAACATTTTAAATTTCTATATTCGGTTCGAGTACATTCTAGAAGTATCCACGTATGTCAAGAAGCATTGTACTGGAATGTTCTGTAGCTGGATATATACTCTATGTGTTCTGGCCGGAGTCAGTTGGCTCCGCGCTCTTGTACGTGCAAGTGCTGAATAAACCTTCGTTAAGTGAAGTTAGTGTCTGTCATTCTTCTGATTACACCTTCTTCTACGTGACAATATTTTTATTCATTCTTCATCACTAGATAGGCATTCTGTTAGTGAAAGGGTGAAGGGCCTTTCAGACCATGATGTACATATTTTAACACTAAAAGGTTTTTGTACTCAAACAAATGTCACATTTAATTACAAACTATGTACGAAAGTTAACCCAGTGGCAGTAGATAGTTTTGTAAACCTCGTCAAGGAACAAGAATGGCAGGATGCGGATAACACATATGACAAATATAATGCTTTCCTTAACAGATTTGTCATGCTCTTCGAGAGTTGCTTTCCATTAGAACGTTCTAAACGGGGTAAAAGGCAGCATAGGTGGCTGACTCGTGGGATAAGGATATCATGTAGAAAAAAGCGGGAATTATATCAAAACGTTAGAAGGAGTCGCAATGAAGCTACAGTAGTCCATTACAAACAGTACTGTAAGGTGCTTATAAATGTTATTAAGAAGGCAAAGAGTATGTGGTACGCAAATAGAATAGCTAATTCGCAGGATAAAATTAAAACAATACAGTCAGTTGTGAAGGAAGTGTCTGGTGGACAATATAAAGTCAGTTCATAGCAAAAATATTTCTGACAAACTGCCTGTTGGCTTCTGTCTCGGGTTCTTCGGCCGACGTTCATCTAATGATTTTACTGGCGTTTCGCCAGCACGAGTGGCTGGCGAAACGTCAGGAAAATCATTAGATGAACGTCGGCCGAAGAGCCCGAGACAGAAGCCAATAGGCAGTTTGTCAACAAGTGGCCACGAAAGCCTTAACAATTTTTAAAAATATTTCTGTTACTGATAAATCGGATATACGTACAAATTTTACAAAGTTTTCTGAACATTGCTGGTGAATTAAATAAAAATTTACAGTGTCATATAACTCTCTTGGCAAATGCCTTTCCGAGATTGATGTCTGGAGGACTCCTCTGTGATACAGACAAGGGGGAGATTGAGTCAATAATTAAATCACTAAAGACGAAGGACTCTCATGGATATGATGGAGTGCCTAGCAGAATATTAAAGTACTGTGCCGAGCATGTTAGCCATATTTGTATTTTTTCCTTTAGGAACAGTCAGTTTTCTTAACGATTAAAGTACTCAGTAGTAAAGCCGCTCCATAAAAAGAGAGAAAGGGGTAATGTAATCAATTTTAGACTTATTTCTATGCCATCAGTGTTTGCTAATGTTATTGAAGAGTCTGGGTATGTAAGGATAATTGACCATTTTATATCATACAATTTGCTATCAAATGAAGAGTTCGGCTTTAGAAGTCGTTTATCAGCTGAGAATGCCATATTCTCTTTTTCTGTGAGGTACTGGGTGGTTAAACAGAAGGTTTCGAACGCTAGGCATATTTTTTGCTTTAAGTGAGGCTTTTCATTGTGTTGATCACAAAATATTGCTCCAGAAGTTGGACCATAACGGAATATGGGGAGTAGCTCACAGTTGGTTCACCTCTTACTTTAGCAACGGATAGCAAAAGGTTATTACTCACAATGATGAGAATGGCTGAGATATGGGGTCTGCGTGGGGTATTGTCAAGTGGGAGGGTGCCCCAGGGATCAGTGATGGGGCCACTCCTGTTCCATATTTATATAAATGATATGTCCTCCAGTACTACTGGTAACGCTAAAATATTTCTGTTTGCTGATGACACTAGCTTGGTAGTAAAGGATGTTGTGTGCAACATTGGCTCGGTTCCAAATAGGGCAGTTCATGACATAAGTTCAAGGCTTGTAGAAAATAAACTAATGCTAAATCACAGTAAGACTCAGTTTTTACAGTTTCTAATACACAATTCATCAAAACAGACGTTTTAATTCCATATGGGCATATGATTAGTGAAACTGACAGTTCAAATTTCAGATAGACAGTCAACTGTCGTGGAAAGCCCACTTTCAAGGTCTCGTTCAAAGATTTAGTACTGCCATTCTTACTATTCGAACGGTAAATGAAGTGAGTGATCGTTCGACACGAAAATTAGTCTACTTTGTTGATTTTCATTCGCTTATGTCGTATGGTATTATATTTTGGGGTAACTCTTCTCGTTCTATAAGGATATTTTTGCCTCAGAAACGGACGGTTCGGGCAATAAGTGGTGTAAGTTCACGAATCTGTTGTCGACCTCTGTTCACGAGTCCGGGTATTTTGACATTGGCTTCTCAATGTATATATTCTTTACTGTCATTTCTTGTTGACAATATTAATTAGCTTATTCCCAAGAATAAGCAGCTTTCATTCAGTTAATACTCGGCAGAAATCAAACCTGCGTTTGGATCGGACTTCCTTAACTCGTGCGCAGGAAAGTGTGCTGTATACTGTTGCAGCCATTTTCAATAAGCTACAACTCGAATTCAAAAATCTTAGCAGTAATGAATGCGTTTCAAATCGAAACTGAAGAGTTTCCTCACGGATCACTTCTTCTATTCTGTTGAGGAGTTCCTCGAAAAATTGAGTTGATTCTTGTTGTATTGATGATTCCGTTTACTTAAGCTTAGGGAGGACATTTTTCAGGTTTATAAACGTTTTATTTTTATCTGTTATTAGTTTTTTGTTGCAATTTCGAGTACTGGCACGTTTCATGAGCTTGGAGATTTGCTTCTCAGTCTAGTCCTGCGGAAAATTACGTGTAAATAAATAAAGAAATAAACCACCCCAACGTGTAAACATGTTGACCCAATGAAAATGTCAATTACGATTGCAGTGGGTACGCAACCATCGGGATTCGACAGTAGATGAACGGACACGTGTCGGTTCTTCAGACGAATCACACTTTTGCTAAACTAGGTCGCTGGTCGGCTCCACAGAGGTCGCCACCGAGTCGAACGGCGGCTCGAAACGAGCAGCGCTGGCTGGTGGCAGCAGCATTACGCTATGGAACACACTCTCCCGCTCTTGCGTGGGACTTGTGGCAGTAATTGGAGACACGCTGACAGCTGCGAACCTCTTGCATCCCTTCGTACTTGATGCCTTTTCCGTCGGCGATGTCATCTTTTAGTAGTATATTGTCCGCGTCTCGGAGCCAGACCCGTGCTACAGTGGTTTGGGGGACATTACAGTGAACTCACGCTGACGTCTCCGTGACGCACTTCGCCTGATGTAAATCCTATTTAACCCATCCGGATCACTATCGGGCGCCCCCACCGCGTGTGCAAATCTGCGGTCCGTTATTTGCGCGAATTGCATGTTCTGTGCGTAGACATCTAATGCCACATACCTCCACAAACCTACCAACAAACAGTCGGACGCCTGATACGCAGAACGTTTATGTATTTCGTTCCAAAGACAGACAGACAAGCCATTAAGCTCGTGGACATAATGTTTTGACCCATCAGTATGTATTCACATTTAACAGATAATGTAGGCCGTAACAGATAGCAGACAATATTCATACATGCATATAATCATTCAAATACACAAACACTACCATTTTCAACTCATTAAACATTAAAGCCACGTTAGAAGTCATACGGGCATAGCCCTGTGGTGCTCCCGTGAGACAAAAGCCAGACGCCGATACGTATCTTCGCTAGAAGACGATGAAACAAAACGTTGCGATACTTTAACGCTGCCATCGGGTTGTAAACCAGAGGGCTTTGCATCAGTATTGTCGTTCATATTGCAAAAATATATTACTTACACGTTATTCTATTCCAACATTACTCTGCAAATTGGAACATTCCCTTCGTAAAACTGCGTCGATCATCATTCAGACGATTCGCGCATTGTTCTCTAGGAGCACCAACTGTTTGGGCTTACTAAGCTACGACCATAGAACACAAACGTATTATTTTGTCCGCCGGCCAGAGTGGCCGAGCGGTTCTAGGCGCTACAGTCTGGAGCCGCGCGACCGCTACGGTCGCAGGTTGGAATCCTGCCTCGGGCATGGATGTGTGTGATGTCCTTAGGTTAGTTAGGTTTAAGTGGTTCTGAGTTCTAGGGGACTGATGACCATCAGTTCGGTTGCAGCCGCGCTCGCGAGTGGCCGCTGTTAACTGTGGCGCTGCACTTCGGTGTTTACACCGCTGTACTTGTGCTCCGCCGAGTGCCGTCCGTCCGTTAATCTCCGTGTTCGTTCCTGTTCCTCGTGATCTGATCGCTCCTTCTGGTCTTGCTGCTGCTACTTGGAATTTCGGTTGTTTAACCGAAATTGCTTCGCTGGATTAACCGTGGCTACAAACCTCAGGAAGAATACTCTGGTATTTGCTTTTGACAAAGAATCCCGTCCTGTTCAGCCGACATCCCTGGAAATAGATGACTGGATTACACAGGTAATTGGTCTAAATTCTGAAACCGTTCATACCTGGCAACTGGATCAGGAAAAATACTGTGTTTTTGTCAAGTTAATCAGTGCTTCGACTGTTGATAAAGTGTTACGAAAGTGGGGCTATGAAGTAGATTTTGTGCATAGAAATGGTTATAAAAGTAAGGTTTCCATCTATAGAGCGGACATTCATTACAAAACCGTTCGTGTCTTGAATCTCCCCATTGAAATTGAAAATGATAACATTAAGGAAGCTCTTTTAAACTACGGAGACGTTAAATCAATTGCAAATGAAAGATGGTCGCCTCGCTTTAAACTGCAGTGTTTTAACGGGGTCCTCTGTGTAGAGATGGACGTTAAGACGAATATTCCGTCTCACGTAACTGTTTGTGGGTATAAGGCACAAATTGTTTATACAGGTCAGGAAGCTATATGACATATATGTAACGAAACCGGCCACTTCAGACAGGAATGTCCGCGGCGAACTGTTGTGCTTAAAAGTAATTTGATACAGCGTCAGAAGCTTACCTTAAATGATCTGTTACCAAAGAATAGCCCGGAACAACTGGTTGAGGATGTTAACGCAGCGGGACAAGCTGATGTCTCCCTTCACGATAACAGTCAATTTCCCCCGTTAACAACAAAAGGAAACCCCGTTGCCGTTACTCGTGAAACTGAAATGCAACCGAAAAAACGACCTCTGGAGATAACTGATAGTTGTTCAGAGGACGAGCTGTATTGTCCCACTCCCTCACTTCGCAAGCAAAAACAGTGCGATGAGAAGGCAGAGGAACCTGAAGGCAAAATGCGAATGGAAACTAATGAACAGAAAGATAATACACATACGGTACCAGAAAATGAAGGGGGTGTAAGCAGCATTAATTTGCAAGAAACAACAGGTGCAGTAGCCGATTGCAAAGATCAGAATCTATCTGTTAATAAACAAATTCAGGGAGAGGATGCAAAACTGCAGTCTCCATTTGTTTCCCTCGATCAGAAAGTGAGTGAACTTAATAAAGACCGAGGAAGTGGTGGCCAAACTGAAATCACGGTCAACACCTCAGGGCAGGCGCCGGCAACCGAAATTGCTAAAGCGTCTGCTGCTGCTCCAGATAAGCCGCGAAGTAAAATACCGACGCAACCAAATGAGAATGTAGCTCGTAACCAAGGGAAGGGAAAATCCAGTAGGGGCGACCCAAGCCCAAAGAATGTTCAGTCCGAAACGGTCGTACACGAATCACTGGAGGAAAAATCAGAAAGTTTACCAGGGAATCAGTCTGCTTGCGGTACAAGAGAAAACATCAGAAGTAGGAAAAAACGGGACAGTAACTAATAAACTGACTGAAGTGTTATTCCATGTTCAGCCTTCCGAGAAAACTGTTACAGCTTAACTGAACCCTGAACCACAGTAAACAAAATTAGTTCAACAAAACAACTACATAGTGACAGCACAATGACGCAATCTTATTCTGTCACCACTATAAACATAAATAAAATCACGACCGGTTTGAAATTATCGGCCCTTAAGGAATTTTTGTACGAATCCGCGACTGATATTGCCCTGTTACAAGAAGTTCTAATTTCGGATTTGGTAATTCCCGGTTTTGTCAGTTACATAAATGTGTCTCCCGAAACAAGTGTTGGAACAGCTCTTTTGGTAAGGGAAGGGATTACAGTAAGCGAGGTGGAACGACGGGAATCCGGAAGGGGAATAGGACTAAATATCTATGATGTGACTATCATCAACTTGTACGCCCCTTCAGGAAGTTCTCATCGAGCTGACAGGGCACGTTTCTTCAAAGATGACTTGATATACTTGTTAAGGAAATCACCAAGACAGTTATTACTTGGAGGTGATTTTAATTGTGTTTTAAATCGAAAAGATCAGTTACCTAATTTTAATTTCTCAAGTGAACTAAAACAATTAGTTACTGGTTTAGAATTAAAGGATATATGGGAAATCAAATACCCCTCCACTGTTGAGTTCACTTATGTCACGGCAACATCACGTAGCAGGATTGATAGACTATATATTTCTAAAAATCTTGTAACTTCCGTGACAAAAATAGAAACCATTCCTACGTACTTTTCAGACCATTCAAGTGTCTTAGCTTGCATAAATCTAACAAGACAGCCGGTCCGCCGATTCAAGAATCAGTGGAATTTGAACACTTCCTTGTTAGTAAATCATGATTTAGAAGATCTGATTAAAGAAACATGGGCAATATGCCTGCGAGCCCGTAGTAGATATGCCACTGCTATTGACTGGTGGGTTAAAATGGCAAAGGCAAAGTTGAGGAAAGTTCTTATTCAATACAGTGCCCAGAGCGCAAGGGAAATGAAATGCACTATAGAGTATTACTATTCCGTTTTGAGAGATCTATATGATCAAGTCTCAGCAGGTTCCTCACTTCGGATAGCAGGCATCAAAAAAGTCAAAGCCAAGTTACTTAATATCAAGAGAAGTCAAATGAAAGGTTGAAAATAAAATCGAAGGCAAATTCGGTGTCCGCAGATGAAACCACTTCCCTATATCATTTAGTGAAGCATACGAAAAACGGGAGAAGGACTTTTATTGAAGAAATTCGAACAAAACACGGTACGATTCTCAGAACCCAGCAGGATATCATGGACGAGATTTATCGCTATTATTGCGAGCTATATTCTGTACATCAAAGTAGTGATGCTTCCTTGGAAGAATTCCTTGACATCCTAGCCCCACAGCTGACAAAAGATGACAACGAACATTTTCTCGAGGTTGTCAGTGAAGAAGACGTGTATGAGACTCTGTGCGCCTCACCACCAAAAAAATCACCAGGACCGGATGGTCTGCCAGCAGAGTTTTACATTCGTTACTGGCCAATAGTAGGTGCGAAAATCACGGACATTGTAAATGAGGTTATTCAGGGTAAAATGATTCCGGCTGAGTTTAAGGAGAGTAAAATTGTTCTGGTGCCAAAAAATAATGGAAACAAAGATTTAAATAATTTTCGTCCAATTTCACTGCTGAATTCTGATTATAAATTAATAGCTAGAATAATAAACAAGAGAATTTCATGCCTTACAGATAAAATTATTAGTCAACATCAGAACTGTGCGCAAGGCAGAACCATTTTTCAAAATCTAGCGGAATTCAGGGATATCATTGCAATAACTTCTGTAACAAACATAAAGTGTGCTTTATTGTTTTTAGATTTTTATAAGGCGTTCGATGTAGTAAACCATGAATATCTTCTACAGACATTGAAGAAAATAGGTTTCAACGATAGGGTTATACAGTTGATTAAGAACATAACAACTGGAATAAATGCTAAAATAGCGGTGAATTGTCAACAATCCAGGCCGATGCAAATACAACGAGGTGTTCCTCAAGGAAGTCCTCTGTCCATGTCGCTCTTCGCAATTTCGTTGGAACCTTTCCTCCGACATGTCCATGCTACATTAAAAGGCTTAACATTATCAGGAAACAAAACAGTTATAAGAGCCTATGCTGACGATATAGGGGTCATTATAAGGAATAATGACGAGGTAACCACGCTAGCAACAGTGACTGATTCGTACTGTAGAGCATCTGGAGCCAATGCAAACGGAAAAAAAGTAAGATGTTAAATCTCAGAGGTTTTGATATCAACGACGAGTGGGCAAAATTAGTCCGACAACATAAAACACTTGGGATCACCCTGACAGCATGCCCTATGAAAATGACGGCTTTAAATTGGAAAGTTGCAGCAGATAAAGTCCAAGGAGCCATTGTAGAGAATTTAACTCGATATATGAACCAAGTTCAAAGAACACAATATATCAACTCATGCATCCTTGCTAAGGCTTATTATACTGCCCAGCTGTTTCCAATACCGAGAATGATAGCGAGGAGAATAATGTCCGAAATCACAAATTTTTTGTGGAGAGGTGAAGTGTTCAGAGTACCTGCTAAAGTAGCCACTTTAGATCTTAAAAATGGTGGACTAGGATTAACTGATGTAACGGATAAAGCCTCTGCTCTTTTTATCAAAAGGCAAGTTAATTTAGTAAGAGACTCGCGAGAAAGCATAACCAGCCAACTTTTCGAGATCATTAAACCTCCAAGCCTGCTTCCCCCGATTGACGTGCAGAATATCAACAGTCGCTTACAGCACGTGAGGATTTTCTATGTCGAGTTTAGTTATGTCAGTGTCGAACTCAGGCAGTCCCGACACTTAACATCGAGAGACATAATGCGGGAACGAAAGAAAAGCGAAGGAAGAAACAAAATAGAACGACAGTTTCCAAACATTGAGTGGACTGAGATTTGGAAAAACGTTAGTTCTAATGTGCTCACGTCTAATATAAAAACGTCATGGTACAAGACAGTTAACAACATAGTTAGCACCAATGAAAGACTGCACGCAATCGGACTCTGTGAAACAAATTTATGTCAACAATGCCATCTAGTTGACACAGTAATTCATCGATATACTTGCAGTGGTCACATGAATAGTTGGAAGTGGATCCGGGAGCAAATAGCTCTGATTACAAGAACGTCCCCTGAGTATATATCGCTGTCATTGATACACAGGCCTGAAGCACGCTATTTCCCAGAAGCAAAAAATAACGCTGTGTACTGGTTGCTGGGAAATTTTGTTAACTACGTCCTTAACAAATTAGGATCCGATAGCATCATAGAGTTCAAGGTACACATGCTGTGTGAGTTCCACAAAATTAGAAGCTATTCGAATCACAAGAAAAAGTTCGGTAATATGCTAAAAATTGTATTTGAAAGAATGGGCATTGGTTAATACAAAAAAGAAGACTGTGTTGACAGTGATGTGTTGTAGTTACCTTAAGGATACTATTTAAGATTTTACAGTATATTTATGATGTGTGCTTTCTCTACTTCAGAGAGTAGTTTCTTGAAATTTATAAGCTAATGTACAGAACTTATGTGACATTGAGATTGTGTGTCTAATAGTGCCAAACACAAAACATGAAAGGTGCATTATTGGCTTATACTAGAAATTTGGAAATAGACAGTTTGTATAGAAATCTCCTTATCGATTGGTTAAAACCATAAGATTCTATCCGATAAATGTAATATTCAATGGCTGGCACATTGCCCTGTTCATTTTTGCAGTGAAAGACTGATTATATAGATCTCATCACTTCAAATGCTTTGTTTCAATTAATGTCCAGAAAGTGTAGTTGGAAGGCTAGTCAACTTTATTATATATCTCCTTTCCGACATTCTCAAGTATTTATGTTTAATTTAATTCTTTCTGGTGATTTAGTCAGTAACACAATCTTCTGTTGCCTTTCCTTAATGTCAGCGCAATTGAAATGATCAAACCGTTTTGTTTAAATAACTTCATGTAACTTAGTATGTATTTCCAATCTGTAACATAGTTTTTTTTTAATAAAGGTTTTATTTAAAAAAAAAAAAAGCGGATCTAGGCGCTACAGTCTGGAGCCGCGCGACCGCTACGGTCGCAGGTTCGAATCCTGCCTCGGGCATGGATATGTGTGATGTCCTTAGGTTGGTTAGGTTTAAGTAGTTCTAAGTTCTAGGGGACTAATGACCAAAGAAGTTAAGTCCCACAGTGCTCAGAGCCATTTGAACCATTTTTTATTATTTTGTCCACCCGATAACTGGGGAAACAACCCAGTGAATGAGTCTATGACAAGCGATAAAATTAAAATAATAAGTCTACTCAGAGACTTTCCATTCTTCTTACCTTTTGCGATATTTTTCGTGTGTATTCGAACGTATTTGTCACGTATAGGTGAATTATGCTCATGACTGAAACCAAGGGCATGCATGAGTTCGTGGTATATACAGCCTTTCTTGTAAACACAGGCCGGAGGCTCCAAATTAAGCACCTGTTCGCCGCCTGCTCTCCCAATCGTCGTGTAGCAGCCGTCCGTCTTACCAGTTATAACAATATAATCCGTGTCATTCTCCGTGGCAGGCCGAAAACTCACACAGGTGAAATCATTGAACTCTTCGATGGCAGCTTTTATTCTTTCTGTTTCCTCATCATCTGCACAGAAAAAGCGCTTCAGTCAGTTACATATATATTAAAAATTTCATGTTCTAATTACATTACTTACGATAACAGCCAAATAATTATTAAATTATAAATTCGATATCCTCTATTTCACATATAATGATCATTAAAATTTTCTAGCATATTACGCTCTGTGTCCAAATGTCTGTGGCTAACCATTACCATTCCTTTGAAAACCGTCATACGTGCAGATAACAGCGTGTACCACTTTTTCTTGCCGTGATACAGTGCAAAATTTATGGAAAATAATCTCCATTAAATCATAATGCAGTAGGTGTTTAAGTGTGTCTATTCTCTCTGAAGCACGGTACGTAGTCGTTTTCAGGTTTTCGTGCAAAATGATCTGCCCTGCAGCAGACAAACATGGTTAAGCTAGAACCTAATCCGTGGTGGTCTGAAGGGTCTAGTCCAACATATCCATCCCATTTGTTTCAGTTAACGTGTCATTGGACATTCCGGTGTTCAGAGAACCTAAGTTTTGTTAGAGGAAAAGGGTCCGATTACAAAATATTAGCACAGTGTGGGAAGCACACTCTTATCTAAAACGTTTCCATAAACGAAAACATCTCGGGAAATCAGCTGCAGTACATCGTATCGCCTTTACCGAATTCCATTTTTCTTACAACGAATTTTCATCCTCATCCACGCATCCGTGTTAGGGCGCGTTTATGCTGCCACCTCGCTGCTCGCCAGCATGGCACGGCGGTGATGAATCAAACCCACAGAATCCTATCGCCCCATTTAGCGCGCACCATCGCAGCTCGCGCAGCTAGCTGCTCGCTACTCGCTACGATCCTCGCCAAGCGATGATATCAAGCTGGTTTGTGTTTCGCGCTACGACCATCGCCGCCCGGCCTGAAACTTGTACTGTGATTGGCTGCTTCAAGGTCACTCGAGCAGAGCGCTGTTTGACAGCTTGTTGCGCACGTGGTACTTCCGTGTCCCATCGCGCACAATATTGTCTGTTGGATGTAGTTTCTGTACAGGCCACAAACAGTAAGTGAAGATTAGAAGCAAATGATTATTTCAGCTGTTTTTGAACGGAACGCCATCTGGGACCAGAGGCATGCAGATCATAACAACCGTTTCATACTGGATAAACTGTGGAAAGAAGTTGCAATGAAATGTGGAACACGTAAGTTGCATTTCAATTTAATACTTTCTTCATTAAACGAACACTGAAACAGATTACTTATTTATGTAAAACATAAGCAGCATATTGTCTGTTGCATTACACAATATTTTATTCATTAAAGAAACGCTTAAACAGATTCCTTATCTCGGTAGCTTCAGCAGGAGCTGCATTGTTTCTTCTTGATGGCTGAACTCCAGGAAGTACGTCTCTGTACTCCACATCGTTCAGTACATTCTCTTTGTCCACAGTCATATTATGTAAAACGCAAACAGCTTTCACAATCAGTTCTGCAGTCTCTACTTTCGTTTCAATTGGTTTGTTTAGTAATCGCCAATTTGCAGCCGCAATTCCAAAGTCAAATTCAACAGTTTTTCTAGTTCGTGAAAGAACTTTGTTGAACTTTTCGTTCGAGCAATCAAGATTTCTCCTGGCAAAAGGTTTCATCAGGTGTCTGAGAAGGAGGTACTCTTCATCTCGTATGAAGACAAAGGGGGCTTTAACAGCAGTACCTGGTAGAAAGTCGTCTTCAGGAATGTGAAGCATGCCTTTCACCATTTTATCGTACAAAACAGACATCCTGAAAGCGCCTCCCTCACTTTGTTTTCCAAATGCAAATCTGGAAGGATTGGAGACTGTCTCTCAGGAAGACGTCAAGCGAACTTTTATCTGCTTTTTTGAACAGGTATACTTTTCGTTTATTTTTGGAGGCTTTGGGGGTTACAAATATTCAATCTCTCTACGGCAACTCTGTATTCACTAATCCCTGGTGTTTGTTATAAGCTCAGGATTATTTGTTGCTAAGAGGTCAAGTGTGTTTTCACAGCCGTTTACTATTCGTGTGGGCTCATCAACTGACTACTGCCGGCCGGTGTGGCCGAGTGGTTCTAAGCGCTTCAGTCCGGAACTGCGCGACTGCTACGGTCGCAGGTTCGAATCCTGCCTCGGGCATGGATGTGTGTGATGTCCTTAGGTTGGTTACGTTGAAGTAGTTCTAAGTTCTAGGGGACTCATGACCTCAGATGTTAGGTCCCATAGTGCTCAGAGCCATTTGAACTAACTACTCGAAATAATTTACAGAGAATGCGGTTAGCACAAATTCAGATGATGTTTTATGCGTACCTCCGGATTTAAACACGTATTTTCGCTAACATATCGAGGGTAAATTGAAGCCGCCCCCAACGATAATTGTATGAGTAGGGTACATGTTTCAGATTAAATTTAAGTTTTCTTTGAACCTTTCAGCAACTGTATCATCCGAATTGGGAGGTCGGTAAAAGGATTCAATTATTATTTTACTCCTGTTGCCAAGAATGATCTCTGCCCATACTAACTCTCAGGAACTACCTGCTTCAATTTCGCGACAAGATAAACTACTTGTAATAGCGGCAAACACGCCACCGCCAACTGTATTTAGCCTGTCCATTCGGAACACCGTTAGGTTTTTCACAAAAATTTCGGTTGAGCTTATATCCGGCTTTAGCCAGCTTTCAGTGCCTCTAACGATTTGAGCATTACCGATTTCTATTAGCACTTGATGCTATGGTACTTTCCCAACACAGCTACGACAACTTTCAACTATTATACTGCCGGTACCTCTGTCTACGTTCTTCCTATGTTCGGCCCTTTTTGTGTTTTCCCAAGATCCCTGTGACGTAAGAAACCGCCCAGTCCACGCCGCACAGCCCCTGCTACCCGTGTAGCCGCCTCCTGCGTATAGTGGACTCCTGACCTATTCATCAGAACCCGAAATCCAACCACCCTATGGCATAAGTCGAGAAATCTGCAGCCTACACAGTTGCAGAACCGTCTGAGCCTTTGACTCAGACCCTCCACTCGACTCTGCACCAGAGGTTCGCAATATGTCCTGTCGAGTATGCTGCAAATGCTGAGCTCTACTTTCATCTTGCAAGCAAGGCTGGCAGTCTTTACCACTTCTGCTAACCGCTCGAAACCAGAGAGAATCTTTTCTGATCCAAAGCAACACACACCAATGTGAGCCACCACCCACAGTTGGCTGCACCCTATACTATTTGTGGCATCTGGAAGGGCCCTTTCCATGTCTGTAATGACTCCACTTGGTGTACACATGGAGTGGACGTCGGCTTTCTTCCCCTTCTTTGCTACCATGTCCCTATGGGTCCCCATAATGCGCCTAACATTGGAGCTCCCCGCTACCAATAATCCCACCTTCTGTTACTGCCCAGATCTTGCAGGCTGAGAGGTTTCCTCTGAAACAGGCCAAGCGACTGCATCTGGTTAAGGGACTATGTCAACCTCAGACAGCACCTGGAACCTGTTTGTCAGACTAACTGGGGACGCCTTACGTGTGGCCCCCTGGGAAGTCTTTCGCCACCTGCCTCACCCCGAGGCGGCCTCCCACTCGACCGTGGGTGAGGGGTCTACCTCAGTGAGAGCAGTGACTGGGCTGGCCGCTGGTGACGACCGATCAGAGGACTTGGACTTGCTGGACGTCCATTGGATCCCCACGGCCAGCCCACAACAGTGATGATCGTCCACTGCAGCTCTTCAGGCAATGTAACCGAAGCCATCATAGCCTCGAGCTGAGAGCGAATTGTCACCAACTCAGCTCGCATCCGCACACAACAGTCACAGTCCCTATCCGTACTAAAGACCGTGGAAAACTACACTACTAAGGCAAACGAACTATCGATGCGTGCTGCAGAACTCTACTGTAGACCCTGACGAAAACGCAAGAACTGTGTCTAATAAATTAGATTAATATGCAGAGATTAAAAAACCGAACTACCGAAGCACTCAGGTGAGACTAAATAATTCGCTCCCGATTACGTACTTGTAATATATCACAAACTCGATTTACTTTCTGAGGCAAACGAAAACGCTAGAACTGTGTCTATTAGATATTGAATTAACAGAACTCAAGAAACTAAACTATTAAAGCACACAGATGAGATGATACAATTCGCTCCTGGTTATGAACTCGTAAAAGTCACTAATTCAGTTACTTCTCTGTTGCTACTTCTGTCTCTGCCAGCTGCTGCTGTCTGACTCGAAAGTTATTAGCGAAAATCTACTCAAGTTCCGCCATACACTCGTGCAACAGTCACACTAAGGGCCCCAACTTCGGACCTCTGGTCATGACGCAGAATTCCCTATGAATATTCTCACATTATTTGCAATGTTGATGGACCAGTAACGACGCATGTAACTTGAAGTCCGAGAGACCGAAAAATTCTGTCACTGGCACAGTAAAAATCAATCCCATTTACGTACACAAGTATGACTAGGTGCTACATTTAGAATAGTTGTTCAGAATGGTATCCAACAGCGTCATTGCAAGCGTGGTATTGTCGCACAAAAATCTATCGTAGCCGTTTTTATATCCTGGTGTCTTCAGAATGAATTTTTCACTCTGCAGCTGAGTGTGCGCTGATATGAAACTTGCTGGCAGATTAAAACTGAGTGTCGGACCAATATTCGAAACTGGGATCGAGATGAGGTACTGGCGGAAGTAAAGCAGTGAGATCGGGTCGTGCTTGGGTCGCTCAGTTAGTAGAGCACTTGCTCGTGAAAGGAAGGTCTCGAGTTCAAGTCTGGGTCTACCACACAACTTTAATCTGCCAGGAAGTTTCATTCCTGGTGTCGTTTGAACAGTGTTGCAGGCAGCGTGAATTCTTGACAGGAGGTTCTTTTCAGTCTCGACAGCCCTCTCATAGACAAGATTTTTCACATGACCTAGCAAGAAGAAATCGAGTGCCTTTTCCAGAGACTGTCTGATCCAAGTGTTCACAAACCCTCAGTCCAACGTGACGTGGGGTTTCATCACATTGCAACCACATGGGTTGACGAATAACAAGTGGTACATTTTCAGAGAACATGGGTAATATGTACTGGTGCGTGTATTCCACTGTCCGAAGTATAAGAACAATTATCGCTTGTGACTTTAGGCTCATTCTTTTCTGGACAGGGCTGCCTTACCTCAGATTGATACATTTACCTTTCTACATCAACCTGAAAAGTTTTTGACATCATTAAAGAATCATCCTGCCTGTATAATGTAAGCAGGAGATGGAATATAGTGTCTGGTATATTTGTTCAAGCAGCCCAATATATTACAGAATATTACAAAGACATACATAAAATACAGATTACAAATTCAGTTTACATCTTACATATATACAGCATTTAGCTGCCTTTCCTGTTCTCACATTTTCCATTTCTACAACATTTAGCTTACTTCAATTACTTCACCGGTTTACTTTTACAGAAAAACTGACATATATATATATATATATATATATATATATATATATATATATATATATATGTGTGTGTGTGTGTGTGTGTGTGTGTGTGTGTGTGTGTGTGTACAGGGTGTTTCAAAAATGACCGGTATATTTGAAACGGCAATAAAAACTAAACGAGCAGCGATAGAAATACACCGTTTGTTGCAATATGCTTGGGACAACAGTACATTTTCAGGCGGACAAACTTTCGAAATTACAGTAGTTACAATTTTCAACAACAGATGGCGCTGCAAGTGATGTGAACGATATAGAAGACAACGCAGTCTGTGGGTGCGCCATTCTGTACGTCGTCTTTCTGCTGTAAGCGTGCGCTGTTCACAACGTGCAAGTGTGCTGTAGACAACATGGTTTATTCCTTAGAACAGAGGATTTTTCTGGTGTTGGAATTCCACCACCTAGAACACAGTGTTGTTGCAACAAGACGAAGTTTTCAACGGAGGTTTAATGTAACCAAAGGACCGAAAAGCGATACAATAAAGGATCTGTTTGAAAAATTTCAACGGACTGGGAACGTGACGGATGAACGTGCTGGAAAGGTAGGGCAACCACGTACGGCAACTGCAGAGGGCAACGCGCAGCTAGTGCAGCAGGTGATCCGACAGCGGCCTCGGGTTTCCGTTCGCCGTGTTGCAGCTGCGGTCCAAATGACGCCAACGTCCACGTATCGTCTCGTGCGCTAAAGTTTACACCTCTATCCATACAAAATTCAAACGCGGCAACCCCTCAGCGCCGCTACCATTGCTGCACGAGAGACATTCGCTAACGATATAGTGCACAGGATTGATGACGGCGATATGCATGTGGGCAGCATTTGGTTTACTGACGAAGCTTATTTTTACCTGGACGGCTTCGTCAATAAACAGAACTGGCGCATATGCGGAACCGAAAAGCCCCATGTTGCAGTCCCATCGTCCCTGCATCCTCAAAAAGTGCTGGTCTGGGCCGCCATTTCTTCCAAAGGAATCATTGGCCCATTTTTCAGATCCGAAACGATTACTGCATCACGCTATCTGGACATTCTTCGTGAATTTGTGGCGGTACAAACTGCCTTAAACGACACTGCGAACACCTCGTGGTTTATGCAAGATGGTGCCCGGCCACATCGCACGGCCGACGTCTTTAATTTCCTGAATGATCGTGTGATTGCTTTGGGCTATCCGAAACATACAGGAGGCGGCGTGGATTGGCCTCCCTATTCGCCAGACATGAACCCCTGTGACTTCTTTCTGTGGGGACACTTGAAAGACCAGGTGTACCGCCAGAATCCAGAAACAATTGAACAGCTGAAGCAGTACATCTCATCTGCATGTGAAGCCATTCCGCCAGACACGTTGTCAAAGGTTTCGGGTAATTTCATTCAGAGACTACGCCATATTATTGCTACGCATGGTGGATATGTGGAAAATATCGTACTACAGAGTTTCCCAGACCGCAGCGCCATCTGTTGTTGAAATTTGTAACTACTGTAATTTCGAAAGTTTGTCTGCCTGAAAATGTACTGTTGTCCCAAGCATATTGCAACAAACGGTGTATTTCTATCGCTGCTCGTTTAGTTTTTATTGCCGTTTCAAATATACCGGTCATTTTTGAAACACCCTGTATATCTATAGTGTTAGGAATATAAGATCAGATGTTGTGATAATTGGTACCATAAAACGTATGCAATTCAGTGAGTTACTTGTTTTTTATCTGTAACAGCCTTTCCACAAGCACGCCACAAACGTCACGACGCTGATGTTTTCTGCATCGCTGTAACTGCATCACTAAGTGGATAATGCATGTCAGGTTAGGCTAACTGTTGTAGGTCCAACGTGCCCACACTTCAAGCTCTGACCTGCTGCCCAGTGGAAAACAACCAATAATGGCTTCCTCAAAAACGGCTCTGAGCACTATGGGACATAACATCTGAGGTCATCAGTCCGCTAGACCTAGAGCTACTTAAACCTAACTAACCTAAGGACATCACACACATCAATGCCCGAGGTAGGATTCGAACCTGCGACCATAGCAGCAGCGCGGTTCTGGACTGAAGCGCCTAGAACCGCTCGGCCACAAAGGCCGGCAATGGCTTCCTCTCGATCCTCGTACTTGCAGGTAATATCCAACCTAAAAGCATACTATTCCTAATAGTTATAATTATTAATCTGCAAATGAAGAAAATACTGATGTAATGTTGTTCAGTACACTGTCCTCAGTCACCAATGCACACACACACACACACACACATGCACACACACATTGTAATGAATGTAACCTAATTTTATGATGAACGTAGCGTTTTACAATCTATCAAATTACCGTGCACATTTTAAACCTAATTTAATGGTGAATGTCGTGTTTTACTGTCTATCAAATTACGATGCATATTTTGTTCTCATGAACCTACGTGAATGAGTGGGAGACCTGACTAAAGCAAATGGATGCCACGTTTCAGTGATATCTGCGAACATGGAAAAATATAAAACATTCACTAAGGCCTCTGCAGCGGGCTACCGTAGTGACACTGAGTCATTGCGGCTCTCCGGCTATCGATTCTTCGCGTAAGTGCACGGTCTGTCCACGAGGGCGTGGCAAACGGGTGTTGACGCACTGTGCTGGCGACTGGCAGGGTGCCGAGAGTTAGGCCCGAGGGACGGGATGAGGCGGGGAAAAAGAGAGAAAGGGCTGCTGCTGTCCGCCGTGAGTCCAGCAGGGCAGCTCGTGGGTTGATGTCAGTAGATTACCACATGTGGAACCCAAGTCACACGTTTGGGTGATGGTGATTGCTTCTTTTCCGACTGACATATGCTCTCGCCTCCACACGTACAACGGCAATGGCCTTGTCTCTAATGTGATCGCAACATTTTGAATAGACCGTTTGTTGTGTGCTGCAACGGGGTGAGGGGAGCGACTGGTCCGTTAGCCTGTTCCCGAGCAGTGACGTCAAGTGACTTGTCATGCTACTAAATTTATGCTTTATATATTTTGCCAATTTGTTTGTCTCGATTTAATCTGTTGCAGTCTGGTGCAGACTATTTTGTGAACTCGCAAGCAGGTGATATATTTGTTTATCTGTTTCGTCTGCTCAGAAACTTAAAATGTTTGACTGTGGTCTCTCCCTTCCCGTATGCGACATTTAATATAACAGATTAAGTGCTTCTTGCATTGAATTACTCAAGTTCATAAATCTTGGCTTTCGTATGGCTCTGCAATAAGGCAGGATAATAATCAAATCTGGTCATGTAAGTGTTTCTGGTTTCAAATTTATCTTTGTATTTTTAAATCATTGCTCATTTGTACTGTACTAGGATAAGTAGGCTCACCTGGGATCATATTTAATGTTTCATTCGGTTCGCGTTAGCGATGGAGTAGGCCTTGTTATTAATTGTAATACGGTTCTTGTGTGTTCATTTGTAAGCACGCATTGCTTCTCAGGTTTCGGTTTGAATTTGCGATTGACTATAAGTCAGTGTGTCAGGGTGATCGAAAGTGCTGAATCCTTTGATAAATTATTTAGTGCGTTCTTATTTGTTACACCTGATCTTTGTATGCTGTCTTTAACCTTGTTGTTTCAATGCACTGGTCTACGGTTTGTACGCCAGGTACCCGCCTCACGATTACATTAGTCCTAGCCCAGAGTGGTGGTTGCGCATCGCTTGGCCAACTTTCTCTGTGCATCTCCTTTCCTGTTTGGACTTTCGTAGCCGGCCGAACGGAATTCGACTACGATGCGGACGAGAAGCGGCCACCCACGCTAGAGGTTGCGTGGTTCTGTGGCGGAACCTGCGACTGAGACACGCCGTATCGTTTGTCAGTTCCAGGATAGAAGTTAAGTTACTTATCGGATATGTCCAAGCGCCTCAAGAGTACTTTAGTCCTATGTATCAAGAGATCAGTTAATAACATGGCCATTAGTCTGTATACCTTTATTGGGACCACTATTTGCTTGTTCTTCCTGTATGTTAAAATTCCCTTTGTGGGAGCTGTATTGAAAATCTTATTATCCTGTTCATTAATGACAATGTAATATTCGTGTACTGCTGAACGTTTGTATACCGGAAATTGTTCTTCCTCGTAAGTTTAGACCTTGATTTGTTCTGTAACGGGGTTGTAGCCTTAATATTTGTTTTTGATGAAAAATTCTGTTGCAAGGTTCTTACCGAAGACTAAATTAATATTATAATTATAGTTAACAATTTGATCTGTTTTCATTTGGATTTAAATGAATTCCATGTTAATTGATTGTCTGTTAAATCACTGCACACATAACCGCTGTTCATATTTATTAATACTGTAAAATTGTGTGGTGACCATATTTCCAAAGATACTTAGTCACTGAGTAAATTGTTAAATTTAATGGTCACCAAAACTGTGTAATATAAAGGTGAATGAAAGTTTGTAAACCCCTGGTCCAGTCCTTACCGAAATTACCGGTAGTCATCGTTCAGAAATAAAATTTAGGTCTACAGATTTCTTCAATTTTCTTATGTACTCTCTAAGAACATGTTTCATATTTAAAGCCTGAAAAGACTTAGAAATAACAGGAGAGTATTTACCCAACAGCAAGCAGTTTATTGCATCAATAAGAACGCGTGTTTCCTTACGAGCTTTTAATTGACGAATTATTTTCGATGGAAGAATAGCTACAGCTGAGTGAAGCGTCCAAAAGCTACCAGTGAAACAACTGACAAAGGGTTCAGTTACCAAAGAGCGTGTAACACACGTAGTTTGTTTAAGTGCAGCCAATTAGGAGCTCACTCGGACTGTGACGGCCCGCAAGCTCGGCACGAGCATTTCGAAAACTGCGCGGCTTGTCCGGTGTTCAAGCAGCGCTGTCGTGAGTGTCTCCAACATGTTTCGAAACCGAGGTAACACCACGTCCAGACATTGTGGGGCGGTGCAGTCTCACCCCTCATTACAGATGTCAGACATCGTGGGCAGGGCAGACTGATTAAATAGGACAGAGGGCGAACTGTGGTAGCACTAACATCACACTTAAATGCTGGGCAGAGTACAGGTGTCTGAATACACAGTGCACTGAACACCCTTCTTAGCGGTGGGCCTCTGCCGCCGACAACCCGTGCATATGTCAATGTTAACACCACGACACTGGCAACTGTGACTGAAATGGTCACATGTCGATGACTGCATCGTCTGTTGAATCCCGATACCTTCCTCACCATGCCGATGGGACGGCGCGAATCCGTCATCTTCCACCTGCATTGTGGGATGGCGACAACCTGTCGGCGGCTCCGAATGCCCTGGACAACATTCACCTGGGCATCCACGGGCCAGGGGAACTCGCGCAAGCCACCGTGACGGCCGAGGAGTATCATACAATGGTTGCAGACCGTGTACACTCTTTCATGACGATCATGTTCCTAGACAGCAGTGGCACTTTCCAGCAAGGTAATGCGCCATGTCACAAGGCCTGGAGTGTGATGGAGTGTTTCGAGGAACACAATGGCGAGTTCCAACTGACGTGCGGGCACCACAACGAGCCATATCTGAATCTGATCGAACATGTTTCGGATGTGACTGAGTTCATCGCCCACCTCCCTGTGATTTACGGGAACTAGGTGATTTGTCGTGCAGATGTGAGGCCAGCTCCCTCCAGTGACCTGCCAGGCCTCATGTCTTCCACGCCACTACGTGTCGCCACTGTTGTTCTTGCCAAAGGTGGACATACCAGCTATTAGATAGGTGGTCGTAATGTTTTGGCTGATCAGTACAAATGTCAGAGTAATGTTCCATAATAATATAATGATCTAAAAAACTGTATCTATCGTGCCTGTCTGAGTTTCCATACCAGACGTAATATTCCGTCTCTTGCTGTCATTGCATAGTTTACATAATATGACAGCTCTCAGAATAAAGACTTGGCTGCATGCAAACAAGCAAAACACGTGGATTACATTATAATTTATACAATCACCATAACGAGAATAGAATGATACATGCATTGATGTACAAAACTCTCTGATTAGTATATTTCCGAGAAATAACATAGAAACAGGCGGAGGTGGCAGAGCGTAAGAAGGGTATGAAGATGTGATTGAACCACTAAAATATTTTGTTGCGAAGGGCTGTTTCGTTTCACTGGCAGGTAAAATACTAGGCTCTGCTTGGAGGAGATGAGTGGTATGGGGAGGGTTGGGATGGCAAGAGAGGGAAAAGGATGGGAAGAGGAGAAGAGAGAGAGGAAAGAGTAGAAGTGAGAGGAGAGAGAATGGAGGAGTTGATGGAGAGGAGTGTTGATGTCATGAGGTCGAGGTCAAAGACCACTGATGACATAATGCATTTTGCCTGCTAAGGCATGTAGGCAACCAAAACTCATTATCATCATCATCATTATCGCCATCTTCTTCATTTGAAGGATTAGGCTTTTGCCTGTTCTGAACTCACAAACAAAATCATTGCCATCTGTTCCCAAGTCTTCCAATTTCTCTTTTCCCATCAGGCTTGTACTTCCAGAAGTTCTGGTGAATTGTGTGTCCTGGCATTCTCATGAGGTTTTGTCTCCAATGTTCATGATAGTTTTGAAGTTTCATCATTCATGTAGAAAATATTTAATTCTGTTCTATAACGTTCGCTTGACGTGTCTCTTGTAGCGCAACTCTAGATCCTGCTTAGGAATTTCATCTCCGCTGCTTTAATTTTATTTTCTTATTCTTCATGGAAACTCAGCTTTCGTTTCCACAGGATAATGCAGGAACCACTATCACTTTTCACAATTTCATGATGGGCTCTTTTTGTACTTTATTGCCCAGTGTTTTGCTAATGGTACAACAGTTATTTTCGAATCCATGTATTTCATATTCAGTATCAGAGTCAAAATCAAAACTTTTGTTAACGCCTAAGTAAGAGAATTAAGAGAGTTGTTCTAAAACCGAATTACCCAAAGAATTTTTGATCTACTGGGTGCTTTCCTCAGAACGTCCACAGCACTCATTACTTCATGGGAATAAAGAGGTAACTGCGTTGCACAAAACGATATTTTTGAATCCGTGTTGGTTATGTATCAATAAGTAATTTTCTTCAAGGTGATTCATAATGTTCGAGTACAGTATACGCTCGAAAATCCTACTGCAAACCGAGGTCAGTTATATGGGTCTGTAATTCAATGGGTTACTCCTATTTCCTTTCTTGAATATTGATGTTACCTGTGCTACTTTCCAGTCTTTAGGAACAGACCTTCCGTGAAGTGAGCGGTTGTATATGATTGCTAAGAAAGGTGCTATTGTGTCTGCATACTCTGAAAGGAACCTGATTGGTATACCATTTGGACCGGAAGACTTGCCTTTCTTAAGTGATTTGAGTTGTTTCGCAGCACCGGCTCTAGGCGCTTCTGCCCCGAACCGCGCGACTGCTACGGTCGCAGGCTCGAATCCTGCCTCGGGCATGGATGTGTGTGATGTCCTTAGGTCAGTTAGGTTTAAGTAGTTCTAAGTTCTAGGGGACTGATGACCCCAGATGTTAAGTCTCATAGTGCTCAGAGCCATTTGAACCATTTGAACACCTAAGATATCGACTTTTATGTCACTCATGCTAACAGCTGTTCTGGTTTCGAATTCTGGTGTATTTACTTCGTCTTCTTGCGTGAAGTAATTACGAAAAACTGTATTTAGTAGCTCTGCTTTAGTGGCACCATCATCGGTAACATTCCCATTGCTATCGCGTAGTGACGGTATTGACTGTTTTTGGCACTGGTGTATTTTAAATACGACCAGAATCTCTTTGGTTTGAGACAATATTTCAGTGTGGAAACTATCAAAAGCATCTCGCACTCACGTCCGCACTAAATTTCGAGCTCCCGTGAAACTTAGCCAGTCTTGGGGATTTTGCGTTCTTCTGAATTTGACATGCTTTTTACGTTGCTTCTGCAACAGTGTTCTGAAGTGTTTTGTGTACCATGGTGGATCAGTGCCGTCTCTTATTAACTTAGCGGTATGAATCTATCTGTAGCTGTCGATACTGTATCTTTGAATTTGAGCCATATCTGGTCTACAGTTACATAATTAGTTTGGGTGGAATGGGAACTCTCTCTTAGGTAGGCATCAGACGAATTTTTATCTGCTGTTTTAAATAGATATATTTTGCGTTTATTTTTAGAGGTTTTGGTTGATATGGTTTTGAGCCTCGCTACAGTGACCTTGTGCTCACTAATACCTGTATCCGTCATGACGCTCTCTATTAGATCAGGATTATTTGTGGCTAAGAGGTCAAATGTGTTTTCGCAACCATTTGCAATTCGTGTGGGCTCATGAACTAATTGTTCAAAGTAATTCTCAGAGAAATCATTTAGTACAATTTCGGAAGATGTTTTTTGTCTACCACCGGCTTTGAACATGTATTGTCGCCAACAAATCGAGGGTCGATTGAAGTCTCCACCAATTATAACTGCATGAGTGGGGTACTTATTTGTAATGAGATTCACGTTTTCTTTGAACCGTTCAGCTATTGTATCATCTGAGTCCGGGGGTCGGTAGAAGGAGCCAATTATTATTTTGGTATGGCTGTTGACCTCCACCAACAGTAATTCGCAGGAACTATCTATTTCAACTTCACTACAAGATGAACTACTAGCAACAGACACAAACACACCGCCACCTACTTTATTTAACATGTCCTTTCTGAACACGGTTTGCGCCTCTGTAAAAATTTCGGCAGAATTTATGTCCGACTTTAGCCAGCTTTCTGTTCCTATAACGATTTCAGCTTCAGTGCGTTCTATCAGCGCTTGAAGCTCTGGTACTTTTCCAACACAGGTACGACAATTTACAACTACAATACCGACTGTTGCTTGGTCGATTCTCGTCGTTTCTTTGCCCTGTACCCTTTGAGACTGGAGCCCTTTTTGATCTCTCCTGAGACTGTCTAACCTAAGAAACCGCCTAGTCCACGCCATACAACCCCTGCTACCCGTGTAGCCGCCTCCTGTGTGTAGTGGACGCCTGACCTATTTAGCGGAACTCGAAACCCCACCACCCTATGGCCCAAATCGAGAAATCTGCAGCCTATACGGTCGCAGAACCGTGGACTGTGCCGCTGGTCCCGGCGGAGGTTCGAGTCCTCCCTAGGGCATGGGTGTATGTGTCTGTCCTTATGATAATTTAGGATAAGTAGTGTGTAAGCTTAGGGACTGATGACCATAGCTGTTAAGTCCCATAAGATTTCACACACATTTGAACATTTTTGGTCACACAACCGTCTGAGCCCCTGATTCAGACCCTCCGCTCAGCTCTGCACCAAAGGTCCGCAATCGGTCCTGTCGACGATGCTGCAGATGCTGAGGTCTGCCTCCATCTCGCTAGAAAGACTGACAGTCTTCACCAACTCAGATAGTCGCCCGGAAATAGTGACAATCTTTTCCGATCCATAGCGACACACGTCATTAGTGCCGACATGAGCCACCACCTTCAGTTGGCTGCTCTCTGTACCCTTCATAGCGTCCGGAAGAACCCTTTCCACGTCTTGGATGACTCCCCCCAGTATGCACACGGAGTTCACATTGGCTTTCTTCCCGTCCTTAGCTGCCATATCCCTAAGGGGCTCCATCACCCACCTAACATTGGAGCTCCCAATGACAAGCCTTCCCACCCACTGCGCTTGTCCGGACCTCTCAGGAAGACCAGCCACATCCGCAATAGGCGAGGCCACCCTTGATGGCTCAAAAGTACTTTCAGCAGTGGGCAGTACCTCAAACCTGTTACGGAGACGTAAGGGTACAGCCTTGCGGCCAGCACCAACTTTCGCCTTCCGCCCAGGGATTCGCGACCCCGCCACGGTTCGCCAGTCACCGTCAGGCAAGTGTCGACTGGCAGGGACGTCCGAATCCCAGGGTGCAGTGGCGTCAGAGATTCCAGGCGATGCTACGGGTTCCAGAGGCGCCAAAGCGCTCGCCTCGGGTGTCCCAGTGTCACCGCGGCACAGGGCCACAGCCTGGAGCCTGTCGACCACGGCCAGCACAGCTGCCAGCTGTTTACGGACGGTGGCCAATTCCCCCTGAATCTGTACACAACAGGCGCGGTCCCTATCCATCTCTAACAAATTTTTTTTTCCTTTTATCTCACAAGCCGTTCAAAACAAACAGATGACTGACGACTACGCGAATTTACACTATGCGGGTACTAAAACGCGATGCTACAATTATCACATACAATAATACGTCCGAAATTTGTGAATTACACTGTGCAAGTACCCAATAACACGCAAAGAAATCAAAAATTAAACTGTGAAACAAATAGGTGAGTTAAGAGTACGACTTGCTGCTGGCTGCTTCTTAGCCAACGGCGGCAGGGAGCGTCTGGGAGAACTAAGTGCAGTGGTGTACTTATACACTCGCAATCGTGATGAAACTGCGTGTTTCCAGTGTGGTTGTGGTTTTCAACATTCGCATGAAAAGGATGATCCATTGACAGCACATACTTCACGATGGCGCTCCAAATGTATGTTTCTGACACGTATATTGGACACTGACTTTGTGGATGCTATATGTAGAACAAAAAATGCGATAATTACAACAAACGATGTGTCAGATATTAAATTTGACGTTAATATTGCAAATAAAGCAGTGTCACCTGAACAGCATGCTGTTGCGGGGACTCTTCGGTGTAAAATTTGCTTCTAGGACGAGGTAGGTGCAATACTCCATCCATGTGGACACATTACCACTTATGTTAAATGTGCACTCTCCATCTTCTTACATGTAGTGTGTTGTGTGCCAATAGCATCTACAGTTAGGGTACTTTTTCAATGCAACTAAGACTATATTGGCAATTTTTTCCCTTTGCAGCATTTAAATTCCACAGTTTATAGTTTAATATGTAGCTGTTTTAAAGCACAATAAATGCCTTACTTTTGTAAGCAAGTTCATGCATGTAGCTACAAGCTATTCATAATCTGACCTACGTACTTTATGATGTTTTGTATGCGTCTGCTAAGCAGTGCTATTAGTGAGTGTCTGAATCATAGATATCAACGTTCAGACTTTGAGGTACAGGTCTTATTCGGAAATTCATATTGTCAGACAGTATTTAGCATTATACATATATATATATATATATATATATATATATATAAATGTGTGTGTGTCGCTGTGGGGGGGGGGGGAGTTGGCACCACATCTGCACACATGTCACCTAATTCCCTAAAATCATAGTGAGGTGAGGGATGAACTCAGTCACATCTGAGATATGTTCGATCAGATTCAGGTCTGGGGAGATGGGGTGCCAGCACATTACTTGGAACTCACCACTGTATTCTTTGAACCACTCCATCACACACCAGGCCCTGTGACATGGCGTATTATGTTGTAAAATGCCACTGCCATCAGGAAACATGATCGTCATTAAGGGGTTTATGTGGTCTGCAACTAGTGTGTGATACTCCTAGGCTGTCACGGTGCGTTGCACGATCATCACTGGACCCATGGATGTGAATGTTCTCCAGAGCAGAATGGAGCCGCCACTATCTTGTTTGGACCCCACAATACAGGTGGAAGACGAAGGGTTAGCACCCTCACATCTGTATGGTGAAGAAGGTATCTGGATGCTGAGGGTCACTGGCCCATTTCAGACATACTTTCCGTTGTTGTGGTGTTAACAATGGAAAATGCATGGGTCGTCAGCTGCGGATTCCCATCGTTATGAGTGTGTGTTCAGACACACTTGTACTCTGCCTAGCATTAAAGTCTGATATTAGTTCCGCCACAGTTCGCCGCCTGTCCTGTTCTGTCAGTCTGCCCAGCCTATAACGATCAATATCTGTAGTGAGGGCTGGCTGCACAACGCCGCAACGTCTGGACGTGGTTTCCCCTCGGCTTCGCCACGTGCTGAAGACACTCACCACAGCCCTTTTCGAACACACTTGCATTTTCCGAAATGTTTGTACCGAACCATCGGGCCATCACAATCCGCCCTTAGTCAATCTCAGATAGATCTTGAGCCTTCCCCATTCTACACATCGACAGCACGCTCGCTCATACTACATAGAAAGTGCACATGTCTGATTAGCAGTCATTCCTCACCAGGTGACACTGGTGTCACATGGACGGATTTACATCGGTAATGGTCGGTGTCCATATTATTCTACTGGTCGGTCTATATATAAATGACATGGCCTGAGAGTACTATGTCTGCAGCATATTCTTGTTGTTCGTTACTAATACCGCTGCAGCTCCACGTTCCTGCTACAGTCAAATCGTTTACAGCACATAAGAATTGGCCGAAAAAATGGTGAATAATGACGCTCTTCTTTTGTATGGCAGTCTACAACTACTCAATTGTAGTATGTTCCACTCACTGTACTCGAACACCCAACTGAGTAACGTGTCTCATACACTTATATTTTGTGACTGTCAGTCCTGCTTGCATAAGGTCAGAACCCCCTTGGGCTATGATTGTTTGGGCTATGCAGTGTTGTTAGTCGATAGGAGCGAGTGCAGAGTAGGAGTACCACTACTCCATAGCAGTTGCATCCATGTGGTGTCAATTAACGAATAACTTACAGACCAGTCACTGTGTGGGGTTTGTCTACTGGAATACAGGTAGACCATTAACTATGTTCTATCTACTTGTGGCTATAATAAGCTACTCTGACTCCAACAAATAGTACACAGAAATGCTGTATTGAAACAGGAGGGATACATTGTTCTCCAAAGAAGCACGACTCGCGCAGTCTGTCTATTGCGATTTGGCGCTCTGTCACACACAAAATCACAGAATCTAATTTGAAATTATTCTGTTAGATTATTAGTCGCCACAATTTTTATGGAATATGTTACGATATCAGCAATTTACACATGACACTTGTGGGATTCAAATACTATTCTGCCTCATAAAACTACACTATAAATCTACATTAACAGAACCTGGCTGCTTTCACATTTCTATAAAGTTTCCTAGGCGGTGCATAATATTCGCTAGGAAGCAGGGGCACCCACAGGTTTCCATGTCACAAGGGGCAAAAGCTTTGCCCCAGACTTGTGATACAGAAATTTTGAGGCGATTGTTATCAGTTCTGTATTTTCTCGTATTTGTTTAAAAAGAACAATTATAATTACAGTACAATCTGTTTCTACATTCCCTGATTTTATGTTTTCCCGCCATTCCTATCTCTCAATTCACTGTTTTCCTGCCATTAAAAATTTCGTATGGATAAAATTTCCACACATTTTGCACTTTTGAACCACTACCACAAATTTCAGAATGAGTTTTCATACCGATTAATGTGCAGCCTACATCATTTTCCCGCTCACACGATCTGCATGACAGCACATAAAACTGTACATTTTGATGCAGAATATGAATTATTTTGCTTTCAAATGATACAGGACAGTAATCAATTGTCCTTTTCTTTAGGTTTCATTACGTAAATCTAGATTTCGGCTACTGCCTAGCCGTTATCAATGCACTATTTCATACTATCAATGCATGCCGTAGGACGTCAGTTTCCTGGTGTTCGGCTTTTGTCACAGTTCATTCTAGGAAAATCTCTGGGTAGTATGCGTCTTTATCAGACACTATGTAAGGTTATGTGAGCATGAGTTACCCGTGTAGTAGTTTCTTTCGATTTTGCGCTGCTGTTTTTTATGTGCAACGAAAACTGCTTATAAAAGGAAATGAGGAAGTGTTGAAGGTAAGTTATTATAGAAATGTGTTAGCGAATCCTTACCTTGGACATTGCAAATGGACTTATCCTTTCTGTGAAGAGGAAGACTCACTTTGAGTATTGTATGGACAACAACGCCAGAAGAAGAAAACAGCAGCTCCTGTGCCAATGAATTATGTACGATACAACAGTTTTGGACACTGGCCAAAATACGGGCCGAACGGGGAGATGTAGGCGTTGCCATGACGGCCACTCAACTGGTCTGTGCTTTGTAGCAAAAAGGAATTGTTTTAGGCATTTCAAATGAAGTAGCGTAAAATGCAAACATTTTTCCAGCCACAGGAACAACATAGTAGTATTTATATTGTAGCGCCCATGCGCCTTTTGGAAACAATGATACTTAGAAGCAACGTAATGTATTTAGAAAAAAATACATGTAAAATTGTTCAAACGACCTTACACGTCTGATTTAAGTTAGTTCGTATTTTTTTCGCGATGTTTCTGTGAGTACGAAATAAAGGTTTCAAGACAAGCCATGTAATGCACAAAACAATATCGCAAGAAAAGCTGATTTCACCTTAGTGCGATTATCATTGACGAGTTCTTTGACGCTCTTAATTTCGTTTACCATAACATTAACATAAATCCTTGATTTTACAGCTGCATCTTTATGATATTCGGAACTGATATGTATTTTTACAGATTCGTGATACATTTTGAAATTAGTGAATGGACGGCTTACGAATGAACTGTGATGATCGACGCGCATTGTACATTGCCTGAAAAATGCACATAACGTACAAAATGCATCTTACACTGCTTTAGGATAAACAAATTGTATATATAAGGACAGGCTGTCCAATCCAAGTGTTCTCTTTATGGAATCTACATAATTCTTGAAATTATAATTTTTATCAGGTGCCCATGGAATCAATAAAATTCCATACTTTAGGGACTGTGAATCTCCTTTTTTTTTCAACGTAATTTCCGACATAGAAAATAATGATCAGAAGACTAGTATCCATGATTAAAACGCTTGAAGCCAGCAGAGTTACTATTTAGGTTTGCATTTCTCCATTACTACAATTACTGGGATTTTCGGTTTTCATTAGTAGTAGGGCACCGTCATGGAGAAGGGCAATTTGTTAGTGTAGGTTGTCTACATCAAGACCAATCATGCATTCAGGGACAAACTTATTGTTTTCTTTTGATTGACACGCCCTTAACCCGTTGTTCTGCCCTGTGGATTATACCCCCTGTCTTTCCAAGAAACACCCACCCTTCACCCTCACCCCTCTCATCCCCCTTCGCCTCCTCCTTCCCCATTCCTCTGGGAAAACACCTGGCCGATACAACCACACTTTTGATATCAGTTTGATTGACTAATTAATTAAATCGAAGAATCAATTAACCCCTCCTCCTCTTGGAAACCCACGAGATTTCCCCTCCCCTCTCCCACCTGGAAATTGGCGAGAGAAGGACTCAAATAATTGTCCATTTGGAGGAACATCGATTGTATGTATGGAATATTGTTTAAACGATTTCTGGTAGATAAGCCAATGTGTCGAATAATATTTACGTTAGCAAATTATGGGCTACAAGACAGTGTTGGAATATAGTTTGTTTATTTTTTAAAGAGTTTGTTGTGAAATTGACTCCAGTGTATGTGATACCGAAATTTAAAAAAATTTGTGAGTGACAAGGCGGTATGGAATATTTAAAGAATAGCGGCGCTTTTGTTGTTCTGATCGCGCATGCAAACGCTAAATGGACTTAGTTTATACTAAACTGATGCTGGGGTCAGGGATGGTTAAGGCTATTATTTTTTTATTTTTCGCTCTTTCGAAGCACACGAATGTATAAGCACAGACGGGAAAAGCAGAACAATTACATATTTAAAAGTTCATGACATATTTTGTAACACACAATCAGATCGTGAAAAAAAAAACAGATAAAGAGAATACGAAGCACTGTTCCACAGACGATAAGAATGGCTGGGATTTCCGACGGATTTTCGGTGTCCTACAAATGCTGGTCTAGATCTGCTGTAAGACCAAAATGTCAGTTGGGGGAGGGGGGGGGACAGCATCCCAGATCCCACCTGTCCGAACCAGAGGAGGCTCGCCTACTTGGACTTGTCTCTGAACAAGCGAGCGAAGCAGACATCACGTGACTCTCTGACGTCACGGAACTTTGTTTACATTGCTCTGCCTCACGTCTTGTTCGAACCAATCTGTAGAGACTCCTATCCCCTCTCACAAAGGATGTCTTGTGACTCTCTGACGTCAGGGAACTTCCTGCGAATGGAGCATTCTGATTGGTTCTTACCGAATTTACCAACCAAATCTCTGCTGCTGGCGTGGGAGCACTGTCCGCTACCTCCTGCAGACCCACAAATTACGAGACTTTCAGCGGCAAACTACTTTGTACAGATCGAGAAACATACAGCAGTCATACTGCACTGACAGTGCAAGAGTGGTCCTCAGATCATGAATGGAATGAAGTGCAGTGTGCCAGCCACCATTTGGGGTATGAAGCGTGGGTTTCTATCGTCAGGGCGCCGCCACGAAGCTCAAAACCGCCCAATGTCCTAATTACCGATCACGTTACTAAATACCACAGACCATGGACCGGATATCGGCCTCCTTTGATCTCGCAGGCCCAAAACAAAGCATCGAGGTCGGCATCCTGTTGATCGAGAAATTCCAGAATTCTGTCTTTCTCAACAGGCCACGTTCTGTTTGTCAATTTTAACCAACGTCTCGAAACACGCAGATGGAGGTCTTCATCTCTCCTCAGAATACTGTGTTCCTATTGGCTAACGCTGGAGACAAAAGGAAAGCTGACGCAGTTTCGATATCAAAAATAGAGTGAAATAACCCATTTGCACTACGCTATCAAATTAACTGTTCAGCAATTTACAGGAGTCAAATAGATCGCTTAATACTCTCACCTCCACTTTAAGATGATCCTTCTTTGTAATGAAACATAATTTCAACGTTTGAGTATCACACGCAGATGTTATGTAAACCAAGTAACGGAATTTCCGCCCACAAATACATTGCAGCGATAATATATCAGAGGTCTGGAATGCACCAGTGTTTGAGAGCATGAACACCCATATTGGCAATGCCGGCAACCGCACGTCCTTCCCCTGGCATCCCCACACCCACCTTCCTGAACTCTCGGAGGTCGCAGAGTGACTGTTACCAAGCAGTCAACCAATCGGTTTACACGGGTGGAATTACTGTGCAGCACAAACAACCATCATTTTGAATCTTCTCGAACAACACACACGTCCTCTTCCATAAACTGGTCACTCCGCCAGCTCTGCTGCCGCAGGCAAGAGCAGACAGGTCGGTGCATCCTTTGTACCCAACTGTCTGTCACAGGCTAAGCTCATCTGTTACTGAAGGCAGTGACAGAAGGCAACCCACAAGGGAGGAGATCTGTTGGTGGAAAAGAGGTGGATGGGTGGAGTCAAGAAAGACCTGGAGACCGTGTTCATGGAGATGGTTTCTAACTTATCATGTAAGGGGATGTTGGGGTTAAGGATGGAGCGATGGAGCACTTTTGGGGGGGGGGGGGTGAAAGTAAGGCTATTGCAGAGCAGACTGCACAGTGTCATTACAGAGCATTACACAATCACAGTTTTCTAAAGTTTTATGAACAAAGACACATGGAGTATTGTGGGCGCTGTTGATTTTAAACTGGTCCATGTTGTTGAGAAAAAATTTCATTACTGAGTAAATGTACTGTGAAGCAGTTGTAAGAATTCCTAACCTTTTAAACAGATGCCTAAAAGATGTGCGACTGTGATCCCCACACATTATTCTAACTACTTTCTTTTGAGCAGTGAATACCTTTTGCCTAAGTGTTGAGTTGCCCCAGAATATTATTCCATATGACATCAGAGACTGTAAGTATGCAAAGTATGTTAGCTTACTAATTTGTACACCCTCAAAGTTGACAATTATTCTGATTGCAAAAGTTGCTGAACCTAGTCGCTTTAGGAGATCCAAAATATGAATTTTCCAATTAAGATTCTCATCTATATGTACAGCCAAAAACTTAGTATGCACTAGCCTGGCTACTGACTTCTTTTAATGTGTTATGTTTATTGAATGAATTATACTATTTGCAGCAGAAAATTGTATGTACTCTGTTTTTTCAACTTTCAGAGCAAGCCCATTAGCAGAAAACCAATTAATAACTTTTCCAAAGACCTTATTTGTATCATTTTCTATCAGACTTCCTTTTACTGGACTAATAATTATGCTTGTATCATCAGCAAAGAGTGTCAGTTCAGCATCTTGTTTCACATAAGAAGGGAGGTCATTCACATGTATCAAGAATAGGAGGGGACCCATGATCGACTTGTGTTACACCTAATGTAATTTCACCCCAGTTAGATGAAGTGGCAAACTCCTTTGAATCACTTGAAGCATATAAAGAGTATTTTGCTTCCTGTTCTGTAGATATGACTTAAACCACTCATATGCTGTTCCATTTATACCATAGAATTGTAATTTGTCTAACATAATGTCATGGTTCATACAATCAAATGCTTTGGATAAGTCACAGAATATTGCTACTGGTGACAGTTTAGTATTTAAAGACTCTATTATGTGGACAGTGAAATTGTATATTACTGTCTCAGTGGAACAGCATTTCTGAAATCTGAATTGTGATTTACTAAGTATCCCATTACTGTTGAGATGGCTAACCACTCTTGAGTACATTTCTTTCTCAAAGATTTTTGAAAATGCTGTAAGTAAGGATACTAGCCAGTAATTACTGACATCCGTGGTTTATCCCTTTTTATAGAGAGGCCTGAGAATGGCATATTTTAACCTGTCTGGAAAAATACCCTGAGGCAGTGATGCGTTACATATGTGACACAAAACATCAGCTGTAATTGCTCCACATTGTTTTAATAACTTGTTAGAGATGTCATCTACTCTAACAGAACATTTATTTTTCAAAGATTTAAAAATTTTCATTATTTCACAAGAGGTTGTTAGATGGAACTTAATCTGACTAAAATTTTTCAAAACTGGCTCTTCCATGTATTGCCTGGCTTTTTCTTTTGAACTATTTTTACCAATTTTTTCTCCTACACGTAAGAAGCGATTGTTAAATACAGAGTGTGCTCCCTGCCACCGTTGGATAAGCAGCTGCCAGCAGAAAGTCGTATACTCCTAGCTCACTCATTTGTTACATAGTTTAATTCTTAATTTCTTTGCGTGTTTTTGGTACTTGCATTGTTTAACTCATAAATTTCGGGCGTATTATAGTATTTGAGAGTTGTAGCATCGCGTTTTAGTACCTGAATAGTGTAAAATCGCGTAGTCTCCTTCCGCCGCCAAGCAGTGTGTCAGCAGTGCGCAAGTAGCAGCATTACTGCATTTACTAGGCAATCTTACATTTTAATAACCGTTTAAATTTTGTAACGATTTGTTTATGCTCTCTGTAGATTAGTTCAGACGTTCTTTGCACCACAGTTTTTAGCATGGATAGGGACTGCAACTGCTGTTTTCGGATGCAGGCTGAATTGGCATCCCTTCGCTCCCAGCTTCAGGCAGTGTTGGCTTCGGTCACACAGCTTGAGGCTGTTGGCAATGGGCATCACTGTGGGGGTCCGAATGGGGGTTTGTCGGGGACGGCCAGCTCGTCCCACGCATCCCCCGATCGGACTACGACTGTGGCTGCCCGGGATACTGCCCACATTGGGGCTGATCCCTCACCTATGGTAGAGTGGGAGGTCATCTCGAGGTGTGGCAGGGGGCGAAAGACATTCCGGAGGGCTGAACGGAAGGCCTCTCCAGTTTGTCTGACGAACCGGTTTCAGGCTCTGTCTCAGGCTGATACTGATCTTCGGCCGGACATGGCTGCTTGTCCTGTTCCAGAGGTTGCCCCTCAGTCTGCAAGATCCGGGCGGTCGCAAAGGGTGGGCTTACTGGTAGTTGGGAGCTCCAACGTCAGGCGCGTAATGGGGCCCCTTAGAGGGGAAGAAAACCAATGTGCACTCCATGTGCATACTGGGGGGAGTCATTCCAGATGTGGAAAGGATCCTTCCGGATGCCATGAAGGGTACAGGGTGCACCCATCTGCAGGTGGTCGCTCATGTCGGCACCAATGATGTGTGTCGCTATGGATCGGAGGAAATCCTCTCTGGCTTCCGGCGGCTATCTGATTTCGTGAAGACTGCCAGTCTCGCTAGCGGGATGAAAGCAGAGCTCACCATCTGCAGCATCGTCGACAGGACTGACTGCGGACCTTTGGTACAGAGCCGAGTGGAGGGTCTGAATCAGAGGCTGAGACGGTTCTGCGACCGTGTGGGCTGCAGATTCCTCGACTTGCGCCATAGGGTGGTGGGGTTTCGGGTTCCGCTGGATAGGTCAAGAGTCCACTACACGCAGCAAGCGGCTACACGGGTAGCAGGGGTTGTGTGGCGTGGACTGGGTGGTTTTTTAGGTTAGATGGCTTCGGGCAAGTACAGAAATGGCAACAGCCTCAAAGGGTGAGGGGCAAAGTCAGGACATGCGGGGACCAAGCAGCAATCGGTATTGTAATTGTAAACTGTCGAAGCTGCATTGATGAAGTACCGGAACTTCAATCGCTGATAGAAAGCACCGAAGCTGAAATCGTTATAGGTACAGAAAGCTGCCTGAAGCCAGAGATAAATTCTGCCGAAATTTTTACAAAAGCACAGACGGTGTTTAGAAAGGATAGATTGCATGCAACCGGTGGTGACGTGTTTATCGCTGTTAGTAGTAGTTTATCCTGTAGTGTGGTAGAAGTGGATAGTTCCTGTGAAATATTATGGATGGAGGTTACACTCAACAACCGAGCTAGGTTAATAATTGGCTCCTTTTACCGACCTCCCAACTCAGCAGCATTAGTGGCAGAACAACTGAGAGAAAATTTGGAATACATTGCACATAAATGTTCTAAGCATATTATAGGTGGAGATTTCAATTTACCAGATATAGACTGGGACACTCAGTTGTTTAGGACGTGTGGTAGGGACAGAGCATCGAGTGACATTATACTGAGTGCACTATCCGAAAATTACCTCGAGCAATTAAACAGAGAACCGACTCGTGGAGATAACATCTTGGACCTACTGATAACGAACAGACCCGAACTTTTCGACTCTGTAAGCGCAGAACAGGGAATCAGTGATCATAAGGCCGTTGCAGCATCCCTGAATATGGAAGTTAATAAGAATATAAAAAAAGGGAGGAAGGTTTATCTGTTTAGGAAGAGTAATAGAAGGCAGATTTCAGACTACCTAACAGATCGAAAACGAAAATTTCTGTTCCGACACTGACAATGTTGAGTGTTTATGGAAAAAGTTTAAGGCAACTGTAAAATGCGTTTTAGACAGGTACGTGCCGAGTAAAACTGTGAGGCACGGGAAAAACCCACCGTGGTTCAACAACAAAGTTAGGAAACTACTACGAAAGCAAAGAGAGCTTCACTCCAAGTTTAAACGCAGCCAAAACCTCTCAGACTAACAGAACCTAAACCATGTCAAAGTTAGCGTAAGGAGGGCTATGCGTGAAGCGTTCAGTGAATTCGAAAGTAAAATTCTATGTACCGACTTAACAGAAAATCCTAGGAAGTTCTGGTCTTACATTAAATCAGTAAGTGGCTCGAAACAACATATTCAGACACTCCGGGATGATGATGGCATTGAAACAGAGGATGACACGCCTAAAGCTGAAATACTAAACATCTTTTTCCAAAGCTGTTTCACAGAGGAAGACCGCACTGCAGTTCCTTCACTAAATCCTCGCCCAAACGAAAAAATGGCTGACATAGAAATAAGTGTCCAAGGAATAGAAAAGCAACTGGAATCACTCAACAGAGGAAAGTCCACTGGACCTAACGGGATACCAATTCGTTTCTACACAGAGTACGCGAAAGAACTTGCCCCCCTTCTAACAGCCGTGTACCGCAAGTCTCTAGAGGAACGGAAGGTTCCAAATGATTGGAAAAGAGCACAGGTAGTCCCAGTCTTCAAGAAGGGTCGTCGAGCAGATGCGCAAAACCATAGACCTATATCTCTGACGTCGATCTGTTGTAGAATTTAAGAACATGTTTTTTTGCTCGAGTATCATGTCGTTTTTGGAAACCCAGAATCTACTCTGTAGGAATCAACATGGATTCCGGAAACAGCGATCATGTGAGACCCAACTCGCTTTATTTGTTCATGAGACACAGAAAATATTAGATACAGGCTCCCAGGTAGATGCTATTTTCTTTGACTTCCGGAAGGCGTTCGATACAGTTCCGCACTGTCATCTGATAAACAAAGTAAGAGCCTACGGAATATCTGACCAGCTGTGTGGCTGGATCAAAGAGTTTTTAGCAAACAGAACACAGCATGTTGTTATCAATGGAGAGACGTCTACAGACGTTAAAGTAACCTCTGGCGTGCCACAGGGAAGTGTTATGGGACCATTGCTTTTCACAATATATATAAATGACCTAGTAGATAGTGTCGGAAGTTCCATGCGGCTTTTCGCGGATGATGCTGTAGTATACAGAGAAGTTGCAGCATTAGAAAATTGTAGCGAAATGCAGGAAGATCTGCAGCGGATAGGCACTTGGTGCAGGGAGTGGCAACTGACCCTTAACATAGACAAATGTAATGTATTGCGAATACATAGAAAGAAGGATCCTTTATTGTATGATTATATGATAGCGGAACAAACACTGGTAGCAGTTACTTCTGTAAAATATCTGGGAGTATGCGTGCGGAACGATTTGAAGTGGAATGATCATATAAAATTAATTGTTGGTAAGGCGGGTACCAGGTTGAGATTCATTGGGAGAGTCCTTAGAAAATGTAGTCCATCAACAAAGAAGGTGGCTTACAAAACACTCGTTCGACCTATACTTGAGTATTGCTCATCAGTGTGGGATCCGTACCAGATCGGGTTGACGGACGAGACAGAGAAGATACAAAGAAGAGCGGCGCGTTTCGTCACAGGGTTATTTGGTAACCGTGATAGCGTTACGGAGATGTTTAGCAAACTCGAGTGGCAGACTCTGCAAGAGAGGCGCTCTGCATCGCGGTGTAGCTTGCTCGCCAGGTTTCGAGAGGGTGCGTTTCTGGATGAGGTATCGAATATATTGCTTCCCTCTACTTATACCTCCCGAGGAGATCACGAATGTAAAATTAGAGAGATTCGTGCGCGCACGGAGGGTTTCAGACAGTCGTTCTTCCCGCGAACCATACGCGACTGGAACAGAAAAGGGAGGTAATGACAGTGGCACGTAAAGTGCCCCCCGCCACACCGTTGGGTGGCTTGCGGAGTATAAATGTAGATGTAGATGTAGATGTAGATTGGCTACCTGAGGCTTCTGTCTCGGGTTCTTCGGCCGGCGTTCATCTACTGATTTTTCTGACGTTTCGCCAGCACGAGTGGCTGGCATTGTCAAAGCTTCACCCTCCATTGCCAGTGGTGTTACATTTAGTAATTTTCTTTGGAAAACAATGTTCAAAAAGGGATATAAATTTATCAAGAAATATGTTGCATTTATCATTAGCATTTGGCTCATTATACAGGGTGTTACAAAAAGATACGGCCAAACTTTCAGGAAACATTCCTCACACACAAATAAAGAAAAGATGTTATGTGGACATGTGTCCGGAAACGCTTAATTTCCATGTTAGAGCTCATTTTAGTTTCGTCCACCTACGGTCAATGGAGCACGTTATCATGATTTCATACGGGATACTCTACCTGTGCTGCTAGAACATGTGCCTTTGCAAGTACGACACAACATGTGGTTCATGCGCGATGGAGCTCCTGCACATTTCAGTCGAAATGTTTGTACGCTTCTCAACAACAGATTCGGGGACCGATGGATTGGTAGAGGCGGACCAATTCCATGGCCTCCACGCTCTCCTGACCTCAACCCTCTTGACTTCCATTTATGGGGGCATTTGAAAGCTCTTGTCTACGCAGCCCCGGTACCAAATGTATTGACTCTTCGTGCTCGTATTGTGGACGGCTGTGATACAATACGCCATTCTCCAGGGCTGCATCAGCGCATCAGGGATTCCATGCAACGGAGGGTGGATGCATGTATCCTAGCTAACGCAGTACATTTTGAACATTTCCTGTAGCAAAGTGTTTGAAGTCACGCTGGTACGTTCTGTTGCTGTGTGTTTCCATTCCATGGTTAATGTGATTTGAAGAGAAGTAATAAAATGAGCTCTAGCATGGAAAATAAGCGTTTCCAGACATATGTCCACATAACATATTTTCTTTCTTTGTGTGTGTGGAATGTTTCCTGAAAGTATGGCCGTACCTTTTTGTAACACCCTGTATACATCTTCCCCATATACATTTCCTAAACTTACTCTGCAGTGATCTACAGATACCAGGTTAAGCACCCTCACACTTTTACTTAATCGTTTCTCAGGTGTACACCCTGTTAGGTTTTGTAAGTTAATCAGTTGTGCATCATGGTCAGATAATCCATTTACCACAGGGAAAGCATGTGTTTGCTCTATATCCTCTTGCTGTACAAATACATTATCTGTTAGAGTACTACTGACCTGAGCTATACGTGTAGGGAAATTGATCACTGATTCTAAGTTATATGTTGTTAACAACATTTCTAGTTCACTTTTCCTATCATAATTGCTTAGAAAGTTAACACTGAAATTAATACAGATTAATAACTTCTTTTTGTCTGACAGACAGCATAATAGGGAGTCAAAATTTTTTATGAATAACTCCCAATCTCCTAGTGGAGACCTGTACACTATTGCTAATATCAACACAACAGTATGTAGCTGAAGTTCACATCCACAAACCTCAAAGTGCTGATCAACACAAAATTTGCTTACTTCAACAGTTCTGTATGTATACTCTTGTTTTATGAAAATGGCAACTCCTCCTTTATCCATACTAAATCTACAAGTGTAAGATGCTAAATTAGACCCATTTATACTGACATTTTCCATCCCCACAGTTACATGGTGCTCAAACAGACAAAGTATATCAATCTCATTCTTATTTTTGAGGTCATCTAAACACATGATCAGCTCATCTACTGTATTTTTTATTGTCCTGAAATTTTGGTGAAGTAAGTTGATACCACCCTTAGCTTTATCCTTATTTGCTGTGCATGAAGTTTCTTTTCTTCTATTTTCCTTGGTTGTTATCTGTCTGGAATTTGGCTTTAACCTAAAAAACCTGTCTGCCTGGTCCCAATGACCACAGGGTATGTAAGTAGGCTGTTTAGGTTCTTATATTGGTAACGCCACCGCCACGTAGCGCTCTCTGTATGAAAAACACTGGCTGTGCTGTATGCAGTCTGTGGCTAGTTTGCATTGTTGTCTGCCATTGTAGTGTTAGGCAGCGGCAGCTGGATGTGAACAGCGCGTAGCGTTGCGCAGTTGGAGGTGAGCCGCCAGCAGTGGTGGATGTGGGGAGAGAAGTGGCGGAGATTTGAAATTTGTAAGACTGGGTGGCATATATATTATGATTATTAAGGTAAATACATTGTTTGTTATCTATTAAAATCTTTCATTTGCTAACTATGCCTATCAGTAGTTAGTGCCTTCAGTAGTTTGAATCTTTTATTTAGCTGGCAGTAGTGGCGCTCGCTGTATTGCAGTAGTTCGAGTAACGAAGATTTTTGTGAGGTAAGTGATTTGTGAAAGATATAGGTTAATGTTAGTCAGGGCCATTCTTTTGTAGGGATTTCTGAAAGTCAGATTGCGTTGCGCTAAAAATATGGTGTGTCAGTTTAAGCACAGTCCTTGTGTGACTGTGGCCCACCTTACAGTATTAAGGGGCAGGCCATGTGTAGTGTAACCCTACCTACCTATAGCATCAACTGGAACAACACTGATGTGAGACTTTGCCCACATTCGTGTGCCCAGTTTCTGCTCCTATTTTATCCAGGTCACTCCTAATACTATATATTGGATTCAGGAACATTACTCAAGAATGGTCGAACAAGCACCTTGAACGCCACTTCCATTGTGGGTGAGTTACATTTCCTTAAGATTCTTCCTATGAACCTGAGTCTGGCATCGGCTTCTCCCACTATTTGTTTTATGTGGTCATTTGACAGTCACAGTTATTTGTGTTCATCAAGCCAGTGGAGCTCATTCTGCAAATCGATACAGTATTCTAGCATTACTACTTTCTTATAGGCCACCGCATCATCTGCTGACTGTCTTAAAGAGCATCTGACATTTTTTACTAGATCATTTGTGTACACTGTGAACAGTAACTGTCCTACCACATCTCCACGGGTACCCCGAAAATACCTTTGCATCTGCCGATTTTGTTTCGAGAGGCGTTTGAGCTCTGTGTGCAAGGAAGCCTTGAATCCAGTTGCAAATGTAGTCTGATATTCTATAATCTCGTTTTGTTCACTAAACGGTAGTGCAGGGTGATGTCAAATGCCTTCCTGAAGTCAAGGAATATTGTATCAACCTTCGCCCTCATCACTGAATGTTTGATGCTGGCTACTCAGATAATCTGCAGTTTGCATCCTGTCACTCTTCCTAAGCAAAAATATCTTCTTATCTATTTTAATATTCCTTGTAAAACCCGTAGTCGTAATTGCTACCACAACCTTATAATCACTTACGAGTATATACTCCTTTATGTCAACTGATTCCTTAAGATCAGGTCTGTTTGTTTCTAGGAGATCTAAAACGTTACCTTCGCGAGCTTGTTCTCCAGCTATCTGATCCACTTAATTTTCGGAAACGATATTCATAACAGTGTCACATAAATCCCTTTCTTTTGTGCCAGTTTTGACAGCATGACTCTCCCAATCTGTGCGTGGCAAGTTGAAGTCATCCTCTATTACAATAACATGACCAAGGAAATTATTAACATTATGTAAGTTTTTTCTTAAGCTCTCTAGCACTACATCTTCTGACCTAGGTGGTCTATAAGAGCATCCGATTAACATTATTTCCCGACCTTTGATGCTTAACTCCACCCCATTAATTCACTTTAGGGATCTACATCTACGTCTACATCTACATCTACATGCACACTCCGCAAGCCACTGTACGGTGCATGGCGGAGGCTACCCGGTACCACTACCAGTAATTTCCTTTCCAGTTCCATTCACAAATACAGCCTCCCTGTGAGCCCTAATTTCTCGTATCTTACATTGGTGGTCCTTATGCGAAATGTTTAATGGCGGTAGTAGAAACATTCTGCAATCAACTTCAGTCGCTGGTTCTCTAAATTTTCTCAATAGCGTTCCTTAAAAAGAATGTCGCTTTCTCTCCAGGCATTTCCATTTGAGTTCCCAAAGCATCTCCGTAATACTTGCCTTTTGTTCGAAACTATGGGTAACAAATCTAGCAGCCAGCCTCTGAATTGCTTCGATGTCTTCCTTTAGTCCAACCTGGTGGGCTTCATGGTAATCTCGCTACGTGTTACCGAGTTTTTTACTGCAATTAACAAGTCGTCACCATTACCAGCTTACTTATCCTTACAATAATTGTTCCAATCTGAATGTAGGATTTCACTCTGTTCAGTTCCGGTTTCGAACAATTTTATGTTCCTAATAGTATCTGGTCATTATATCCTTCAATAAGCGATACTAATTCTGGGACCTTTCCTTACATGCTCCGTCTGTTTACTAATACCATATTAACCTTTTCTACATCCGATATGCAAGGACGAGCATTCTTTGAGAATACTGTGGCTGATGTAATTTCGATTTTTGCAGGCAATTTGTCTCTGATACCAAGGGTAGAAGTGGTTCTCTAACCTAAAAACCCCCATGTGCACGCCAAACGTCCCCCATTACCCTAGTAGCGGCTTTCTGCGTATAGTGCACTCCTGATCTATTAAGGGGAAACCTACAATTCTCCATTTGGTAGAGGAAATCGAGAAATTCGCATTGGATACAAATAGACAGATTAGGCTGCACCCCGTGTGCGGCGCCATTTGCCTTCATCGAATCAACCACTTGCCGAAAGGAGCTGGGGATGGCCTCAGAAACGAAGTGGCAGGCGTCATTCGAGCAGACGTGTGCCACCATTTGCAGCCAGTGGCACCCAGTGCACTTGGCAGCCACCACGGGGTCTCCTTCACACCACAGGTGTGAGCCCCTGCACACATACTGAGTGCACTCTGATTTTCCTTCCCACCCTGCCTGCCTATTTCCCTGAGGGGGTCCATCATCCACCTAACGTTGGGGCTCCCAATGATTAGCGAACTGGACAGGAAAATTGGCCACTGGTCCGAGAAGAGAGGCAACTGTGCTGGCTCAGAAGTGCCATTATTAACACTGGGCTGCACCTCGTACTGTACCTGTTGCTAAAGCAAAAGGAGGAAGGAGGCAGCCACGCAGCCCACTGCTTCTTTTGCCTTCCACCCAGTGCCACTTTGTGCCCCACACACTCTCGAGCGAGAATGGACTGGTCAGGCGTTGTGTACCAGAAGATGCAGTGACAACCAGGTCACTAGGGGATTACAAAGGTACCAAAGGTGTCACCGGTCTTTTCAATGGCATCCCGATATTGCCACAGCTTTGAGCTTTAGTCAGAAGCCAGTTGACTGTGTCCAACGCATATTATGGCTATTTACAGACGGGAGCCAAGCCTCCTCGTCATTTCGTACAGTGTAAACAGTTGATATACAATCTCAAAAAATATGAACAAAACAGTCAAGATTAACTTAGAAAGAGCAAGCAGAGCCCTCAAAAGAGAAAATTACCCTACTGTCGTGGAGATGTATGCAATGTACATTGAGAAGAATAAACAAACTCTAAAATCTGTTCTGCAGCTTTCTCATTATTGCCTGAAACTGCAAGATCAGTAAGTTCTTAAAATAGATATAAATTTCTCTACGGAAGACAGATGTATCGACAGTTTACTAGAAACAATGCTTACCAAAAAATTACTGCAGGAAATAAATATGCAATCTCCAACACACTGATCTAAACTATATGCTGTGTAGTAACATGGGATTTAAACATAGAGACATGACAAGGCGGTACTGATAGTGGAAGATTATATGAGGAAGCTGCCTCGCACTACAACATAGACTAAATTTACGCAAAAAATAAGAACTCGGAGTAATTTGATAAACACCAGTTTACATAGTAAAATACACAAGTATAGTTCATTTCTCCGCAAGTATATATTACGTTTCTTCACAGAAGTACGTGAATAAAAAACATAAATTCAATTAAATTACTCCGTATCAGACAACCACTGCTGCTGCTAGCGCTACAGGCACGTGCTCTCACCCATCCTCTGTTGCCAATGGCCACCCAATTCAAACCGAGTCATGTGATGGATATTATGGCAGTTCTGACTGCGGAAAATTACATCAGGAAGCCACCTTACACAAGTATATGCACTAAAATTTGTGCAAAAACATAGACTTGCACTAATTTTCTAAAAAATACACAGGAAAATACACAGGTACAGTTCAATGAAAAAAACACAAACAGAACGTAATTATTTTTGTGTTGTCTACATATTTTGCAGATATATTAGAATATTTCAACATTTTAGACGTCGAAAATAATTAATTTATAAATCTGTTGCACTTTCAACAGTGGAGATATCTGTTGGTGACAGTGAGAACTACACATGGTACAAAAAATGGACTATTCATATGCAACCATGTATTGGTGACAGAAATAAGCTCAAAGAATATTGTGATACAAAGAACAAACTTTCCTCGTTTTCTACAGTGTACCTGCCTGCTGGTGACAGGAGCAACTGGGATACGAAGCAGGACTCGATTAAATTTCGCATTTTCACGGTTTCTGGGACAGTGTTTATGGTAAACCTCATTTTCCTGATTCATTATTTATATTTTACAAGCAAATGTTGCTTTTTAATTATTTATAGATAAATATGATGTCTACTTGTTTCACAATTCCTTCATGAATGATATGTATCTTCAAATGAAATTTACCAATGTGACTGGTGACCCAGTCCTTAAACGCATTTTTGGAAGTCAGTAATACGAGCTTAGTTCACAAAATTTCTGGCATCTTAGGGTATTTTAGGCAGTTCAGATACTTTATTGTATTTGGCTACAGAACGTGGTTGTGGGTAAGGGCTTGTGGATCATGGGATGTTTGGGCTGTCATCTCCCTATCTTCTCCCCTTCAATGGCCTTGGCACACAGCATGAAGAGCTGATTCTGATGATTTACGGAACGGGTTTGGAGATAAGGTATTTCTGATGCTGATATAACACAATTCATAGTCCCCTCCCACCCTCTCTCCTCCCATCCTCGCCACACCCCTTCCCTCCTTGGCTTTGGCTTGTGGCCAGACACAATTATGCACATGGCATGAATCCTGGTATGGCCCTGAAGATACGGAAGTGTTGATGCTGAAGGCAGCGATATATAAAACAAGCATAACTGCATGAGACTCCCTGGAATGACCTATTGGTTGCTGTCAGGGCTATCGAGAGCCCACAGTGCCACACTTGCTAAAGATGACTTCTGCTCTTCTTACAGTTTACACTTTCGTATCAGGAGTAAACTGAAAAGATCCCAAATCGATTAGCAATATTCAAAATTGTTTTAAACAAATTTTTGTATGGCACTTCTTTCATGGATGAATCGTTCAGTGTACTGCAGCCTGATATCTGCTTTTCCTACAGCCATTCTCCATTTATTCGACTTAATGTCGCTGCACACTGATACTCCAATGTATTTTACCGTTGCCACAGTTTCTAATTATTTATCATTAACAGTGTAATCTTTTGAACCCAGTCGCAGCTCTAGTCGGTTCCTCTGTGCGCTCGTATTATGTTCCCTAAATGATTGTGCAGAACCGTATGGAATGCCATCCAGAAGTCGAGTACGATAGTATCAACATGGCGACTGTTGCCTATAGTGCACTGCTCGTATCTTGTGTTGGAGTTATTAGTAATGTCACATAATGTGAATATTGCCTACAATCTGACTTCTGTACAATTTTTCTGCAGTAATGCAATCATTGTAAATAAGTTATGTAAAGTGTTTATTACTATTATTATTATTATTATTTTCGATTATTCCCAATTAAAGAGAGCGTTTGAACTTGAATTCCTTTATGATGATTGTTTATGCTTTTTCTGAGCCCAAATTTTCTTCATGTGTTCACTGTGTTGTTTCTTTCGCTCAGCTGTCCATTTGCATCCTGGTCTCTTCTGTGTTGTGGTGTCAAATTTATGTTTTTTGATGATGTTCCTGAATTCAGTTCTATTTTCTGCATCGTTTACTGTTATGTGTGCTTGTCTGTTTTTCCCTTGCCTGAGTTGATCACTTTAAGAATTCGCTTTAAAATTCTGTTTTCATTCATCCTGTGGATATGTCCGTAGAACTGCATTCTTCTTTTCCTTATTGTATCTGTAATCGTATCTGTGTATTTATATAATTCTGATGTTTGATGTAAAGTGTTTATTATTATTTTTTTAATTGATGGTGCATGGCTAGAATATCCTAATAATTATCATATGCACCTAAGTGTATTAAATGCTTAGTATTTGGTGAGATTTTTTATATACCTTCGAATGTAATTATGCTTAAGACTTTTTTATCTTATTTATTTGTTTGTTTACTTTTTTTGACAGATTCCATATCTGCAAGGGCAATTTAATTTGGGATTTGTGGAAGGTACATTAGCATATCTGTTTTTATTCTGTACATATTTATTGTGTGTTCTTGTTTTCTGACACATTCCACATTCCAGAGGATCTCCTCACTACGGATCAATGGGAACGAAAAGTACATCTAATCTAGTCAGACGCAACTGACTTCCATAAGATCTCTGTCTGCGACATCCATGTTGATTAATAAAGTGCTCTATTAATATTTTGTTCTACAAAGGTAATAAAGTATGAGCATATGTTCAACATCTGATTGGCGCCCTTGATATAAGCTTATAAGTATTTGTATCTGTCTCCTCCTGAATCGGAAATCGACTGCGTTTTCTTCCAACCACTTACTACTTTCGTTGCTCTACCCATGTACAGTACACTTCCGAACAGGAAGAAAATTCTTTCCCATAGTCTACATTGAATCTTACAAGTGATCAGATCCAGACACCTTTCTACTGGTGAATAATTTTAGGTAATTTTCTGTTCCGCTATCTTTTATCACAACATCTACTATTTCAGAGATTGAGCGATGATTGGAAGGAGGAACCATGTTACAGTCTTACAAAGTGAAACTATCTCTGAAAACCAAAAGCAGTATTTCGACCACATTCTCTCAATTCAGGATGCTCCTCTTTTGTGAGTTTCATATTTGAAACGCCTACTTTCCTTAATTCTCTCCTCTGTCCAAATTGGTTTACAAACCACTTTGCATTCACCGTCATGTTATAGTGTTCAAATATATACTAAAAGACAAAAAAAAACGACGCACCACGAAAAACTTATCGGAATGGTAGATGTCATATACATGTACAGACAAACAAATTATTACAATTTCAGAAAAATTGGATGATGTATTGGAGAGAAAGAGTGAAACAAAATGAGCAAGTAAATAACGAGTTGATCCACTTCTGGTCCTTATACAAGCAGTTATTCGGCTTGGCACTGATTGACAGAGATGCTGGATGTCCTCTTGGCGGATATCGTACCAAATTCTGTCCAATTGGAGCGTTAGAGCATCAATATCCCGAGCTGGTAGAAGGGCTCTCTTCAATTGAGGAGAGATCTGGCGACCTCGCTGGCCAAAGAAGCGTTTGGCAAGCATGAAAACCAGCTGCAGAGAGCCTCGCCGGTGGTCGGGCGCTATTTTGCTGAAACTTAAGCCCAGGAATGGCAAACCATGAAGGGCAACAAAATTGGGCGTAGAATATCGCCGATGTACGAGTGTGCTGTAAGGGTGCCGTACATTGTACCATTGTGCTGCAAGGGTGCCGCACATGATAACCAAAGGTGCTCTGCTGACAAATGAAATGGTGGCACCCGAGACCATCACTCCTGGTTGTCAGCCCGTATGACGGACTACAGTCAGGTTGATACCCCATTACTGTCCAGGGCATCTCCAGACACGTCTTCGTCGGTCATCGGCGCTCGATTTGAGGGACTCACCACTCAAGGCAATTCTACTCCAGTCGATGAGATTCCAGGCCGAATGTGCCTGACACCACTGCAAACAGGCTTTTTGGTGTACAGTGGCCAATGGTAGTCGGCCCCTAGGAGGCATCCTAAGTTCATTCCCCTTACTGTCAGCCGCCGAAGTATACAGTTTTGCATTTTCAGCCGATATCTGTATGAGTATCGATTTATGATCAGTTTGCATTACTCCATCTTGGTAGATCGAATTTTTTTTTCTTACAGTGTTTGGGGTCCTGCAATAAGCGATATACGTATACATGCCTATTCATTGCTCTGTCAGTCACTACTCGCTGTATTCTGTTCTTATAATATAAGAGACATGTGGTAGAGTATGAGCTCTGTAATATTATAAACAAAGTAGAAAATGAATAATTATAATTCTCTTACAGAAATACAAGGTTTCAATGCGATACGGAATCTCGGTGGTTGGCCACTGCCTTTCCTTGCCCCTAAGAATAGTTCTCAATTCAAGTCTAGTTGAGACCACCACATCGCCTTCATATTTGTCACCCATTTCCCAGGGACTAACACCACATAACTTCCATCCAGGAAACTTACTATCAGCTGAAATAAAAGAGAATTAACTGATTAGTTTTAATATCTAGCATCATCAATCGGCAACATGTATAGAATATTATATGAATATTAAGATAAAACCCTATATGAATATTGAAGATGTTGCAACTTGAAATAAGATTCTAAAACAATCGTTCATGCTTCTTGCTCATATCTAAAACAGCTTCAGTGTATGGCTGAACAGCTGCTGAGGGAAATTAAATATAAAAACAAATTATGGATTTATAGCACCTAATGTTAAACTGGTGAGTCTTCGATACCAATGACATATCGTGTTTCATAGTTCAATAAGAAACATATCTCCAGCGCTTCAAGCCTTAGGAGTCAATAAGGATGATTTGGGGAGGCAATGACGAAAAAATTAGTTTTTTCTTCTTTTATTATATCTGAAGATATGAACTGTATCACGATTCTTGTGTTTCTCTGTTATGAGGCTTTTTATCCTGCAAAACTGATATGGAACTAACTATTGTCAAAACATAATCAGTGATTGTCATTATGTACAATAAAATAAGAAACAAAACTCCTAACTTGAAATGCAAAACGACAGTCACAGAGCGGCGTAATTTATTTAGCAATATTGGTCCAGTCTTTAAGTAAAAGTCCTCCAGACTTAACACAGTTATTGTTCAGTTCAAAATCCTAAATTCCCTTCAGAAACATTTTAATTCATTTGCTGCTCCAGAACTGGCGGTCAAATCTTCATAGAAATATAGTTTGATATCAGAAAAACGGTCATAAGATGAGTTAAAACCAGTTGTTTTCGAATCTACAGTAATGCTACGACACTAATTGGAAACAGTCGTAAAAACTATGACTCAGGTAGGCAGTGATAAAACACTGAAGTGTATTTATGTGTCTACTGCAACTGTAAATCGGCACCTCCAATCATATTCGTGCTTTGGTCAGAAGTTCGACTTATTTTTGATTACTTTAATGAAATTTAAATTCAGTTAAGACACACCAGTCTAATGTTATTTCAAAAGTTAATTGGAAGGTGATTAAAGGTTAATAGTTGTAAATGTAAAAAATTAGGTTTGTTAGCGCAGAATATTACGCCATTACTCCACTGAGTGAAGAACAAATCTGTAACGAACAGAGACATTATGAGTGGCTAACCGATTGTTTTTTGTGGCAGTGAGACAGATCGTCCGTCGTTAATAACAAAAAATGGACGAGATACCTGCTGAGTTTACGTATTTATTTCGCCCCTGAGCTTTGATTTCCAGAGGCTACGTCTCAATTCTATACTGTGTTCAAACTTAGTTAAAAGCAAAAGCAATATAATCAGTTAATAGTTACATTTAAACTACCAACTATTAGGGGTTCGTTGGGGTTCGTTTCCTTTATGGGAAAAATTTTAAAGGTATTTCAGATGTGGTTCACGGTTAAAAGGAATCATGGGTTTGCTTACAGGTTGCTGAGAATTTCGTCAAGAGCAGTAGGTAACAGTTGGCAGAAACAAGAGAAAGGAATAGATTAGATTGTGCATAGGAAGCGTTGAGAGGAAAAATCCTGAAGGCAGCATGAGATCAAATAGGGAAAAGGACAAAGCCCAAAATAAATCCTTGGAAAGCATCTGAGATCCCGAATGTATTTGATAAATGAAGAAAATGTAAAAATGCAGCAAATGAAACAGATAGCAAGGAATATGTATGTCTAAAAAGTTAGACTGACAGACAGTACAAAACAGATAAGGAATTATGCCTAAAAGCCTAATACAAGGCTGTAGAAGAACATCCTGTGTAGTAGGGTTATACAAGGAAAATGAGAAGAATATTTCAGAAAGGGAAGATGATTTTAATGAAGATAACCTGGGAGTTGATATAATGTGAGAAGGATTTCACACAGCACTGAAAAGCCTAAATCGAAAAAAGCCCAATGGAATAGACTGTTTCCTTCATAATAATTGAGATCCATAGGAGAGCCAGCCAAGATAAAATTGTCCCACATGGTGTGCCACATATATGAGACATCAAGGATAATGTAATAATTCCAATCAAAAAAGGGAGTTCTAACAATTGTGAATATTACAGACCTGAAAGTTATATACTTCATGTTTGCTAAATAGGCAAGAATTATTTACAGAATAGTGGAAACATTGCGAGACACCAACCTTCACGAAGATCAGTTTGGGGTTCAGAGAAAAGTAAGAACATCTGAAGTAATACTGACTCTATGACTTGATCTTAGAAGATAGTTTAAAAAAGACAAACTTCCATTTATAGCATTTGCATATTTAGAGAAAACATTTGGTAATGTTGCATTAAAATAGAGGAGTAAAAGTTTATAAAGAACACATTACCAATGACACTCCACTTATAAAGAGTGTATGGTTATAAATGGTGAACAGTAGTTGAGAAGGCAGTGAGACAGGAGCCCATCACTGATGCTATTCACTCTGTACATTGAACAAGCTGTGAAGGAAACCAAAGAGAAATTTGAAACATGAATTACAATTCAGATGGAAGAAATAGCAATGTTGAGGTTTTGTAATGGCATTGTAATGCTTTGAGAACAGCAAAGGAAATGGGACAGCAGTTGAGCGGAATGGACAGTTTGTTGGAAAGAGGCTGTATAAAAGAAAAATGAAACTAGGTTTTGTAGATTAATTAAATCAGGAAATACTGAGGGTATTAGATCTGGAAAAGATATACCAAAAGTAGTAGACGAGTTTTGCTATTTGATAAGCAAAATAATTGATGATGACAGAAGTAATGGGAATACAAAATGCAGGCTGGCAATAGCATCGAAATAATTCCTGAGCAGTTGAAGTATGTTAACATTGAATATAAATGTCAGGAATTATTATCTGAAAGTATTTGTCTAGAGTATGACATTATACAGAAGTGTAAAGTGAACAATAAACAGTTAAGACAAGCAGATAATAGAAGTTTTTGAAATGTAGTACTAAGGAAAAATACCCAAGATTAGATGGGTTGAACAAACAACTAATGAGGAGATTTGTAACACCATAGCTCTAATACTCTATTGATTTATTTTTGCCTTTTGTTTTATTTAATGTTACATCGTTGAGTATCTGTAAATGTGTTTGAATCGATAACATAAAATTGTATACTCCTTTCTTTGTTAAAACTTTGATGTCGTGGTTTGATTCTATGCAATGTAGTATATCTGTCATTTAAATTCTTTGTCTCAATTGGAGGGAGACAAAACTTACTGTATACAATTGGAATTTGGGTGAATAATTTTTTGTAGAAATACTAATATGTGCAAATGTTCTGTTTTATTTGAAATGTTTGTTTGCTGTTATGTAAACTGCTGACCTCTACTCAGGAATCTTAGTTATGTGGTCTGTAAAAGGTAGGGTGGTTCCCCTCGGGAACAGAACTTAGTAGCGTGCGCAAATTGTGGTTGGCCTAGGTAGAAAAGGTGGAACCAAGAGACAGTCGGGGACGAGCTACCAAACTGTGCACTGCCCATGTAAAAGTTGTATATTGTGCTGGTTCCGAGAGAGAATTTTCCTGCCGCTTACCAATGCCTCGGATGGATGGATAAATAGCTGGAACTATTCTGGAATTGGTATCTATCATCGCCACCAAGGAGGGACAGAGTCCAGCAATTCTGCCTGCAAATCCACCTACCAATATGCAGCTGCCACCACATTGCACAATAATTATAATAGAGCACTATAGTAATGTACAGTGAAGGATCAGCTCATTGGATGTTTTAATGTGCACAAATATAAGGTAACTTATAACTAAATTCTTGTACCTACCTTGATTTTTTCCGTATCACAACACCTCTCAGGTTCCTCTCCATTTGAACTATGATTACCGAGTGTCCTACATTGTGGAAAAAATGAAAGCCTCCCAGTGATGGAAACAGCCTAATTTAAAGTTTTTTTTTTGAGTTTCAAAGTCACCTATTTAATCATGTACTTGAAAGTAGAAGACTGTGGTAATAAAGACTATTTGCTGTTTCTTTTAAAAATTAAAATTCTTAAAACTGAGGCTTATAAAGTTTTGCTTAGTTAATGATCATAGTGCTGCCTGTAGTCAATTGTAAAAGGTTAGTCAGTTTCTTGTAAATTTGTCAACATTGTGTCTCACTGCAGTAAAAGTCGTGAATTGCAGTTGTGGAAAGTTGGATGCTTGCTAAGCACTTGTTTCTTTTGGGTATTGAAAGTGCATATTAATAGTATAATAAGATCCACAGGTTATCCTTTACCACTATTTATGAAAACAATAATTTCTATATTCAAAAGACAGTGAGAAGTAACCTGTTAGAGAATTCCATTTAACTTTCATTCTAAATAGAATACTATTTAGTTGAGAGATATTTAACCTGTGACCAGTTCATAATTTTGCAGTGAACTACATTTATAATTTTATGTCAGCTAGGAAAATATTTGAACAATAGTACTGAACCTATGTCCAATTAATGATTCTGCAGTGAATATTAATAGTAATGTTATAAAGACCATTTAGTTTGAATAAGCCCTGAAAGTAACAGTGTGTTTCGTTATCTGTTATATTTATGCAAATAGTTTGTTCTGTTCTATTAGCTTCCAATCTTAACTGCGAACCTATGCAGGTGTCAGATTTCGTTGCACTCGCGTGTGGTAAAATATAGGTTGTGTTTGTCCACTAAGTTTACTCATACTTAATTTCTTGAACAAGAATGTCAATCATCCTCTTGCCTAATTAGGCTGGCGACCGTTTTCCTTGTTCTTTGAACAAAGTAGATAGGTAAAATATTGTTTGTACTGTTCAAATATTCACGTAATTCTGATTTTCATTTCTGATAAGCCACCCCCGTTAGGTACAACATGGTCAACATAACAAAATTCCTCTCAGAGCTTAACACTGCTCTGTTGCTTCATACCATAATTACTCTAACAAAACAGTTCCGTTTTACAAACTGCCTCCAACTTTAGGGTAATGGTATAGCAGTATCGGTCAGAAGTGTTATACGTGGCTTTTTTGTGACAGGACTACTTTGCTCTGTTGGGGCATAGTACTTAATAAACCAAACTTGGCAATTGATTGCATAAGCTACGTAAATGCGGTTGCAGTGTTATAGATTCTGAATCGAATATGAAAAAAGAGAAATTTGTGGCACATCTATACTAAAAGAAGGAACCAGTTGACAGGACATATCCTGTGTAATCAATGAATCGTGAATTTGTAATGAAGAGAAGCATGGAGGAAGGAGCGGGTGTGGGGAGAATTTTAGAGGAAGAACAAGGTTCGAATACAATAAGCACATTCAAACAGATGTCAATTGCAGTAATTAGACTGATGTAAACAGCTGCATCAAAACATTTTTCAAACTAAAGACCACAGTAACACCAACAGTCACGTACCTATGCTTAATTTCAGTCCTTGTTGGCACTGGTTAAAGAAATCTTCTTCCGTGCCTTTAGAAGACTGTAGCCTTGTATAACATGATTATGGCCTGTATGACTTCAGATACAGCAGGTGCCTAGTAAATGCTATATGATAAGTTCAGATAACATAGTAAATAAAGTAAAAAAAAGGGAGAAAGAATTGAATGTTATGATATATATGCAATTTGGTTTTAACATATATAAATAAGATTTAATTCAGATATTTTTTAATCAGAAAATTCAAAAACAATTTGAAACATAAGCAGGAGCTGGAACACTCTCATAGGGGTAATTCCTTCTCTAGATTGCTGCACAGGTGACAAAATGGTGGATATCGAAATAGATGACAGGGGGATAGAAAAACAATTAAAATCGCTCAAAAGAGGAAAGGCCGCTGGACCTGATGGGATACCAGTTCGATTTCACACAGAGTACGAAGGAACTTGCCCCCCTTCTTGCAGCGGTGTACTGTAGGTCTCTAGAAGAGTGTAGCGTTCCAAAAGATTGGAAAAGGACTCAGGTCATCCCAGTTTTCAAGAAGGGATGTCGAACAGATATGCAGAACTATAGACCTATATCTCAGTTGTAAAGTTTTGGAACACGTATTATGTTCAAGTATAATGACTTTTCTGTAGACTAGAAATCTACTCTGTAGGAATCAGCATGGGTTTCGAAAATGACGACGTTATGAAATCCAGCATGTACTAATCGTCCACAAGACTACGAGGGCCATAGACACGGGTTCCCAGGTAGATGCCGTGTCTCTTAGATTAGTTCCATAGATCCATGCTGAGGAGATCCTCGTGGATGTGGAACATGTCAATTTTTTTTTAGCAGAAATAACAATACTAATAGTATGAATATACACAATACATCATTTGTCTGTATTAAAAAATTCGTCAATGGAGTAGAAGGAGTTGACCACTAGGCTCCTTTTAAACTGATCTTTATTTGTAACTAAATTTTTATGTTTGCTGGCAAATTATTGAAGATGAGTGTTCCTGAGTAGTGGACCCCTTTTTGAACTAAAGTAAGTGCTTTTAAGTCTTTGTGCAGATCATTTTTGTTCCTGGTATTGTATGTATAAACTGAGCTGTTTGTAGGAAGAAGAGATATATTATTTAGGACAAATTTCATTAAGGAGTAAATACACTGAGAGGCAGTGGTTAGTATACCCAGTTCTTTGAAGAGGTTTCTACATGTCATCCGTGAATTTACTCCACAAATAATACGTATTACACGCTTTTGGACTCTGAAAACTTTTGTTTGACTTGAAGAGTTACCCCAAAATATTATACCATAAGACATTATGGAATGAAAGTAGGCAAAGTATGCAAGCTTTTTCATTTTTATGTCGCCTACGTCTGCTAACACTCGAATTGCAAATACAGACTTGTTAAGGCGTTTCTGCAGTTCTGTGGTGTGCTCCTCCCAACTGAATTTATTATCAAGTTGTAATCCCAGGAATTTAAGACTGTCAACCTCTTCTATCTGCTCTTCTTCATACTATATGCATATGCTGGGTGGAAACCTCTTACAGGTTCTGAATTGCATGTAGTGAGTCTTTTCAAATTTTAATGTCAATGAGTTGGCTTTAAACCATTTATTAATATCCATGAAAATATCATTAGCAGATCTTCCTAGAACTACACTCGACATACTATTTATTGCAATACTTGTGTCAGGTGCAAACAAAACGAATTCTGCTTCTGACAGTGTAACTGATGAGAGATTATTAATGTACACAAGAAAAAGCAATGGCCCTACGATGTATCCTTGTGGGACACCACATGTAATTTCTTCCCATTCTGATGATGACTGATGTCTTAATTCACTAATCCCTTGCACACCCTTTGTTTCTTGTTAGTGGAACATGACTTGAACCATTTTGCAACACTGCCCGTGACACCATAGAATTCTAATTTATTTAAAAGGATGTTGTGGTTCACACAATCAAATGCCTTTGACAAATCACAGAAAATAGCTGCTGCTTGTAACTTGTTATTTAATGAATTAAGAACATTTTCACTGCAGGTGTAAATAGCCCTCTCGACATCAGAACCCTTCAGAAATCCAAACTGTGTTCTTGATAATATGTTATTTGTGTTCAGATGGTTGAGAAGCTGCCTGTACATTAGTTTTTCTAAAATTTTTGAGAATGCTGGCAAAAGTGAAATCGGTCTGTAGTTTGATGGTATCTCTTTATCCCCTTTCTTGAATAGAGGCTTAACATCTGCATATTTTAGCCAGTCAGGAAATGTCCCAGTTATAATTGACTGGTTGTACAAATAATTTAGAATTGTACTAAACTCACAAGCACATGCCTTAATTAACTTCGTTGATATTTCATCGTAACCACTAGAATGCTTTGTTTTTAAAGATTTTATTATGGAAGTTATTTCTTTTGGTGAAGTGAGTGACATATTCATGTACCTGAAGCTATTTGTAAAGGCTAGTTAAATAGATTTGCCACACTATGCCCATCGGTTACTAATGTGTCATCTACCATTAATGCTATTTGCTCCTGTTCCTTTCTGGTTCTACCAGTCTACTCTTTCACTATATCCCATATTGTTTTTATTTTGTTCCTTGACATTGCTATCTTCTTCTCGTATTGCATTTGTTTAGATGTCTCAATTACTTTTTTTAATATTTTACAGTATTCCTTGTATTTAGCTAAATCATCAGTATTGGAGCTATTCTTGGTCGACAGATACATTTTCCTTTTTGTCTTAACGGAAATCTTTATTCCTTGTGTAATCCATGGTTTTATTATAGACTTCTGTTTAATTTGAGTAACTTTTAGAGGAAAACAGTTTTCAAACATGGTACTGACATTATTCATGAATGTATTATATTTTGCATTCATGTCATAGGCACTGTAAACATCTTTCCAGTTCATACCTTTGAGCAGTTTTCTTAAACACTCAATTTTTGGTTGACTGACTACTCTCCTGTACTCAGACATAGCAGTCTTGATAATCTGCTCAGAATTTACATCTAAAACAAGGAGCTGCATGTCATGATCTGATAATCCATTTATTACAGGTCTTATGATATAATTTTGTTCCTTTGATTTGTCTATAAAAATGTTATCAATGGCTGTCCTTGAGGATTTAGTGATCCTAGTTGGAAAGTTTACAGTGTGAGTTACATTGAAAGACAACATTACTAACTGCAGTAAATGTTTACTGGAAGACAGCATTAGAAAATCTGTATTTAAGTCACCAGCAATCAAAATTTCTTTGTTTCTTCCTGTTAAATAACCCAAAAGAGCTTCTAGATGATATATGAATAGATTATAATATCCTGCAGGTGCTCGGTAAATAGTTATGGAACTTCTGTTACACATGCTTCTAGATGCTGGTCTAAACAGAATTTATTAATGTCAATGTTCTTGAATTTATGGCAGTTTTTAATAAATGTGGCAACTCCTCCTCCATCCATATCTACTCTGCAGAAGTAGGAAGCTAGCTTAAATCCTGAAATGTCTAACATATCTATGCCAGTGGTCACTTGATGTTCAGAGAGGCAGATTATGTCAATTTGGATAGATGAATTCATTTCGTCAATACAAGTGAGTAGTTCACCAATTTTATTTCTGAGTCCCGGAATGTTCTGGTGTAATAAAGATAACTAATACTGCATACTACTGGGATTATAACTGCTTTGGCAAAGATGAACTGACAGTTTCCGATTACTTTCTGTTAAACATTGTTTAAATATAGGCTGTATGCTAAAAACTGACTCCTGATCATCTGTTTTCTCAAACTGAGTGTGTCTACCAATCTCTCTTAAAACTCGTTTTATTTCCAACTTCCCTATCCTAAAAAAGGCATTCCTCTGACACCTGTGACCACTGGTATTTTACCACTTGTGACAAAAGTGTCCCCCCTTATGTTTTCTGCAATCAACCCAGACAGTTTTCCCTTCCCTTTCCTACTGAGGTGAAGGCCATGCCTAGTGTAGTCCCACCTATCGATAGCATCCACAGGAATCAAACCAATATGGGACCCTATATCCGTCCTAAGCAGCCACTCCAACTCCAAGTTCACCCTCCTGACGGAAGTGTTCAAATGAAGCCGATAATGGCGTCTCAACACAGACACAAATCCCACACTCGTATGCTTCGTTGCTTATGCTATCTTCACCAGGTCACTCTCTATGGGATATTCAGACTCTCTGTCAATGCTATTTCCTGGACCACCCACTATAACCACAGCATCTTCCTTCGTGAAATCTTTGCATAAAGAACCTACATCCTCTGTTACCTGACCCAGATATGCACTAGGCTTGAAAAAGTTTGTGACCTGGTACTCTGGACCTAGATTTCCTGTAGTAGTTGGCTAACACCTCTATCATGGGAGCTACCTAACAACAGAACTTTCTTTTTCTTTACAAATTTCCCTACCTTTTTCAAGTCCTTGAAAGCTTGTTGTGCCCTTTCTACAGCTTCAGCTACATGAGGCTCATCCGATTCTGACTGAGGCAACAGGTCAAATCTATTTTCAAGATTTATGACAAAGCTGTCTGATGCTCTCCTTTGCCTGTTGCCCCTATTACCTGTTGCCACTTCCCACCTCTGTTCACCCTTCTCCCTCTTTAACCTGTCCAGTGCCTCCCTTGCCTTGTCTAAGTCAGCTTGAAGAGCTGCAATTTTCCCTTCCTGTTCCAGTATTTTCCTATCTCTACTGCAGATCCTACAATACCACTGGTGAACCTCGTATATGTCGCCATTTCCCACTACACTACATTCGCCCCAATGAAAGAAACTACAGCACCCATCACACCACACCCCGGAACTAACGATCCTACGGCATATCACACACTTCTCACTCATGGTAAAAACATAAATCGCATAAACTGATTTAAGTAGTGACTAAAACGTAAACAAAGGACCCTAGAAACTATTCAAGCGGATATAAATAAATTGAAAGATTACTGAATAAAAAAACTGTGATTACATATAAGTTTAAGTCACTGTTTACTTACGATACGCGCGCGTAAAATTAAGCCTAAAATCCGTGCTATAGGCGCGAGAAGGAAAATAAACTTCTTACCCCATTTAATCTTCTTTAACACTTCACTAACACTTCCACTAATGTAACAACACTTATATTTGTACCCTCAGGAAAGTTTAGTTCACTGCTTACTTATGATTCACACGCTTGAAATTAGGCCTAGGATTCGTGCTACAGGCGTGAGAAGAAAAATAAACTTCTTACCCCGTTTAATCTTATTTTATACTTCACTAACACTGCTACTAATTTAACAACACTTAGAGTATATTTATAACAACTGTATACGATAAAAACAGCTTAATAACAACGCTTTCCACAATTATTCATTGCAGAAATACTCGAAGACTCTGTGTCGGCGCAGTGTTGCCAGCCATTACCTTGACTTCCGCAAAGCATTTGATACAGTTTCGCACAGTCTTTTAATGAACAAAGTAAGAGCATATGTATCAGACCAATTGTGTGATTGGATTGAAGAGTTCCTAGATAACAGAACGATTCACGTCATTCTCAATGGAGAGAAGTCTTCCGAAGTAAGAGTGATTTCAGGTGTGCTGCAGGGGAGTGTTGTAGGGCCGTTGCTATTCACACTACATATAAATGACCTTGTGGATAACATTGAAGTTCACTGAGGCTTTTTGTGGATGATGCTGTAGTATATCGAGAGCTTGTAACAGTGGAAAATTGTACTGAAGTGCAGGAGGATCTGCAACGAATTGACGCGTGGTGCAAGGAATGGCAATTGAATCTCAATGTAGACAAGTGTAATGTGCTGCGAATACATAGAAAGAAAGATCCTTTATCATTTAGCTGCAATATAGGATGTCAGCAACTGGAAGCTGTTAATTCCATGAATTATCTGGGAGTAGGCAATATGAGTGATTTAAAATGGAATGACCATATAAAATTAATCGTCGGTAAAGCAGATGCAGACTGAGATTCATTGGAAGAATCCTAAGGAAATGCAATCCGAAAACAAAGGAAGTAGGTTACAGTACACTTGTTCACCCACTGCTTGAATACTGCTCACCGGTGTGGGATCTGTACCAAATAGGGTTGATAGAAGAGATAGAGAACATCCAACGGAGAGCAGCGCGCTTCGTTACAGGTTGATTTAGTAATCGCGAAAGCGTTACGGAGATGATAGATAAACTCCAGTGAAATACTCTGCAAGAGAGACGTTCAGTAGCTCGGTACGGTCTTTTGTTGAAGTTTCGAGAACATACCTTCACCGAGGAGTCAAGCAGTATATTGCTCCCTCCTAAGTATATCTCGCAAAGAGACCGTGAGGATAAAATCAGAGAGATTAGAGCCCAAACAGAGGTAAATTGACAATCTTTCTTTCCACGACCGATACGAGACTGGAATAGAAGGGAGAACCGATAGAGGTACTCAAGGTACCCTCCGCCACACACCGTCAGGTGGCTTGCGGAGTATGGATGAAGATGTAGATGTAGAAATAGCTTTTACCACAGTCATAGACATATTGTCACACTTACTCGCTGCACTCCTTATCTCTAAAGATCGAGGTGGTGAACTAGCGAAAATAGGGTTGACCACTTTAGAAAACTTTCACTCATACAAATGAAAACAATAATGCATAGAGAAACTTGGAGGAAGTCTTTATCCAATACTAGATATCGAATAGCTAATAAAGATGACTGTGCTCATTTCTTAATATCTAGCACAAAATATATTAAAAAATTAATGCAGAATTTGTGCACGCAATTAACTATACATTACTACACAAATTTAAAATAAGTATGTTTATATCCTGGGACGAGCTGGCAGTAGAAAGAAATGGGAGTTCTACACCTACATCTGCATCTGTACTCTTCAGACGATGTGAAGTGCATGGCAGAGGGTACGTTCACTTTACCAGTTATTAGGGCTATTTCTCATTCTATTAAAGTATGGACTGCGGGAAGAATGAACGTTTAAATGCCTTTTGTGTGTACTGTAATTCGTCTAATCTTGTCCTCGCGGTACATACGGGACTGATTGTAAAGGATTTAGTAGAATAAAGGAGATAAAGAAATACCATCAAACTTCTGTTCAGTTTCACTTTCGCCTGGATTCTCAAAAATTTTAGAAAAGATGATATACAGCCATCTTCTTAACCATATGACCACAAATAAAATATTATCCACATCGCAAATACGGTTTTGCAAAGGGTTCTGATATTTAGAAGGCTTTCTAGACATACAGTGAGAATGTACTTTGTTCATTAATTAGAGGCTATGGGTGTATTTTGTGATTTGTCAAAGTGATTTTACTGCGTAAATTAGAATATCCTTCTAAGTAAATTAGAATATTACATTGTAACAGGAAATGCTACAAAATGGGTCAGATCCTATATTTCTGGTTTGCTCTTAGGGCTCCTACTTTTTCTTGTTTATGTCAATCATATTTCATCAGTAACATTACCAGACGCCAAGTACGTTTTGTTTGATGACAGAAATATTACAGTAAATAGTAAACCAAATAAAGCGTTAGAGAGATCTACTATTGAAAGTTTGATGGACATTCATAAATGGTTCCTAGCCAGTTCTCTGTCACTAAACGTTGAAAAAAGTACTATATGCTGTTCAGAACTTATTAAAGGTTTCCTGCTAGTGTATGCGTAAAATATGACGACAAGAAGATAGAACAAGTTGAGAGTGTTTGGTATACAGGTTGATAATAAATTTAACTAGGAGGAGCATATCACAGAGCAGCTGAAGCACATAAAGAAATATCTACACTCGTGGAAATGGAAAAAAGAACACATTGACACCGGTGTGTCAGACCCACCATTCTTGCTCCGGACACTGCGAGAGGGCTGTACAAGCAATGATCACACGCATGGCACAGCGGACACACCAGGAACCGCGGTGTTGGCCGTCGAATGGCGCTAGCTGCGCAGCATTTGTGCACTGCCGCCGTCAGTGTCAGCCAGTTTGCCGTGGCGTACGGAGCTCCATCGCAGTCTTTAACACTGGTAGCATGCCGCGACAGCGTGGACGTGAACCGTATGTGCAGTTGACGGACTTTGAGCGAGGGCGTATAGTGGGCATGCGGGAGGCCGGGTGGACGTACCGCCGAATTGCTCAACACGTGGGGCGTGAGGTCTCCACAGTACATCGATGTTGTCGCCAGTGGTCGGCGGAAAGTGCACGTGCCCGTCGACCTGGGACCGGACCGCAGCGACGCACGGATGCACGCCAAGACCGTAGGATCCTATGCAGTGCCGTAGGGGACCGCACCGCCACTTCCCAGCAAATTAGGGACACTGTTGCTCCTGGGGTATCGGCGAGGACCATTCGCAACCGTCTCCATGAAGCTGGGCTACGGTCCCGCACACCGTTAGGCCGTCTTCCGCTCACGCCCCAACATCGTGCAGCCCGCCTCCAGTGGTGTCGCGACAGGCGTGAATGAAGGGACGAATGGAGATGGTCGTATGCGTGTTTGGCGCCGTGCAGGTGAGCGCCACAATCAGGACTGCATACGACCGAGGCACACAGGGCCAACACCCGGCATCATGGTGTGGGGAGCGATCTCCTACACTGGCCGTACACCACTGGTGGTCGTCGAGGGAACACTGAATAGTGCACGGTACATCCAAACCGTCATCGAACCCATCGTTCTACCATTCCTAGACCGGCAAGGGAACTTGCTGTTCCAACAGGACAATGCACGTCCGCATGTATCCCGTGCCACCCAACGTGCTCTAGAAGGTGTAAGTCAACTACCCTGGCCAGCAAGATCTCCGGACATGTCCCCCATTGAGCATGTTTGGGACTGGATGAAGCGTCGTCTCACGCGGTCTGCACGTCCAGCACGAACGCTGATCCAACTGAGGTGCCAGGTGGAAATGGCATGGCAAGCCGTTCCACAGGACTACATCCAGCATCTCTACGATCGTCTCCATGGGAGAATAGCAGCCTGCATTGCTGCGAAAGGTGGATATACACTGTACTAGTGCCGACATTGTGCATGCTCTGTTGCCTGTGTCTATGTGCCTGTGGTTCTGTCAGTGTGATCATGTGATGTATCTGACCCCAGGAATGTGTCAATGAAGTTTCCCCTTCCTGGGACAATGAATTCACGGTGTTCTTATTTCAGTTTCCTGGAGTGTATTTGCTATGCGAATGTTGTCAGACATAGGTGATATAAAAATAAAGAAGCTAGCCTACTATGCTTACTTTCATTCCATAATGTCATATGGGATTATTTATTGTGTGAACTCAAGGACTTCTTGCAGACAGCTGTTTAAGGGACGGGGGATGCTAACTATTGCTTGTCAATATATTTATTCCATAATGAAATATGTCATTAAAATATATCTTTTTTTCCAACTAACAGCTCATTTGATGGAATCGATGCTAGAAATAAGAATAACTTTCACAAAGATTTAAAGTCACTTACTTTGTTTCAGAAAGGTGTCCACTATTTGACAATACGAGAAGAGTTAGGCGTTATTGGTGACCACTCCCTTTACTACAATGACGAATTTCTTAGCAGAACTGATTGATCCATATGTGTTATTAATAATATCACATAATGTAAATACTATGTACAATCTGATTTCTGAACAATTTTTTGTAGTAATGCAATCATTGTAAATAAGTGTTATAAAATATTGTTTATTTTATCTTTTTAATTTGATAATGTGTGGCTCAGTAGCCCAAGAATTATCATATGTGCACCTAAGTGCATTGAACATTTAATATTTGGTGACAAGTTTTATATCCTATCAATTGTAAATAAGCTTAAGGCTTTATTTTTTTACTTATTCCACATCCATAAGAGCAACTTCATTTGGTATCTGAGGAAGGCATCAGCATATCTATTCTTATTTTGTAAATATTTATTGTGTGTTCTTCTTTTCGTATATGTTCCACATCCCAGAGGATCTCCTCACTATGGATCAATTGGAACGAAAAGTACATCTAATCTAATCGAATGTAATCTAATCTATATTCCTAGAATCATCATCGAAAGCCAGTTACTGAAACTTTGTTAGTATACTTTCTCGGAATAGTGTCCATCTCCTTTCAACATCCTGTCAGTTCAGTTCTTTCAGCACCTCTATAACACTCTCCTACAGGTCAACCAAACTGGTGACCATTTGTGCTGTGTGAAACATCGAGCCTCCATCCAACATGATACCAGAGCCCCAGTCCTCCATCGTGGTCTCTTTTTCAAGAGATTCCAGTGACTGTACCCGCGACCATTGTCTTCCAGACGGAACTATGAGGAGACTCATTCTGCAACCTGAAGCGGGTTCATCAGTGAAGAGTACGTTTCTCCACTCCTTCACAGTGTAGCTGACTCACTATAAAAGAGGTCATTCTGTAATCTTACGAGTGGTACAAACTCAGCCTTATATCTCACCTACAAACCAGCTCCACTAAGAAAATAGTTCCCAGTTTTTCTGAAACTGCACTTTCTGTGGGGGGGACGGGGGGAGGGAGGATTAGTTCTGCATACAATTGTCTTGTGGGTAGTGTTAGATTTCGTGGCAAAACTAAAGCCAAATGTCGTTACTGTCGTGGAGTGGTTACTCTTTATCGAACATCTGCTGTCTCAGGCCGAACGTCTCGCATGTCTGGAAACGGTTACCAGAACCTTAAAGTGAACCACGTGGCACAATCGGCAATGTCTTGATTGAGATCTCAGCGTAACTCGTTACAAGGCATGCGAAGATTCTGACTTTCAAAACTGGGTTCAAGCAACACGTCTGTGGGATTGTGCCATAAATTTTATCTATGTGTCTACTCTGCAATTCAAATTTAGGTGTTTAGCAGATTGTTTCTTGAACGACTGTCGGATAATTTCTCTCACACAGTGCAAGAGGGAAATGAACATATAAATACATCGGACAAAGTCTTGAGACATCTTATTTTATCACGATGGTCATTGCTCCCTATAAACGTTGGATTTAATAAAATATTTTGGCATTAGGAGGAGGAAGCTGATGATTGTAATATCGTGAAAAGATCTTGCTTTTGGTTAAATGGTTGCCAAGCCAACTGGCTTATCATATCGGTGATATTGTGGTCAGAGCCCACATCTGCAGTTGGCAACACTGCGCCGACACAGACTTTTCGAGTATTTCCTGCAATGAATAATTATGAAAAGCGTTGTTATTAAGCTGTTTTTAAACGTTTACAGTTGTTATAAATATACTCTAAGTGTTGTTAAATTAGTGGAAGTGTTAGTGAAGTATAAAGTAAGATTAAACAGGCTAAGAAGCGTATTTTTCTTCTCGCGCCTGTAGCACGAATCCTAGGCCTAATTTCAAGCGAGTGAATCTTAAGTAAGCACTGAATTAAACTTATAGGTAAACGTTTCCAGTTGGTATAAATATAGTATACGTGTTGTTACATTAGTGGAAGTGTTAGTGAAGTGTTAAAGAAGATTAAACGGCGTAAGAAGTTTATTTTCCTTTTCGCACCTATAGCACGGATTTTGGGCTTAATTTTATGCGTGCATATCGTAAGTAAACAGTGACTTAAACTTATATGTAATCACCAATTTTTTTATTCAGTAATCTTTCAATTTATTTATATCTGCCTGAAGAGTTTCTAGGGTCCTTTATTTACGTTTTAGTCACTACTTAAATCAGTTTATGCGATTTATGTTTTTACCATGAGTGAGAATTGTGTGATATGCCGTAGGATCGTTAGTTCCGGGGTGTGGTGTGATGGGTGCTGTAGTTTCTTTCATTGGGGCGAATGTAGTGGAGTGGGAAATGGCGACATATACGAGGTTCACCAGTGGTATTGTAGGATCTGCAGTAGAGATAGGAAAATACTAGAACAGGAAGGGAAAATTGCAGCTCTTCAAGCTGACTTAGACAAGGCAAGGGAGGCACTGGACAGGTTAAAGAGGGAGAAGGGTGAACAGAGGTGGGAAGTGGCAACAGGTAATAGGGGCAACAGGCAAAGGAGAGCATCAGACAGCTTTGTCATAAATCTTGAAAATAGATTTGACCTATTGCCTCAGTCAGAATCGGATGAACCTCACGTAGCTGAAGCTGTTTGAAAGGGCACATCAAGCTTTCAAGGACTTGAAAAAGGTAGGGAAATTTGTAAAGAAAAAGAAAGTTCTGTTGTTAGGTAGCTCCCATGGTAGAGGTGTTAGCCAACTACTGCAGGAAAATCTAGGTCCAGAGTACCAGGTCACAAACTTTTTCAAGCCTAGTGCAGATCTGGGTCAGGTAACAGAGGATGTAGGTTCTTTATGCAAAGATTTCACGAAGGAAGATGCTGTGGTTATAGTGGGTGGTCCGGGAAATAGCACTGACAGAGACTCTGAATATTCCATAGAGAGTGACCTGGTGAAGATAGCATAAGCAACGAAGCATACGAGTGTGGGATTTGTGTCTGTGTTGAGACGCCATGATCAGCCTCATTTGAACTCTTCCGTCGGGAGGGTGAACTTGGAGTTGGAGTGGCTGCTTAGGACGGATATAGGGTCCCATATTGGTTTGCTTCCTGTGGATGCTATCGATAGGTGGGACTACACTAGGCATGGCCTTCACCTCAGTAGGAAAGGGAAGGGAAAACTGTCTGGGTTGATTGCAGAAAACATAAGGGGGGACACTTTTGTCACAAGTGGTAAAATACCAGTGGTCACAGGTGTCAGAGGGATGCCTTTCTTAGGACAGGGAAGGGGGAAGAAAACGAGTTTTAAGAGAGATTGGCAGACATACTCAGTTTGAGAAAACAGATGAACAGGAGTCAGTTTTTAGCATACAGCCTATATTTAAACAATGTTTAACAGAAAGTAATCGGAAACTGTCAGTTCATCTTTGCCAAAGCATTTATAATCCCATTAGCATGCAGTATCAGTTATCTTTATTGCACCAGAACATTCTGGGACTCATAAATAAAGTTGATGAACTACTCATTTGTATTGATGAAATGAATTCATCTAACCAAATTGACATAATCTGCCTCTCTGAACATCAAGTGACCACTTGTATAGATATGTTAGACATTTCAGGATTTACTCTAGCTTCCTACTTCTGCAGAGTAGATATGGATGGAGGAGGAGTTGCCACATTTATTATAAACTGCCATAAATTCAAGAACATTGACATTAATAAGTTCTGTTTAGAGCAGCATCTAGAAGCATGTGCAACAGAAGTATAGTTCCGTAACAGATCCTATATAATAGTAACAACTATTTACTGAGCACCTGCAGGAAATTATAATCTATTCATATATCATCTAGAAGCTCTTTTGGGTTATTTAACAGGAAGAAACAAAGATATTTTGATTGCTGGTGACTTTCGAACCTGAATAAATAAAGAATTTGTTGCGGAATTTTAACATTTTTTCTAAAAGAATGAAGCAATCGCCTTCACCCGAAAATCGTCATAAGATATTACAGGACAGCTTGGTACCAGAGTTTAGGCGGACTTTAGTAACGTTCAAATGGTTCAAATGGTTCAAATGGCTCTAAGCACTATGGGACTTGACATCTGAGATCATCAGTCCCATAGACTTAGAACTACTTAAACCTACCTAACCTAAGGACATTACACACATCCATACCCGAAGCAGGATTCGAACCTGCGACCGTAGCAGCAGAGCGTTTCCAGACTGAAGCACCTAGAACTGCTTGGCCACAGCGACCGGCTTTGCAAACGTAAGTGCCTACTATGTTTTTCTTCAGTGCTGCTTTTAACATCGTCTCAACAGTATCTACGTATACAGAGAAACGGGCTGGTGATCTGACGGCGTACTGAGGTAGGTGGAACTTTTTGTGGTGCACTGTACGACGAAAGACAGTGGTCAACAATTACGCAACGAAACGCGACTTTCAACCTGCCACGCCGCAATTGGTGCTTTATCGGCCGGAAAAAAACAATAGTGAAGTTCGGATGTGTAGGAACCTTATAAAAGCAGCAGTGTCAGTTGAACTCGTGAAGTTTCTCTTGTGTGTGTAAAAGGAACTACATAAGGACAATAGACAAGTGTGCAAATGAACTTTCGTCAAAAATTGGCAGCCAGTGGAACGAGGTGGCCAACTACGTTGGTGACCGCAGAACCTCGAGAGATGGCGTTGCTGCTGCAGCCGACTGGCATCTGCAGCAGTTGGAGCCGTGGCGGAAGCGGTGGCCCGTAATCTGGTCAAACGTGAGCAAAGCTTGGAGGACGGACCCGCTGTTTCATCTCGCCGTGCAGTCAACACGACGAGGCCAAAGATAAGTAGTGTTCTACTTAAGGTTTTGTGTGTGTGTGTGTGTGTGTGTTCCAAGAAACTCTGCAGAATGGCTGAAAATAATCAGGAAGTTGTAGATGAGAAACTGAAGGTAGATTTAGGTAATGTAAATTACGAAGATGATTCAATGATAGGTGATTTCAGTTTGTATGTATCACAAACAGAGAACAGTGGTTTACCTGAATCAATGTGGTCTAAATATGGTGTAGATAAGGAACTGAGCGCAGGGAAGATGATGTTAAATATATGCCTGTAGCTATTCCTAAAACTAAACAGGAGCCAATGTCAGTTGTTTGGGAACCAAGGGACGGTGTATCGGAAATGTTGATGAATATTATGCCGAAGATGAATAGACTGGGTTCCGAAATTAAAACGTCATTAAGTTCTGATATTGATGATAAAATAAATCGAATGGGTACTAACCTTGATGCTAAAATGAGTCAAATAGGTTTTGAAACGAGTAGATTGAGTGTTGAAATGGATTCCAAAATGAATGAACTCGGCTTGGATATAAATGGATAGCATAATGAAGTTGATGTGTAGATGTCTGAGGTTAATCATGGATTTTCAGATTTGTCAGCTGAGATGGAATTCAAAATGGAAGATAAAATTTCGAATTTGACGGATACTTGGAAAAACGATATGACTTTGTTCAGTAATAACGTTAAAAGTGACATTAATCAGGTCAGGTAAGAATGTAATGCTGCTATTGTGACAGTGAAAAGTGAGTTAAATTCGCGAATTGAGCAAGTTGCCGAGGATAGCGAACAAATTAAAGAGAAAATAAATTTAGAATTAAACAAAGTTAATGAACAGGTTCTCAAAATAGAGAGACACTGTGAGGATAGTCATGTGGTATTGGGAACTCAAATTAAAGAAGGGAAAGACGTGTGTGAAAGATTCAGAGTACAAGCGTCTACTAAAATCGTTAATATTGAAACTAATATTAGTCAGTTTAGTACTGAAGTAACTGAGCAGCTGTGTAACAATGAAAGTAGACTAACAAAATTTGAACAGAATGGTAACAACAATAACGTTTGTGTAGTATCTCACAGTGTTGTTAATCATCAGAAATTGCATACGTCATGCATTGCCAATTATTGAAATTTGATCCAAATAAGAATGTTCACTCAAAAGAATTTTGGAGTGATTTTGGAGATGTGTTATCTAACGTGTGGAATGACAAGCAAAAGACTGGATTCATCACCTTTAATGTAATGGGAGAAGCTAGAATCTGGGGGAAATTGGCTTCAGATAAATACAGTAAGTTAGTAGAGTTCAAACAGGCATTTTTTGAAGAATATTAGGGAAAGAGGAAGCAAATGGAGGTGTTGAATAAATTTTGGTCGTTGGAAAAATGTGATTCCAAGAGAGGTAACATTAAAAGATTTCTACAAAAGTGGGTAACTGCCTTGTCTTATTTAAATTCAAAAGTAGAGACAGAATAGATAATCATGGGTATTGGAAACAAATTGCCATTCATCTGGCGAAACAAGATTATTTTAGCACCTAGGGATGACATTGACTGGTTTATTCATTAGCTTGAGTGAGTAGAAAACATCTTAAAAGAAGAGGAAAATAACAGAAAAGAATATAGGCTTCCTGTTTGGTCAAATGACAACAGAGCCAAAGTCAATGTAAATAGAACAGGCGTACAAAGAGGTAATAGTTACCATGTTAGATACAGAGAAAGAGGAGGTACTGCTCGAAGTAGGTTAGATTAGATTAGATTAGCTTTACTTACGTTCCGATTGATCTGTAATGAGGAGGTCCTCCAGGATGTAGAACATGTCATAAAATCAATAATACATGACAAATTTAACTCAAGCAAATAAGGTCCCAAGTTGAATGATCGTCATTTTTTTTTAAATGAACACTATATGAAAGAATCATTTTACAAACACTAATGAACTGAATTTAGGATAAAAAAGTTTTTTTATCTATAAGGTAATAAACATGTAATAGAACTACTATAAAACTTATTTACAATGAACACATTACTGCACTGAAATTGTGCCGAAATTATATTGTACTTATACACACACACACACACGCACGCAAATCAGTTGGTTTGCTAAGAAATTCATCAATGGAATAGAAGGAGATGGCCACCAATAAAACCTTTAGGCTTCTCTGAAACTGAATTTCATTGGTTGTTAAGCTTTTTATAGCTGCTGGCAAGTTATTGAAGATGTGTGTTCCTGAATAATGTATACCTTTTTGTACAAGAGTAAGTGACTTTAAATCCTTGTGAAGATTATTCTTATTTCTAGTATTGATTCCATGAACTGAGCTGTTGGTTTTGAAAAGTAATATATTTTTAATGACAAATTCCATTAAGGAATAAATATATTGGGAAGCAGTAGTTATTGTCCCTAGTTCCCTAAACAGACTTTTGCAGGATGTTCTTGAGTTCACACCACATATAACTCTTACTGTACGTTTTTGTGCCCAGAAAACTTAAGCTTGGTTTGATGAATAACCCGAAAACAGAATCCCATATGACTTTATGGAATGAAAGTGAGCATACTATTCTAGCTTTTTCACTTTTATATCCCCTATGTCTGACACAATTTGCATTGCAAATAGAGATTTGTTAAGACATGTCAGCAGTTCTGTGGTGTTCTCCTCCCAGCTGAATTTATTATCAAGCTGTAATCCCAAGAATTTAACACTGTCTATTTCTTCCATCTGCTTGTCATTGTATGTTAGGCACATACTTGTGGGACACCCTTTACACATTCTGAACTGCATGTAGTGTGTTTTTTTCAAAGTTTAGTGCCAAAGAATTGGCTAGGAACCAGGGATTAATGTCCACAAATATTTTATTAGCCGATGTTTCTAAGACTACACTTGATTTGCTATTTATTGCAATGTTTATATCAGTGACAAACAAAACGAACTTGGCATCTGGTAATGTTACTGATGAAAGGTCATTGATATGCACAAGAAAAAGTAAGGGCCTTAAAATGGAACCTTGTGGGTCCCCATCTGTAGTTAGTTCCCAGCTGGATGATGCATGATAGCTTAATACATGCCTCTTTCCTAATAACACCCTTTGTTTCCTGCCAGAGATATAAGATTTGAACCATTTTGCAGCAGTTGCTGTTACACTATAACATTCTAATTTACTTAAAAGGATATGGTGATTTACACAGGTAAATGCTTTTGACAGATCACAGAATATACCAGTTGCCTGCAATTTTTTGTCTAATGAATTAAGCACATTTTCACTGTAAGTGTAGATAGCCTTCTCAATGTCAGAACCCTTTAGAAATCCGAACTGTGACTTTGACAGTATGTTATTTCATATAAGGTGGTTATAAAGGCGATTGCACATTACTTTTTCAAAATTTTTGAGAATGCTGGCAAAAGTGAAATTGGAGGAAATTTTATGCTATTTCTTTATCTTCCTTCTTAAACAGTGGCTTAACTTCAGCATATTTCCACTACTCAGGAAATATTCCACTGATAAGCGACTGGTTACACAGACAGCTTAATATGTTACTTAACTCATAATCACATTCTTTAATTAACTTTTTTGATATTTCATCATACCCACTAGATGTTTTTGATTTTAAAGATTTTGTGATGGACATTATTTCTGATGGGGTAGTGAGGGTCAAATTCATATTATGGAAGTTACTTGAAATGTCTGGTCTAAGGCATTTCATAGCAGCATGTTTTTTTTAAAAGTTTTGCAACGCTATACACATCTGTCACCAATGTATCATTTACTCTTATTGATATTTGTCCCTCTTCATGTCTGGTTCTACCAGTCTCCTCCTTCACTGTATCCCATATTGTCTATATTTTGTTATCTGATATGACTATCTTTTCCTTGTAATATATTTGCTTTGATGTCCGTATTACAGTCTTTAATATTTTGCAGTATTTCTTATTATGTGCTATAGCATCAACCTAAGAACTGTTTCGGATTGACAGATAGAGTTTACTTTTTGTTTTACAAGATACCCCTATTCCTTGAGTAATCCATGGCTTCTTTGTTGACTTTGCTCTAACCTTGGTTAGTTTTGGGGGAAAACTGTATTCAAATAAGGTAAGCACTTTATTAGAAAAAGTGTTATATTTTTCATTCATGTCATGAGCACTGTAAACATCAGTCCAGTGAATGTCTCTGAGGAGTGTCCTAAAATAATCAATTTTTGGCATATTTATTATCCTCTTGAGCTAAGATTTAACAGATTTTATATCCTGTTCAGTATTAACACTTAACAGAAGGAACTGCATGTCATGGTCTGAGAGGCCTTTGACTATTGGTTTTGTAATATAATTTTGTTCACTGGACTTTTCTATAAAGATATTATCAGTGGCTGTTTGTGAGCAATTGGTTACCCTAGTGGGGAACTTTACAGTTGGACATAAGTTGAATGATAGTGTTACTAACTCAAATAAGTTCTTATTGGGAGAGTCTTTAAGGAAATCTACATTGAAATCACCAGCAACCACTATTTATTTGTTTTTGGTTGTTAAATGGGGCAGTACAACTGCAAGGTGGTTTATGAACAGAGTAAAGTTACTTGCAGGTGCTCATTAAACACTTAATATTATGAAGGATTTTGTGTGAAATTCTACCTCTGTTGCGCATGGTTCCATGTGCTGTTGTAGGCAAAATTTATGAGTGTCTATGTTCTTAAATTTATGACAGTTCCTGATGAATATGGCAACTCCTCCTTTCTCCATTTCTGCTCTACAAAAGTGAGATGCCAAACTACACCCTGTAACACTTAAAAGTTCTATACCAACTGTCACATGATGTTCAGAGAGGCAGATTATGTCAGCTGGTTTGAAGACTCTAATTCATCTATGCAGATAAGTAATTCATTAATTATACTTTCAGTCCTCGAATATTTTGATGCAATAAAGATAACTGACATTTCACATTGACTGAGTTAATATTGGGTTGAAAACTCTTAACCAATAGCTGTTTATGCTGATGTAATAAGCTAGAATTATGTTTTTTTGGTTTCTATCTCAAACTGAAGGTTTGTCTCAGTCCTAACCTCTCTCAAAATTTGGTTTCTTTCTGTCCTTTCTGCCCTAAAAAGGGTCTTTTCTTAACTCTATAACAACTGGTATTTTATCACTCATGACAGTTTCTCCCCCCTTTAACTTTCCTGTTATTTTCCCTGCCAGTTTACCCTTCCATTTCCTGTTGAGGTGAAGGCCATGCCTAGTATAATCCCATTTATTGAGAGAATCAACAGCAACCACACCAATGTGTGACCCTGCACCCATCATAAGCAGCCGTTCCAACTCCAAATTAACTCTCTTGACAGAAGAGTTCAAATGAGGTCGGTCATGGCGCCCAAGTGCAGATACAAACTCAACACTAGTATGCTTCGATGCTGATGCAATCTTTACCAGGTCACACTCTATACTGTGCCCAGGATCTCTGTCAATACTGTTCCCTGCTCCACCTACTATAACCACAGTGTCTTCCTTAGTGAAATCTTTGCAAAGTGATCCTAAATCCCCTGTCACCTGCTCCAGACCAGCACTAGGTTTAAAAAAATCGGTGACCTGTTATTCTGATCCTAGTTCATCCTGCAAAAGTTGGCTAACACCTCTTCCATGGGAGCTACCTAATAACAACACTTTCTTTCCTTTTCAATTTGCTGCTGAAAGTTTGTTGTGCCCTGTCTACACCTGCAACTTCTTGAGGCTCACCAGCTTCTAACTGACGCAACAGGTCAAACATATTTTCTACATTCACCACGAAGCTGTCAGACAAACTTCTAGGCCTGTTCCTCCTGTTTCAACTTCTCGCCTCTCTTTACCCTTCTACTCCATAAACAGACAAGATCTCCCCTGGCTTTGTCTAACTCAGCCTGAAGGGCGGCAATTTTCCCCTCCTGTTCTAGTATCTTCCTATCTCTACTACATATCCTACAAAACCACTGTTGAGTCTCATTTACTTCCCCTATTTCCACGCCACTACAGTCACCCAGATGGAGAAAACTATAGCACCCATCACATCAAAGCCCCGACCTAACAATTCTACGGCAAGTCAAGCACTTTTTACTGATGACAAACGTAATAGTTTATTAAGAATAAGTCAGTAAAATTACACATAAACACGAAAATATGGTTGCACAAATGTGGCCAGTACGCAACCGTTTGTAAACAAAAACTACAGTGCAAAGTTTCTGAAACAACAACTTAAACATTACGCTACTTTCCGGAAATGTGACTCAAATAATGAAGAGGTATGCTACAGTTAAATTGCTGGAGAGAGCAAAGAACAACTAAACGAAACTCCATAGATTGCTGTGGCAAAACGTAAACAGGAAATACGATTGTACGATCTTTTCGCGTTTTCTGCTATATCACGTAAAGAAAAATGAAACCTGTAATTGTACACTTAAAAGGCACTCTGATACACCTATTTACCATGTAATCAGTACTAATCTATATGTTTTTATAATCTAAAATGACTTATCTTTACGAGAACACCAAAATTCGCGCTAGTCGCCTGGCTGCAGGGCTACCAAGCCTGGAAAATCCCAGGGACCTTCATTTTAGATTAGATTAGATTAGATTATATTTACTTTCATTCCAATTGATCCATAGTGAGGAGGTCCTCCACGATGTGGAACATGTCAGAAAAACAACAATACATGACAAATATTTACAACTAAAACAAATAAGCTAATGTACCATTCCACAGGTCCCAAGTGGAATGATCGTCATTTTTTAATGAACACTAAGAGTCATTTTACAAATACTAATGCACTGAATTTAAAATAAAAAAGTTTTTTATTTATTTATAAGGTAATACAACTACTGTAATACTTATTTACAGTGAACACATTACTGCACTGAAATGGTGCAGAAGTTAGATTATACTAACACACACACACACACACACACACACACACACACACACACACAAATTTTCAATGAACACATTACTGCACTGAAATTGTGCAGAAGTTATGTTGTACTTATATACAAATCAGTTGGTTTTACTAAGAAATTCATCAATGGAGTAGAAGGAGTTGGCCACCAATAAATCCTTTAGGCTTCTCTTAAACTGAATTTCATTGGTTGTTAAGCTTTTTGTGGCTGCTGGCAAGTTATTGAAAGTGTGTGTTCCTGAATAATGCACACCTTTTTGTACAAGACTAAATGACTTTAAATCCTTGTGAAGATTATTCTTATTTCTAGTATTGATTCCATGAATTGAGCTGTTGGTTTGAAAAAGTGATATATTTTTAATGACAAATTTCATTAAGGAATAAATATATTGGGAAGCAGTAGTTAGTATCCCTAGTTCCCTAAACAGTCTTCTGCAGGATGTTCTTGAGTTCACACCACATATAATTCTCACTGCACGTTTTTGTGCCCGGAAAACTTTAGCTTGGCTTGATGAAGTACCCCAAAAAATAATCCCATATGACATTATGGAATGAAAGTAAGCATAGTTTGCCAGCTTTTTCATTTTTATATCCCCTATGTCTGACAAAATTCGCATTGCAAACAGAGATTTGTTAAGACGCTTCAGCATTTCTGTGGTGTGCTCCTCCCAGTTGAATTTATTATCAAGCTGTAATCCCAAGAATTTAACACTGTCCACTTCTTCTATCTTCTTGTCATCGTATGTTAGACATATACTCTTGGGACACCCCTTACAAGTTCTGAACTGCATGTAGTGTGTTTTCTCAAAGTTTAGTGACAAAGAATTGGCTAGGAACCAGTGATTAATGTCCACAAATATTTTATTGGCTGATCTTTCTAAGGCTACACTTGATTTGCTATTTATTGCAATGTTTGTATCATCGGCAAACAAAACAAACTTGGCATCTGGTAATGTTACTGATGAAAGGTCATTGATATACACAAGAAAAAGTAAGGGCCCCAAAATGGAACCTTGTGGGACCCCACATGTAATTAGTTCCCAGTTGGATGATGCCTGATAGCTTGATACATGTCTCTTGCCTAATAACACCCTTTGTTTCCTGCCGGAGATATAAGATTTGAACCATTTTGCAGCATTTCCTGTTATACTATAATATTCTAGTTTACTTAAAAGGATATTGTGATTTACACAGTCAAATGCCTTTGACAGATCACAAAATATACCAGTTGCCTGCAATTTTTTGTCTGATGAATTAAGCACATTTTCACTGTAAGTGTAGATAGCCTTCTCAATATCAGAACCTTTTAGAAATCCAAACTGTGACTTTGGCAGTATGTTATTTGAGATAAGATGGTTATAAAGACGACTGTACATTACTTTTTCGAAAATTTTTGAGAATGCTGGCAACAGTGAAATTGGACGGAAATTTGATGCTATTTCTTTATCTCCCTTCTTAAACAGTGGCTTAACTTCAGCATATTTCAGCCATTCAGGAAATATTCCACTGATAAACGACTGGTTACACAGATAGCTTAATATGTTACTTAGCTCAGAATCACATTCTTTAATTAACTTTGTTGATATTTCATCATACCCACCAGATGTTTTTGATTTTAAAGATTTTATGATGGACATTATTTCTGTTGGGGTAGTGAGGGTCAAATTCATATTATGGAAGTTACTTGAAATGTCTGGTCTTAGGTAATCCATAGCTGCATCTACTGAACCAGACAACCCCATATTTTCAGTAACAGGTATAAAATGTTTGTTAAAAAGTTCTGCAACACTATACACATCTGTCACCAATGTAGCATTTACTCTTAATGCTATTTGTTCCTTTTCATGTCTGGTTCTACCGGTCTCCTCCTTCACTATATCCCATATTGTCTTTATTTTGTAATCAGATATGACTATCTTTTCCTTGTAATATATTTGCTTTGACATCCGTATTACAGTCTTTAATATTTTGCAGTATTTCTTATAATGTGCTATAGCATCAACATTGGAAATGTTTCGAATTGACAGATACAGTTTTCTTTTTGCTTTACAAGATACCCCTATTCCTTGAGTAATCCATGGCTTCTTTGTAGACTTTGCTCTAACCTTGGTAAGTTTTGGGGGAAAGCAGTGTTCGAATAAGGTAAGCACTTTATTAGCAAAAATGTTATATTTTTCATTCATGCCATGAGCACTGTAAACATCAGTCCAGTGAATGTCTCTGAGGAGTGTCCTAAAATAATCAATTTTTGGCTTACTGATTACCCTCTTGAGCTCAGATTTAACAGATTTTATATCCTGTTCAGTATTAACACTTAACAGAAGGAACTGCATGTCATGGTCTGAGAGGCCATTGACTATTGGTTTTGTAATATAATTTTGTTCATTGGACTTTTCTATAAAGATATTATCAATGGCTGTTTGTGAGCAAGTGGCTATCCTAGTGGGGAAGTTTACAGTGGGAATTAAGTTGAATGATAGTGTTACTAACTCAAATAAGTTCTTATTGGGAGAGTCTTTAAGGAAATATACATTGAAATCACCAGCAACCACTATTTCTTTGTTTTTGGTTGTTAAATGGGCCAGTACAGCTTCAAGCTGGTTGACAAACAGATTAAAGTTACCTGCAGGTGCTCGATATACACTTATTATTATGAAGGATTTTTTGTGAAATTCTAATTCTGTTACACATGCTTCCATATGCTGTTCTAGGCAAAATTTATGAATGTCTATGTTCTTAAATTTATGACAGTTCCTGATGAATGTGGCAACTCCTCCTTTCTCCATTTCTGATCTACAAAAGTGAGATGGTAACCTAAACCCTGTAACACTTAAAAGTTCTATACCAGTGGTCACATGATGTTCAGAGAGGCAGATTTGATTGCCATCAGCTGCAGGCCGATGGCGCAATGGGTAGTCTCGTCCCGACAGGTGACAGGAGCGTCAGAGGTGATGACCTCACACAGGAGGGAAACTGTTAGCAGTCCGTAATGATGCTAGTGTTTGCAGACTGAAACCACACAGATTAAACCTGCTATCGATGCCCTTTGTAAAGAAGGCACCTACTGAACAGCACAGAGGTAGGATAATAGAAAATAGAAGGGTAGAGGGGAATGACACTGCAAAACAGTTTGGCGATTCAGTAAGTTCAGTAGTTTTTTGTGAAAGGGAAAGCTGAAATAAAGCTCGCAGGAACCGTATTAAGAACTAACTAAATACAGAAAGTGAAGACTCAGATTAGGAGGTGGGGGTGAATCAACACTGCAAAACAAACGATAAAATACCTATAGACAGTGGAATTAATACTATAGAGATACAGAAGGGAGAGGATGAAAGTGTTGAGGAATTTTTGAATAAAGTGAATGGAGTAATTTCAGAAAGTGAAGACGAAGAATCAGGACAGGAAAAAGAAGGGGTAATGTAAATAGTTCTGATAGCAGTGCAGGAAGGATTGCACAAACAGAGTATGTATCAGATAAGGAGGAGGAAGAAGACAGTGATGCTTTTTCTATTTTGAGCGGTTTAGTGAAAGCTGCTAGTAATAAAAATAAGGTGAAAGAGGATCCTGTAAACGTACATTTAATTTCCACAGGAGGGGTAGGTTTCGACAAACGAGAGGTTGTGTAGGATTTGCTAGATGAACCTGAGTCTAAACATCTAAAACTAAATCCAAGACAACCTATAATTGAGGTAACAGTTTTTAATGATATAGTTGAGTGTTTAATAGACAGTGGTTCCAAAGTGTGTAAAGTGTCACAGGAATTTGTAAATTCTCTATCTAAAGGTAAAGAAATAACTATTATGCCAGTAAGTGGGTTAAAAATAATTGTTGCTCTGGCAGAAGCAAAAAGGTTGTAAAACAAGAATTAATGATACCCATTACTTTAGGTGGGTTTCAGATTGAACAGAATTTTTTTATTATTAATGGACTTAGTGTTGAAATGTTGTTTGCGGCCGATTTATTACATAAACGCAAAGGAAGATTAGACTTGCAAAAAATTGAGGCGGTAATAAATGCCTTTGCCTCGCCATGATATAATCTAATTGAAATATTCTCATATCCCAAAGCCTTTTCCGAGTATACCTCATTGTCTTGTGATTCCTGAACAAAATATTCGCTATTACTAGATGATATGTACTATTGCAGAACTCAGTCTTTTTCCTCTTTCAGTCCTGTTACCAAGCACATATTCTCCCGTGACAGTTTATTCAACTCCGCCCCTCAAAACCGCATCCCATTCCTTTTTGAATCTAATTACCAGTTCAATATCCTTAAATAATTTCTCAATCTCTTCATCTTCTGCCTGCGACATCAACATGTATACCTAAACTATTGTCGGCGCCTGTTTGTTGTCGACTCTGATGAGAACGACTCTGTCACTGAACTGCTCACAGTAACTCAATCTCTGTCCTACCATCTTAGTCATAACGAATTCTACTCTGATTATACCATTTTCTGCTGCTGTTAATATTATCCTATAACCCTCTTGACCAGAAATCGTTGTCTTCTTTCCATTTCACTTCACTGACCTCCACTATATCTAGACTGAGCCTAAGGATTTCTCTTTTTAAATTTTCTAGCTTCCCTTTTTTTTTTTGTTTTTTGGTCATCATTCTTCTGACTGGTTTGATGCGGCCCTCCACGAATTCCTCTCCTGTGCTAACCTCTTTCTCTCAGAGAAGCACTTGCAACCTACATCCTCAATTATTTGTTGGATGTATTCCAATCTCTGTCTTCCTCTACAGTTTTTGCCCTCTATGGCTCCCTCTAGTACCATGGAAGTCATTCACTAATGTCTTAACAGATGTCCTATTATCCTGTTCCTTCTCCTAGCTTCCCTACCACGTTCAAACTTCTGACATTCCACGCCCCACCTCGTAGAACGTTATCCTACCGTTGGTTATCCCTACTCCGATTATACCATTTTCTGCTGCTGTTGATATAAACTCCCCCCTGGCAGTCCTCTCCTACCGATACTTACGGGGGACTGGTCCGGAATCCTTTGGCAATGAAGAAATCGTCATAACACTTTACCAATTTCAGGCCACAAGTCTTGTGGATACACATTATGCAGCGATTTCCATTGCCTTCTGCATCCTCATGCCGTTGATCATTCCCGATGTTTCCGCCTTATAGGGCAAGAGAGTGCCCTAAAGCTCTGTCCGCTGCTCCATCCTCTTTGACAAGGCTTTGGCAGAATGAGGGTGCCTTTTTTATACCGGAAGTAATCGGCATCACCTGCTGACGGTTTTTATCCAGAATTTAAGTAGTTGCGGGGTTCGATGATAATCGGACGGAGCCAAGTCTGGAGAATAAGCCGCGTACCCTGGTACTTCCCAACTGAACGCCTCGATCGTTTCCCTGACCCCTTTTGCTGTGTGTGATGGGACATTATCACGGAGCAATATGACTTTGTGTAGCCTTTTTCCACACTCCCGTTGTTTGTCAGATCGATCACCTGCTGCTGGTAGCGACCAGTGTTAACGGTTTCACCATGTTTCAGCAGCTCGTAATAGATGACACCCTTCTGATCCCACCAAACACAGAGCATTGGCTTCTTTCCAAAGCGATTTGGTCTTCCAGTGATGGTTTGCCTGGATTCACCCATGATTTACGACGCTTTGGATTCTCAAAGTACATCCATTTTCCATCACCTGTCACTATTCGATGGAGAAACGACTTTCTTTTGCGTCTGACGAGCACCATTTCACAAGTGGCCTTTCCATTTGCTTGCTGTCTTTCATTCAGTTCATGCAGAACCCATTTTCCCACTTTCTGTACCTTTCCCATAGCTTTCAACCAAAGAGAAACGGCTTTCTGAACCACATTCAATTGTTACGCTGGTTCATATTGAGTTTGCGTATCATCTTCAACCAATAAGGCCAGCAATTCGCTGCCTTCGAACTTTTTCGGTGGTTTCCCACGCTCGTCGTTTCTCACGTCAAAATCACCACTTTTGAATTTTTTGAACCACTCGAAACACTGTGTTTTCCCAAGATCGTGTTCGCCGAACGCTTCGACAAACATTCGATGCGATTCTGCAGCAGTTTTCTTCAAATGATAACAGAAAAACAATGCTGTTCGCAAATCGTAGTTCGTAGGCACAAAACTCTACATGTTTACAGGTTTGAGACAGATACCGATGTATGGAACTTAGGTCACTGTGTGTTGACATTCGTCGTCAGCCGTTACAGGAAGCAGATGGCGCTGCAAACGCAGTCTCAAGGGCCCTCCACTGACGGCTAGCACTGTCTACAGGGAAATTTCGGTTTCACACTTCTACACCTGATATGTAAGGATCACTTTACTCCTGATTTTAAGAAACCTCTCACCTGCCACCTCTGTAAGCAATCCCACAGTCGTTTATTGAACAAAGTAAGAGCATATGGACTATCAGACCAATTGTGTGATTGGATTGAGGAGTTCCTAGATAACAGGACGCAGCATGTTATTCTCAATGGAGAGAAGTCTTCCGAAGTAAGAGTAATTTCAGGTGTGCCGCAGGGGAGTGTCATAGGACCGTTGCCATTCACAATATACATAAATGACCTGGTGGATGACATCGGAAGTTCACTGAGGCTTTTTGCAGATGATGCTGTGGTGTATCGAGAGGTTGTAACAATGGAAAATTGTACTGAAATGCAGGAGGATCTACAGCGAATTGACGCATGGTGCAGGGAATGGCAACTGAATCTCAATGTAGACAAGTGTAATGTGCTGCGAATACACAGAAAGATAGATCCTTTATCATTTAGCTACAAAATAGCAGGTCAGCAACTGGAAGCAGTTAATACCATAAATTATCTGGGAGTACGCATTAGGAGTGATTTAAAATGGAATGATCATATAATGTTGATTGTCGGTAAAGCAGATGCCAGACTGAGATTCATTGGAAGAATCCTAAGGAAATGCAATCCGAAAACAAAGGAAGTAGGTTACAGTACGCTTGTTCGCCCACTGCTTGAATACTGCTCAGCAGTGTGGGATCCGTACCAGATAGGGTTGATACAAGACATAGAGAAGATCCAACGGAGAGCAGCGCGCTTCGTTACAGGATCATTTAGTAATCGCGAAAGCGTTACGGAGATGATAGATAAACTCCAGTGGAAGACTCTGCAGGAGAGACGCTCAGTAGCTCGGTACGGGCTTTTGTCAAAGTTTCGAGAACATACCTTCACCGAAGAGTCAAGCAGTATATTGCTCCCTCCTACGTATATCTCGCGAAGAGACCATGAGGATAAAATCAGAGAGATTAGAGCCCACACAGAGGCATACCGACAATCCTTCTTTCCACGAACAATACGAGACTGGAATAGAAGGGAGAACCGATAGAGGTACTGAAGGTACCCTCCGCCACACACCGTCAGGTGGCTTGCGGAGTATGGATGTAGATGTAGATGTAGATGTCCTTAAGCAATGTCCAAACCTAGGTTTCCCCACACCTACAACACCTGCAGTAAAGTTCACCCCACACACTCTGCCAAGTGCAAGGCCAAATCCCCACCCATCAAACCTGAATTAACTATGCCTCTACTTGCTATTTGCCATCCCATCCATCCCAGCAACTCCCTCCACTGCTGAGGACATCATCCATTTCCTTACCATCATCCTCAAAAATATCCGACCTTTCCAATCACCATACATCTTATAGCAAAACTCCCTTGCTACCCACTCAGTATTCCATCTAAACGCCCAAGCCACACACTCCCAAAACCAGGTCCACTTTGTCTTCGTCCATCTCGGCATCCTCATATAAATCCCTACATCCCTAACCCATGCAACCAACTTCCTAGCCACTCCTCAAGGCGAGATAGCACTGCATCATCCTATACAGCAACATCCACTCCCTATCCGCCAACAATCCCCTTTTCAGTCCCTCGGCAATATCGATACCTTAATCCTCAATGAAACGTTCCTCTACTCAGGTCACACCATCTGTACTTCTCCCTATATCCTCCACTGCGTTGATAACCCGCTCCCCCTGGCCAGTAGCCTCTTCTTCCAAGCCGTAACTGTTACTAGTGCTTACCATCTACTTCCAGCCTAATAATTCCACCCCATATGGTTTTCTCACCTACATCAACCAAACCTCATCCATATTATTGATGCTTACCGCAACATCCATTGAAGGTCCGTTGCAGAACTCCTGTGGGGCGTTTATTTACTGACTCTCTCCAATGTGACACTGTCCCCATCCCACAATACCCCTGTCCTGAAAGCAACACCACCCCAGATGTCCTCCTTGCATCTGCCAACTTCCTTGGACTCATCACTGCAGAAGTCATACATCCAATTGGAAGTGACTACCTGCTGGTCCTGCTCATCATATCCTAGACACTATCCTGTCTCCATGCAGCCTAGACAAGTCTACGTCCAAAAACTGTCCACAACTATTCCCATACCAACTGGAATGGCTACCTAGAATCCATAGATACCCAAATTGAAAGCCACCCCTTAATATTACAGCAAACCTCCATGCCACAGCCTTCTTGCAGCAGACCTTGTCGAATGCTATCTCCGCCCATATCCCTACTAAAGTCATGTATCCTCATTAACCCGCCGTCCCACTGCAAGCTGTACTTATTCTTCACGAATTGTATCACTGATATTTCTTCTCCCACGGACCCGTGACCTAGCTACACTTACATGCCAATAGAAAATACAACAACAGATTTGAAATTTACAGAATACCAAAACCCGCTGGGACAGGCGCCAGATATGGATCAGACTCAATGTTACCCTCCCAGTTAACTCCTTGAATTGCTAAAAGGCATTCCATCGACTTACTGACACTCATCCCATCCCTCACTGCCTGGTGCTTCACAGCAACAGCCCTTACCTGACGACTTGCACAAAGCCAATCACTTTCTATTTTGTCTCTCAAACATCTTCTCCATACCTGGCGATCATAACTTTGACTACTCCCAATTCCCTACCGTCCACAAATGCACAGATAACACGGTCCTATCCCTGGCTCCCATCTTCTGGTACTTTAACAACATACCAGAAACAAAACTGAACACCCCAGTCCCAGAAAAGGAGATTAAAGAAGAACTTCACAGAAAACGCACTACATCCCCTTGTGAAGACCATATTGCCTATGGACACCTCAAAGAATGCACTTTCTCCTTTCTTATCATCTTTGCAACCCTGTGCACCACTATCATCTTCACAGGTTATTAACCAGACCTATGTAAAACCTCCAAACTCCTACTTTACCTCAAATCGAATATATCCCTTGCTGATGCCTCCTTGTACTACCTCATCTGCCTTACTCAGAGTTATCAAGGTCTTTGAATCTATCCTCTCCTGATGCCCCCAACGCTTCTTGCACCAACACTATCAGCTTCCTGTTACCTAGTGTGGCTTCTGTCCCTCCTTCTCCACTGATTATCAACCCCTGAACCTCATTGTCTCCTATCCCAACACCTCAACAACCATAAATCCGCCATATTTGTCTCCCTTGGGTTAGAGTAAGCATAAGGCCATGTGTGGCTTTCCAGTCTCTCTTTCAAACCCCAGATGTACGCACTTCCAATGAATGTCTGCTTTATTGCATCCTTCCTCTCCAGTCGTCCATCATGTGCCGTTGTTAACAACACCAATCCCATACCTCCCACCCCACCAGAAATGTCTCAAGGTTCCATTCTTTCCCCTATCCTTTATCTCTTACAAACTGCCACTATGCACAAACCACCTCCTCCCATCCACCTCCTTCAGTACGCTGATGACACCACTTTACTCGCCCCCTGTCCTAGACTGTAGAAATCCCAATGATCCCTCCAAATCCATCTCAATCAGTTTACCTCCTTAAGTTTAACGCATTCAAAACTGCACCTTCTGTCTCCATTACTTCTACCTCACCATTTATAACTGTCCTATCCAACTAACAAACACACTGAAGTACCTTGGACTAACCTTTGACCGACAACTAATGCGGAAACCTCAGCTGCTAAGCATCCAACAGAGAGCCCATAATAGACTAAAACTACTAATTAGCCAAACATAAGGGTATACCCCTCTACTGCCCCTCACACATACAAATCCCTGATCCACCCCATCCTTTGCTATGCAAATGCTGCATGGATATGTACCCAATCCTCTGCTATGCAAATGCTGCATGGTTATCCACCCCACCTAAGTTCTGCAAGTCCCTCAGATCCTCCAGTGCCATGCTGTTCGCCTTGCTTTCTGCATTTACTTACATTCCCCCACAAGAATCCTTTATCATCTCATCAAATTTCGACTTCCCTCGCTCGCAATGAACACCTCTGAATAACCTACATCATCCGCTAACTCGACTCCAACAGTCCTATTGTGTCCCCTCTCATTTCCAGTCCTGGTGTGTTGTCATGCCTCTATGTAAACATCCCACTGACCTTCCACCTGCACACCCTACATGCCCTCTCTCAAGGAAATTTCAATTGCCTCCCTCACCCAGACCCCGAGCTCTACCCCAACGTATACCTATCCTAGTTACTCTGAATCCACATCACACTATCCATCCCCCCCAAGGCCTCCCTCCTCATCCTCTCCCCATTCTACATCTCCTCCTTTTCCCCTTCCCCATCACCTCCCAGCTTCTTTTCCTCTCAGATGTATAGAACCCAATACCAACTACCTCTCTCTTCCTGTCCCCCACCACAGCTACCCCTGTCTCATCACCACATCTTACCAGTTCTCATCATCACCAGTCCCCCTTCTCCCACAATAACAACCTTCCTTTTCATCAACAGTCTACGTCCTGGGGCAGGCCCCTTTCTAGGGAAAGTGTACAGTGCTCTATTTTTAATGGTCAGTGTCTCTTCTGTAGTGTCTAGCGTTCTTCAGGCATTTTTCTAGTGTTTAATGTTCTTCAGGTAATATTCAAGTGTTTTTAAAGATGCTCTCTGTCCACATGTTTATCAATGTTTTTTTTAAACTTTTCATTAAGACAGAATTATTTCTTACATTCTCCCATTATCATCATCATTCAATATAATTTTAAATTCATGGTAAATATGGGTCCTTGTTTTGTGTTTCGCGTCTAAATTAGAGGATAATGTCTATCGGCTGGAGAGCGGATTAATAGCACCGCTACCAGCTCAACCCCGGTCTCCTCCCCACCCACATGTGGGAGGGGGAATGAATTAATAATAAAGAAAACAAAAGTTTGACGACTGTGCTTTGCACAGTTATGTGTGGCAAGCGATTTTTAAATTAATGACAACGATGTAGCCTCATATGTTACTATAGGTAAATATTATGTTTGTGTAATGGTACATCCAATGTAGTTACATGATTTGTATTTAGCTGCTTTTTCCTATGATGTTTTGCAATGTTTTCAGGCACTCTTGAGAATGGGGAATGCCAGAAACCGGTAGTATAAGAAATAAAAATAACTATACACTGTAGTTCTTCAAATTTATTGAGGCTGTGGGACCCACAAAGAAGAAAATTAGAGGAAACACTTTCATAGGAACTGTTCAGAACCTCAATAATATCATCATTCGTTAACTGAAAGTGAATGAAAGTACCTAAACATGACAGAGGCAAATATTCACACCCATAACCTTAAATGCTCACTGTTACAAATATGTAACATGAGTTCATTTCTACGTTTCATGTATATTTCAATACACAGAACCAAAAAAATTGAAATAATTTGTCTACTACTTATTATTTGCAGAGAAAATATTTAATGTGTACTGATTAAAAAGACATTATTCACGTAAACAAAAGATCTCATAACTTGTGAGACATGATGGCAATCAACTTTTGCGCTAGTGTGCCTAAGAAGTTACAAACATGACTTTACAGTATGAATTGCGTGGCTTCTACAAATGTGTAGAGAGGGCATTGGTGAACTAGCATAGACTGAACACCAGTGAAGTCCATATAAACTCACGTTACCTGTAAGGAAATGGGGGTACTATAGGGTTAAGTAAATGCAGAAGTCGAAAGTGACGAGCATACACTGCTGGTGAATTATGTAACAGTAACTAATAACTCCAAGACTATGATGGATGGGCCACACACTGTCAACTGACAAATATGCCTTTCCAATAGCTTGACTGTGTGTCAGAATGAAAGCGCTGCTTCAGGGGCTGTTAACGTCGGTTATTCCAGAGCGGACCAACTACATGTCCTTCACGTAACTTTTCAGATGTTCTCACGAAGCTGTTCTGTTTGCTATTCCGGTTCTCCTCTGTCTTCTGCTTGTAGATGTGCGATGCTTATGGTCTGTTTGAGAGAAAAGAGAGAACTAGAAAACAATGGCCAGCATAAAAGCAGAATGGTGTGTCACAATACAACATTATTTTGTGATGTTCACTGCTTTGCAGCCACAAGCATCTAGTACAGACGGTGCAAAGGACGTGTAGTAACCTAGGGCCTACAATGGGAAAAGTGATTAAAAGTGACCATATTTTTAGCTTTTCTCGTGGAACAGATTATTTTTCTGTAATGTCAGACACTTCCATAACTGTCAACATCTGAGTGCTGGGTATTACGGTTCTCAGGCACAGGCTTAATGTATCAGGTTTGATAACGTTAATAAAGTGGATAAATTAAATCTAAAACAAAATGTTGGTTTACAGAAAATATCAGAAGCATTTCCACCACAGATGATTTGATTAGTTAACCATTACCAAAATTCTCCTCGTCTAACAGTCGATATTGTGTGGCCCCGATGTCTTATGAGAGTTATGACAGAAATAGGGACTATTATGTCATTTTTTGAACCAGCTGTTGAAACAGTACTAATGCCAACTGCACGAATTACATGCCCATATAAAGTCCCAATTTTTACACAGTTCAGTTTCTACGCAATCCAATCTAGCCACTGTCACAAATGATGATGATGCAATGACGAAGACAACACAAACACGCAGTCCTTGGGCACAAGAAATCCCCAACCCGGCCGGGAATCGAACCCGGGACCGCGTGACCCACGACCACAATTTATTAGAGACGTATGAAAATTTGTGCCAAAATGAGACTCAAACCCGAATTTCTCGCTTTACACGAGCGGTCGCGTTACCCACTTCGGCTACCCACGTACGCTCCCCGGACCGATCCAAACCTCGGTATACCGGAGTGCCCCCTAACAGCTCGCACAGTATGAGATAGCCACACCAGGGGGAGACAACATTGTTATCATAGTTTAAGCTCGTCTAGGCGTGTGGTACAAATTTATTTCACAATGTCTGCTATGCAATGATTTTAACCTCCGTGTCACCACACTGTTCGCAACGCTCCACGGCGGTTTCTTACAAGTTCCACTTAAGACTACTCGGACGCGTTATAGCCCGTATAGGTATGTAATACAAATTTGTTACACAATGTCTGTATTTTACGGGCAAAATTTCCGTCAGACCTGGATGCATGTCTGAAGATCATTGCATAGTACTACAAAGATAGTGTAAAATACAGACATCGTGAAATGCAATTGTATTAGATACCTAGACGGGCTAAAACGAAGGTAATAACATTGTCTCTCCCTGTTTCGGGAGAACGTGCACATTGTGACATAAGGAGGTTTGGATCGGGCTGGGAAGCGTGCACGAAGAGCCGAAGTGGTTAAGGTAGGGTGTCCATTTCATTTTCATTGAAAAAGGGGACATTTAAAATAAATTAGAGAAAAACCTGGGACAACGAAGAAAAAAAACGGGACATAAATATTGTATTGACTAAATTTAATACACATACAAGTTTACCTTTACAACGTGCACTCAGATGATCCCAAATCACTTTTTACAATTATTCTGCCACACTATCACCGTACTTTTCACTTTCATGTACTTTATAAGGAAGTGTATTTTCGTTTAAAATTGTATCATAAAAGTTAGTTCACGATACACCATTAAAGTGTGTTTTGACAATGAGCAAGGCCCTCACTGTTGCAACTTTCATTCTGTTTTTTTCATCTGACCACAAAGAGTTCACTAACGAAAAGACACGTTCCACAGCAACATTTGACCCAGGAATTGCCAGACAAACCTCCACCAAATGAATCGTGTTTTTCATGTTAATGTTTTTACTTTTGAAATAAGCAAATATTTTACACCACGTTGCACTAACACTTTCTTTGTCTCCTTCTTCGCTTTTTATGAAGTTCTGTGCACATGAAAATTCATCGAACAGTTAGTCTTCATCAACAGGAAAATTTGGTACAATACTTTTAACAAAAACACAACAGTCCCGAATATACTTCCACTGTAGCTGCTCCTTTCCAGTATTAACCCAGCCAAATGCTTTAAAATGTGTGAGAAATGGTAAACACCATTCTTTAATATACTCAATGAAAGAGTCATAGAAGACAGCATAAATATGAAATCGTTCTACAGTAAATAAACTTTCCTCGCAGATTAAAACTGTGTGCCAGACCGAGACTCGAACTCGGTACCTTTGGCTTTCGCGGGCAAGTGCTCTACCAACTGAGCTACCCAACCATGACTCACAGCCCGTTCTCGCAGCTTTACTTCGGCCAGCACCTCGTCTCTTACTTTCCAAACTTTACAGAAGCTCTCCTGCGAACCATGCAGAACTAGCACTCCTGAAAGAAATGATATTGTGGAGACGTGGTTTAGCCACAGCCTTGAGGATGTTTCCAGAATGAGATTTTCACTCTGCAGCGGAGTGTGCGCTGATATGAAACTTTCCTGGCAGATTAAAACTGTGTGCCGGACCGAGACTTGTCCGCAAAAGGCAAAGGTCCCGAGTTCGAGTCTCGGTCCGGCACACAGTTTTAATCTGCCAGGAAAGTTTCATATCAGCGCACAATGCGCTGCAGAGTGAAAATCTCATTCTTTTCTACAGTAATTTCACCCTCTTCTTCCAGCTTTCTTAGAGTCTCATGTACAAAGGATGTGAGAAATCTTTCAGATTTTCTACATTCTAATTTGCCCAATAATTTGTTTATTTCTTGATAAACTTCCACTATTTGATTTCTTGTTTCTCAATACATTTAATTGTTGTGGAGAAAGGTTTTAGCTAGCTAACAAGAAAACGTAGAAGAACAATAGACACAGGGTTATAAAAGAATTGCTTAAGGATAACAGGGCACTTATCAAGGGAAATGAAATATGATTTCAAAGCAGGAAATATCTCTACAATTCTTTCCAATGCTGGCAGCAGAGATAGCCACCTTCTCTTGCTGTGCCCAAGTAAAGTTTTGTATTCAGTTTCAGTAAACTTACAGAGGTTCAACCCTTACTGTATATATGTGGAAATGCTGGCAGATTTTGTTTACAATCAATTGGCAGTCGATGGGTAGGCAATGTGAGCCAGTTTGTAAGGAATTGTGCGCCACATGTGTTGGGCAGTCAACACCTACTATGTTGTTCACTGTGTTCTGTTGCAGTTTATAGAACAAATTGTTTTTTCCTTTCCTCTGCTTACCACCAAAATTGGTGTTAGTGTTGTAACTGCAATCACATTTCCCTCAAGATCATATTTCTTTAAATCCTCCAGCACATAATTCTGAAGTAAATCTGAAGTTTCTCCAGCTAAATTAACCAATTCGAGCACTTTCACCGTGATGCCATTTTCAGGGTGAAAATATCTGATAAGGAGAGGAACCAACTTCAAATTCAGCTGATTCGATGTATCAATCATTACAGAAATGAATCGAGCGCTTCTCAGTTCATTTAAAACCTTCTGACCTGCATACGGTGCAATAACATTTGAAATGATTGCATTACATTTTGTGTGTCCACATGTGAATTTAGGATTGAACAGTTTTTTAACAACTGCTGTAGTACAGTCCATTGACTTAAAGCTATGGTTATGCATTGCACTGTGGTATGCAAACGTAGCTTCTTGTGCTACCAACTGCCTATAAATTTCCGTTACTGATTTTAAGTTTACATAGTAGTCACTCACGCATTTATTTGCTCTTTTCGTTTGATCACTCATGCGATGTTTCTTCGTCTTAATGTGATAAACAATGTCAGACCTTCCACCATGACCAATACCAAATTTTGTTCTGCACAACGTATATTCTACAGTTTCTCCACTACCAGTGATAAAATGAAACTCGCTTTTTATATTGCTGTTAAAATTACACTTTCGTTTTGGCATAATGAAACAGTGATGGCACAGTGGAAAACATTAACAGTGTGGTGACGAAAGCCAGAGAGCAAGTATCAGTGGTGTAGAGTATCTCTGGACCCAAAGGACGGATTCAGTGGATCGATTTAGAAGAGAAGAATCTTCGTTGTTGTTCGTAACCTACAGTGCGTTTAAAATTACTTGCGATTTTTGACAGTTTGGTACATGTTTGGGGTATGCTGAAAGTCATCACACTCTTCCTAGCGTAAATAATTGCGCAGTTAATAGCAAGTCAAACAACCAGTAGCGTAAAATACTCTAGCCAAGCGGAATCATAAAAAAACGGGACATTTGAGCGTCCCCAAAAAAACTTTCGGGACAGCGGGACATTTTGGTAAAAAACGGGACTGTCCCAGGAAAAACGGGATGAATGGGCACCCTGGGTTAAGGTGACAGTTCGCGCTACGCAAGAAATCCGGGTTCGAGTCCAACTTCGGCACAAATTGTCATATGTTACCAATAAATTATACAGTTGTCACCTAACCGTATTCGCAATCTGCGATTGCATTTCGTCTTTGTAACACGACAGAAGGTCGTCAGCAGTGTCTTGTCTTTCAGACATGCATGCAGGTGAGAACGACAGTGCACAGTACAACGGGCGGTCAAAAACATTCCGTTCGAAGGTCCTATGGTCCAGAATCGGTTTTCAGTCAGGCAAAATGGCAGTGAAAAATGAGGCAATCATCCCACCGACGCACGACGTTGAAAATACCTTTTTGGTAGAACACTCTGTCTTGCTGCGTGAAGAAGACCGTAACTGCCTGCTGGACATCCACGTGCGACAGGGATCGTCGACCCTTCAGGGCATTTTTAAGGCACCGAAGGCGCGACAATCGCATGGGGAGACATCACGGCTACAGGGTGGGTGCTCGAGCGTCTCCCTCTTCAGTTAGCATAACTTCGGCGTTACGAGATCTGTGGTATGGGAATGTGCATTCTCGTGAAGCGTCAGCACCCCTCTTCGCAGTTTTCCCGGATGTTTCGCCTTAATTGCTCGCCGTAATTTTTCCAGAGTTGCGCAGTACTGTTCCCCACTGATGGAGACACAAGGTCCCTTGAAATCAATAAGCACCATTAGTCAAAGAACAGGGTGAGCATCACATTTCCGGGGGATGGCTGGCTCTTGAAATTCTTGAGACCAGGGGACGACGGACGGCACCGCTGCATCGTCTGCGCTTTCGACCCAATTTTCATGTGATATCAGCAGGTATCGTCGCGTGCAACGACCATTCCCCATATACATTCATTGTCCTCCGATGGATGTCTAATTGCGTTTGTCCTTCGGCACGTTGGTCGTGTCTGAACGCATTTGGTAATAACCTCGCCGTAGGTCACGTTTAGCCGGCCGAGATGGCCGAGCGGTTCTAGGCGCTACAGTCTGGAACGGCGAGACCGCTACGGTCCCAGGTTCGAATCCTGCCTCGGGCACGGATTTGTGTGATGGCCTTAGGTTAGTTAGGTTTAAGTATTTCTAAGTTCTAGGGGACTGATGACCTCAGAAGTTAAGTCCCATAGTGCTCAGAGCCATTTGAGCCATTTTGAGTTCACGTTTACACATTTATCACCCGCACGTCGGAAAGAAACGAGTCCCACATTAAGCCCTTGGCTACATATCGGTGCTTGTATACCCGCATCGGATTCGCGCTACGCTCATATACGCTGCAGCAGTACTCTCAAACGGAAACTTTTTGATCGCCCCTTTGCACACCGCAGACACTGGGGAATACAGACATTGCGAAATAATTTTTATAACATGCCTAGACGGGCTAAAAATGACGATTGTCACATTGTCTCTCCCTGTCGTGGGAGTGACATAACGTGCGAAAATGTCTGTCCCTGTCGTGGGAGTGACATAACATGTGAATACTAGGGGACCTGGGCACTCTGACGTAAGGAGGTCTGGACTGGTTAGCCAAAGTGATCAAGTCGATCTCTCGCGGTATTTCTGAAGTCTGAGTCCGAGTCCCAGTTCGGCACAAATTTTAGTACGTCACTAATAAAACGTACAGCTGGCGTCTAACTGCATACGGTATGCGGGTCGTCTGTTTACCACGGCTGCAGATGGTCGGCAGTGTCCGTTCCTTTAGACCTGCGTGCATGTCTGAAGACACTGCATAGGAATACTAAGGAAACTAAAACACAGGCATTGTCAAATACATTTGTTCACTTAACAGGCGGACTTTAACATCCACAAATGAATCTTGCACAACGGCTGCTATTACAGCACCAAAACCAAACGATGTTCAGCACTCGTAATTTAAGAGAATTAAGTTTTAGCTTTTCAGCTTGTTAGAAATACCAAGTAGTAAGGCTGCGTGACCAGGCAGTAAAAAAGGCTACTTGAAAAGCTAGAGGAGTCTGAAAACAAGCCAAATTTCATAACTCTTGTACATTTGTTATTTCCCTATTTACGCATTTGCATGTTACAGGTTGCATAATTATAAAATCAGGAGGACTCGTTTCTGCTGTTGACATTAATGCCGATGTGCTTCCAGTAATGGTAGTTATGTGTTTGGCATGGTAATACAGTATTACCGATGGTGGATGGTGAAAAGTATCATGTTGCCACCGCACTGTCGACTTTAGGTCTTCATTATTTACAAACTGGTGGATGAACTGAGAGCAAAACAATGCAGAAGGAAGATTAGAAATGTTGAAATGCTCAAATTTGACTCCATTGTGATCTGCATCTAAAGGATTCAAAACTAATTCTGCTCCACATTCGTGAGTTGCGCAGCTTGTGTATATCTTTTCTTTTAATCAGAAACCTCCTTCTCAACACTCTTTTGACCGCAGGAAGTTACTGCATGTTTACCTCTATTTGTAATCTTGTGACAGACCAAATAATGACATTTTTTGAATCACACCTCTTGCGTCATCTGTTGCAGAGTCTCGACGGTAGGTTCTGTTGATTCTGTTGTTTCTGTTGGTTCTATCGTTTCTGTTGGCCCTGCTGGAACATTCCAGTGGTTCCCCTTGAGCATCCATCAGTGACAACGTTAGCTGAACCAGCAGGAAAATTGTCCTAGGATCCATCAGCCTGCAAAATACCACAAATAGTGAAATGCAAATATGGAGGCACTACTTTCATAGTAGGAGTAGTTTCATATATAGCATGTACAGCATTCATTATCCAAAGTGTGATAGTTTGCGATATCAAGCGATATTTGGGACTGGATTGAGGATCTCTTGGTGACACATCGACATTGTAGAAGTAACTTCAGGTGTGTCCCAGGGAAGTATGTTGGGACCATTTCTGTTCATGCTGGATAGTAATGTCGTTGCAGAGAATATAAATACACTGTTCAACAAAAGTTTTGAATACCATTGTAAAATGTAGGCTACAATAATTGTTGACCTAGGCACTTCATCCACTATCCGGTTAGATTAGATTAGATTAGTACTTGTTCCATAGATCATGAATACGACACTTCGTAATGATGTGGAACGTGTGAGGTTAATAAAAGGTGTCTATACAAGATATTACATTACACGAAATATTACATGACACTTAATGTTTTTAAATTTTTTTGTGGGGTTGGGGAAATTACCCACTTATTATATCCAAAAATTCATCTAATGAGTAGAAGGAGTTGCCATTAAGAAATTCTTTTAATTTCCTTTTAAATTCTATATGGCTGTCTGTCAGACTTTTGATGCTATTAGGTAAGTGAACAAAGACTTTTGTGGCAGGATAATTTACCCCCTTTGAGCCAAAGTTAGATTTAACCTTGAGTAGTGAAGATCATCCTTTCTCCTAGTGTTGTAGCCGTGTACACTGCTATTACTTTTGAATTTGTCCGGATTGTTAATAACAAATTTCATAATTGAATATATATATTGTGAGGCTACAGTGAAGATCTCTAGCTCTTTATATAAGTGTGTGCAGGATGATCTTGGATGAGCTCCAGCAATTATTCTGATTACACGCTTTTGTGCAATGAACACTCTTTTACTCAATGATGAGTTACCCCAGAATATGATGCCATATGAAAGCAAAGAATGAAAATAGGCGTGGTAAGCTCATTTACTCAGATGTATATTGCCAAAATTTGCAATGGCCCTAATAGCATAAGTAGCTGAACTTAAACGTTTCAGCAGATCCTTAGTGTTTTTTTTTCCAGTTCAACCCCTCATCAATGCATACACAAAGAAATTTTGAATATTCTACCTTAACTACCGATTTCGGATCGAAGTCTATATTTATTAATGCGGTCATTCCATTTAATGTGTGGGACTGTATATACTGTGCTTTGTCAAAGTTTAATGAGAGTCCATTTGCAGAGAACCACTTAATGATTTTCTGAAAAACATCGTTTACAATTTCACCAGTTAATTCTTGTCTGTTGGGTGTGATAGCTATACTTGTATCATCGACAAATAGTACCAACTTTGCATCTTTGTGAATATAGAATGACAAGTCATTAATATATATTAAGAACAGCAGAGGACCCAAGACAGAACCTTGCAGTACCCCATTCTTGATTGTTGCCCAGTTTGAGAAATAACCAGTTTTTTTGCATGTTATGTGAACTGTTTATTTCAACTTTCTGCGCTCTTCCAGTTAGGTATGATTTAAACCATTGGAGCACTGTCCCATTCATACCACAGTACTTGAGCTTATCTGGAAGTATTCCATGATTTACACAATCAAAAGCCTTTGATAGATCACAAAAAATCCCAACAGTTGACTTCCGGTTACTCAGAGCATTTAATATTTCATTAGTGAAAGTATATATAGCATTTTCCGTTGAAAAACCCTTCTGGAAACCAAACTGACATTTTGTTAAAACTTTATTTTTACAAAGGTGTGAAGCTACTCTACAATACATTACTTTTTCAAGAATTTTGGATAAGGCAGTCAAAAGAGAGATTGGGCGGTAGTTGTTGACATCAGTCGTATCCCCTTTTTTATGCAGTGGTTTAACAATGGCATACTTCAGTCTATCTGGGACAATGCCTTGCTTCAGAGAGCTTGGGAACAAGCTTTTATTTTCCTGCTGGAAATGCCAGCAATTCCATATGAGCTTTTATTCTTATTCTTTTATTCTTCCTAATTTCAGAAGAAGAGGTGGGTGGAATTTCAATTGTATCAAATGGTGTGGGTAAGGCCTCTTCCATTAACTGCCCATACGCTGGACGGTGCTTGCTACTGGCACACTTTGTGGCCGTTTCCCAGTCATGTAAACCAACCGCTGCCGCTGCGGCACGCCATGAGCATTCCAATACCGACAACTGCTTCCTTCAGTTTGTGTTCAGCACTGCAGGAACGTGCCACGTACATGCATACAACACTCTGATAGAGTCGGGGTAGTTACTTTACTTTCAGCAGGTCAGAGACAGCAAGATGTTGGCAGTCGGTTACAGGTCACTCAGAGCGGTGTGCCTAAGACATGGAGAAAGTACAGAGAGAGAAGGGAAATGTGAAAGATACACCTCGCAGTGATCGTCCTCATGTGACAACACCAGTGCAGCATCGTTCCCTCCAACCATCGGCTCATAGCGCCCCACATCGACAGCCAGAAATATTGGAAATGACTTCTACTGGGCAACAGGGATTCGTATCTCAGACCAAACAGTGCGTAGAAGATTGCATCAGGGTGTTCTTCATTCCAGAAGACCATCGATAAGATTTGCACTGGACCAGCGGAACCGACGCAGTCGAAGGGCGTGGGCTCTTGCACATCAACATTGTACCAATGCAGAATGGAGTAATCAAATGGTTCAAATGGCTCTGAGCACTATGGGACTTGACATCTGAGGTCATCAGTCCCAGAACTTAGAACTACTTACACCTAATTAACCTAAGGACATCACACACATCCATGCCTGAGGCAGGATTCGAACTTGCGACCGTAGCTGTCGCGCGGATCCAGACTGAAGCGTCTAGAACCGCTCGGCCACACAGGCCGGCAGAATAGAGTAATGTCATGTTTGTTGACGAGGCCATGATTGGTTTGCGACTGGACACTACATCTGCATCAACTTCCACATCTACAGCGATACTCCGCGAGCCACCATATGGTGCTTGGCGGGGGGCATTCTCTACCACTACTTCTCATTTCCTTTTCTGTTCCACCTGCAAACAGAGCAAAGGAAAAGCGACTATCTATATGCCTCCACGTAAGCCCAAATTTCTCGTATCTTGTCTTCGTGATCCTTACACGAACGTATGTTGGCGGAGTAGAATCATTCGGCAGTCAGCTTCAAATGCCGGTTCTGTAAATTTTCTCAATAGCGTTTCTCGAAAAGAGCGTAGACTTCCCTCCTAGGATGCCCATTTGAGCTCCCGAAGCATCCTAAACCAATGCATAAAAAAGGGGATACGACTGATGTCAACAACTACCGCCCAATCTCTCTTCTGACTGCCTTATCCAAAATTTTTGAAACAGTAATGTATTGTAGAGTAGCTTCAAACCTTTGTAAAAATAAAGTTTTAACAAAATGTCAGTTTGGTTTCCAAAAGGGTTTTTCAACGGAAAATGCTGTATATACTTTCACTAATGAAATATTAAATGCTCTGAGTAACCGGAAATGACCCGTTGGGATTTTTTGTGATCTATCAAAGGCTTTTGATTGTGTAAATCAAGGAATACTTCTAGATAAGCTCAAGTACTGTGGTATGAATGGGATAGTGCTCAAATGGTTTAAATCATATTTAACTGGAAGAGTGCAGAAAGTTGAAATAAACAGTTCACATAATATGCAAAAAATTAGTGATTTCTCAAACTGGGCAACAATCAAGAATGGGTTCCATAAAAACACGGGAGAACTGCCGGATATCAGTAACTTCCTGCCACGATATTTTGGCGCAGAGTCTTCTGGCCATCTTCAGGTGAATGCCACTGTAGTAGTGCTGGCGAGTACGCGTTGAGCTCCGCTATTTAAAGCCTTCTGAGGTGACATTGCGCATGCGCAACATCACAATCAAGAATCGAGTGCCGCAAGGTTCAGCCTTGGGTCCTCTGCTGCTCTTAATATATACTAATGACTTGCCATTCTATATTCACGAAGATGCAAAGCTGGTACTATTTGTCGATGATACAAGTATAGCTATCACACCCAACAGACAAGAATTAACTGGTGAAATTGCAAACGATGTTTTTCAGAAAATCATTAAGTGGTTCTCTGCAAATGGACTCTCATTAAATTTTGACAAAGCACAGTATATACAGTCCCACACATTAAATGGAATGACCGCATTAATAAATATAGACTTCGATCAGAAATCAGTAGTTAAGGTAGAATATTCAAAATTTCTTTGTGTATGCATTGATGAGGGGATGAACTGGAAAAAACACACTGAGGATCTGCTGAAACGTCTGAGTTCAGCTACTTATGCTATTAGGGCCATTGCAAATTTTGGCGATATACATCTGAGTAAATGAGCTTACCACGCCTATTTTCATTCTCTGCTTTCATATGGCATCATATTCTGGGGTATCTCATCATTGAGTAAAAGAGTGTTCATTGCACAAAAGCGTGTAATCAGAATAATTGCTGGAGCTCATCCAAGATCATCCTGCACACACTTATATAAAGAGCTAGAGATCTTCACTGTAGCCTCACAATATATATATTCAATTATGAAATTTGTTATTAACAATCCGGACAAATTCGAAAGTAATAGCAGTGTACACTGCTACAACACTAGGAGAAAGGATGATCTTCACTACTCAAGGTTAAATCTAACTTTGGCTCAGAAGGGGGTAAATTATCCTGCCACGAAAGTCTTTGGTCACTTACCTAATAGCATCAAAAGTCTGACAGATAGCCATATAGCGTTTAAAAGGAAATTAAAAGAATTTCTTAATGGCAACTCCTTCTACTCATTAGGTGAATTTTTGGATATAATAAGTGGGTAATTTCCCAACCCCCCACAAAAAAATTAAATCATTAAGTGTCATGTAATATTTCGTGTAATGTAATATCTTGTATAGACGCCTTTTATTAACCTCACACGTTCCACATCATTACGAAGTGTCGTATTCATGATCTATGGAACAAGTACTAATCTAATCTAATCTAATCTCCGTAAAACTTACGTGTTGTTCGAACCTACCCGTAACAAATCCAGCACACCGCCTCTGAATTGCTTCAATGTCTTCCTTCAATCCGACCTGATACGGATCCCAAACACTCGAGTAGTATTCAAGTATAGGCCACACCAGCGTCCTATATGCGGCCTCCTTTACAGGTGAACCTCTCTTTCCCAATATTCTCCTAATAAACCAAAGTCGACCATCGCCTTCTCTACCATAATTCTCACACGCTCGGTCCACCTCACATCGCTTTGCAACGCTACGCCCAGACATTTAAACGACTTGACTGTGTCAAGCACGACACTAGTAATGCTGTATCCGACATTACAGGTTTCAGCTTCCTACTCATCAGCATCAACTTCAATTTTTCCACATTTAGGGTTAGCTGCTATTCATTACACCAACTGGAAATTTCGTCCAAGTCATCCTGCGTCTTCCTACACTAGACGTGTCATGGTCTGGAGAAGCGCTAGACGACACCAGGAACGCCGATACGTTCAGGGAGTCCATCCGATTGCAAGTGGAAGTGGAAGTTTCTGGGCGGCAATAATGACGGGATGGCGAACCACTCTAATTCCCGTCTACAGTAATTTGACGCGTCCCCGATATCTGCAAGAGTCTACAAAGGATTGTAAGGCCCTGCAGACGTGAAGTTGGTGACAATTTCATCCTAGTCGATGACAATGCAAGATCGCAGGGTATTCTAGCAGTGTATCGGCATCTTCAAAGATGCAGCATCAACACAACGCATTGACCAGCACAATTCCCAGACAGAAACGCAATTGAGCATGCATGGGACCTCTTGAAAGTGGCCACTGCACAGCATCCGAATCAACTGGACGATATTCGGGACCTCACTGAAGCTGCGCCTGAGGAATGGGACCTCACATCCCAAGATAAACTTGATGCTCTCATACGGAGCATGCCGCGCAGAGTATGTAAGTAGGCTGTTTAGGTTCTTATATTGGTAACGCCACCGCCACGTAGCGCTCTGTATGAAAATCACTGGCTGTGCTGTGTGCAGTCTGTGGCTGGTTTGCATTGTTGTTGGCTATTGTAGTGTTGGGCAGCTGGATGTTAACAGCGCGTAGTGTTGCGCAGTTGGAGGTGAGCCGCCAGCAGTGGTGGATGTGGGGAGAGAGATGGCGGAATTTTGAGAGCAGATGATCTGGACGTGTGTCCATCAGAGACAGTACATTTGTAAGACTGGATGTCACGAACTGCTATATATATTATGACTTTTTGAACACTATTAAGGTAAATACATTGTTTGTTCTCTATCAAAATCTCATTTGCTAACTATGCCTATCAGTAGTTAGTGCCTGCAGTAGTCTGAATCTTTTATTTAGTTGGCAGTATTGGCGCTCGCTGTATTGCAGTAGTTCGAGTAACGAAGATTTTTGTGAGGTAAGTGATTTGTGAAAGGTATAGTTTAATGTTAGTCAGGGCCATTCTTTTGTAGGGATTATTAAAAGTCAGATTGCGTTGCGCTAAAAATATCGTGTGTTAGTTTAGTGTTGATCAGAATAAGCAAAGAGAGTAATGTCTGAGAACGTTCAGTTTTGCTCAGCTGTTTGAAAAGCAAATAACGTAAGAGGTTTATCAGCACAGTAATTCATAATTTTTTCTAAGGGGACGTTTCATATGTCGACCCTTAGCCGAGGATACCTCACTGGAATCTTCTGATTTTTTTTTTTTTTTTGTAGTTTGTGTAATTAGTGTAGCTATTGTTTATTGCTAGCGCGTAATCACAGAGAGTATTTCCTTTGTAGTTGTAGTTTTTCATTGTTGTACAGTAAAACAGTTGTGTCATGCTTGTAGATTTGCACCAAGTATTCCGCAGCTGCGCTTGCAATTAAGTAGATATTATTTTCAGTGCTATGTTAATGTGTTTTTTTATTTTGCTCTTCAAATTGGTCTCTTCTGTGTTATCGTATGAAATATTGTGACATTAATGGCGTGTGAAAAACGTAACACCAGGCTCCAAAGTAAACTGAGAAATAATAGTGACGACGAGCGTAGCTTATCAGCACCACTGTGTAGTGAATTAACAGACATTCAAAGTAGTAATTTGGTAATTGTGCATAGGGAAATGGAGCGGGCGGCAAATAATAGCGTAGACAGTGAAACAAATAGTGAACAGGGAAGCATTATCGATCGATCGGTCGGCAACAGCTCGCCTCAGGATTCCGAAATGACAGGACGCAATTTTGCAAATACTATAGATTCAGGTTTTTCGTCCTCGCCGTTTTCTCATATAAGACAAGACACATTTTCTGCTTTTCAAAATGCGAATATTGCCGGTGCAAATGCACTGCCGAATAGCACTGAGGAACATGTTTCAGACACCAGTGCATTGTTACTACAATTAATGCAACAAATGGGACAAAAGCTTCAAAAGTTAGACACAATGGAACAACACCAAGAGACAAACACAGCAACAGTTAGACGCAATGGAACAAAATCTTCATACCACACTTGAACAAACACGTGAAGATTTCACTACTGAGTTACATAAAATCGAATCGAAATGTCAAAAAGTCTGTAATGACGTAAAAACACAAATTTGTGAGCATTTACAACCTACTTCTTCGCGGCATTAAAATACATTACAGAATCACGAAGCAGCCATAAAAGAACTGCAAACTATTGTTCATGAAAATCATGAGACCTTGCAAGCTTAAATTGACTCAGTTGCATCTGCCGATTCGGTTACGCAACTTGCAAAAACTCAGGAAAACTTAAAGGACACAGTAGATACGATTTCAACACAAATGGACACTCTGAAACTTGCTTCAGAAAAACACACTGAGGAAATAAGTACACTATCGGAGAAAATAGCCGAACCTTCGGATCAGTTCACTAACTTATCTAGAAAGGTATATGATGATCTGAATGACACAAGACCTGTAGCCATCACTGACACAGAAGAGTATGAACGAATTAAGAAATTCAAACAAAATCAGACTCAAATTAATACGCAACACAAAAGAGAAATCCGGGAAGTACAAGATCAGTTGGCACAAGTAATACAAAAATTACGTATTTCAGAGGACACTCGCGCTCCAACACGGGAAGAGGGACTTAGAAATACGGAAAAGCCGCAAAATAATACCACAGGGCATTTCGGAAATTATCAAAGAAATTGGCAAGGTGCACCGAATTTTGAGACGGAACCGCCGACACGACGTAACAATGACCATTATGCGACTCGCCGACACGATGATTTTGACCATAAGCTGTTTATTACTACATGTAAATTCAAAACATTTAAGAATTCTGGCAACGACATTCATCCACAAGCGTGGCTCCATCATTGTTTCCCTCCCAACTGGTCATTAGAGCACAGATTAGAATTTATATGTGGCTACTTAGAGAATGAACCAGCTGAAAGAATGCGATCGGTCATTCACGATTGTCACAGTGAAGGAGAATTTTATCATGCCTTCCTCTCAGCATATTGGTCCCAAGCTACACAAGACCGAGTAAAACATAGCATCATAATGATGAAACATTTCGAACAATCTGAATTTTCCAGTCTTGTGAAATAGTTTGAAGACATGTTGCACAAGAATCAGTACCTGTCAAACCCTTACAGTCCCTCAGAACTCATCTGCGTTTGCTTAATCAAATTGCCTGAACATTTACGACATATTATTTTGGCAGGACGTTGCAAAGACGACGTTGAAGCTTTTCAGGGACTGTTACAAGAATTGTAAATTGACACTGACAATCGCGGAATGCGTAAACAGGAGCACAACAATTACAGGTCACATCCGTCACAATTCCACGATGAAAGAAGTAATAACTGGACACGACAAGGCTATTCTTACAATGCAGTCCGTGACCAAAACAAACGCCACCCGTATGACAACCGTTGACAGAGTAGTAATAGTTACAGAGAAAGATCGTATTTCCGTAGTAATGGATATGACAGAGATAACCGTAGAAACAGATAATATGGGAACCAAAATAATTATTATCAAGGGAGACAGAATAACTTCAGACTCAATGGTCCACCATGCAGTTATGACTCAGAGAGAAGTTCTCCATCACGTGACCGACAAGAAATTAATTACAGAAATTACCGACATGACGACAGACGATATAATCATAATGACAGACCTGAATTTCATCAGAACTGGCGAGATTCAAACAGGGCAGGGCCTTCTCGACAAGGTGAATTTGTAGAAGTTAGATTTCCTAATCCCAATAATGATGCGCGCCAACAAAGAGACAGACAATGACTCGCACTGCAGGCAGCCACGTGCGCTGGCTGGCTCAGAGAAAAATAACATTGACGCTAACCTTGAGAAAAATTTTAGCATTCCTTACTGACGTATACAACATGATAATTGCTTTGAAGTTGAAACTCTGCGCACTAGGAAGAGTAAAGGTTTACACCACATTTCACATGTAAAACCGTTTATTGAATGATAATCTGCTTTTAACTTTGTCTTTGCCATAAAACTTTTCACTTCACGTTACTAGTACGCTTTGTCAGACTTAGAAACTGTTAACATGCAACAATGTTTGAAGTTAAATATCCAGTCAAGAACCAAGGGAACATATTTAGACAGTAATTACGAATGCATTGATATAGTGAACAGATGACACAGTGTTATTGTGTGTGTACATTCTTGTTTGTTAGTTGCATGATTACGTAACGACTATAAGGCTTAAATACTTAGAACATATACCAGTACTGCTAATGAGATATTACAGCAACATTTTGGTTTACTTGAAAATACATTATGGATTTAAAGTGCTTTCTGAGAGATACCAGATGACACAGTGGTTAGTTTATTTGACAGCTACACGACTATATCACAATGCAACTAATGTGTGACACAATTTACATGGTTGCTTTTGTGGTGTATCTGTTTTATATCTACACAGTTTTTCTGAATTCTTCTGGAAAGTAAAACATGTTGTGGTAGTAACTTTGTGGTATATCTACAATAAGACAGCCTTTTTTGTAGCACAACAATACGTTACAGTGTAGTACTTTCTTGATCACAGTACTGTACATAATAACTACGATATCTATATGCATAGCATTTCGCTTTTGTTTATTACAAGGTAAGTACATTGACTTCCACAGAACTTTGCTTATGGACGACGATAATTACGACACTTGGCACATTTTTTACCCTTAAGTAATGACAGAGATTATGTTACAACATGACGCACAATTTAGCGCTCCAGGACACGCATTTGAGTGATTAATCTTGTACTTAAAACATTTATTTTTAAAGATTTTTGAATTACAAAGAAAGTTTTCCGTGATACCATTGATGTAATCTGTAACACCTGAGGGTATAATTACATTAATCCTCAGGGGGGTACACGCTTACTTTGTGTACCATGTGTTTGGCAAGCACAAGGAGCCCTAGCTAATATGGCATTTGCTTATACAACTTTACACATTGGTACCATATTTCTCTAACACAGAATTACACAGCTATCAGATTATTTAACAGAGAGACAAACATATTTTTTTACTCCATCAGTGACAGATGTTTACGCAATTACACAGTTGGATAACTTCACACTTATGAAATTGTATTTTGTCTGTACTGTGTGAACTGTTCATATTTTTTCAGAACCATTGTGATACTATGAGAGCTTTGAATGATGTATTTGGTATGAGATCATGGTTTTTAAAGTACGTTTGAGGTAGATGACATTATTGAAATGAGCAGAGAATTTTTTAGAGGTTTTGAAATTATTGCAGAAAGCTACAACGTTTTTGAGATTTGGCTGGGTTTTTATGATGTTATTATTACGATGACAATGTGTATTATGCTGTTGAGGTATGTTTATGATCAATAAGCTGATGCTGTATGAGGAATTTGATTATCCTATGTATCTGTTATGATGTAATATTGAAGAAGTGTCGACGAATATGTATATGCGTATTAAGGTAAGGAATAATGAGCAGTGGTTATGGACTCTGGTTTGTGAAAAAGGTTGTTGGAAACCAAGAATCGTACTTTAAGAGTTATGAAATGTGTGTAAATGCGTGAATGTACCACAATGCCAACGAAAATTTTTTGGACACTGTTATATTTACAGGATTTTGTTTCTACACATTTGTAACGCAAATTCTCGACCTGTGAAATTTTTATATGAGACTGTCACTGTAGCGGAAACCGATGTCGTAAATATTTCGGTAAGGAAGGTAGGTCACCTTGATGTAATGCGTTTTGGGCGCCCAGCTGAGAGATAGTCGTCTGACAAAAGAAAGCCATTAGGTGGAGAAAAAAAAAAGAGGCCATTATCCTCGCTATTGACATTTCTTTGTCGAAAGCATCGCAAATACGACACGCTCAAACTTGAAAACATATGATTACACTGTGGAGCTCTTAATTTATGATATTTACTGAAATACCTAATGAAATGATGAGAAACATTTTACATCTATTGTTTTTCTAGTTGAGAGATTGCTCATTTTGTTTAATATCTGGTTTCCAGATGTGTTGCAGCATTGGTTTTATAAAATAAAATTAAGTGCATTTGCTAATGTGAACACTTTCTGCCAACAGATCTATTAAATAATAATTTTATGATCCACATTCTTCGAAAAAGGAGCACTTGGAATGGAAAGAACAATAAGAAGGGATTAATAACAGTAACTGCATACATAATTTTCTTTTCAACTACTTGGTAATTTTTTTGGTAGAGTAAGTTATCTTGATGCATCACTCTAGTGTAAGATGTGACATAGTTATTAAACATGGCCATTTTTACTGTAATATTTTTTCTGCTTGAGCTTTGTCATGATTAGATATAAGTTATTGCATTTGCTGCCAGGCATAGTGCTACTGAATTTCACTTTGTATTACTCTGTTAAGCCAGTTTTACTACTGATTTATTTTTCTTTTTGCTGCACATTGGCTCATATTAGCGATAATGCTGCATTTGCTTTGCTAACTTATATATATTGCTGCTTGCTTTGCCAATTTGAATTTTTTGTCATTGCTGTTTGTGTTAATTGTTTTGTGCTGCTGCACTGCCTCGTCCCTTAGTATATATATCTGAGCTCAGTAGATTTAAGTTAGGTTAAGATGGGGTAGGCAATATAAGATAACGAGTTGTGATGAATTGGAAGAAATGCATTGAGAAGCTATAAGAAAATGGGCTGGCCAAAAACATAGTGTACAGTGGAGAAAAACTATTTTTGAACAAAGATGTGAACAGAATACAGAAAGCATGCTTGGATAGGATTTTTTTGGTGGAAACAAATGTTGAAATAAGAGGAAAGATCTACGGAATGAAGTTTTGGGTTGGACTGCAGTACCAAATGCCACACTGAAAACAAACCCAGTCCTGTACTTTTGTGTTATTACGCTATGTACGCGAAAGAACTTGCCCCCCTTCTAACAGCCGTGTACCGCAAGTCTCTAGAGGAACAGAAGGTTCCAAATGATTGGAAAAGAGCACAGGTAGTCCCAGTCTTCAAGAAGGGTCATCGAGCAGATGCGCAAAACTATAGACCTATCTCTCTGACGTCGATCTGTTGTAGAATTTTAGAACATGTCTTTTGCTCGAGTATCATGTCGTTTTTGGAAACTCAGAATCTACTATGTAGGAATCAACATGGATTCCGGAAACAGCGATCGTGTGAAACCCAACTCGCATTATTTGTTCATGAAACCCAGAAAATATTAGATACAGGCTCCCAGGTAGATGCCATTTTCCTTGACTTCCGGAAGGCGTTCGATACAGTTCCGCACTGTCGTCTGATAAACAAAGTAAGAGCCTACGGAATATCAGACCAGCTGTGTGGCTGGATTGAAGAGTTTTTAGCAAACAGAACACAGCATGTTGTTCTCAATGGAGAGACATCTACAGACGTTAAAGTAACCTCTGGCGTGCCACAGGGGAGTGTTATGGGACCATTGCTTTTCACAATATATATAAATGACCTAGTAGATAGTGTCGGAACTTCCATGCGGCTTTTCGCGGATGATGCTGTAGTATACAGAGAAGTTGCAGCATTAGAAAATTGTAGCGAAATGCAGGAAGATCTGCAGCGGATAGGCACTTGGTGCAGGGAGTGGCAACTGACCCTTAACATAGACAAATGTAATGTATTGCGAATACATAGAAAGAAGGATCCTTTATTGTATGATTATATGATAGCGGAACAAACACTGGTAGCAGTTACTTCTGTAAAATATCTGGGAGTATGTGTGCGGAACGATTTGAAGTGGAATGATCATATAAAATTAATTGTTGGTAAGGCGGGTACCAGGTTGAGATTCATTGGGAGAGTCCTTAGAAAATGTAGTCCATCAACAAAGGAGGTGGCTTACAAAACACTCGTTCGACCTATACTTGAGTATTGCTCATCAGTGTGGGATCCGTACCAGATCGGGTTGACGGAGGAGATAGAGAAGATCCAAAGAAGAGCGGCGCGTTTCGTCACAGGGTTATTTGGTAACCGTGATAGCGTTACGGAGATGTTTAACAAACTCAAGTGGCAGACTCTGCAAGAGAGGCGCTCTGCATCGCGGTGTAGCTTGCTCGCCAGGTTTCGAGAGGGTGCGTTTCTGGATGAGGTATCGAATATATTGCTTCCCCCTACTTATACCTCCCGAGGAGATCACGAATGTAAAATTAGAGAGATTAGAGCGCGCACAGAGGCTTTCAGACAGTCGTTCTTCCCGCGAACCATACGCGACTGGAACAGGAAAGGGAGATAATGACAGTGGCACGTAAAGTGCCCTCCGCCACACACCGTTGGGTGGCTTGCGGAGTATAAATGTAGATGTAGATGTAGATGTATGTGAATTTGTGTTTTTCCTGTCTTTATGTGTTTAGCTAATAAGATTTACGTTGTAGAATTTTTCTGATAATATGTTATTTACTTTGTAAAGATGTTTAGACATGATTTATTCTGCTTTGTTTAATGCTCATGTGTGAAATTAATGTTTCGAAAACTATTCTCATTATTTTATATATTTACTTATGTCATAATTCCTGTAACACTGATGTACATGTTTATTTCTATTCTTTTGTAAAGCCTGTTTCACTACAAATGTTATCTGTATTGTTATGTTCTTTTATGATGTATTTTGTACCTTTGTTATTGTTTTCTTATGTTATAAAATTGTAATTGACACCAGTTCATCAAATTAAGTAACTTGTAAGTTACATTTCACTGCACACGTTTCTGTTGGTCATAGTATATGGACAATATGTGAGAAGTTGGGACTGTAAGTGTTTGCACATGTGTTGATAATTCAGCAAGGGACTGATTAACAGCATTGCTGGTTCTAAGGACAATTCCAAAAACTTTGTGAGTGCACAAGTGGTGGTTTATGGACTTGCTATATTCTCCACAAGACTCTTCGATGGTGATTGTGCACCTGCACAGTCGCAACAGATGGCTGCTGGCCGTCTCTACAAGGACTACAGTGGGTCTGCATCTTTGATGGCCCACCAATACCATTATTTCTACAAGGACTGCAGTGGGTCTGCACCTCTGATGGCCCACCATTACCGTAATCTCTAACAGGACTACAGTGGTCTGTTCTGTGATGACCTACCTACCAATATTCTTCAAAACTTCGAATGACCCTGCTGTGGGTTTGCTCTGTTGTGGCCCATTACCTGTCTGCATGTCAAGAGTCAGCACTGTCTTTCCTTTGGAAGCACAGCACTAATTCTTCAATACTGCATGGAAATCAACTACTTCTGTGTGGATTTTCTTTTACTACTCAGACTTTGAGAAAAACACTGCAATTTTACTGTGATGAATGATCAGGACTGTCTTTATGGACTGTGAGAAAATTTTAGCTTTTGACCAACATTGTATCAATAAGTGTGTGCATTTGATTTTTTTGTTATTGTAATTATGAAACATTTTTTCAAATCTGTATTGGCCACTGCCCAAAACAATTTGTAAAATTTTTTATTGGGAGAATGGGGGCTATGTAAGTAGGCTGTTTAGGTTCTTATATTGGTAACGCCACCGCCACGTAGCGCTCTGTATGAAAATCACTGGCTGTGCTGCGTGCAGTTTGTGGCTGGTTTGCATTGTTGTTGGCTAGTGTAGTCTTGGGCAGTTGGCTGTTAACAGCGCATAGTGTTGCACAGTTGGAGGTGAGCCGCCAGCAGTGGTGGATGTGGGGAGAGAGATGGCGGAATTTTGAGAGCGGATGATCTGCACGTGTGTCCATCAGAGACAGTACATTTGTAAGACTGGATGTCATGAATTGCTATATATATTATGACTTTTGAACACTATTAAGGTAAATACATTGTTTGTTCTCTATCAAAATCTTTCATTTGCTAACTATGCCTATCAGTAGTTAGTGCCTGCAGTAGTCTGAATCTTTTATTTAGCTGGCAGTATTGGCGCTCGCTGTATTGCAGTAGTTCGAGTAACGAAGATTTTTGTGAGGTAAGTGATTTGTGAAAGGTATAGTTTAATGTTAGTCAGGGCCATTCCTTTGTAGGGATTATTAAGAGTCAGATTGCGTTGCGCTAAAAATATCGTATGTCAGTTTAGTGTTGATCAGAATAAGTAAAGAGAGTAATGTCTGAGAACGTTCAGTTTTGCTCAGCTGTTTGAAAAGCAAATAACGTAAGAGGTTTATCAGCACAGTAATTCATAAATTTTTCCAAGGGGACGTTAGAAGAACTCATCCGTGAGCAGGAAGGACATAGGAGCAGAGACTGATGATCATCATCACGAGATAAAGATTTTACACTGCTTTTGTTTTCAAGCCGGCTGCGGTGGCCGTGCGGTTCTAGGCGCTCCAGTCTGGAACCGAGCGACTGCTACGGTCGCAGGTTCGAATCCTGCCTCTGGTATGGATGTGTGTGATGTCCTTAGGTTAGTTAGGTTTAAGTAGTTCTAAGTTCTAGGGGACTGATGACCTCAGCTGTCAAGTCCCATAGTGAACCATTTTGTTTTCAATATTTACACTTAGATGAGAGCTTGCTCTGTTTTGTAATGTTTGTTTGTAACTAACTAAATTCGTTCTTGTTTTCAGAAGGCATTATGTTTGTACTGTTAATAAGATATTGTACAAACCTCAATTGGTGTACTATAAGAAGTCATTTTAATAAACTCTGTGAAACTCCAAACATTTCTTGAGGTGTGTAGTAACCTCAGACTTTTTGCGGATGACGCAGTTCTCTACAACGAAGAAATGTCTGAAGAAGCTTCACAAATTTTCAGTTTCGCCTTTAAAAGAGTTCATTTATTTTAAATGTTCAAGGATGCTAAATTGTGCATGTCAGAGGAAGAAGAAACTTAGTATCCTATGACTGCAGTATCGACGAGTCACAATCAGAAACGGCCAACTCGTACAAATACACGGGTGTATTGATATGAAATGGAAAGATGGCATGCGTTAACCCGTAGGTAAAACAGTTGGCAGACTTGGATTCATTGTTTCCGCCTCGGTAGCTACGGGATCAGTGCGGTTGGATGCCCACCGAAGTGGCCCGGATTCGATTCCCGGCCGAATCGAGGATGTTCTCCACTCGGGGACTGGGTGTTGAGTTGTCCTCGTCATTATTTCATCATCACCGACACGCTAGTCGCCTATATAGCGCCACCTAAAAAAGGCTGGCACGCAGCGGCGGAGCCACCACAAGAAAGAAAAAAGAAAAATTGGTAGAATACTAGGGATAAGCAGTCATTCTGCAAAGGAGAATGCTTAAAAACATTCATGTGATTCATCCTAGAATATCGCTCATGTGTGTAGGAACCGTACCAAATAGGACCGACAGGGATATTGAACATATACAGAGAAGGCCAGCACAATTTGCCGCTGGTTTGTTTGTCCCATAGAAGCGTGCCACAGAAATGATGAAGAAACAGAACTGGCAGGCAGTTGAAGATAAATGCACTCTTTCGAGAAAACTTACGAAGTTTCAAGAAACAGCTTTAAAGGCTGAATCTAGAAATTCTCTACAACCCACTATGCACCGCTAACGTAGGGATCGTGAGGAAAAGGTTGGAATGAGTATTGTGCGCACTTAGATATTTAAACAGTCGTTCTTCCTGCACTCCTTGCACGAATGGAACGGAAGAAAGCCATAATAGCTGGGCTGGTACAGTGGGACCTAGCCTCGGGCGTGCGCGTCACGGTGGTTTGCAGAGCATGCATATCGATGTAGCGCTGCTAAATTAAAGAAGCCCCTCCCCCATCGTTCTCTCTCCCTCCCTCCCTCCCTCCCTCTCTCTCTCTCTCTCTCTCTCTCTCTCTCTCTCTCTCTCTCTCTCTCCCTATCTATCTATCTTTCTCAGACACATACACACACGTTTATTTTGCATGGAGAGTCAATCGACAGCTGTAGAAGCAACTCCAGGTGTGCCCCAGCTACGGAGACTTTTCATTTGCCGTCAAAAGCTTATAAAACCGAGCATTATTTGAGTGTGCTTGTTATCGTGTGGGACAAGAGGTTTTCCGAAAGCAGAAACGGTATAATATGGTGCGCGATTAAACTCAAAGAGACTAGAAGAAAAAAATTCCAAAATTTCTAGAGGACGGGAGACTGGGCATTCGTGGTGTTACTGAAATGTGGTACGTATTATACACGCATCAAAAAAAGTTTTACATCACCCGGTTCCCAGAACTCCTGAAGATAGACGTTGACTGTGGATATTGTATCACAGACACAGTCCCTTTGACTGTTCAGAGATGTCACTAAACCCGCCCAAAGATGTAAACAACCAGGCATGAGCAGCGCCTATTAGACGGAGGGGGCCGATAGCCGATCAGTTCCAGTCATTCCACCAGGAAGGAGGTACACGGCTCGTATTGTCTGTACATCACCCATGCCTAGATGGTCAATACCACGGTTCTATCGCGTCCGCATTGTTACTTTGTGCCAGGAAGGGCTTTCAACAAGGAAAGTATCCAGGCGTCTCGGAGTGAACCAAAGTGATGTTGTTCGGACATGGAGGAGATACGGAGAGACAGGAACTGTCGATGACATGCCACGCTCAGGCCCCCCAAGGTCTATTACTGCAGTGGATGACCGCTACCTACGGATTATGGCTCGGAGGAATCTTGACAGCAACGCCACCTTGTTGAATAATGCTTTTCGCGCAGCCACAAGACGGCGTGTTACGACTCAAACAATGCGCAATAGGCTGCATGATGAGCAACTGCACTCCCGACGCCCATGGCGAGGTCCATCTTTGCAACCACGACACCATGCAGCGCAGTACAGATGGCCCCACAACAAGCCGAATGGACCGCTCTGGATTGGCATCACGTTCTCTTCACCATTGAGTATCGCATATGCCTTCAACAAGACAATCGTCGGAGACGTGTTTGGAGGCAAACCGGTCAGGCTGAACGACTTGGACACACTGTCCAGCGAGTGTAGCAAGGTGGAGGTTCCCTGATGTCTTGAGGTGGCATTATGTGGGGCCGACGTACGCCGCTGGTGGTCATGGAAGGCGCCTTAAGGGCTTTACGATATGTGAATGCCTTCCTCCGATCGATTGCGCAATCATATCGGGAGCATATTGGCGAGGCATTCGTCTTCTTGGACGACAATTCGCGCCTCCATCGTGCACATCTTGTGAATGACTTCCTTCAGGATAACGACCTCGCTCGAATTGAGTGGCCAGCATGTTCTCCAAACATGAACCCTATCGAACATGCCTGGGATAGATTGAAAAGGGCTGTTTATGGACGACGTGACCCACCAGCCACTTTGAGAGGTCTACACCGAATCTAGTGACATTATAGTCATACTGGAACGTTAACAGTAGACGGATAAATTAATAGGAAAATAGTGTTAGAAGAAATGTGCAGTCAATAGGAGGAAACACCTATAAGTAAAATTAAAACAATAGTCAAAACTGAATAAAAATAATTATCAGTATACCACATGTTTCACTCGAGGCTGATGGGATGGTATGAAGAAAGGACAGGGGTAAAATGTTGCGACAGTCGTAAACCAATCGTAACTCGTACAGATAGGAAAGAACAACATACAGCATTGGCGAATCTAACATTACAGGCTTAGGACAAAGAGTCACCTAACATTCTTTAGGAAATGTACATACACCATAACGGGAAAATGGAAGGGGTAGGAATAAGGTATGGGAAGAAGAGTTTTTATTGACTTACTCTGAGGAGACAAAAGTCATGGAATGCCTTCTAATATCGTGTCTGACTTCCTTTTGCCGTCTGTAATGCAGCATCTCGGGGTGGTGTAGACTCAGTAAGCCGTTGGAAGTCTCCCGCAGATATGGTGGGCCAAGCTGCCTCTATAGTCTTCCATAATTGCGAAAATGTTGCTGGTGCACGATTTTGTGCTGTTACGGCACAGAGTAATACGGGTTCCAAGCTACAAACTTTTTGACAGGGTTCAACCACTTTGACGTAAGACAGGCTGGTTACGTCACGATTAGCGGGGGAATAGGAAGCACAGTGATGCAAGATAGACGAGCAGCACAGTCTGCAACTCTGCAGTAGCTGAGTGAGAGAGGTAGAGAGTACACAGAAACAGAAAAGTAGCAGTAGTAGTAGTAGTAGTAGTAGTAGTAGTAGCTTTAGTCATCCGTAAATCTCTTTTTACAAGGATATACGACATGTCAAAATATTTACAAGTCTCTGTTCAGAGGTCATCCTCAGTTCATACAGGCGGTTGGCGGAGTTGGTGAAGGTGGAAAGCCTCGCTCGCGGGGTGGAATCTGAGCTAACTATTTGTAGAATCGTTCCGAGAACCGATCGCGGTCCTCTGGTTTGGAGCCGAGTGGAAGGCTTAAACCAGAGGCTCAGACGCTTCTGCGGAGATCTGGAGTGCAAATTTCTCGACCTCCGCTATCGGGTGGAGAAATGTAGGGTCCCCCTGAATAGGTCAGGCGTGCACTACACGCAGGAAGCGGCTACAAGGGTAGCGGAGTACGTGTGGAGTGCACAAGTGGGTTTTTTAGGTTAGAGAATTCCCTTCCTAGGCCCGACAAGGCGCCTCCTGAGACGCGACAAGGTAGTAGTAGGCAAAACGCAACAGGGAATAACAATATTAATGTGGTAATAGTGAACTGCAGGAGCGTCTATAGAAAGGTCCCAGAACTGCTCTCATTAGTAAACGGTCACAATGCCCACATAGTACTAGGTACAGAAAGTTGGCTGAAACCAGATGTAAACAGTAATAATTGGAATGTATACTGCAGAGACAGGCTGTACAGTGAAGGGGGAGACGTGTTTATAGCGATAAAAAGTGCAATAGTATAGAAGGAAATTCACGGAGATCCGAAATGTGAAATAATTTGGGCGAAGGTCACGGTTAAAGAAAGCTCAAACATGGTAATTGGATGTCTCTATAGGCCCCATGGCTCAGCAGCTGTTGTGGCAGAGCACCTGAAGGAAAATTTGGAAAATATTTAGAGTAGATTTCCCGACCATGTTACAGTTCTGGGTGAAGATTTTAATTTGCCGGATATAGACTGGGAGACTCAAACGTTTATAACGGGTGGCAGGGACAAAGAATCCAGTGAAAATTTTTTTAAGTTCATTATCTGAAAACTACCTTGAGCAGTTAAACAGAGAACCGACTCGTGGCGATAACATATTATATCTTCTGATGGCAAACAGACCCGAACTATTCGAAACAGTTAACGCAGAACAGGGAATCAGCGACCATAAAGTGGTTACTGCATCGATGATTTCAGCCGTAAATAAAAATATTGAAAACGGTAGGAAGATTTTTCTGTTTAGCAAAAGTGACAAAAAGCAGATTTCGGAGTACTTGACGGCTCAACACAAAAGTTTTGTCTCAAGTACAGATAGCGTTGAGGATCAGTGGAGAAAGTTCAACCATCGTACAATATGCATTAGATGAGTATGTGCCAAGCAAGATCTTAAGAGATGGAAAAGAGCCACCGTGGTACAATAACCGAGTTAGAAAACTGCTGCGGAAGCAAAGGGAACTTCACAGCAAACATCAACATAGCCAAAGCCTTGCAGACAAACAAAAATTACGCGAAGCGAAATGTAGTATGAGGGGGCTATGCGAGAGACGTTCAATGAATTCGAAAGTAATGTTCTATGTACTGCTGTAGTATATCAACAGGTTGTAACAATGGAAAATTGTACTGAAATGCCAGAGTATCTGCAACGAATTGACGCATGGTGCAGGGAATGGCAATTGAATCTCAATGTAGACAAGTGTAATGTGTTGCGAATACATAGAAAGAAAGATCCTTTATCATTTAGCTACAATATAGCAGGTCAGCAACTGGAAGCAGTTAATTCCATAAATTATCTGGGAGTACGCATTAGGAGTGATTTAAAATGGAATGATCATATCAAGTTGATCGTCGGTAAAGCAGATGCCAGACTGAGATTCATTGGAAGAATCGTAAGGAAATGCAATCTGAAAACAAAGGAAGTAGGTTACAGTACACTTGTTCGCCCACTGCTTGAATACTGCTCACCAGTGTGGGATCCATACCAGATAGGGTTGATAGAAGAGAGAGAGAAGATCCAACGGATTAGATTAGATTAGATTAGATTTACTTTCATTCCAATTGATCCATAGTGAGGAGGTCCTCCACGATGTGGAACATGTCAGAAAAACAACAATACATGACAAATATTTACAACTAAAACAAATAAGCTAATGTACCATTCTACAGGTCCCAAGTGGAATGATCGTTATTTTTTAATGAACACTAAGAGTCATTTTACAAATACTAATGCACTGAATTTAAAATAAAAAAGTTTTTTATTTATTTATAAGGTAATACAACTACTGTAATACTTATTTACAGTGAACACATTACTGCACTGAAATGGTGCAGAAGTTAGATTATACTTACACACACACACACACACACACACACACACACACACAAACACAGACACAGACACACAAATTTTCAGTGAACACATTACTGCACTGAAATTGTGCAGAAGTTATGTTGTACTTATATACAAATCAGTTGGTTTTACTAAGAAATTCATCAATGGAGTAGAAGGAGTTGGCCACCAATAAATCCTTTAGGCTTCTCTTAAACTGAATTTCATTGGTTGTTAAGCTTTTTATGGCTGCTGGCAAGTTATTGAAAATGTGTGTTCCTGAATAATGCACACCTTTTTGTACAAGACTAAGTGACTTTAAATCCCTGTGAAGATTATTCTTATTTTTAGTACTGATTCCATGAATTGAGCTGTTGGTTTGAAAAAGTGATATATTTTTAATGACAAATTTCATTAAGGAATAAATATATTGGGAAGCTATAGTTAGTATCCCTAGTTCCCTAAACAGGCTTCTGCAGGATGTTCTTGAGTTCACACCACATATAATTCTTACTGCACGTTTTTGTGCCCGGAAAACTTTAGCTTGGCTTGATGAATTACCCCAAAAAATAATCCCATATGACATTATGGAATGAAAGTAAGCATAGTATGCCAGATTTTTCATTTTTATATCCCTTATGTCTGACAAAATTCGCATTGCAGACAGAGATTTGTTAAGACACATCAGCAGTTCTGTGGTGTGCTCCTCCCAGTTGAATTTATTATCAAGCTGTAATCCCAAGAATTTAACACTGTCCACTTCTTCTATCTTCTTGTCATCGTATGTTAGACATATACTCTTGGGACACCCCTTACAAGTTCTAAACTGCATGTAGTGTGTTTTTTCAAAGTTTAGTGACAAAGAATTGGCTAGGAACCAGTGATTAACGTCCACAAATATTTTATTGGCTGATCTTTCTAAGACTACACTTGATTTGCTATTTATTGCAATGTTTGTATCATCGGCAAACAAAACAAACTTGGCATCTGGTAATGTTACTGATGAAAGGTCATTGATATACACAAGAAAAAGTAAGGGCCCCAAAATGGAACCTTGTGGGACCCCACATGTAATTAGTTCCCAGTTGGATGATGCCTGATAGCTTGATACATGTCTCTTTCCTAATAACACCTTTTGTTTCCTGCCAGAGATATAAGATTTGAACCATTTTGCAGCATTTCCTGTTACACTATAATATTCTAGTTTACTTAAAAGGATATTGTGATTTACACAGCCAAATGCCTTTGACAGATCACAAAATATACCAGTTGCCTGCAATTTTTTGTCTAATGAATTAAGCACATTTTCACTGTAAGTGAAGATAGCCTTCTCAATATCAGAACCTTTTAGAAATCCAAACTGTGACTTTGACAGTATGTTATTTGAGATAAGATGGTTATAAAGACGACTGTACATTACTTTTTCAAAAATTTTTGAGAATGCTGGTAACAGTGAAATTGGACGGAAATTTGATGCTATTTCTTTATCTCCCTTTTTAAACAGTGGCTTAACTTCAGCATATTTCAGCCATTCAGGAAATATTCCACTGGTAAACGACTGGTTACACAGATAGCTTAATATGTTACTTAGCTCAGAATCACATTCTTTAATTAACTTTGTTGATATTTCATCATACCCACTAGATGTTTTTGATTTTAGGGATTTTATGATGGACATCATTTCTGTTGGGGTAGTGAGGGTCAAATTCATATTATGGAAGTTACTTGAAATGTCTGGTCTAAGGTAATCCATAGCTGCATCTACCGAACCTGACAATCCAATCTTTTTAGTAACAGTTGTAAAATGTTTGTTAAAAAGTTCTGCAACACTATACACATCTGTCACCAATGTATCATTTACTCTTAATGCTATTTGTTCCTCTTCATGTCTGGTTCTACCGGTCTCCTCCTTCACTATATCCCATATTGTCTTTATTTTGTTATCTGATATGACTATCTTTTCCTTGTAATATATTTGCTTTGACATCCGTATTACAGTCTTTAATGTTTTGCAGTATTTCTTATAATGTGCTATAGCATCAACATTGGAAATGTTTTGGATTGACAGATACAGTTTTCTTTTTGTTTTACAAGATACCCCTATTCCTCGAGTAATCCATGGCTTCTTTGTAGACTTTGCTCTAACCTTGGTAAGTTTTGGCGGAAAGCAGTGTTCGAATAAGGTAAGCACTTTATTAGCAAAAATGTTATATTTTTCATTCATGCCATGAGCACTGTAAACATCAGTCCAGTGAATGTCTCTGAGGAGTGTCCTAAAATAATCAATTTTTGGCTTACTGACTACCCTCTTGAGCTCAGATTTAACAGATTTTATATCTTGTTCAGTATTAACATTTAACAGAAGGAACTGCATGTCATGGTCTGAGAGGCCATTGAATATTGGTTTTGTAATATAATTTTGTTCATTGGACTTTTCTATAAAGATATTATCAATGGCTGTTTGTGAGCAAGTGGCTATCCTAGTGGGGAAGTTTACAGTGGGAATTAAGTTGAATGATAGTGTTACTAACTCAAATAAGTTCTTATTGGGAGAGTCTTTAAGGAAATCTACATTGAAATCACCAGCAACCACTATTTCTTTGTTTTTGGTTGTTAAATGGGCCAGTACAGCTTCAAGGTGGTTTACAAACAGATTAAAGTTACCTGCAGGTGCTCGATGTACACCTAATATTATGAAAGATTTTTTGTGAAAATCTAATTCTGTTGCACATGCTTCCAGATGCTGTTCTAGGCAAAATTTATGAATGTCTATGTTCTTAAATTTATGACAGTTCCTGATGAATGTGGCAACTCCTCCTTTCTCCATTTCTGATCTACAAAAGTGAGATGCTAACCTAAACCCTGTAACACTTAAAAGTTCTATACCAGCGGTCACATGATGTTCAGAGAGGCAGATTATGTCAGCTGGGTTTGAAGACTCTAATTCATCTATGCAGATAGTTAATTCATTAATTTTATTTCTCAGTCCTCGAATATTTTGATGCAATAAAGATAGCTGACATTTCACATTGACTGACAGCAGGGCGTTTCGTTTCAGGATCATTTAGTAATCGCGAAAGCGTTACGGAGATGATAGACAAACTCCAGTGGAAGACTCTGCAGGAGGGATGCTCAGTAGCTCGGTACCAGCTTTTGTTGAAGTTTCGAGAACATACCTTCACTGAGGAGTCGAGCATTATATTGCTCCCTCCTACGTATATCTCGCGAAGAGACCATGAGGATAAAATCAGAGAGATTAGAGCCCACACAGAAGCATACCGACAATCCTTCTTTCCACGAACAATACGAGACACTGGAATAGAAGGGAGAACCGATAGAGGTACTCAAAGTACACTCCGCCACACACCGTCCGGTGGCTTGCGGAGTATGGATGTAGACGTAGGTGTACATGTATACAATACTTTTTTTACAACTAACTTATTAAATAATGTAATGCCACACTGTTCACTCATATCTCACCGTCAGTCGCTGCACACACTCTACACAATTGTTTCATAACACTTCAATCACTACACACACACACACACACACACACACACACACACACACACACATTGGTGATCACTGGGCCATTTTATGTACCGTAACTTCCCATTTGCTATCCTGAAAATCTGAATCAGAATCCCTCCATAATGAGTGAGTGACTATATTTGATGTCATCAGAGAAGAGAATTTTTTCACCATGAGTAACACTACTGGAAAGTCATTTATATGTAACAGGAAAAGTATTGGTCCTAATATGCTACCTTGCGGAACCCGTATATTAATGTATTTTGATTCTGATGAGTGTTTTACTAAATGTTTAGATCTATTTGAAGTATGTGTTATCTCTACTCTTTGTACCCTATCTTTAAGGTATGATCGAAACAGTCATTAGCTACCCCTCTTATTCCTAAGGCTTCTAATTTATTTAACAGAATCATGTGGTCGACTGTATCAAACGCCTTAGAAAGATCCAAAAGTATGCCTGTGACACACTCATCTCTATCAACGGCATAAAGTACAACTTTTGTGAATTCTACTATGGCTGACTCCGTATTTTTGGCACTTCGGAAACCAGTGATTCGCTTAAAAGATTGTATTTATTCAGGTAATTCATTAATCTGTCTTTCGTAATTGCTTCTATTATTTTTGAGAATGCTGACCGCAGGGAAATGGGCCGGTAATTTTCTATGTCCTCTGCATTACCTTTCTTGCCTGTTTCAAATGCTCTGGAGAGTGACTAAGCAAAATAACACGGACGCACGTTCGGCGGTGTGATGCCGCAAGAAGCAATAGACACGGCTAGGGAAAACACCCATAGACCAGTTTAACTAGCTGATAAGGGAGAATTAAAGCAAGGGTAGCAGAATAACGAGGGCAGATGCAGTCGTATCTAGGAAACAGCACGTCAAATAACTACGGAGAGCTCTTTAAATACCGGAGCCCCAGCTCCAAGTAGAGGAGAACGGTTCAGGCCAACGATGGAGTCTGTGTCGACGACATTCCGCTCCACGACCGTGTTGTTTTAGTAAGTCTTGTCCCAGGTCAGCCAGCCGTGGAGTGCCGCAGAGCTGAACTCCACTGACGAACCTCATGCTGCGTCACACCAACCACTACTGATGAAAGAGCTGATGGACTACCAGCAGCAGTACAGTACCAGTACCAGGTGCTGTACTCTCCGAGTGTGGGACGGAAGACGACGACCAGGGTACCTGGTGGACCACGGTCCGGCCTACCAGGCCGGCAGTACTGGATTCGACTCCAGCCGCCTACACCACACCGGGGACAGGTGGTCCACGAAGGACGAAGCGCGGAGTGGAATCGAGTACGCCTCCTCAGCCGGTACCAGGCTGGGCTGAGGACTGGCGCCAAGTCCGACACCGAGAGTCTGCCCGTGAGCACGGCAGGAGGCAACTTCGGGCAACAGTGCACTACCATTTGCGAAAGTTGTCAAAATAAACGAGTCACTGAATAATCACGTTTTCTTAGCACCATGAGCTCTTCCAGACGATTCCTGACATCGTGCAGAGGAGTCATCCGCTCGGCCCTTCTGTAGCGTACGAACTGACCTCTCGCTTACATCTGCATCTACATCCATACTCCGCAAGCCACCTGACGGTGTGTGGCGGAGGGTACCTTGAGTACCTCTATCGGTTCTCCCTTCTACTGCAGTCTCGTATTGTTCGTGGAAAGAAGGATTGTCGGTATGCTTCTGTGTGGGCTCTAATCTCTCTGCTTTTATCCTCATGGTCTCTTCACGAGATATACGTAGGAGGGAGCAATATACTGTTTGACTCTTTGGTGAAGGTATGTTCTCAAAACTTCAACAAAAGCCCGTACCGAGCTACTGAGCGTCTATCCTGCAGAGTCTTCCACTGGAGTTTATGTATCATCTCCGCAACGCTTTCGCGATTACTAAATGATCCTGTAACGAAGCGTGCTGCTCTCCGTTTTATCTTCTCTATCTCTTCTGTCAACCCTATTTGGTACGGATCCCACACTGCTGAGCAGTATTCAAGCAGTGGGCGAACAAGTGTACTGTAACCTACTTCCTTTGTTTTCGGATTGCATTTCCTTAGGATTCTTCCAATGAATCTCGGTCTGGCATCTGCTTTACCGACGATCAACTTGATATGATCATTCCATTTTAAATCACTCCTAATGCGTACTCCCAGATAATTTATGGAATTAACTGCTTCCAGCTGCTGACCTGCTATATTGTAGCTAAATGATAAGAGGTCTTTCTTTCTATGTATTCACAGCACATTACACTTGTCCACATTGAGATTCAATTGTTATTCCCTGCACCATGCATCAATTCGTTTCAGATCCTCCTGCATTTCAGTACAATTTTCCAGTGTTACAACCTCTCGATATACCACAGCATCATCCGCAAAAAGCCTCAGTGAACTTCCGATGTCATCCACAAGGTCATTTATGTATATTGTGAATAGCAACGGTCCTACGACACTCCCCTGCGGCACACCTGAAATCACTCTTACTTCGGAAGACTTCTCTCCATTGAGAATGAAATGCTGCGTTCTGTTATCTAGGAACTCTTGAATCCAATCACACAATTGGTCTGATAGTCCATATGCTCTTACTTTGTTCATTAAACGACTGTGGGGAACTGTATCGAACGCCCTGCGGAAGTCAAGAAACACGGCATCTACCTGTGAACCCGTGTCTATGGCCCTCCGTGTCTCGTGTACGAATAGCGCGAGCTGGGTTTCACACAATCGTCTTTTTCGAAACCCATGCTGATTCCTACAGAGTAGATTTCTAGTCTCCAGAAAAGTCATTATACTCGAACATAATACGTGTTCCAAAATTCTACAACTGATCGACGTTAGAGATATAGGTCTATAGTTCTGCACATCTGTTCGACGTCCCTTCTTGAAGACGTTCGATGAGGTTCATGCGAGTCAATCAGGGTGGCCAAATCATTCATTCGAATTGTTCACAATGCTCTTCAAACCAATCGCGGACAGTCGTGGCTCGTTGACACGGGGCATTCCATACTGGAGCCACCACCAGCTTGCACAGTGGCTTATTGACAACTTGGGTTCCTGGCTTCGTATGGTCTCGAACCCTACCAGCAGCTCTTACCAACTGAAATCGGGACTCATCTGACCGGACCACGGCTTTCCAGTCGTCTGGGGTGCACCGACATGGTCACGATCTAAGGACAGGCAGTTGATGTCGTGCTGTCAGCAAAGGCACGAGCGCCCAATTTTGCCCCACTACCCTGACTGATGCGGCCGTCGCACGTCCCACGCTGACTTCTGCGGTTACTTGACGCAGTGTCTCTCGTCTGTCGTCACTGACAACTCTACGTAAACGCCTCTGCTCTCGGCCTTTAAGTGAAGGCCATCGGCCACTGCGTAAGACGTAATGCCTGAAATTTGGTATTCTCGGTACACTATTGACACTGTGGATCTCGGAATATTGACTTCCCTAACGGTTTCCGAAATGGAATGCTCCCATGCTCTAGAAGAGCGTAGCGTTCCAAAGCATCGGAAAAGGGCGCAGGTCATCCCCGTTTTCAAGAAGGGACGTCGAACACTTGTGCAGAATTAGAGACCTATATCTCTAACGTCGATCAGTTGTAGAATTTTGGAACACGTATTATGTTCGAGTATAATGACTTTTCTGGAGACTAGAAATCTGCTCTGTAGGAATCAGAATGGGTTTCGAAAAAGACGATCGTGTGAAACCCAGCTCGCGCTATTCGTACACGAGACTCAGAGGGCCATAGACACGGGTTCCCAGGCAGATGCCGTGTTCCTTGACTTCCGCAAGGCGTTCGATACAGTTCCCCACAGTCGTTTAATGAACAAAGTAAGAGCATATGGACTATCAGACCAATTGTGTGATTGGATTCAAGAGTTCCTAGATAACAGAACGCAGTATGTCATTCTCAATGGAGAGAAGTCTTCCGACGTAAGAGTGATTTCAGGTGTGCCGCAGGAGAGTGTCGTAGGACCGTTGCTATTCACAATATACATAAATGATCTTGTGGGTAACATTGGAAGTTCACTAAGGCTTTTTGCGGATGATGCTGAAGTATATCGAGAGGTTGTAACAATGGAAAATTGTACTCAAATGCAGGAGGATCTGCAACGAATTGACGCATAGTGCAGGGAATGGCAATTGAATCTCAATGTAGACAAGTGTAATGTGCTGCGAATACATAGAAAGAAAGATCCTTTATCATTTAGCTACAATATAGCAGGTCAGCAACTGGAAACAGTTAATTCCATAAAGTATCTGGGAGTAGTCATTAGGAGAGATTTAAAATGGAATGATCATACAAAACTGATCGTCGGTAAAGCAGATGCCAGACTGAGATTCATTGGAAGAATCCCAAGGAAACTCAATCCGAAAACAAAGGAAGTAGGTTACAGTACGCTTGTTTGCCCACTGCTTGAAAACTGCTCAGGAGTGTGGGATCCGTACCAGATAGGGTTGATACAAGACATAGAGAAGATCCAACGGAGAGCAGCGCGCTTCGTTACAGTATCATTTAGTAATTGCGAAAGCGTTACGGAGATGATAGATAAACTCCAGTGGAAGACTCTGCAGGAGAGACGCTCAGTAGCTCGGTACGAGCTTTTGTTGAAGTTTCGAGAACATACCTTCACCGAGGAGTCAAGCAGTATATTGCTCTCTCGCGAAGAGACCATGAGGATAAAATCAGAGAGATTAGAGCCCACACAGAGGCATACCGACAATCCTTCTTTCCACGAACAATACGAGACTGGAATAGAAGGGAGAACCGATAGAGGTACTTAAAAGTACCCTCCGTCACACACTGTCAGGTGGCTTGCGGAGTATGGATATAGATAGATGTAGACATCTAGCTCCAACTACCATTCCGCGCTCAAAGCCTGTTAAATCCCGTCGTGAGGCCATTTACACGTGGGACACGTAAACGCATGAATCTCCTGGGTACAAATGCCAGTGCCGCCAAAGCACTGCCCTCTTACATCTCGTGCACGTGATACTATCGCAGTCTGTATGTGTGTGTACATAGCTGTCCCGTGACTTCTTTCACCCCAGTGTATGGTGGTAATGTACTAAATTCACAAAACAATGAGATATATGGAATTGTTACAAAGTACATTCACAAACGTCGTTAAAAGTATACTGATATTTTAACCCTATAACCAAACAACGTCTTCTACTGGATACGATATTGCAGTGCCTGTGCTAGTCTGAATTACGATGCAACGTTCTTTGGACAGCCGCCGTGAAATACATTAAACGTATCCGCAATTGCGAATATGGACAATCATCAGCTTCTGCTGTATTCTTTTCCCATTTTCTGGACAATCGTTGCCTAACGCTTCCACGAAACTCCCAAGTACACCGCGTTCTTTCAACTTATCCAGGTCCCATCCTCCTAATTTCCTAGCTTTTAACAATTTGTTCAGTTTTAATCTACAGTTCAAAGTAATACATTGTGGACAGAATCCACGTCTGCTCCTGGAAACGTCTTATAGTTGAAAATCTGGTTTCGAAATCTGTGTCTTACCGTTACATAATCAACCTGAAACCTTTCGGTGTCTCCAAGTGTCTTCCACGTACATCTACATCTACATCTACATCCATACTCCGCAAGCCACCTGACAGTGTATGGCGGAGGGTACTTTGAGTACCAAAAAAATGGTTCGAATGGCTCTGAGCTCTATGGGACACAACATCTCAGGTCATAAGTCCCCTAGAACTTAGAGCTACTTAAACCTAACTAACCGAAGGACATTACACACACCCATGCCCGAGGCAGGATTCGAACCTGCGACCGTAGCAGTCCCGCGGTTCCGGACTGCAGCGCCAGAACCGCACGGCCACCGCGGCCGCCTTTGAGTACCTCTACCGGTTCTCCCTTGTATTCCAGTCTCGCATTGTTCGCGGAAAGAAACATTGTCGGTATGCCTCTGTGTGGGCTCTAACCTCTCTGATTTTATCCTCATGGTCTCTTCGCTAGATATATGTAGGAGGGAGCAATATAGTGCTTTACTCCTCGGTGGAGGTATGTTCTCGAAACTTCAACAAAAGCTGGTACCGAGCTACTGAGCGTCTCTCTTGCATAGTCTTCCACTGGAGTTTATCTATCATCTCCGTAACGCTTTCGCGATTACTAAATGATCCTGTAACGAAGCGCGCTGCTCTCCGTTGGACCTTCCCTATCTCTTCTATCAACCCTATCTGGTACGGATCTCATACCGGTGAGCAGTATTCAAGCAGTGGGCGAACAAGTGTACTGTAACCTACTTCCTTTGTTTTCGGACTGCATTTCCTTAGGAGTCTTCCAATGAATCTCGGTCTGGCATCTACTTTACCGACGATTAATTTTATATGATCATTCCATTTTAAATCACTCCTATGCCTACTCCCAGATAATTCATGGAATTAACTGCTTCCAGTTGCTGACATGCTATATTGCAGCTAAATGATAAAGGATCTTTCTTTCTATGTATTCGCAGCACAGCCGTTTTCATGATTCTTAAACCGAGTGTTAGTGATGATTAAATTACGCTCTGAGAAGGATTCTACGACGTGGATTCCTCTTTCAAAACTTTCGCCTAGCAGATTCGCCCCCTATTTTTCCTTCTCTTCCTTACATTAGACAACGATTGACTCGAAAAGGGGAAAGGAATACAGTAGAAGATGACGGGTTTCCTTTGAGAGATAAAATAGCGAACACAGTAGAGGATCAAAGAGGTAAAAAGACAAGACCCAGTAAAAATTCCTGGATAACACAGAAGATATTTAATTTTATTGGTGAAAGGAGAAAATATAAAAATGAGTCAAATGGAGCAACCAAAAGACAATACAAACGTCTAAAAAATGTTATCGACAGGAAGTGTAAAATATTAACAGCTGGAGGACAAATGTAACGATTTAGAAACATATGTCACTAGGGGAAACATACATGCTTTCTGCAGGGTAGGACCGCTGTTAGTCTCTGTATACATAAATGATTTAGCGGACAGGATAAACAGTAATCTGCGATTGTTTGCTGATGATGCTGTAGTCTACCGTAACGTGTCGAAATTAAGTGGCTGCGGGAGGATACAAGATGGCTTGGATAAAATTTCTAGTTGGTGTGGTGAGTGGCACATACCTCTAAATGTAGAAAAATGCGGATGAATAGGAGAAACAAACCCGTAGTGTTCGGATACGCCATTTGTAATGTCCTGCTTGACACAGTCACTCGACAGTCACGTCGTTTAAATACCTGGGCGTGACGTTGCAAAGTGATATGAAATGGAACGAGCGTGCGAGGACTGTGGCAGGGAAACCGAACGGCCGGCTTTGGTTTACTGGGAGAATTCTATGAAAGCGTGATTCATCTGTAAAGGAGGCCGTACGTAGGACATTAGTGCGACCTGTTCTGGATAACTGATCGAGTGTTTTTAATCCGCACCAGGTTGGATTAAAGGAAGACATGGAAGGAATACAGAGGCGCACTGCTGTATTTGTTACCGGGAGGGTCGGACAATACGCAAGGGTTACGGGGACGCTTCTGGAACTCAAATAGGAATCCTTGGAGGGAAGGAGATATTCCTCTCGAGTAACTCTACTGAGAAAATCTAGAGAATGGGCATTTGAAGCTGACTGCAGAACGATTCATCTGACGCCAACATACATTTCGCATAAGAACCATGAAGATAAGATGCGAAAAATTATGATACGTACGGAGGCATATTGATAGCCGTGTTTTCGTTGCTCTATTTCCGAATGGAACAGGAAAGGAAATGACTAGTAGTGGTGCAGAGTACTCTCCGCCACGCGCCGTACGGTGGCTTGCGGAGTGTCTACGTAGATGTAGATGTAGATTAAAGAGGTCTCTGGAGAAAAGTAACTGTGTCAGTACCGAGAGCTCAGATGGAAAACCATTCCTAAGCAAAGAAGGGAAGGCTGAAAAGTGAAAATAGTATATAGATGGTCTATACAAAAGGAAGATGAACTTGAAAGCAATTTAATAGAAATGAAGAGGATTTGGAGGAAGGTGAGGTGAGTGGTATGATACTGCGACAAACGTACGTCAGAGCACCGAAAGACCTTACTCGAGACATGGCCCTTATAGTAGGCGACATTCCATCAGAGGTACTGATAGCCTTGGGAGAGCCAGCCACGACAAAACTCTTCCATATGGCGTGTAAGATTTATGAGACAGGCGAAATACCCTCATACTTCAAGAACAATATAACAATTTCGAGAAAGCAAATGCTGACAGGTGTGAATTTTACTAGGCTATCAGTTTAATGAGTCACGATTCTAAAATACAAACACGAATTCCCTACAGGAGAATGGAAAACCTGGTAGCAGCCGACCTCGGGGAACAAAGGTTTACATTCCGGAGAAATGTAGGAACACGCGAGGAGATACTGACCCTACAACTTCTTTTTGAGGATAAGTTAAGGAAATGAAAACCTATGTTTGCAGCATCTGTAGTCTTAGAGGAAGCTTTGGACAGTGTTGACTGCAATACTCTCATTCAAATTTCGAAGGTACACGGGTAAAATACAGGGAGCGAAAGGCTATTTACAACTTGTATACAAAACAGGTGACAGTTATAAGAGTCCAGGGAGTGTGAAAGGGTTTTAGCCTATCCCCGATGTTATTCAATCTGTACATTGAACGAGTACATTGAACAAGCAGTATCGGAAACCAAAGAAAAATTTCAAGCAGGAATTAAAGTTCAGAATTAAAGTTCCCGATGACGTAATTCTGTCAGAGACAGCAAAGGGCCTGAAAGAGCAGTTGAACGGAATGGACAGTCTCTTGGAAACAGAACATAGAATGAACACAAACACAAACAAAAAAAGGTAATGGAATGCAGTCAGATTAAATCAGGTGATGCTAATTAGATCATGAAAAGAGGCACTTAAAGCAGTACACGAGTTTTGCTATTTGGGCAGCAAAATAACTGATGATGTCCGAAGTAAAGAGGATATAAAATGTAGACTGACAATGGGAAGAAGAGCGTTTCTGAAGAAGATAAATTTGTTAACATCAAATACAGATTTAACTGTTAGGAAGTCATTTCTGAAAATAATTGTATGGAGTGTAGCCATGTATCGAAGTGAAACATGCACGATGAACAGTTGAGTCAAGAAGAGAATAGAAGCTTTTGAAATGTGGCGCTATAGAACCATGTTGAAGACTAGATGGGTAGATCACGTAACTAATGAGGAGATACTGAACAAAGTTGGGGAGAAAAGAAATTTGCGGCGCAACCTGACCACAAGAAGGGAACGGTGGATGGACCGTTAGCTGAGACATTAAGGGATCACCAGTTTAGTATTGGAGGGCAGCGTGGTTTGTAAAAGTCGTAGAGGGAGACCAAGAGAATAATACATTAAGCAGATTCAGAAGGATGTAAGTTGCCGTAGTTATTCAGAGATGGAGAGGATAGAGTAGAGTGAAGAGTCACATCAAACTAGTCTTCGGACTTTAGACTACAACGATGACCGATAACAGCCAAAGAACATATCGGACAGCCACTGTGGACACGATAAGTAAGGTGCCACATTTATATAGGATCAAAGTGAAAGTATAGGAGAGGGCTCCAAAAACGGGGCTGTGGTTGGAGGTGGGAATCGGGGGAGCATGAGTTATGGAGTGAAACATCTTCATTTACTTAAATGATGTTGCTCCAGATACATTAATATACAATTATAGACCTAAGAAAGTTTATAAAAAGGTTTACAAATAACAAAGCAGTAATGAAAAAGGTATGAACTGTGAAACACCTTGAACGGGTAAGTACAGGGAAACTGAACGCATTTCTGAAATAATAAAATCGTACCATCATTAAAAAGAATCTCAGCGTCGTCTGAAGCCGCAAGGGCGCAAGACATTTCAACAATAATTCAAAAGGCTAAAAAACGCCCTAAGGTGCCTCATTCTGATTGAATATATTCTAAACCATGAAGGACTGAAGAGATCTGTGCCAGTTCTTACCTTACTGTTGTTGGTCGCACAACGTATGTTCATGCCCAGCGAACACAGCAGCAGTTACTTGATGCATGCTGACAACGACGTCGGTATTTTAAAGCGCTCTGCTGTCTGCAGTATTGTGTAAGGAGTTTATGGACGCGTGTCTTATCGTACCCATTAAAACATTTAATATATCTGAGACGCAAGTTGCTATGTTTTTTTCCAAGAAATGTACATCTAGCAACGATGTGAGAATTTGAAGAGCTCTGATGATGTCAGCCGTATTGTGTAAGAACTTTAAGAACACTCGTCTTGTAGTTCACTATTAAAAGGTTTAATATACTTGTGATGAAAGTTGTTATTTTTGTCCCTAGAAACAAGGTAGCATATGTAAGGCGAGTCATGGAATCGACTTTCAGAGACGGTAATACGCGAATGTCAGAACTATTACGCTACCTGAGGCACATTTATGAATGTCCTTACGACAAGAATATACAACAGCGAACGTCACACAAAGGAGTGTTATAAAGAACTGCACGCAATACTGGAACCAATAATCACATAGATAAACGGAAATGACTGTCCATTTCTAAGAAATTACTGCTGCTGAGAATATTTAACATCCTCTAGCGTCCTCGAGAGATGTGAAGAAAGGGAGAGAGAGAGATAGAGAGAGAGAGAGAGAGAGAGAGAGAGAGAGAGAGTGCGACGTATGCATCCACTTCCAGAACTCTGGCAAATCTTGGGTATCTGTACTACTTGTGGAACGTCACCCATCTGCTGACAGAAATATAATTTCACCGTGCTGCACATCGTCGCCGCTCCCAATTTATTCTTGTAGTCTTGCTATTCCCCGGCGGGAGGTCCTAGCGGCGAGCTGCCCTGCTAATACTGAAAACCAATCAAAGTAGACAGTGAAAAAGTAAAGTCGTAACCTTCACTCTTTAAGTGTAGTACCTTAGAGGAGACCATCACCGTGAACAATGGACTATCAAGTACCAGTACCAAGGTTACCGAAATAAGAGCTCATACCACCGTGTTTAAAAAGTGATTTGCTGCCAGCGGGTTTAGTTAAGTTCATCTGAAAACAGTGCAGCCGTGGCCCCAGTGCGAGTACACGCTCGTGCAATTCCGGGCTGTCCTCGGCTATCAAGAAATTAAGGAAACCACAACGGTTATGGAAAAGGAGCACCAAAGCAGTTGGTCACCCTTTGGGAGTGATATCTTCAGATGCAACGTGCAGGTCTGCAGCTAGTTACTGTGCCTGCCACGACTGTAGCTGGAAGGCTCGTGGCGGCGGCAAAGAGCAGGGTAACGGGCCTCCTCCTTTTCCTTCCGTTCCCTCTCCCCCTTCCAGCCCTCCCCCCTCTCCCCGTCCGCGTGGGAGCTTACACAGCCCTTCTTGGTCCTTTGTCATGTTCACATTCTTTCTGTTTTGTAATTTTGAACATTTAATATCGTGTTCCGAGTCTTCCGATTTTGAAGGCAGTCTTTTGCAACCCGAGAAATATGTTGTTTTCCATTACTATCGTTTGATAAGGTCCCCAACATGGCCCCCTTTTCTATTATCACTTGTGGATCCATCAAATTGCTGGAACAAAGAAGAGTACAAGCTTCTTTACACAGCCAAGTATGTTTACTATTTGTACTAAGGACAAATTGTGTAACAACCTAATGTAGAATGATAATGCAAAAAAGTGTCTGCCCTTTATTTATGGCCGCGATGGTTCCTTTGAAAGGGCGCTGCCGACTTCCTTCCCCGTCCTTCCCTAACCCGATGAGACCGATGACCTCGCTGTTTGGTCTCCTCCCCCAAAACAACCCGTACCCTTTATTTACGACAAAAGTGAAGCAAATGTGGCGTCTATGTGTTAAAGGCATCCAAAATCTTGAGAGATGGTAATAAAATCGCTAAAGATATAGCAAATTGCAAAAATTAGTAATGCCAGATAACACCCAAGTATTAACATTTACTTTTCCATCACACAGTGCAAAGACATTGCCGGATGAAAACATTAGTATGCCTGGAAAGATGAGGTCTATTTTGAACAGATATGCCACCTGGGGAATAGTATCCGTACTGATAATGGTCGACCAATTTATAGCGTAGTGATGTAGCTATAAAAGCGTCATTTGTGTCTACCCTTTAATAGCGAATGATAATAGCCGGAAGGCTCAGTGTGGTGCAAACGTGTGAAGCGAGCCGGGGAGGCCCACCGTGCTTCCTTCAGCCAACTGAGCGACTTTGAAAGCGGTCGAATTGTGATCTTCGGAGTGGGAGGAGAGTCCTTTTGGAAAATTCCCAACCAAGGTGCTGCATCAGTCTAGCAACGACGCTGATATAAGTGGTTACACGAAAACTCTCACAACCGTAGATGGGTTTCTGGGTGTCCGTGGAACACAGCCGCCCACCAGGATCGCCGTATTGTGAGGGCAGCAGTGGCAGACCGTAGAGCTGCCGCACCACAGGCGAGAGAGAGGCTTTCAGAGCCCCCAGACACGCCGACACGGACTGTCGTCGACTTTTTTTTTTATTAGCAGTGGGACTATGTTCACTCACATCTTTGGCCCGTATTCCACTCACACCAGGGCCCTACTGGTGCCATCAAAGGATCGCTTGGAAGATGGAATGGCACGCCGTGGTCTTCAACGAAGAAAGCAGATTCTGCCTGCACGCGAGTGATGGTCGTTTGCGCCTACGACGTAGAGCTGGTAAGCGCTGTCTCGTAAAGAGCATTGGTCCAGGCCTTGTGGTCCGGGGTGCGATAAGCTACAACTCTCGTTCACCTTTGGTGTTTGTGGAGTGTCCCTAACCAGCGCTCGGTACGCGCGGAATGTTGCTAAACCCGTTCTCTGCCTGTTCTTACAACGAAAAGGTGATGCTCTTTTCCAACAGGACAATGCTCACCCACACACTGGCCGCGAAAACCAACGTGGTCCGCAAGAGGTGCAGCAACCTCCCTCGCGAGCACGGTCTCCATAATCGTCTCCAGTAGAGGACACGTGGTGTACGATGGGACGAGAGGTGACTCGTGCGACTCGCAAACCGACGACTTTTACAAAAGTATGCGGACAGGTCGAGCAGGCGTGACGGAACGTATCCCAGCGCAGTATTCGCCGTGTGTACGGAGGACTGAATGCCAGGATCAGCGCCTGCGTTGCCGCCCATTGAGGCTACACCACGTGTGTTTCAGCACCGGTCGATACCTCCTACCTCAGAACCGCTTGTGCCATTGATCTGTAAATGTAAACATTTCATATACTCCACATGCACTGTTGGAACAACCGCTAAAAGGGTGTACTAATTTTTTTATAGCAGTTCAATTGTCGTTTTAATTCAAATTCGTCCACTGCCTTATTTTCGGTTCGACGAAAAGCACTATATGCAGCGAATAAATTTTTGTCCTTTGTTGTCCTGCGAATGTAATGAATTGTACACTGAGAATTTTGTATCTTCGTCGTCGTTACTTTAATCACCAACATTTACTGTGGGAGCCACGTTAGGAGAACGGACTGCATTGCAGATGACTGCCAAAAGTACAGTCGAGGTAAAATATGTTGAACAAATCGAAGATAAAGAAAAGAATGCAGAGTTCCTGTGATCAAAAACCTGGTTCTCTAATATTCATATTTCACAATGAAACACATTCCGTAACTAACACTTAGTGAAAACTCACCTTTGGTTTGAAAAGAAAACACAAGATTCAGGACTGTCAGAGAGAATGCTTCTTGTTTCACGTACTCTGTTACTTGCGTCCTGTGCGGAAGTTAATGCTAATAATACTCCACTTACTGGAGTGTTTAGATAGGGTGGCCGTAATGTCCACTTTGCCCACTCAGGGATGCCGACAGGCTTTCATGTCAACAGGGGAAAAATATTTTTCCCATATTTTTGAAAGCGCAAAATATTTTTCCCATATTCAAAGACGTTACCTACTCATCATGTAATACAAATCTAAAACTTTTTTTTTTTTTACTTTTCCAGATTTGACGTCTTCTCGGTATTTGCATTATTTTCTGTTGGCCCCATAGTAAGGCTTTTTCCCTCGATTTTTTTTAAATTAAGAGTTCTTTGTGCACATTAAAAGATATTTTAATGTTTTTTCTGCGCTATATTCATGGCTCATAGAGTGAACTTAGTTGGATTCCAATTAACAGTTCGGAAGAAAACACGTCATACTTCTGTGAACGCACCTTACAATAGCGTTCTGTAGTTAGGTTCGAGGCTGGTTCGAAGTTTTTCATACAAGCGATTTGTCATCTGACATACCCTCCCCCCTTCACTGGTGTCAGTGTTCGCTGCTAATTGTGATACGCACTTTATAAAAATGTTGTATTTGGGCACCACTGTCACCTCACTCAGCTATTAATTTTGATGAGTCGTGTACGGAAATGGCACAGCTTTGGTGACTCTGGCGCCCCTCCCAGCTTGGCGTCCCACGCGTCCCTTGGGCCTTTAACCAGTCATTGTGTTGCGTCGCAACTGCGAATGATTGGTTCCACTGATATCGCCCCACTATGCAGAACACGTGACCAGAGTGAGCTCACACTGCTCCAGGCAAGGCACAGGAGCTGCAAGGGCTGCAGCACACAGCGCTGTGGCGAGAGTTACATGCCCAGTAGTTCACTAGGGTTGCTGGGTTGCTCCTGCAGCAGGAACCCACAATTCCTCTAGTGATATAAGACGCGTGTACTATTCTCTATCTTTCCTGCTATATACGCAGACAACCTCTGGATTTATGACAGAAATGTCTCCTAGGAACACAGGCAGCCATTGTGGCTATCACATCCGGGCCACGATTATCTCAGTGATCATCAGTTACCCTCATGCTATATCAATTGATCTCTGGATCCTTAACGCTGTACCCTGGTGTGGAATATTAAAGTAAATGCCGACTGGCAATAGCTACTCGAGGCTTATGAAGAAGTGTGCACCTAGTGACATGGCTACTGCGAGCGAGACTTTTTCGTTCCCTAGGAAGGCAAATTCCTGAGACATAATTCTCACCGTGGATAGCGTTCTTAATGGGATTACGTACAAGCGTTGTAGGCAGTTTCATTTTATTATGGGTTCATACTGATGCACGCAGTTTGTTGACAGGTAGCCTTTCTTTCCTTATGAACTACGCATTGTTCACAAGTATTAAAATGCCGACTGTTCTGGGCACAGAAATTGTACCGGTTGCCCACACACTTGGTATCTGCCGCGACGCCGATCACGTGAAGGCAGCCCGTGCCCGCATCCCCTGTGGGGAATGCTCAATACACTGAGCCCTGACACTGGTGCGGCACGCACCGCCGAGGGCAGACTGAGTCGGGTAGTTCTCTACCGTGGACCGAACCTGGCTTGCGAGGAGAAGAGTTGAAGCTGAAAGCTGCGAGTCGATGCTGTTGAATGACGGGCTTTTAAGCCGTATGTCTAATGATGTTTCGTGCGGGAGAACTCCAGAGTTGACACCACAGTTATCTGAGAAATATGGAGAACGGTCGTATTTTCAGTAGCAACGAATTATAAGGTACTGTATTGTGACTGCAATCTGTTTTTGGGTTTGTGTGTACTGTAATAGAATTGCACTTCGAATTGGAGATGTTGACTGAGGTTATATTTTGAATACGGTTGATCATGTCTGTTTGACTTGCCACCTGTAACTTGAACTTACCTCATTGCTCCTATTGGAATATGCGATAGGCCGTTACAGTGATTTAGACATCGTGGTTGCACTGTGGTAAATCTTCGAAGCGAATTGTTAGGATATCGTTTCGGTTTAGCTATTGCATTCCTCGCACGATCGCACTGTAACATGAACCTGTTACTGGCTGGTAGTTAATGGCTGTTGGCGAGTGGATTTTGGCAAAGGATGAAAGCCCCTAGTGTAGTTTTAGCTGAACTATTGTGTACACTCGTGTACAAAAAACAGACCACCTTGAACGACTACGGATAGGACGTTTATATTCACAAAATTTTGACATAAGTACGTTCTACAGAAATTATTAGTATTTGAACCATGTCGGCCAGAGGAGTTCAAGGCCAACATCGATATCGCCGGGCAACACGACGTTCCGGTAAAATTTCCCTGCGGCTTCATTGTCGCCATAAACCGAAGGTAGTGGATCAGCACGACTCGAGCAGACGTTCAGGATGCCTCGCAGAGGTATGCGCGAACCGTATCGTCAAATCAGTGAGTTTGAAACAGAGCGCATTATTGGCACGAGAGAATGTGATGCATTAATCCGGCAAATTGTTACACGTGTGGGGCGAAGTGTTTCGGCAGTGCAACGGGTGTGTGCAAAATCGCTCACGAAAGGCTGTAGAATTCGACGAGATGGGTCAGGTCGCCCCACCCAGACCACTCCCCGAGAAGGTCGACACCTCATCCGAATGTCACTGCAGGACAGATCTGCGCCCTCCTCGGCTCTGACGCACGACTGGAACAGCGGAACAAATCGAACACTGCCAGCGCTGGCAGTCCGCCGGCGTTTGTTGCGACGCGGATTACGTCCGTCTCGTCCACTTCTCCGCCTACCGTCGTCGAATGTGAGAAACAGGCTAGGCGGCAATGATGTACGGAACGGCGTTGCTGTGGACAGGAATGGCATCAGATAGCGTTTTCGGAAGTATCCAGGTACTCTTTGGTTGAAAATGGTGGCCCCATTTTGATTCGACGAAGACAGGGGTAGCGGCGTCACAGTGACTGCATTCACGAGACAAACAGCGCCAACCTTACGGTGAGGGTTGCTACTGGACACAACCACAGGGCAGTGTGACCAGTGTGTCCTGCGTGAATGACTTCCGGTAATCCCTAACCGTACCCTTTCTGGACAACACCCTAGTCGCCATTTTTCAACAAAACAATGCACGTCCGCCTTCTGCCCTGGCCCGACAGATCTCCAGACTTGTCGCCAGTAGAAAATGTGTGGGACTCGGTGAAACAACAGGTGCAGTGCTGTGGCCCTGTGCTAACCACCACAGATGAACTTTGGAACCGGGTGAATTAGCGTGGATGGCTACAGCTCAGGGCGCCATTCACGCCTTATATGCTTCGATGCTGTCAGGCACGGAACAAGTTAGCAGGGTCCATGCAGACACTGTCCCTACTTGGCAACAGGACAGATACTAATCATTTCTGCAGAATATAGTAATGTACACGTCCTGTGAATATGTATATGCTATCTATAGTCCCGTTCAAGGTGTTCTGTTTTTTTTCTGAATATGAGTATTTCTTTTAGTAAACGAATACTTGAACTTAATTTGCTTGATAAATTATTAACGTGTTACGTCACGCAGGCGCCCTTGGGTCCACGACAATCACTGTTCTCACGTGGATAACAATCCACTCGTAATAAGTCTTATATTTGAATTAAACTAGTTGTGAACTGAACGCATGGCAAGTATGGTTACCACAAAACGAAAACTGTTACGTTGTACACTAAACATACACGTTGCTCTGGTCCCAGAGAGAGAGATCATAAGACGGGAACAGTTTTGGCGAAACTGTCAGTTAAAAACACAAGCATGAAACCTAACTAGATAGCGCAATGTCAGCACACCGAACTCGCTTTCATCTACATCTACATTTATACTCCGCAAGCCACCCAACGGTGTGTGGCGGAGGGCACTTTACGTGTCACTGTCATTACCTGCCTTTCCTGTTCCAGTCGCGTATGGTTCGCGGGAAGAACGACTGCCGGAAAGACTCCGTGCGCTCTTTAATCTCTGTAATTTTACATTCGTGATCTCCTCGGGAGGTATAAGTAGAGGAAAGCAATATATTTGATACCTCATCCAGAAACGCACCCTCTCGAAACCTGGGCAGCAAGCTACACCGCGATTCAGAGCGCCTCTCTTGCAGAGTCTGCCACTTGAGTTTGCTGAACATCTCCGTAACGCTATCACGCTTACCAAATAACGCTGTGACGAAACGTGTCGACAGGGCGACGGGCACAGGGTTACGGTTATTGATTTATATGGAAAAAACGTAAATTAGCTGCAAGCTACGACGCGCACATACTTTATTCAACATGTAAACGTCACTAGAGATATTCGGATTTAGGTTATGACATCTTCGATACGCCTGCCATAATTGTCGATGGCGTGGCGCAGACAAATAGCGAAATTCTGCATGACCCATTCAAGTGTCGGAACATCGATGCTGTCGATGACCTCCTGAGTGGCTGTTTTTGTGCCAAAAGCCATGAAGTACTCTGCACCCATTTTCACTATCCCTTCTCAGGCTTCTGGTGTAACTATTAAAATATTAGTTAACTTCTTTGGTACTCGAAAAGTTTACATTTTTACCCACAGCTATCTTAGGGTTTCTTAAAATTAACAAACAATACTGCCATTGTTGTCTTTTATTCCCAATATTTTGATATGGTTCCTTTCTGTACAAATATCTGATGACTGTTATATCGATTATTCATAACTTCCACTTGCTTCTCATCCATTATCACTTTCAAATATGGTCACAATATTTTCTAGAGATTCCTGGAGAAAATTTTTTAAGCTGTTCTAATTCAAGAGACGCCACAATAATTCTTGCAGTCTAGTTTATCGCTTTTTTTATGGATTCATGCTACGACCACTTTCTCCACTCAGATGGCATTCTTTCTTCATTCTAAATGTTGGTCACAAGAATATATATGTGTTTCACAATTGTATCGCCTACCTTATCAAGTAGCATGGTCACACCACTTATTAGATGGTTGAATGTATGACTGGTCAATTAATTTGTAAGTAGCATATGTATGTGCAGAATAGTTTGATGAACCACTTGTCATAGTTGTGTGTACATTTTTGTTTGTGAGTGTGCATACCTGATTGCACATTATGTGTGCTTGTGGATTATGTGCACACTACAGGGTGTTACAAAAAGGTACGGCCATACTTTCAGGAAACATTCTTCACACACAAAGAAAGAAAATATGTTATGTGGACATGTGTCCTCAAACGCTTACTTTCCATATTAGAGCTTATTTTATTACTTCTCTTCAAATCACATTAATCATGGAATGGAAACACACAGCAACAGAACGTACCAGCGTTATTTCAAACACTTTGTTACAGGAAACGTTCAAAATGTCCTCCGTTAGCGAGGATACATGCATCCACCCTCCATCGCATGGAATCCCTGATGCTCTGATGCAGCACTGGAGAATGGCGTATTGTAACACAGCCGTCCACAATACGAGCACGAAGAGTCTCTACATTTGGTACCGGGGTTGCGTAGACAAGAGCTTTCAAATGCCCCCATAAATGAAAGTCAAGAGGGTTGAGGTCAGGAGAGCGTGGAGGCCACTGAATTGGTCCGCCTCTACCAATCCATCGGTCACCGAATCTGTTGTTGAGAAGTGTACGAACACTTCGACTGAAATGTGCAGGAGCTCCATCGTGCATGAACCACATGTTGTGTCGTACTTGTAAAGGCACATGTTCTAGCAGCACAGGTAGAGTATCCCGTATGAAATCATGAGAATGTGCTCCATTGAGTGTAGGTGGAAGAACATGGGGCCCAATCGAGACATCACCAACAATGCCTGCCCAAACGTTCACAGAAAATCTGTGTTGATGACGTGATTGCACAATTGCATGCGGATTCTCGTCAGCCCACACATGTTGATTGTGAAAATTTCCAATTTGATCACGTTGGAATGAAGCTTCATCCGTAAAGAGAACATTTGCACTGAAATGAGGATTGACACATTGTTGGATGAACCATTCGCAGAAGTGTACCCGTGGAGGCCAATCAGCTGCTGATAGCGCCTGCACACGCTGTACACGGTACGGAAACAACTGGTTCTCCCGTAGCACTCTCCATACAGTGACGTTGTCAACGTTACCTTGTACAGCAGCAACTTCTCTGACGCTGACATTAGGGTTATCGTCAATTGCACGAAGAATTGCCTCGTCCATTGCAGGTATCCCGTCGTTCTAGGTCTTCCCCAGTCGCGAGTCATAGGCTGGAATGTTCCGTGCTCCCTAAGACACCGATCAATTGCTTGGAACGTCTTCCTGTCGAGACACCTTCGTTCTGGAAATCTGTCTCGATACAAACGTACCGCGCCACGGCTATTGCCCCGTGCTAATCCATACATCAAATGGGCATCTGCCAACTCCGCATTTGTAAAAATTGCACTGACTGCAAAACCACGTTCGTGATAGACACTAACCTGTTGATGCTACGTACTGATGTGCTTGATGCTAGTACTGTAGAGCAATGAGTCGCATGTCAACACAAGCACCGAAGTCCACATTACCTTCCTTCAATTGGGCCAACTGGCGGTGAATCGAGGAAGTACAGTACATACTGACGAAACTAAAATGAGCTCTAACATGGAAATTAAGCGTTTCCGGACACATGTCCACAAACCGTCTTTTCTTTATTTGTGTGTGAGGAATGTTTCCTGAAAGTTTGGCCGTACCTTTTCGTAACACTCTGTATATGTGCCTGTAAATATTGTATGTAGTTATGTGTGTGTGTGTCTTCACCTCCTACTGTTATTGTGGTTTTCAGTCCAGAGACTGGTTGGATGCAGCTCTCCATGCTACTCTATCCTGTGCAAGGTGCTTCACTTCCCAGTACCTACTGCAACCTACATCCTTCTGAATCTGTTTAGTGTATTCACATCTTGGTCTCCCTCTATGAGTTTTACCCTCCACGCTGCCCTCCAATACTAAATTGGTGATCCCTTGATGCCTCAGAATATGTCATAACAGGCGATCCTTTCTTCTAGAAAAGTTGTACCACAAATTTCTCTTCTCCCCAGTTCTATTCAGTACCTCCTCATTAGTTATGTGATATACCCATCTAATCTTCAGCATTCTTCTGTAGCACCACATTTCGAAAGCTTCTATTCTCTTCTTGTCTAAACTATTTATCGTCCACATTTCACTTCGATACATGGCTACACTCGATACAAATACCTTTAGAAACGAGTCCCTTACATTTAAATCTATACTCGATGTTAACAAATTTCTCTTCTTAAGAAATGCTTTCCTTGCCATTGCCAGTCTACATTTTACATCCTCTCTACTTCGATCATCATCAGTTATTTTGTTCCCTAAATAGCAAAACTCATTTACTGCTTTAAGCGTCTCATTTCCTAATCTAATTACCTCAGCATCATCCGATTTAATTCGACTACTTTCCATTATCCTCGTTTTGCTTTTGTTGATGTTCATCTTATATCCTCCTTTCAAGACACTGTCCATTACGTTCAGCTGCTCTTCCAGGTCCTCTGCTGTCTCTGACAGAATTACAATGTCATCAGCGAACCTCAAAGTTTTTATTACTTCTCCTTGGATTATAATTCCTACTCTGAATTTTTCTTTCGTTTCCCTTATTGCTTGCTCAATACACAGATTTAATAACATAGGGGAGAGGCTACAACCCTGTCTCACTCCCTTCCCAACCACTGCTTCCCTTTCATGCCCCTCGACTCTTATAACTGCCATCTGTTTTCTGTACAAATTGTAAATAGCGTTTTGCTCCCCGTATTTTACCCCTGTCACCTTTAGAATTTGAAAGAGAGTATTCCATTCAACATAATCAAAAGCTTTCTCTAAGTCTACAAATGCTAGAAACGAAGGTTTCCCTCCCTTAATCTTTCTTCTAAGATAAGTCGTAAGGTGTTCCAACATTTCTACGGAATCCAAACTGATGTTCCTTGAGCTCGGCTTCTACCAGTTTGTGTTAGTATTTTGCAGCTGTGACTTATTAAACTGATAGTTCGGTAATTTTCACATCTGTCAACACCTGCTTTCTTTGGGATTGGAATTATTATATTCTTCTTGAAGTCCGAGGGTATTTCACCAGTCTCATGCACTTGCTCATCAGATGGTAGAGTTTTGTCAGGACTGGCTCTCCCAAGGCAGTCAGTAGTTCTAATGGAATATTGTCTACTCCTGGGACCTTGTTTCGACTCAGGTCTTTCAGTGCTCTGTTCAAATCTTCACGCAGTATCGTATCTCCCATTTCATCTTCATCTTCATCTACATCCTCTTCCATTTCCATAATATTGTCCTCAAGTAGATCGCCCTTGTATAGACCCTCTACATACCCCTTCCACCTTTCTGCTTTCCCTTCTTTGCTTAGAACTGGGTTTCCATCTGAGCTCTTGATATTCATACAAGTGGCTCTCTTTTCTCCAAAGGTGTCTTTAATTTTCCTGAAGGCAGTATCTAATTTACCCCTAGTGAGATAAGCCTCTACATCCTTACATCTGTCCTCTAGCCATCCCTGCTTAGCCGTTTTTCACTTCCTGTCGATGTCATTTTTGAGACATTTATATTCCTTTTTGCCTGCTTCATTTACTGCATTTTCATATTTTCTCCTTTCATCAATTAAATTCAATATTTCTTCTGTTACCCAAGGATTTCTACTAGCCCTCGTCTTTTTACCTACTTGATCCTCTGCTGCCTTCACTACTTCATCCCTCAGAGCTACCCATTTTCCTTCTACTGTATTTCTTTCCCCCATTACTGTCAATTGTCCCCTTATGCTCTCCCTGAAACTCCGTACAATCTCTGGTTTAGTCAGTTTATCCAGGTCCCGTCTCCTTAAATTTCCACCTTTTTGAAGTTTCTTCAGCTTTAGTCTACAGTTCATAACCAATAGATTGTGGTCAGAGCCCACATCTGCTCCTGGGAATGTCTTACAATTTAAAACCAGTTTCCTAAATCTCTCTCTTACCATTATATAATCTATCTGACACCTTCCAGTATCTCCAGGCTTTTTCCATGTATACAACCTTCTTTCATGATTCTTGAACCACTTGTTAGCTATGATTAAGTTATGCTCTGTGCAAAATTCTACCAGGCAGCTCCCTCTTTCATTCCTTACCACCATTCGATATTCACCTACTACGTTTCCTTCTCTTCCTTTTCCTACTATCGATTTCATACATCTTGCTCACCAGATGGTAGTGTTTTATCAGGGCTGGTAGTTTAAATTTCCCGTATATATTGTATATAGAAAGTGTTTAAAAATGTTAATATTGTGCATGGAACAAAAAGGAGGAAATTTGGGATTTAAGTTCTTCTATAAAAATGATTATTGTATGTTACATTTGTAAATAAATCCAGAAGAGAAAAGAGCTTAAGAAAGAAGATACGGCTAAAAATTGTATTGCAAAGGAAATTGTTACTAATAACCTGTTAGTTAATTTGTTATCTCATTATTATTATTTCCAAACTCTTTCAGTATACAATTTTTGTTTATAATAATTTGTGTGTAACAAATTGTGAACATCTCCCCCTGATGCACACTTTTGTTAGTAAGTTAGTTACATGTTCCATTGATCAATCTCACGGTAACTGTTATGATGTGGAACATGTCAAGTGCATAAGAAATGCATTCATAAATGAGAGCAGTTTCTTCTTCTCTCTTTTTTTAAGCAGTGAAGAGCCTAGCAACTGAACTAGTTGTAAAGGACGATAAGGGGGAGTTGGAGCTTAAATCATATTTGTCCATAAGGGAAGAGGAGGTGTTTCCCTCCATTTTAAAGTGCTCCCATTTGCTGAGAGACAGAAGGGGTTTCCCGCGAATTTAATGTCACACAAGACTATGTGACCAATATCGACCTAGATCATGATCTAGTCTAGTTGCCTGAGACACACAGATAGGACAGGAGTTCTCGTGGATGACCCTATCAATTGCGGCTGATGCCCAGTGGGAGGGGGATAACCTTGAATATAACAAATACAAATGAGTAACATGACAAATGAATCCCTATTATTGACCTTGAGATAATGTCATTTTCCGTTCCTGTCCTGGTATTGCATAACCTTCAAATCGCATCCCTTCAAAGTCTGTTACCCTAAGATAAGCGTCGCTTTAAATCTAGAACCTCTTACATACATACTCTCGACATCCTATGTCTCTGACATAACTGTGTCGGAAACTGTCTATAATTGCAATGTTGCCCGGTTTCTGCAAGAAGCGAATATACAGATAGAAGTCAGATGCAAATATTCAACAGTGAGAAAGTGTGTAAAAAGATTACGTTGAACAATAGTCCAATCAAAGAAGGAAAAATTAAGGGAAAAAATTCGTGTAGTCGCAATATTTGCACAATGGGATTGTCGTGAACAACATATACTAGAAATCCTGACCAATGTGTAGTGAGCGGGGAGTGTGAGTGGGGAGGTGTTTAAAGGTCACTTTTTGATGTTTTTCTTGCACATCTCGAAAACCGCGAGTTCTTGTACAAAATAAAACCACATTAAATTTGCTACAAAAAGGGTCCAATTATTTTTTTCTCTAGGTGGTTTCTGTTTTGCACGGAAAATCGGATATTACTAAAAATAGTGTGTTAATGTTATAACATTATTGTTAAATAAAGTGGCTTAAGAACAAATATTGAATAAAAATTAAAATTGTAGAGCAGCCGTGAGTCGTATGTAATTTTCCTTTGTTTTGGCATGTTTCACTCGACTAACGCGAGCATCTTATGAAATTACATACTCGAGAGCTATTATATTACAAATACCGTGCTGTATGTGGAGCTGTCGTATGACGGACAATTAATTAAATAATGAAACATTCGAATTGTGTGTTATCTCTCCCGTGGATAGTCTTTGGTACACTTATCTTTGACAAGCGCGGCAAGAAGCGATTTAGAAATAGTAACCTGTATATGTGATGTTCGTTGTGAAACTGTGTTACTGTAACAGCCGACATGTCCTTGTGTGAGTCTCAAGAGAATGTGAACATATATTTTGTTATTCCTCGACAATGTTCGTCGGAGGAATCGTGTTCAAATGATATGAAGTCCGCGTACACGGTAATGAACCCATCTTAAACATTGTCACATTATTCAAAAGAATGTTAGCTTTTAGACCTGTGCGTAGAATAATACAATTAATTGTAATAATACAAGCAGCCCTTGTTGCTCCTTGTTGCTCCTTGTTCCTCCATGTAGTACCTCAGTTTATTTTCTAGTTACCGGTTGTCGGAGACGTTAACAACCGAAAGTAGCTGTAAAGGACAAAATTAGGGTGTAGAAATAAAAGTTTAAGAAGCACAGTTATTGCCTTTGCTTAAATAGCTCCAACGGTACATTGTTTGCTTTCATTTTTGCGTTTGAGACCCACATTGCTACTCAGAAATAATTCGTTATGTGAAATTAAAATGTTCTGTAGATCTCAGTGCTGCGCCACTAACTGCTTACGATTCTTTATTGAATGTATATATTAGCCTTGCTTCGATCTTCTTTAACAGCTATTATTTTTATTGGGCTAATCTACTGTTACTTCCTGACAGTCAGAGTTCCACAATCTGCGTGGAAGATTTGTTTTCATTCAATGTTTGCGCTCTGTAAGATTTCAAACTGCCCCTTAATAAATAAAAAGATTTCAGAAATGAAAATATCTGGAAGAGAGAGACAGTTTTTCTTATGTGTAGGCCACAGAGGATTATAACAGTCCTCACAGATCAGCTGTTTATCAGGTGTACTTACGTGTCGTTGCCAACAACAGTGTATATGAGTCTACTCGAAAGAACGTTAGTGATATGCCTGCTCGTATGTTATGCACACCTGTGCTTCAAAATTTAAAGAAAAAATTATTTTTGTCGTAATTCCGGGGAATTTGGACTTTATACATATTTTTTTGGTTGTGGCTTATTGAGGACCACATGGAAAAAAAATTCCTCATTTATCCTTTCTCTCCAGTAGCTTTTCATTGTTTCCCAGTGTAGTTCTTGGATTCATCTGTCCGTGTTGCACCTGTCTTTTTGTTTCTCTGCTGGAAGGCCTTGAAGCTTTTTACCATTGCTCTGAACATTTCTTTTTCATATTTCTTACCTCTTTCTTTCCATTTCCTGTAGGTCTGCTGTAACTTCTTTGATACATGTCACTAATGTTTGTGGGTTTCTGCCAGAAAAGCTAAAAATTCTTTTTGTTGTTGTTGTTTTCCCTCCTAGACGTGTTTTAGGTGTCCATAGAGTACACCTCTCTTTCTCGCTGTCTGATACTGTCTATTATGACATAAACTTATTTATTGCTCCTTAATTTTCATTGCTCATTTCTGGTCCCAAGCTTTCCCTGAGTCTTTCCATTTCCTTCTTTTTTTTCCCCCCTACCAAACTGTTTGGCTGTAGGCTAGGCTATCTAACGAAAAGTATTATGAAGCATAAAGGCATTCTTGTCTAATGACATGTTGTAATGCTAGAGTTTTGTTTTTAACCCTTTCAGACCCGAATTTTTTCTGGAGGAAGGAAATTTTTTTTAAAAATACTGTAATGGACTTGGATGATTTTTTAATGATTTTAGAAGCAATATTTATAAAAAGATATGTTGCCATTTTCGAAAAAAAAAATTGTACACATTTGTGTACACTGGGTCTCAATCAACACTGAAATCATAGCAGATAAAACTAATTTATTTAAACATTACACATAAATTTGAAATCATTTACACACAAAATACATGCGAAATTTGCCATAGTTTTAATTAAAAATGAAATGACTCAGGAATTATGTTCATTATGTGGTTCTAATTGACATGAAATGAACGGAAACAGTTTTTTTTCCTTTGACAAACAAAGATGTACATTACAGTTTTCATATTTATTCATGAATGTCCCTTGCATCCTGGAAATTTGCACCTGGTAGGCAGTGCACCACTTTCACGAAGAGGCAAGTGTTGTTCCATCAAACTGAATCTCTTCAGGAAGCCTAGTTTCTTCTCGTCGTCTTTGAACAGGTGTATCTGGAGGTGTGGCAGATGGTCGGCCTCATTTTCTATTCGAGGTATCCTGTTAGGGATGGCAGTATATATAGGCCAAACTTTATAGAACTTGTCTTTATTGTCTGCTGGTATAGACTTGTTGTTAACAAGATGTGAATTTGTTCTGAGTTGGAAGAATCTATTTCTGGGCATACTGTCCAAGAATAATTGCATTTTCAATGTTGTGTCCCAATACATTCGGACTCTAGGAAATTTTAGAGTTCCCATAATTATATGAAGCCCAAACAAGCTTTGGAGTTCCGCTGGTGTAGTTTGTTTGAAATTGCTAATTGTTCCACTCTGCCATGCATATATATTGGCCACGACATCTTGGTAGATGATTGTTGCAGTGTCTGTGTGTTTATGGGTTGCATTTTTTCATATGACTTGTCAAGCCAATGGCAGCACGGCATCTCTAGCCGCAGTTGTCACAAGTGTATCTGGCTGCTGAGGCAGGAGCAGTGGTAGCATTGCGAAGCTTTTTCTGCCTTAATCTGTCTAACAAGCCTTCATCATGCTTCGACATTCCAGATGATATATCATCACGCCACTCTGGTCTCATGTTAGCCTGTGCCTCCCATCTGTTTGTGTCGATTCCAAAGCTGTCCATATCTCGTTTACAGGAGTCCTTGAACCTCAATACAGGACGTCCTACAGGTCTTTTAGCTATAGGGATCTCTCCAAGCATCACCTCACGTGGTTATCTGTCAGGATCCATACGGTGGACGTGTCCCAGCCAGCGGAGTCGTCTCTGCTTCAAGATAGCTGAAATACTGTTGCAGTTAGTTTTAGATAGCACTGCTTCGTTGGTCACTCGGTCCTTCCACGTTACTCCGAGGATGGATCTCAGGCACCGCATGTAGAAAGCATTAAGGTGATGTTCTTGTTTGGCATAGGTAGTCTATGTTTCCGATGCATACAAAAGGATGCTGAGGATGCAAGTTTGATATACAAGAATTTTGGTGGCCAAAGAGAGTTTGTTGTTTTTCCAAACACATGTAGAGAGTTTGCCAAAAGTTGTCGCAGCTCTGCCAATGCGAGCATCAATTTCCTTGTCAACAGACATGTTTGATTCTATAGTACATCCAAGATAGCAGAAGTTATCTACAACTTGCAGAGTAGTGCCATCTAGTGTGATATTCGGCTTTGTGTTAGTACCCTGAACCATAATTACGGTCTTACTGCTGTTTACACTCATCAAGAATAGGTGGCATGCGTGACTAAATCTTGATACTAGCTCTTGCAGCTCTTCTGCGGAGTTCGCAACAATTGCAGCAGCATCATCAGCATACAGGAGTTCGCGAGTGACTATCTCGTAGCGCTTTGTCTTACTCTTCAGAAGACTGACATTGAAAAGCCTCCCATCTTTCCTAGTATGCAGATGTACTCCAGCATTGCAATTCTCGAAAGCCACTTGGAGCAGACCTGATAGGAAAATTCCAAAAAGTGTAGGTGCCAACACACAGGCAAGGCATATAGGTTTGTCATATCAGCCATAGTACTGAACAGATCATTGGTAATGTACTTGCTGAAATAAGCTGAAGGAGAAAATATTTCCTGTTCTTCAATAAATTGTTCCCATTCGTAATGTGAATCCAGTATAGAGAGAGGACGATGACGCCACTTGATGTCTTTTTTTCTGACAAAAAGTATTTTACATCGCTGAGCTCATTGTTGGTAAGTGGATCACTGTCTTCAATATCACTATCATTGTTATCATTGTCACTGCACACACCACTTTCATTATTTGCAGTTGACTCATCATTGGTTTCTCCCCTGTTTATTTTGTCAGCCCCCACTCTGATTTCCTTCTCTCTTGAAGTACAGTAGAATTCTACATCAGGAAATGATTCTTCATCTGATGATAAATAGATATCCGACACCTCTCCATTCAGCAGCATCTCTAAAATGGCATCTGCATCTCACTCAGTGTTGAAATACTGTTTCTTCGACATGATCAACAGAACTGAAATATTCATAAATAATAATATCAGTAGTGGTATTTCCCTAAAATAATAATTTACAGTAGACCTAATGACATTGTCATCAACTGGAGCTTCAATGCTATGTCTATTTTCCTAATTGTTGCTCATAACAATACCTAGTAATACTACATGTTTCATATATTTTGAATAAATCCCAGTCAAAACTCATACAATCGTCAGGATAAAAAGAAACTGTTCCAACAAGCACTTCATGTAAAGGAAACACAAGGTACTCAAAGTTATGTAAAACCTTGTTCTTGAGACCTCATGGCTACAATTGTGCACACAGAAAAAATCACTTCTTTTTGTTGACTAAAACTAATGATTTTGAAATATTGATTGTTGTAATAAATAAATTGAACATTCTACAATGCTCATGCAAAACAACAATACTGGTACTCAGCTATAGCCTACTGTGGGTTATAGCTTACCAAAGACTACCAGGTACTTTCAAGGTCACCAACTGCTTTGCACTGCTACATTAATCTGTTGATATGTTTATAGGGAAATACGGAAGCGTCCGATCCCACCCGTCTGCTTTGACCCATGACGTCACAAATATGGCGGAAACAAAAACAAACACATACACTTTCCACAAGAAGCCTAATAACACTAACGGGACAAGCGCGGGAAATGGGGTGTTTTGGATGGGGGGGGCAAACTAAATATAAACAAATTTAGACGTCTTGCGTAGCCACAACGTGTAAGTGAAGACAGCCATGCATGAATACCCACCCACCTCCCCAGGGGTCGTAACCCCTGCAACCCATAGAAGATAAAGATGCTTCAGTAGCTGATTAGTGTTTTTTGTCTTTAAAAAAAAAAATCTCACGGGATAGAACGAACAGATCAGAAAAGTAAACAAAATAAGATAAAACAGAACTGGAGACAGCCACACTCAAACCAAACTCCGCGCCGTCATGACGTCACACACGACAACACCTTTCGTCACGGGTCAAAGCCGACGCGTGGGATCGGACGCTTCTGTCGACCCGTTTATAGTGCTGCACAACAGATGGCAGCACTTGTGCATGGTGAAAAGAATGAACATTCACAAATGTGTACATAAGCTCCAAATTGAGGAAAAATATTTCAGTTGCAGTTAAGACGTGAAAATTAATGTAGGCCTACACAATTGTAACCACAGGGTCTGAAAGGGTTAAGGATGAGGATTTATTATTAGGCTACATAACAAAGTTCAGTGAAAAGCCACTTCCATTTTTCCATGTCATTGCTAAGTTAACATGTTATCTAAAGCATTCAGTTGTATTATTTCACCTAAGTTTTTAAATTTTGTGGTCATTTTTATTGTTTCATAATCAGCTTCCATATTATTGGTGCCTTCTTTGCATCTGTCATGCACTGGTTTTTCAGATTGGGTTAGTTAGATTTACTTTCATTCCAATTGATCCGTATTGAAGAGGTCCTCCAGGATGTAGAATATGTCAGAAAAACAATACAGGGTTATTACAAATGATTGAAGCGATTTCACAGCTCTACAATAACTTTATTATTTGAGATATTTGCACAATGCTTTGCACACACATACAAAAACTGAAAAAGTTTTTTTAGGCATTCACAAATGTTCGATATGTGCCCCTTTAGTGATTCGGCAGACATCAAGCCGATAATCAAGTTCCTCCCACACTTGGCGCAGCATGTCCCCATCAATGAGTTCGAAAGCATCGTTGATGTGAGCTCGCAGTTCTGGCACGTTTTTTGGTAGAGGAGGTTTAAACACTGAATCTTTCAGATAACCCCACAGAAAGAAATCGCATGGGGTTAAGTCGGGAGAGCGTGGAGGCCATGACATGAATTGCTGATCATGATCTCCACCACTACCGATCCATCGGTTTCCCAGTCTCCTGTTTAAGAAATGCCGAACATCATGATGGAAGTGTGGTGGAGCACCATCCTGTTGAAAGATGAAGTCGGCGCTGTCGGTCTCCAGTTGTGGCATGAGCCAATTTTCCAGCATGTCCAGATACACGTGTCCTGTAACGTTTTTTTCGCAGAAGAAAAAGGGGTCGTAAACTTTAAACCGTGAGATTGCACAAAACACGATAACTTTTGGTGAATTGCGAATTTGCTGCACGAATGCGTGAGGATTCTCTACTGCCCAGATTCGCACATTGTGTCTGTTCGCTTCACCATTAAGAAAAAATGTTGCTTCATCACTGAAAACAAGTTTCGCACTGAACGCATCCTCTTCCATGAGCTGTTGCAACCGCGCCGAAAATTCAAAGCGTTTGACTTTGTCATCGGGTGTAAGGGCTTGTAGCAATTGTAAACGGTAAGTCTTCTGCTTTAGCCTTTTCCGTAAGATTTTCCAAACCGTCGGCTGTGGTACGTTTAGCTCCCTGCTTGCTTTATTCGTCGACTTCCGCCGGCTACGCGTGAAACTTGCCCGCACGCGTTCAACTGTTTCTTCGCTCACTGCAGGCCGACCCGTTGATTTCCCCTTACAGAGGCATCCAGAAGCTTTAAACTGCGCATACCATCGCCGAATAGAGTTAGCAGTTGGCGGATCTTTGTTGAACTTCGTCCTGAAGTGTCATTGCACTGTTATGACTGACTGACTGTGAGTGCATTTCAAGCACGACATACGCTTTCTCGGCTCCTGTCGCCATTTTGTCTCACTGCGCTCTCGAGCGCTCTGGCGGCAGAAACCTGAAGTGCGGCTTCAGTCGAACAAAACTTTATGAGTTTTTCTACGTATCTGTAGTGTGTCGTGACCATATGTCAATGAATGGAGCTACAGTGAATTTATGAAATCGCTTCAATCATTTGTAATAGCCCTGTATTTAAAATTCAGACAAATAAGCTAATGTACCATTCCACAGGCCCCAAGTGGAATGACCATCATTTTTAATGAACACTATATGAAAGGATCATTTTACAAATACCAATGCACTGAATTTAAAATAAAAAAATTATTTATTCATTTATAAGGTAATAAATATGTAATACAACTACTATAATACTTACTTAAACTGAATTTCATTAGTTATTAAGCTTTTTATGGCTGCTGGCAAGTTATTGAAAATGTGTGTCCCTGAATAATGCACACCTTTTTGTACAAGAGTAAGTGAATTTAAATCCTTGTGAAGATTATTCTTATTTCTAGTATTGATTCCATGAATTGTGTTGTTGGTTTGAAAAAATGATATATTTTTAATGACAAATTTCATTAAAGAATAAATATATTGGGAAGCAGTAGTTAGTATCCCTAGTTCCCTAAACAGGCTTCTGCAGGATGTTCTTGAGTTCACACCACATAACTCTTACTGCACTTTTTTGTGCCCGGAAAACTTTAGCTTGGCCTGATGAATTACCCCAAAAAATTCAGAACAAAAAGAGGATAGGTTCCTTATACAGAAATACGTAAAAAAGTCTAATAAACATGGGCTCCAAATTGCTCCTGAAGTTTTATGACCACTTATTTGTCTTCAATACGATAAAACAGATCTCATTTATTGCACAGTCTTTACTTTCCATATTTTGAGAGGAGGCAGTATTGATAAAGGAAAATGTTCAGTAAACATGGGGTCTAGGATGCATACTTAAAGAGCTGTGATCACTCGTTCGTCTTTGCTTGTGTGAAATATATCTCTTCTGCTGAACAAAATGCTCTAAGCTCCGAAAATAAACATTAGAGCCACTTTTTACTAGACCTTTTTTCTTGTTTTGGTCCATACTACCTTCTCCCAAAATATGAAAAGCAAAGACCTTGCTGTGGAAGGGATGTTCATAATATTGAAGATGAAAAGGTGCTCATCTCTCAGGTTGCCCTCTTTCCTCACAATTATGATTTTTACATTTATTCTTCTGTTCTTTTCCTGATTAGGCCTTCCTTATTCAGTACACAACTGAGTGCTGTGGACAATCCATTGCCATCTCTTACACTAGTTTTGTTCTTAAAAGCTGTGGTGATTTGATGTCAAATTCAGTTTTGTATTTTTAATGTCTAATATGATTGCAACTAATTTGTCAACTCCAGACTCTTTTTTAGTACGTTGGATGATAATTCTCTATCAGTCTGATCGTATGCTCTTTTGAAGTCTTAGTGTTACATTAAGGCTTTTGGCTCTCATTCTTCAATGCCTTATTAAATCTTCTGCTTGTAAAATGTTTTAATTCGTCCTAGGTGCTCTCCTAATTGTTGATCTTGTGGGCTTTCAGTTGATGTTGTATTTGTTTTGAAAGCATTTTGTAAGTTATTAGTAAGAAGGAATTTCCTGTGTAGTTACTGGGGGTCTCCTTTTTTTGAGCTGTTTTCCAGTCTTCTAGTCTAGTTTCTGTATCCCAGACTTCCTGAAAAAAATCTATGTTGCTTCCTGACTGTCCTAACATGTGCAATGTTCCACATTTCAGCAGATATTGAATCTTGTTTCATTCTTCAGATCTATAATGATATGTTAGATTTATGCTGTGCTGGAAGGTTCTGAGTTTTAGGAAGCGCATGCAGGATTTTGTACTATAAAGTTGGTTCTTCACAATATAAGTTCTTCAAATAGCTTGCTAGTATTTAAAGGTTCTCTTGATTCTTTGGGCATTATTTTCCTTCTTCAGTTTTGAATGCAATGATGCGTGTGCATACTTTCGAAAGGCCGCACATGCAGCAGCGCTGTCGTCCACAGAGGGCGCCTCGGCCTCAGTTCTTTATGTGTATTCCTACAGATCTTTATATAGCCTACATAATTCGTTTCTGCTGAGTGTTACTTAAATGCTGTGTTCAGGTTGTTAATGCTCCTGTGGAATAAAGCTGTGTGTTCAGTCTGTTGGTTGTATACTTAATTGCAACATGATTGGCAACAAGTGGGTCCTGTTCTCTTTGCAAATTTCTACTCTGGGTGGTCCATGATGTATTCTCACTATGGCTGATGGTGTTGCAGAGGACATTTTAAGTTGGTTGGTCAAACAGCTAGAAACAGGTACCTGAATCATTGGCTTCTGTTTTGTCTAGTCAGCATGCTCCTCAGTCTGTGTCACCTTTGTTTTGCCCTCCACAGCACACATGGTTTATCCACCTTTCTTTTCTACATATGATGAGATTGTCGAGGAATGGGATGTTTACGACAAAACTTTCTTGCGTTTGGGATGGTTGACACTGTGGGTTTGGGGGTTAGAATAAGTCCGTGGTATTCCTGCCTGTCGTTAGAGGCGACTAAAAGGGTTTGACCTCCATATTTCCAAATTCTTCCGAAGAGCGAGTCAATTGGGGAAGGGCGCCTTATGTGGTGCATTGTGTCCATTGTGCCTTGAGACCTTTAGCCAGCTTTCTCGTTGTCGCATTGCCATCCCGCTTGTTCTCCATATCTTGGATGAGGATACATGCCTGGGTGCGATTTCCACCGTGCGCTGTGCAGTGTTGCTTTTTGCGGAGACAACGACCGTGGACTTCCTTGCACCTAATATCCAGCACGGTAGCCAGTCTGTTGTGGTGGGGCCACCATGTATCCTGTTGGTTGTAGCCCCCTGACAACACAGGGATCGCTCTGCTGATGCCTGCACCATTAACTCTGCATGTATGCCAAGGAGTAGATGCCTATCTCCCTGGGGCATTGGGACTCCCAGCAGTGGTCATCCTGCCAGATGGCCCTTGCTGGGGCTGGGTGGCACCTGTGGGGAAGGCCCTTGGTCGGAGTGGGTGGCATCAGGGCGGATGACCCGCAATGAAGCGTGATACATCAGTTCTTGCTGGTGGCCAGCCAACAGCAGTCTCTAAGCATTCCCGGGCTCAGTTCAACTCTCAGAAATACGATCCCAAATCATTCCCCTCCTTGGCCACACCGTGGGAGGAGCATAAGACTCAGGATGGCAGTGACACTTACTCACCCTGGTTCCTAGTTTGTACGAGAGGTGACGGGAAGTCTTACGTGGCAACAAAGCCTCAATTCTTCGTAGAACATTTAGAGGACAAGTTTCGGGAGTTGGAGGGCTTGTCCAAAATGTGCTCTGGGTCAGTATTTGTAAAAACGGCATCCTCTGCCCAGTCACGAAGGTTACTTGTTTGTGACAAGTTGGGGGGATGTTTCAGTTACCACCACGCCCCATAAGAGTTTAAATATGGTCCAGGGTATTATTTTCCATAGGGATCTCCTTTTGCAGTCTGATGACAAGCTGCGCACCAATTTAGAGCGTCGATGTGTTCATTTCGTCTGGCATGTTCATCGGGGACCGAAAGATAATCAGATTGCTACCGGTGCCTTCATCTTGGCCTTCGAGGGTGATACATTACCGGAGAAGGTAAAGGTGACGGTCTACCGCTGCAATGTCAAGCCCTATATCCCTCCCCCAATGCGGTGCTTTAAGTGCTGAAAGTTTGGCCATGTCTTCCCGCTGTACTTCCAGTCTCACATTTCAAAATTGCAGATGCCTATCACATCCCAATACTCCCCCGCCTCCCATCTGTGTCAACTGCGGAGAGCATCATTCACTTTGCTCGCCAGACTGCAGGATCTTACAGAAAGAGCGGAAAATCATGGAATATAAGACCCTGGACCAACTGACCTATACTGAGGCTAAGACGAAATATGAATGACTCCATCCTGTGCGCATGACTTCCTCATATACCGCTACTACGACAACCGTGATAGCCCCATCAGTTCAGCGAATTCCAGTTGGCTCACCAAGCCACACAGCTCCACATGCCCCCTTGCCCATGGGGGGCACTATACACCCTGTTGCTCCTGCGCCACCTACCTCAGGAGCAACACCCCTCTACCCATCGGGGACGTCCATCCCCACTTCTAAGACACAGAAGTGTCCAACTTCTTAGGGTCCTCTCACTCGCAAGGGGTCCCTTGGGTCCCTCCCTTCCCAGGTTTCCACAAGTGGGAAGGATGACGCCCAGCAGTGGCATAAGTGCCCACAACCAGCTGGTTTTAGGGCTTCGCGATCCTCCTCCGTCCCGGAGACTGAATCGGTGAAGCCCTCCCAGCCAGTCAAACCCAAGGAGCAGCGAGAAAAGTCCAAGAACAAGACGTCTAAGATGAAGGAACTTGCGGTGGCACCCACCCCACTGCAAGCTACAAGCTCTGCGTCTGAGGCGAGGTAGATATTCTGGCGTCCGCTGAGGACCTAGATCTCCCTAGACTCTCAGACACAATGGATGTCACTTGCACAGGTACTCAATCAGTGGCAGCAGCTGACCCAGTGGTGTAATCTGCTTCATCGGTCCCTTCACGCCTTTCTCGGCCATGGACGGTGTCATCCTTCAGTGGAACTGCAGCGGTTTTTTCTACCATCTTGCTGAGCTCTGACAACTTCTCAGCCTTCACCCTTTCCTCTGCATTGCTCTTCAGGAAACTTGGTTTCCGGCAATGCGAACCCCCGCCCTCCGTGGCTATCGGGGTTATTATAGGAAATGGGCAGCTTATGAGAGGGTATCTGGTGGCGTCTGCATCTATGTCGTTCACTCCCTTTACAGAGTGTCTGTCCCTCTACAAACATCTTTAGAGGCTGTCACTGTTCGGGTGTGCATGCCTCTGGCTGTTACTGTCTGCAGTCTCTACCTTCCACCGGATGGTGATGTCCCGCAGCATGTCCTGGCTGAGCTGATACCCCAATTGCCGCCACCTTTTCTGTAACTGGGCGACTTCAACGCCCATAACCCTCTGCGGGGTGGATTAGTGGCAACAGGTCGAGCCAGCATCGTTGAGCAAGTATGGGCACGGCCCGACCTTTCTCTTTTAAATACTGGTACTTTCACACAATTCAGTGTGGTGCATGGCATGTACTCGGCCATCAATCTTCCGATCTGCAGCCCTAGCCTATTACCATCTGTCCAATGGAGTGTGCATGACGACTTGTGTGGTAGTGACCATTTTCTGTCACTGCCTCAGCGTCACTCTTCTGGGCGCCCTGCAGATGGGCTATGAATAAGGCTGACTGGGACCTCCATTGCCACTATTGAGCCTGCTTCCAATGGCACCATCGGTGCTGTGGTTCACTCAGTCACCATCGGCATCGTTACTGCCGCAGAAACTTCCATTCCCTGTTCTTCTGCGTCCCCTCGGTGGAAGACTGTGCCTTGGTGGTCGCCCGAGATCGCTGAGGCGATTAAAGATCGCAGGCGGGCACTCCGGTGTCACAAGCGGCATCCCTCATTGGAACACCTCATCGCCTTGAAACGGCTCCGTGCGCGAGCCCGCCGCCTCATTCGCCGATGTGAGCAGGGGTGCTGGGAAATGTATATCTCCACCAGCCATGAGGTAAGGCATTGGGAGCAGGGGTTGTGTAATGATGGACGAGTATATTGTGTAGGTTCGGTGGATGGCGGAATACCATGGTAGGAGGGGTGGGAAGGATAGCGGATAGGACATTTCTAATTTCAGGGTACGACGGGAGGTAATCGAAACCCTGGCGGAGAATATAATTCAGTTGCTCCAGTCCCAGGTGGTACTGAGTTACGAGGGGAATGCTCCTCTGTGGCCGGACTGTGGGAGGTGGTGGGAGACTGGAAAGATAAGGCACAGGAGATTCGTTTTTGTACAAGGCTGGGAGGATAATTACGGTCAGTGAAGGCTTCAGTGAGACCCTCGGTATATTTAGAGAGGGACTGCTCATCACTGCAGATGCGACGACCATGGATGGCTAGGCTGTACGGAAGGGACTTCTTGGTATGAAACGGGTGGCAGCTGTCGAAGTGGAGGTGTTGCTGGTGGTTAGTAGGTTTGATATGGATGGAGGTACTGATGTAGCCATCTGAGAGGTGGAGGTCAACATCTAGGAAGGTGGCTTGTTGGGTTGAGTTGGACCTGGTGAAGCAAATGGGGCTGAAGTTGTTGAGGTTCTGGAGGAATGTGAATAAGATGTTCTCACCTTCAATCCAGATAGCAAAGATGTCATCAGTGAATCTGAACCAGGCGAGGGGTTTAGGATTCTGGGTTTTTAGGAAGGATTCCTCTAGATGGCCCATGAATAGGTTAGCATAGGATGGTGGCATGTGGGTGCCCATAGCCGTACCGCGGATCTGTTTGTAGGTAATGCCTTCAAAAGAGAAGTAATTGTGGGTGAGGATATAGTTGGTCTTGGAGACTAGGAAGGAGGTTGTTGGTTTGGAATCCATTGGGCGCCTGTAAAGGTAGTGTTCAATAGCAGTAAGGCCATGGGCATTAGGAAAGTACAGGGAGGTGGCATAAATAGTGACTAGCAGGCACCGTGTGGTAAAGGGAAAGGAACTGTGGAGAGTAGGTTGAGGAAATGGTTGGTATCTTTTATATAGGAGGATAGGTTCCGGGTAAGTTACAATAAACAGAGTATTCCTATTCTTGGCCAATTCTCTGCCCCAGTAACCTACGAGTCAGAAGTCTGATCACTATTTGGATTAGATGCTTTTAAGCTGTTAAGTTTTGCCTCTTCAGATAACTTGAAATTAGCGTCTAAACAAGTGCCTTAGATGCGTTAAGTTTTGAATTTTTCTCTTTGTTCTCTTATGAATTGGGGTGTGCCAAAAATTTTCAAGCACACATTATCGTGAAGCATTCTGCTCAGCCTCCTTTTCTTCCGGGCCCGTGTGGTCTCAATGGCACTCAGGGAACAAGTCAAAGATGAATTACATTGCCTCAAGAAATCTGGTGTTTGGTCTATTACTTAAAGTGAATCGTCTGCCCCCTTAGTTATAGTAAAGAAACCATTCAGCCTGTTGTGCCTCTGCAGCGATTTTAAAGTTTCTGAAATGCTCAACCTATAGTGGATACATACCCGATACCACATCTGGATGAACTCTGTGCAAAGTTATCAGGTGGTGAACATGTCTCAAAAACTGACTTCTCAGATACTTGTTTACAACACCCTGTAGATACAGAGACACGTCTATCAGTTCTCGATACCCCTTTTGTGCTGTACCAATATTTATGGTTGCCTTTTGGAGTCATTAGTGCTCCCACTATTTTTGAACATTTTTTGGAACAACTTGGAGCATCTGTGCCAGATTGTGGAAACTACAGTATTTGGTTGGTTGGTTGGTTTTGAGGAAGGAGACCAGACAGCGTGGTCATCGGTCTCATCGGATTAGGGAAGGATTGGGAAGGAAGTCGGCCGTGCCCTTTCAGAGGAACCATCCCGGCATTTACCTGGAGTGATTTAGGGAAATCACGGAAAACCTAAATCAGGATGGCCGGACGCGGGATTGAACCGTCGTCCTCCCGAATGCGAGTCCAGTGTCTAACCACTGCGCCACCCCGCTCGGTACAGTATTTGGATGACATTGTAGTTCCCTGTGCCTTCTATGAGGAACATTTTAAAAATCTCCCTACCCTTTTTTTTATTTCCTTCAAGTGGCTGAGATAAAGTGTAATTGAGAAAAATGTCAATTTTTTCAACCTTCTGTCTTTTATCCTGGGCTTGAATTTTCTTGAAGGGGTCTCAAATCCCTGCAACAACATGTTTCTGCAATTGTGTTGCTTCCTTGCCCTATGTCAGTTGAAGAACTTCAGGTCTTTTAGGCAAAGTCGCCTACTACCATAAATTTTTGCCTGGGGCAGTGACAGTCCAGCAGCTGTTACATCTGTAGCTGCACAGAGGGTCTCAGTTTTGCTGGTTTCTGGCTTGTGACACCACATTTTCCACCATTAAGACCATTTGAGTTGGCACCCAGCTTAGTAATGCACCAACCAGGCCTTCACTTGGTCCTTGTGATGGACATTTCACAATACATGTTGGGGGTGGTACTGGTCCATAGATGTCACGATGGCTCAGAGTGGCCTATTGCATATGCCTCAAAAACGCTGACTACTTCTCAGTCAGAAGTATTGTGTATGCTGTGAATACATTCCATGTTTATATCTGTGGTACCAAATTTCACCTGGTCACGGGTCACAAACGATTGTTTCCTTGTTCCGTCCTTCTACATCGTTACCAGATAAAGCAGCACATCGCATTCAGTGTTGGGCTCTTTTTCCTTTCGTGGTTAAACTGTGAGATTTATTTGTGCCCTACAAATCAATAAGCAAATGCGTACGCTTTGTCCTTCCTGCTGGCTGGTCCGGACTCAGTATTTCATCAGGAGGAATTGCTTTGTTTCCACTGCAGATGGTTGATGGTTTATCTATAACTAGCACACGGATCACGAAGGCTGTAGCTTCGGATCTCATTTTGTGGAAAGTCATAACATTGGTACAACACGGTTGTCCAGATTCGACACCTTCTCGTGTGTTCGACCCCTTTGTAGTTACTATGTATTTCGACATACTTTCTGTTGTGGGTGTTATTCTGCTTTGACATGTATCGCTTGGCCTCTTGGGTAGTGATCTCCTCAGTGCTTCCTTCGGAAGTTCTCTGTTTATTACATGCAGGTCATTGGAATGTATCACATACGAAAGTGTTGGCCCGTCAACACATCTTTTGGCCTGGCTTGGACTGTAATGTTACCCACCTGGTTGCCTCCTGTTCAGTGTGCAAAACACAAAGCAGCGCCCAGACCGTCGTCATCCCTTGGCCTGCGCTGTGGCATATGTGGGATTGTAGAAGTGTGGATTTTGATGTGGACGTTAGTCTCCATTGCTCAGCTGGAGAAGTGCAAGTCTTCTTCGTCTCCTCTCGCGAGGAATGGATGCCTTTGGTCACTCCCTTCCCAGGTTCCTACTAGTGCCGAAGCTGATGCCTGCCAGTGGCTGAAGCAACCACAGTTAGCTGGTTGTAGAGCTTCACGCTCCTCCTCAGTCCCTGAGACTGAACCAGTGAAGCCCTCCCAGCCGGACAAACCTAAGGAGGACCCAGATCTCGCTGGGCCCTCTCACACAATAGATATCGATTGCACAGGTACTGATCTGGTGGCAGCTGGTGACCCTGAGGTGTAACTGGCTCATTGAATGTTCCATGCCTTCCCAGTCTCACGATCGTGTAATCTTCCAGTGGAAGTGCGGCGGTTTTTCCACCACCTGGTTGAACTACAGCAACTGTTAAGCTTTACACCTGCTTTCTGCATTGCCCTTCAGGAAACCTGGTTCCCGGCAATGCGGACCCCTGCTCTCCACAGCTATAAGTGTTGCTCTCCGCAGCTATAAGTGATATTACAGGAACCGTAGCAACTATAATAGTGTTAGGTGGGGTTTGCGTCTATGTTCTGAACTCAGTATGTAGTGAACCTGTGCCCCTTCAAACCCCCCTTGAAGCTCTGGCTGTCAGAATGACGACGACGCAGGAAATAACTGTCTGCGATGTATATCTTCCTCCAGACGTTGCAGTGCCCCTGAAGGTATTGACTGCCCTGATTGATCAGCTCTCTAAACCTTTTCTACTTTTGGGAGATTTTAACACCCGTAACCCTGTTGTGGGGTGGTGCCTGCTTACTGTCCGAGGTAGGGAGGTCGAAAATTTGCTGTCACAACTCGACCTGTGCCTCTTAAATACAGGTACCCCCATATATTTCAGTGTGGCACATGGCACACATTCGGCACTGATCTCTCGGTTTGCAGTTCTGGCCTTCTCCCATCTGTCCACTGGAGAGCACATGATGACCTGTGTGGTAGTGACCACTTCCCCATCTTCCTGTCACTCACCTGATGTCATACCCATGGACACCTACCCAGATAGGCTTTAAACAAGCCAGACTGGAAAGCCTTCACTTCTTGCTGTCACCACTAAATCTCCGCCACATGGTGCCATCGATGTTGTGGTTGAGCAGGTCACCACAACGATCCTTTCTGCAGCCTAAAATGCGATCCATTTTCTTTGGGTGCCCCCCGCAGAAGACAGTCCTTTGGTAGTCGCCGGAAGTTGCTGAGGCAATTAAAGGGTGTCAACGAGCTCTACAACAACAAATGACACACTTCCCTAGAGCACATAATAGCCTGTAAGCAATTCCATGCCCACGTTTGCCAGCTTATAAAACAACGGAAACAGAAGTGTTGCGAGAGGTGAGTGTCGACCATTGGGTGCCATATGTACCTTCCCAAGTCTGGAGGAAGGTCCGGCGTCTTTTTGTGTACCAGACCCCAACAGGTGTCCCCGCCATTAACATAACTGGCGTGTTATCTACTGATGCAAATGCAATTGCTAACGACTTTGCTGAGCCCTATGCTCTAGCCTGTGTGTTGGAGAACTACCCCACCCTTTAGCACCCTTAAACGGCAGGTAGAAAGGAAAGTCCTCTCATTCACTTCACGCCACAGTGCACCCTATAACGCTCCATTTACAGAGTAGGAACTTCTCAGTGCCCGGCCAGATCAGATCGACAGTCAGATGATTAACCATCTCTCGTTTGACTACAAGCGACATTTCCTCGTCATCTTCAGTCGGATCTGGTGAGATGGCGTCTTTCCAACGCAATGGCGTGTGTGTTGGCGTGTGTGTGTGTTGGCGTGTGTGTGTGTTGGCGTGTGTGTGTGTTGGCGTGTGTGTGTGTTGGCGTGTGTGTGTGTTGGCGTGTGTGTGTGTTGGCGTGTGTGTGTGTTGGCGTGTGTGTGTGTTGGCGTGTGTGTGTGTTGGCGTGTGTGTGTGTTGGCGTGTGTGTGTGTTGGCGCGTGTGTGTGTTGGCGCGTGTGTGTGTTGGCGCGTGTGTGTGTTGGCGCGTGTGTGTGTTGGCGCGTGTGTGTGTTGGCGCGTGTGTGTGTTGGCGCGTGTGTGTGTTGGCGCGTGTGTGTGTTGGCGCGTGTGTGTGTTGGCGCGTGTGTGTGTTGGCGCGTGTGTGTGTTGGCGCGTGTGTGTGTTGGCGCGTGTGTGTGTTGGCGCGTGTGTGTGTTGGCGCGTGTGTGTGTGTTGGCGCGTGTGTGTGTGTTGGCGCGTGTGTGTGTGTTGGCGCGTGTGTGTGTGTTGGCGCGTGTGTGTGTGTTGGCGCGTGTGTGTGTGTTGGCGCGTGTGTGTGTGTTGGCGCGTGTGTGTGTGTTGGCGCGTGTGTGTGTGTTGGCGCGTGTGTGTGTGTTGGCGCGTGTGTGTGTGTTGGCGCGTGTGTGTGTGTTGGCGCGTGTGTGTGTGTTGGCGCGTGTGTGTGTGTTGGCGCGCGTGTGTGTGTTGGCGCGCGTGTGTGTGTTGGCGCGCGTGTGTGTGTTGGCGCGCGTGTGTGTGTTGGCGCGCGTGTGTGTGTTGGCGCGCGTGTGTGTGTTGGCGCGCGTGTGTGTGTTGGCGCGCGTGTGTGTGTTGGCGCGCGTGTGTGTGTTGGCGCGCGTGTGTGTGTTGGCGCGCGTGTGTGTGTTGGCGCGCGTGTGTGTGTTGGCGCGCGTGTGTGTGTTGGCGCGCGTGTGTGTGTTGGCGCGCGTGTGTGTGTTGGCGCGCGTGTGTGTGTTGGCGCGCGTGTGTGTGTTGGCGCGCGTGTGTGTGTTGGCGCGCGTGTGTGTGTTGGCGCGCGTGTGTGTGTTGGCGCGCGTGTGTGTGTTGGCGCGCGTGTGTGTGTTGGCGCGCGTGTGTGTGTTGGCGCGCGTGTGTGTGTTGGCGCGCGTGTGTGTGTTGGCGCGCGTGTGTGTGTTGGCGCGTGTGTGTGTTGGCGCGTGTGTGTGTGTGTGTGTGTCTCTGTGTATTGCTATTTGCACCTTGTACTATCTTTGGCCTGGCGCTTATAGTTCCGGCTGTGCGGTGTGCGAGCAGTTGTTCAGTTGGCGTGGAGCAGTGAGCAAATCACCGAGACGCGTAGTTTGGCCGAGGCCGCTGGCGGCATCCATGTGGCGTCAGAATGTGTTGTGCCGTTCCCATTGCTACGAGGTCCGTGGCTCACCGATCCTGGACGTGAAGGTTGAGTTTTGACTTAATCTACCAGCAAGACTGTTCACATTGTGTCATTTGGATTACATTGTCGGCTGTTGGGACATTCCCGCGAGCAACGTGTGTTTTCGAGTTGTCAAATTTTAGTCACCCTCTGGTGGAGTTTTTGTACTTAGTTATTTTGGATTGAAGTGCACCAGCGGAATCTTCTGCCTTCTGGCCATTAACGATCCGGTTACCTGCCCTGGCTATTGACGTAAATTCAGGCAGTGTATTTTCGTCGTCATGTTGTCACTGTCCAGCACGGTGTGTAGTTTGACAGCTGAATGTATAACTGGTTGTGGGCGCCAATGCTTTCTACGTTGTTTCATTGAACTCCCTGTTGAGTGCTGGTCGAGTGGAGCAGAAGTTACCTTGTCGGTGCGTTCTTTGACTGACTGTTGGTTCGGTTGTCGTCGGATCGAGAATGGTTGGGCCGTCTGTCTGTCTCACTTAAGTGTCGTTAGTGTTTGAATTCCTGGCCAACCCTTGGAAACTTCTGAGTGCCGTTGGGTGGTAGTGCCTTTTCTCATTTGTTCTTGTTGTTTGTATTTGTATGGCTTCCAGCCGATTGTTCAATTAATGTTGTTTTGCCCTTAAGGTGTAAGATTGTTTGGGCCTTCAGCCTAATTGAAAGAACTGATTTAAGATAAGGACTTCTGCCTTTTAAATTCCTGATTTTGGTTTGAGTCTTAAGTTATTGGCTTTCAGCCGATTTTAGATTAAGGTGGTCTTGCCCTTAAGGCATGAGATTGTATTGCGCATTCAGCCTGTAATTAAGTTCCAAAAATTAATGGTGTGTTTTTTTAAAAAAATTCTTGGCTCTTGTAATCTTTGGTCAAATAAATAGTTGTATGTTGGACTGTAACTGACAGTCACGTATTTTGGCCCCTTTCCACAATTTAGGCTACCTGTCCTGTCCTGTCCTGCGGGTTTAGCAGGGTGTCTCAATGTGGATAGCTACCAGCCCTTCAGCCTCACCATCTTTCTTTGTAAGCTGCTGGAATGTATGGTGTGTTGGCGGTTGGGTTGGGTCCTGGAGCCACATGGCGTATTGGCTCCATGTCAGGGCAGCTTCCATCAAGGTCACTCTACCACTGATAATCTTGTGTCCCTCGAGACTGCCGTTCGAACAGCCTTTTCCAGACGCCAGCATCTGGTTTCTGTCTTTTTTGACTTACTTAAAGCATAAAACATGACCTGGCGACATCAGGTCCTTACCACATTGTACAAGTGGAGTCTCCGGGGCTCGCTCCCGATTTTTATCCAGAACTTCCTGTCACTCTGTACTTCCCATGCTAAAGTCGGTGCCTCCCCTTATTCAGGAGAATGGCGTTCCACAGTTCTCTATATCGAGTGTCTCTCTATTTTTAGTGGCTATTAATGGTCTAGCAGCAGCTGTAGGGCTGCAGGTCTCACCTACTCTGTATGCGGATGACTTCTGCATTTTATACTGCTCCTCCAGCACTGGTGTTGCTGAGCGGCACCTACAGGGAGCCATTCACAAGGCGCAGTCATGGGCTATAGCCCACGGCTTCCATTTTTCAGCCGCGAAGTCATGTGTCGTGCATTTGTCAGCGTCGCGCTGTTCATCCAGAACCAGAACTTTACATTAATGAAGATCCACTCACTGTAGTGGAAACATATTGATTCTTGGGGCTGGTTTTCGATGCCTGATTGACTTGGCTACCTCACCTTCATCAGCTTAAGCGGAATTGCTGGTAGCATCTGAATGCCCTCCGCTGCCTGAGCAACACTAACTGGGGTGCAGATTGCTCTATGCTGCTGCAGCTCTACAGAGCCCTTTTTCAATTCCGCGTTGACTATGGGAGTCTGGTTTACAGTTCAGCGGCACCCTCAGCGTTGGTTTTACTCGACCCAGTGTACCACTGTGGCATTCGCCTAGTGATGGGAGCTCGTAGGAAGAGTCCGGTGACCAGTGTTCTGGTGGAGGCCGAAGTCCCTCCGTTGAAGATTAGGCACGTACAACTGCTCGCCAGTTACGTTGCACACATTTGTAGTTCTCCTGCAGATCCAAATTACTGAATCCTTTCCCCAACCACGGTGGATCAACTCACGCTTCGGCGGCCCAAGTCGGGGCTTACGATAGTGATTCGCATCCGGTCGCTTCTGTCTCAACTGGTGTCCTTCCCTTTACAACCTCTCCTCGAGGTCCATTCACGTACACCTCTGTGGTGTACACCTAGGCCACAGATTCTTCTGGACCTTTCGCATGGCCCTAAGAACTCGGTTAACCCTGTGGCTCTCCGCTATCACACGTATCTGAGCCACGAAGTGATTTACACTGACGGCTCAATGGCTGACAGTCACATAGGCTTTGCGTATGTTCGTGGAGGACGTATTGAACAGCACTCCTTGCCACATGGCTGCAGTGTTTTCACTGGAGAGCTAGTGGCCATATCTTGTGCTCTTGAGTACATCCATTCGTGCCCTGATGAGTCATTTCTCCTGTGTACTGACTCCTAGAGCAGCCTACAAGCTATAGACCAGTGCTACCCTTGCCATCCTTTGGTAGTGTTTATTCAGGAGTCCATCTATGCCCTGGAGTGGTCCCGTCATTTGGTGGTGTTTGTGTGGACCCCAGGTGACATCGGAATCCCAGGCAGTGAACTTGCCGACAGGTTGGCCAAACAGGTCCAAACGGGCTACACGGAAACCACTTCTGGGAATGGGAATATCCAAAACTGACCTGTGTTCTGTCGTATACCACAGTGTTTTTCGGCTTTGGGAGACGTAACAGCATAACAGTAAGCACAACAAACTGCGTGTCATTAAAGAGACTACGAATGTATGGAAGTCTTCCACACAGTCCTCTCACAGGAAATCAGTTGTTCCCTGCCAGCTCCAAATTGGCCACGATTACCTCCTCCAACGTGAGGACCCACCTTGGTGTTGCTGTGGCTTACAAATGATGGTTGTCCACCTCTTGCTGGACTGCCCACTTTTAGCCGCTCTGCAGCGGACTTTTAACTTTCCCAGCACCCTACCTTCGGTGTTGGGTGACCGTGCCTCAACAGCGGCTTTAGTTTTACATTTTATTTGTGAGGCTGGGTTTTATCATTTGATCTAAGTTTTAGTGCATGTCCTTTTTCCTTCTGTGTCCTGCACCCTAGTGCTTTTAGGCTGGAGGTTATAATGTGTTGCAGAGTGGCTGGCTTTTCTCCTTTTTATTCTCATGGTCAGCCAGCCATGGTAATCTGCTTTGTTTTGATCTCTTCTACGTGTTTCTTGCATCTCTGTGGTTTTCTTGTCCGATTTTGTCCATTTTAGTGTTTGTTGCTCTTCTGTCATTCTTGTGGTTTCCTCCTTTTTTCCACTTGTGTTTTGTATGTCTCGATTATTTTACTCCCACCCTTGTGGAATTATTTTAATCGGAACGAGGGACCGATCACCTAGCAATTTGGTGCCTCCTCCCCTCCCCTCCTTTTAAATCAACCAACCAATCCCATGTGTGTGGAATATATTTAATTTTTATTGGCTTTAGTGATCTGTTTCTGTATGTGCACCCTTTCTAGCTTTTAAGTTGATGCTCTCTCTCTCTCTCTCTCTCTCTCTCTCTCTCTCTCTCTCTCTCTCTCTCTCTCTCTCTTTTATTTTAAAAAAGATTTGGCTACGTGTTTGTGACTTATAACATTTCCTGTGTTTTTCGCAGTTACTTAAAATATGTGGATGTTAATTTCAGGTTGAAGTCCCTGCTTAGGTGTGTTAGTCATTACCCAGTTTTGTTTTTCTTTGGGAGCTAGATACTCTCAAACAGCTTCCCTGCTATCTATCTTTTCCAGTATGGGCATTGAAGTACCCTTACATTGGATAGTTCATTACAGGGGACCCCAGCAGTTTTCAAATTTTTCTGGTTCTTTTAGTGTCTGCATTTATTGCAGTATGACAATTTATTAGTGTAATGTATGTTTGTGCATCACTTGATGAGTAAAAATCTTTGAATGAATTTACTATTGTCCTACTTAACAATGAATCTTGTTGCCAGGTGTGGCCAGTGCCTTTTTCAGTTGGAGTCCAGCTTTTCTTGCCTTTGATAATCCTATATCTCTCTGATTCTATAACGTCGTCATCAGTGTATACAGTTTCTTGAAGAGCTATGAGGCGTATTTGGTATTTGTCTAATACTTAAATTAATTGTTTTAGTCCTTAGTGTTTTCAAAAGTGATTTTATGTTTAGGGTGCATGAAGAAGTATTTCTTTTTTGTTCTTAGTTTCATATAAAGCTTCCAGAACACTGACTGTATCACATTTCATGTTTTCTGGGCTTCCCAGAATCGGGCGGCTGGTTTCTGAAACAGTTTTTCTGTTTTAGATTACCTCCTGTGGTCCTTGCATATGGAGATATTTATATCACATACAAACAAACAAAAAAAAATTGCTGTTCTTGTTGGGGAATGGGTCTGTGCCAATTCACATTTAAAACTTGAGATTCTGAGTCTCAGAGCACTATTTCAACTGCCCAGACGTGGTACAGATGCTGAACAAATATCACGCGATCTGGTTACAGACACATTTGGATTTTAATATGTTGCTTTTATATTATCTCTAAAAATAGGTTTGGCAGTTCTCTCGCACCAGCGCTCTTCATCTCCTCCACTGCTGTTGAGGTCTTCACTGTGCCACTGGCAAGGGGCCCTCACAAGGAATCATCGCCTGGGCCAGGTGAACTAGGGATGGCTGTTACCGTTGAAACAACCAGTTTTTGCTTATATCACCCACCCTCCCTGATGCCAGTTTAACCTGGGTGTTAAAACCACTCAGAATAATCAGTTTCTGGAAAGACAGATTTTTTGTTTTTATTCCTGTTATTTCCTGTAATAAATGTAGAAATTGGCTCAGTTAGTTTCAGGATACATAAATCAGAATACTAAACTAACTAGGCAAATAAAAAGAAAATGGTTCATCTACCATTTGCTGCCTTTCTTGAAAAGTAATAGCTGGCTGAATACTACAAAAAATCATTAGTATTCACTTAATTGATTCTACATTTTTGAAACTGTGCTCAAAAATCATGTTGTAATCAAGGATCCTACCACTATTTGGACATTAGGAATAGTCAATGCTAAATGGTGAAAACTGAGGTTGAAGAACTCTATTTTTTTGTGTTAATTTGTCCATTTTCAAGGGCTACAAACAGATAAAGGCCTGTTATGTAGACACAGGCAACAGTTCAGCTACTTTGTTTTTATTGAAAAACAGTGAATGAATTGTTAAATTTTCTCCTGCAATGCAAGTTTGTTGTGGCTCCTCCTGTTCTTAATCTTTTAAAAGCAACGGAGCATTGTACTTCATTGGTGCCACAGTTCGTAAAATATTTCCAGACTAGGGATGGTGCCATTCTGTAATACAGCTGATGTCTGATGACGACAGTGTGAAACTACCATACAGTGGGGGCAAGTATCGCACACTCGGGTACATTTTTTGTTGCAGCAGTGCTGTACCAATTCTCATGCCGTGCTTGTTGCTTGCTTCAGTCAGCATTGTTATTAAAATAGCACTGATCGCTTTTCCCATTTCTGTAATAATGCAATATTTCAAAGCAATGAAAATTTTATGAAAAAAAATGGCTGTTTTTTTAAAAAAGGCTTATTTGAAAACCAAACATTTTAACACTGCTGGTATGGCTAATTGGTATTTCGGTTTTTTAATAAGTTATTAGTAAAAATTAAAAAAAAACAAATGCTATAACAGAAACCAAACAAATACTAAAAGAATACTGCTATCAGTTTTAACTGGTCGGATTTTCCCATGCTTAAAGCAAACTAAGATTTCTTTTACGGGTTGTTATTTCTCTCCCTCCTCCTTTCTCAACCAAGGTTGGGAATCACTATTTGTTTATTTTTTCTGAAACTTATCCTGGATTATAAGACAGCGTGAGGTCTTCAGGTAGAAAGACAGAGTTGAATAGCACATGATGGGACATAATTTTATCATGGAATAATTACTCTGACTGTAACTGTCAGAAACTGAGTATTACCTTGTGGTATTTATGTTATGTTCAAATTGTTCTCATTACTATTTTGACACTTGGAAGCTCCAGTTAGAAGTTGTAGAGTAGAATCTGATGAGATGCTATGTTGTGTTGGTCTAATGTTCCTTCAGAAGTCCAGAAGATTGCCACACTTGTAGGATCTCCAGCCAAGTACCTTTGTCACTGAAGAGTTACATACTGATTATCGTTTTCAGTTGGCAGGGAAGATAGTGTATCGTTGTATGTGTAATGGTGTCAGGGGTGCGGATGCCATTATTAGCCAGAATGGATGTTTCCGCCTCAGAATGGCTTGAGTAGGAGCTGATAGCTGTTTGCTGCCAGTACCATGGCGAGTGTGGAATCAGTAGAGGCCATGCAGTAATAACATTCTTTACTCTGCAAGCCTTACATGCAGAGGGGTGTGCGTGCGTGCGTGCGTGTGTGCATGTGTGCGTGCGTGCGTGCACGTCATCCTTTGGTGGCATCACCTCAGGGCTTGGTACCATCATGTCAAGTGGCTGCACTTAGGCCAGAAGCTAGCTGATGATGCTGCTCGGCAAATGTGAAGCTGCTCAGTCCCATATAGGATTGTCTCTGTAGTCAGAAGTTCCAGAACCAGTATAGTATTAATTACAGGTATTGCCAGGGCTCAGCAGCGGGTATTTATAGACCCTTTGCCCAGCTATGTTATGACAGCACGCTGCCTTCATTTATGTATGTGACCGTGGCAGTTCAGAGTTGTTCCATGGCAAGTGGAAATTGAACCTACCACTGCAGCGGAATGTGGTCTTGCACATGATGAGCCACCAGTATTATAGCACCCGACAGCAGGATTTTGTAGCCAGCTCACCTGTCCACCCCTCAATGGGCTGTGAAGTCTGGTCTGTGGTTGTTGCCGCAACTTACAGTAGCTTCTTTCAGGGCTGGCTTGTTCCAATTTCAGTGTATAGTGGTCAATAAAATGTTAATAAATATCTGAAGTGTAATTGTCCCCTTTCAGGAGTCTTGTGATGAGGTACTTTACGTACCACTATTTTTTTCATTTCCACAACTATCTTTCCATAACAGCATTGCTTCTCTCGCTTTAGAACTGGATAGTGTGGACTATCCAAAACAATTATTCTGAAGCTGAGCCAGATAGTTGAAAGTGTTACAGATAAAGGCAAACTGTTGCTGTCACTGATCCCATATTCCTTCCATTTCAACTAAGTCATCTGTCATCATAGTTTTTATGTCCTCGAGACCCAAATTTCTCATAATAATCTGCCACATGGTATGTATGTCAGTTGTGCAATCGGGACAAATGCTACAGATGTGTCTGCATTCGTGATGGCACACTAAGAAAAACTGTTTTAATCCATTGTAACAAGCTAATTATTTTATCGGGGGGATTCAGTAGGCTGCACACGAATTGAAGCAACTGACAGAAACAGTCGAAATATGGATAATTTTGGAATAAGAACTTATGGTCTTGGAAGTCTTCCTGAGGCAGTGATAGTTGTAAAATGTAAGGAACAAAGTCAGTCAATGCATGTATGCCGTTAAGTTCAGCAACATAGTGTACTGTTTCTGTGTACGTACATACGCTTACCGTTAAGCGCATTCTGCTGTTGTCATACCGTTAAGATGTTGTGTATAAGTTGTTGCGTATGTACATCTGGTTTTTATTCATGTGCTTAAAGACAAGTGGATTGCTTACATTTCAATGTTGCTGTGGATTGGTGGTCTACACTGTGACATTGCTAGAAGTAACTGCAGTTTTTGTGATACGTACAGTGCTTTGCAAAATGGAATGGTATGCATCTGCAGAACTGAGACATGTATTTCCTGTATTGCAGAGCGACTGGCAGTGAATACAATGCTCAACACTTTTACCGCACTCAGTATCTGAACAGATCTCGACCACAGCTGTGAACATTCTTACCGTTCACCACCTGGTTGGGGAGACAGGAGCCTTACATTCAATGTGTCACGCGAGCCACCCTTACTTGATTAACTGGTATATGGAAGAACAGTCATCAAGCAGCACACATGCTGACACTCGTAACATACAGGGTGGCGCTCGATAAGTCACCTGATTTGTTTCATGAATAATACATTTGTTGAATGAGATTTTCACTCTGCAGCGGAGTGTGCGCTGATCTGAAACTTCCTGACAGATTAAAACTGGTGCCAGACTGTGACTCGAACTCGGGATCTTTGCCTTTCATGGGCAAGTGCTCTACCAACTGAGGCAAAGGCAAAGGTCCCGAGTTCGAGTCTCGGTCCGGCACACAGTTTTAATCTGCCACGAAGTTTCAACACATTTGTTGTGGAATAATCGGGTCTACTGCCAGATGTTTGTGTCGCTCTGGCACGATATTTCGGCCACATAACTAGTTGCCTTCTTCAGGTGCTACCTGAGACTGCCGTGCTGGAGGATCTTGTCCAGTACTGCCATAGCGACACAAACATCCGGCAGTAGACCCGATTATTCCACATGTCAAGATCTCGCCAGGAAAGCCTGAAGAGCTGAAACACATTTGTTGTTGACAAGATTTGTAATTTATTGATGTAGAAGTAAAGAATACGGCTTGGAAATACAACCTAATGAATCACATGTGCCATATGACTGCTGTTTTGGTTTACAACTTCAAGTGGCACACGTGCATTTGTGACAACTCTCTGACAAATCTTCTGGAATGGTGCGGCATAACGATACTGTGATGGTCCCAAGTTGCACTGCAATTTTGTTTTCTGTGGAACACTTCTCTTTAAGGAACCCCCAAAGGAAGAAGTCACATGGCTTAATGTCTGGGCTGTGGGGCGGCTGTATTCCTCCTCCTGCATAATGTTCTGGAAATCTGTTTGACAATACCCAAAGGCCAAGTCTTTTGCATAGGAACTCAAGCACAATGTTGGCAGTATGGGGGCATTCTACATGCTGCATGAACCAATGTCTGCAGTGGAAGACATGAGACCATGAGTTGAGGAAAGAACTGGTTTTGCAACATGTGTAAATAGCGTTCACCGGTTACTGTAGCATTGAAGAAGAACGGGCCGATGATTCCATGGCTTGACATCACGACCCACACACACACTTTCTCCCCTTAGGTGTCTTTTGTGTGGATTATTTGCCGAGGTTCACGTGCCCAGAATTGAACATTCTGTTTGTTCACAATACCATTCGTGTAAAAATAAGCTTTGTCAGAAAATCATATGTTGTGTTGCGCTGCCTCTTGGTCTTGCTCAATTGCCCACCTTGCAAACTGCAGTATCCGCTCCTTATCTCCCCTAGTAAGCTTGTGTGCCAGTCATCTTGTATGGATACAGGCGAAGGCCAGATTGAATAATTCTTTGTACAGAACGGCTGGAAATTCCTTACTGGGCACTGGCTCTTGTCGATTTACTCAGACTATGTTAAAATCTGCTTCAATGTTTTGCGGCAAACATACAGTACGTGCATGTGGCTGATGACACTCCAAAACAGACTCAGTACCTTCAAATTTTTGATGTAATCTGCATATTGCCTGTGGGCTGGGAGCCCACCGTGTGCTGAAATGAGCACGAAACCTTCACTTTGTCAATGTAACCCTGTCCGTTGCCACGAACAGTAACACAATCTGCCTTTTGTGTGACGGTCAACCGTCCTTCGTCTGCCGTCGTGGCAAACTGAAATGACGGACTCACAATGGAAGCAATGAACTCGCAACGACGTCTGGCATAATTTCCGTGAACTGCGTGAAGTTGTTCGCACAATTTGTAAGTTAGTGCCGCAATAGTATACGTGTAGGATCAAAATTCAATCGGGCGACTTGTCGTGTGCCACCCTGTAGACGTGTCACAAAGTACTGTGTGGTGTGTGCTACTTGAGAACCAGTTGCATCTCTGTCATCATCAGTGAAATCAAAATTTAGGTGCAGTATAATCACCTGTGGGTTCGGGTTTTAGTGCAAATGATTTGGGAGACGGAATGGCAAAATCTCAGTACACACGACAAACTGCGAGCCATTGAGGGGACCGCGAATGTGTGGAAATCCTCGATGAGGGCCTCTCGCAGGGCCTGTGTGGTTCTCTGCCAGCTCCGCATTGGCAATGCCTGGGTGACCCACGGCTACCTCCTGCGCCTTGAAGGACCACCTCAGAGTCGTTGCAGCGCTTGGTTGACAGTGGCCCATATTCTTCTGCTCTGTCCTTTGGCTGCCCTGCGGCTTCATCTTCGGTTGCCGGACTCGTTATCATTGATTTTAGCAGACAGCGCCTTGTCGGCTGATTTGGTTTCACGTTTCATCCGTGGGGGTGGGTTTTATCATTCGATCTGAGTTTTAGTGCCTGTCCTTTGTCCATCTGTGTCCTCCGCCCTAGTGCTTTTAGCGCAGAGGTTTTAATGTGTTGCAGGGTGACTGGCTTTTCCTTTTTATTTTTGTGATCGGCCAGCCACCATAATCTGCTTTCTTGTTTTACTGTCTTCTGTTTCTTGCATCTCTGTTGTTTTCACGTCCTCTTTTGTTCCTTTAGTGTTCGTTGCCTTTCCTTTGTTCTTGTGGTCTTTTCTTTCTTTCCGTTTTGTGTTATATGTCTCGTCTGTTTTATTCTCACACTTGTGGCATTTTTTTTGTTAGGAACGAGGGGCCGATGACCTCGTAGTTTGGTCCCTTTCCCCATCTTTTAAACCAACCGACCAACTGTGGTGCAGATCGCTCTACGCTGGTGCAGCTCTACAGAGCCCTTGTTAAATCCCTCCTTGACTACGGGAGTCTGGTTTATGGTTCGGCTGCGCCCTCAGCGTTGCGTTTACTCGACCCAGTGCACCACTGTGGCGTTCTCCTAGCGGTAGGAGCTTTTAGGAAGAGTCCAGTGACCAGCGTCCTTGTGGAAGCCGGAGTGCCTCCGTTGCAGGTTAGGCGTGCACAACTGCTGGCCATTTACATAGCACACGTTTGTAGTTCTCCTGCGCATCCGAATCACTGTCTCCTTTTCCCACTCATTGCGGTTCATCTCCCGCATCGGCGGCCCAGCTCAGGGCTTCCTTCCAATTGCAGTTTGTGTCAGATCCCTTCTTTCTGAGCTGGAGTCCTTGCCTTTACCACCTATACTTGAAGTCCATTCACGTACACCTCCACGGCGTACACGTACTCCGCAGCTTCGCCTGGACCTTTCACGTGGCCCTAAGGACTCAGTTAACCCTGCGGCTCTCGGCTGCCACTTCCTCTCGATTCTTGACAAGTACCGAGGCCACGAAGTAGTTCACACGAACGGCTCGATGGCTAATGCTCACGTCGGCTATGCGTATGTCAATGGAGGACATATTGCACAGCATTCCTTGCCCGATGGCTGCAGTGTTTTCACTACCGAGATGGTGGCTATATCTCGTGCTCTTGAGCTCATCCAATCGTGCCCTGGGAACTTGTTTCTGTTGTGTACTGACTTCTTGATCAGTCTACAAGCTGTTGACCAGTGCTACCCTCATCATCCTTTGATAGTGACCATCCAGGAGTCCATCTGTGCCCTGGAATGGTCCGGTTGTTCAGTGGTGTTTGTCAGGACCCCAGGTCATGTCGGAATCCCAGGCAATAAACTTGCAGACAGGCTATGCGGTAACTGCTTTTGGAGATCGACTTCTCGGCAACTGACCTGTGGTCAGTACTACACGACAAGACTTTGCGGTTTTAGGAGACGAAATGGCATAACCTCAGCATGCACAACAAACTGCGTGCCATTAAGGAGACTACGAATATGTGGCAGTCCTCCAAGTGGGCCTCTCACAGGGATTCTGTTGTTCTCTGCTGGCTCCGCATTGGCCGTGCTCGAGTGACACGCGGCTACCTCCTGCGCTGTGATGACCCACCCCAGTGTTGGTGTGGTGCCCAGCTGACAGTGGCCCATATCTTGGTGAGCTGCCCTTCTTTGTCTGCCCTGCAAACGGACTCTTCAGTTACCGGACTCGTATTTTATATATTTTAACTGACAACGCCTCATCGACTAATTTAGTTTTACATTTTATACATGATGGTGGGTTTTATCATTCTGTATAAGTTTTAGCGTGTGTCCATTGTCCCTTTGTGTTCTCCACTCTAATGCTTTTAGGGTGGATGTTTTAATGTGTCGCAAAGTGGCTGGCTTTTCCTTTTTATTCTTGTGGTCGGCCAGCCATGGTAATCTCCTCTCTTGTTTTTACCCCTTCTACCTGTTTCTTGCTTCTCTCTATGGTTTCCTTTTCCTGTTTTTGTCCATAGTAGTGTTGGTTGTCGTTCTGTCATTCTTCTGGTTCTTCGTTTCTCTTGTTATTGTGCTGTAAATCTCCTTTTTCTTGTTTCCATTGTGTAATTATTTTACTGGGAACAAGGGACCGATGATCTCCCAGTTTGTTCCCTTCCCTCCCTCCCCCCCCCCCCCTTTAAACCTTCCTAGTTTTCATACCATTCCACTATGGCTTGCTGAAATCTTTCTGGTGCGTCAGCCACCAGTACTATATATCTGCATAGAGCAGTGTTTGCATGTAGACTGGCCGTAGTCTCCACATTCCAAGCTTTGTTCTGTGGGTTTGACACTTGCATATTTTTGTTACTTCATCCAGTTGTTAAAGATGAAGGGACTGACATTATCACCTTGCTTGGTTCCTTTCTCCATTGAGTTATCTTGATTTGTCTCCACCAGTAAGAACCACTCACATTGGTTGCTCATACACACACTTCACGGTATTTGTCAATTTCGTTGGTACCCTCTTTGCAACGAGTGTGTTTCCAGATATACCGTCTTAGCATGGAATCAAATGCAGATTTAAGACTGAAAAATGTGAGATAAAGTTCCCAGTTCTTGGCTATACTTTCCTCCATGATGGCTCGTATAGTGTAGGTGTGATCTTTTCTCTACCATTTTTGCCTAATAGCAGCTTGCTCCTCCTCCGTATCCACTTCCACTGCACTTCTTGGTTGCCTCTCCAATACTGACTTTCTGATCTGTAAGCTATTCAGCAAATGTTCCCAGCAGATACGATAGTTCAAATAGTCCAGGACGCTACCCACCTTTGTGCACAGACAGAAGATAGAGGTGACCCTCTGCTTAGACACATGGGAATCGAGGTGAATGAGAAAGCTGTTGCAGTCTGCCAGGAAAATTCCACAGGCGTGTCATAAGGTGGCAGTACGTTGACTGGTTAGGGAAGTCAGTGGCTGGAAGAAGTAACCCATAAGAAGCTGTGGTCAGTCAGACTGACTATTAAATCATGGCACACATCCTTTAGAACTCTAAGAAAGGCCAAAATGGACCAATGGACCTCACATGCCTTTGCATTGGCTTTGGATTGGAATTAATAATAATAATAATAATAATAATAATAATAATAATAATAATAATAATAATAATAATAATAATGTCTGAGAAAGGAAAGACATAACGTCTGAGAAAGGGAAGAAGAAGAAGAAGAAGGTGGTGGTGGTGGTGGTGGTGGTGGTGGTGGTGGTGGTGATTCCCTAACTGACACAGTCTCCAAGGTTAAATTTATGGGGGATATCTTGGAACCATTTGAAATCCAAACTGGAGTGCGACAGGGTGACGGACTTTCACCATTACTCTTTAATATCATTCTTGAAAAAATTATCAGGACATGGGAAAAAGAAGTCAAAGGAATCCAAATTGGCATTAGAAAAGATAATAGATTCACTGTGAAGTGTTTAGCTTTTGCGGATGACCTTGCAATCCTCACAAATAAAAGAAAAGAAGCCACTAACGCCATAGAGAAGTTACACGAAATTGCACAAAGAACTGGCCTGCAAATCTCATATGAGAAAACCCAGTACATAGAAAGAGTGCCACAACACAAATTGCCTATTGTGACAACCCATGGGAAAATCGTAAAAGTACCACATTTTAAGTACCTGGGAGAAACCATCCAGCCATCAGGGATCAACCTAAAGGCCAATGACGAAAGAATAAAAAAACTACAGAAAGCATATAAACTCACGTGGAACTATTATTACAAAAAGTCCATATCCATAATGCAAAATTGAGGCACTACAACCCTGTCGTTCTTCCGGAGGCACTGTATGCATCTGAAACAACACAAATAGGTGGGCAAACTAAAATCAAAGAAATAGAGAAACAAGAAAGGAAAATTCACAGGAAAATTTTTGGCCCGATACAAGAGCAAGGAGTCTGGAAGAAGAGACCAACATCAGAATTATATAAATACACAGACAAGATTACGGATACAATAAGGAAAAGAAGAATGCAGTTCTATGGACATATCCACAGGATGAATGAAAACAGAATTTCAAAGGGAATTCTTAAAGTCATCAACTCGGGCAGGGGAAAAACAAAATGGATAAAAGAAGTTGAAGAGGACCTCAGACAAGCACACACAACAGTAAACGATGCAGAAAATAGAACTGAATTCAGGAACATCGCCAAAAAACATAAATTTGACACCACAACACAGAAGAGACCAGGATGCAAATGGACAGCGGAGCGAAAGAAACAACACAGTGAACACATGAAGAAAATTTGGGCTCAGAAAAAACATAAACAATCAAAATAAAGGAATTCAAGTTCAAATGCTCTCTTAAATGGGAATAATCGAAAATAATAATAGTAATAATAATAATAATAATAATAATAATAATTATTATTTAACAGTTACATTGCAGACCCATACACATTCCCTGATACACTTGCACATGGAATAACCTATCTGAAACCTAAAGATCAAGCAGACACAGCAAACCCAGCTAAATATCGCCCCATAACATGCCTACCAACAATATACAAAATATTAACTTCAGTCATCACACAGAAATTAATGACACATACAACACAGAACAAAATTATAAATGAAGAACAAAAAGGCTGCTGCAAAGGAGCACGAGGATGTAAAGAGCAACTGATAATTGATACAGAGGTGACATATCAAGCTAAAACTAAACAAAGGTCCCTACACTACGCATACATTGATTACCAAAAAGCCTTTGATAGTGTACCCCACTCATGGTTACTACAGATTTTGGAAATATACAAAGTAGATCCTAAATTGATACACTTTCTAAACACAGTAATGAAAAACTGGAAAACCACACTTAATATCCAAACAAATTCAGATAGCATCACATCACAGCCAATACAGATTAAGCGTGGAATATACCAAGGAGACTCATTAAGTCCTTTCTGGTTCTGTCTTGCTCTGAACCCACTATCCAACATGCTAAATAATACAAATTATGGATACAATATTACTGGAACATATCCACACAAAATCACACATTTGCTATACATGGATGATCTAAAACTACTGGCAGCAACAAATCAACAACTCAACCAATTACTAAAGATAACAGAAGTATTCAGCAATGATATAAATATGGCTTTTGGAACAGACAAATGTAAGAAAAATAGCATAGTCAAGGGCAAACACACTAAACAAGAAGATTACATATTGGATAACCACAGCGACTGCATAGAAGCGATGGAAAAAACAGATGCCTATAAATACCTAGGATACAGACAAAAAATAGGAATAGATAATACAAATATTAAAGAAGAACTAAAAGAAAAATATAGACAAAGACTAACAAAAATACTGAAAACAGAATTGACAGCAAGAAACAAGACAAAAGCTATAAATACTTATGCTATACCAGTATTGACCTACTCATTTGGAGTAGTGAAATGGAGTGACACAGACCTAGAAGCACTCAATACACTTACACGATCACAATGCCACAAATATAGAATACATCACATACATTCAGCAACAGAAAGATTCACATTAAGCAGAAAGGAAGGTGGAAGGGGATTTATCGATATAAAAAACCTACATTATGGACAGGTAGACAATTTAAGAAAATTCTTTCTAGAACGAGCAGAAACTAGCAAAATACACAAAGCAATCACTCATATAAATACATCAGCTACACCATTGCAATTTCATAACCACTTCTACAACCCTTTAGATCACATAACATCAACAGATACAAAGAAAGTAAATTGGAAAAAGAAAACACTACACGGCAAGCACCCGTATCATCTGACACAGCCACACATCGATCAAGACGCATCCAACACATGGCTAAGGAAAGGCAATATATACAGTGAGACGGAAGGATTCATGATCGCAATACAGGATCAAACAATAAACACCAGATATTACAGCAAGCATATTATTAAAGATCCCAACACCACAACAGATAAATGCAGACTTTGCAAACAACAAATAGAAACAGTAGATCACATCACAAGCGGATGTACAATACTAGCAAATACAGAATACCCCAGAAGACATGACAATGTAGCAAAAATAATACATCAACAACTTGCCATAAAACATAAACTAATAAAACAACACGTTCCCACATACAAGTACACACCACAAAATGTACTGGAGAATGATGAATACAAATTATACTGGAACAGAACGATTATAACAGATAAAACAACACCACATAACAAACCTGACATCATACTCACCAATAAAAAGAAGAAATTAACACAACTAATTGAAATATCCATACCCAACACAACAAATATACAGAAGAAAACAGGAGAAAAAATTGAAAAATACATCCAACAGGCTGAGGAAGTCAAGGACATGTGGCATCAGGATAAAGTCGACATTATACCAATTATACTATCAACTACAGGAGTCATACCTCACAATATCCACCAGTACATCAATGCAATACAGCTACATCCAAACATATATATACAACTACAAAAATCTGTAATTATTGATACATGTTCAATGACCCGAAAGTTCCTAAATGCAATATAACGTATACCATACAGTTAAAAGGAAGTCACGCTTGATCAAGGTCCGCGTCACTGTCCATTTTTGACCAGACATAACGTCTGAGAATAGAAAGAAATAATAATAATAAACTGCCCGTTCACATATTTATCTCTTGTGGCCTGTGGAGATCGACTGGAATGCAGTGTTACGTGGCATCACACTCTTGGTGCACCGTGCTTTAACATAATGTGTTTTGTATGCTGGTAGGAGGGAAGCCAGTAGCCGAACCCTCAATTTTAGCTGAGGACGAATCAATAACAATAAAATTGTTGACATTTTGTGTGACATCTCGACTCCTGTCCAATTTAGTTATCTATCCTACTGAAACCCTGGATGACGCCCACCAAAAAAATCATAAAACAAGAAAATAGTATGCTAATAGAAGCGACAACAATAAATAAAATTGCAGCCTATTTTAAACCGCACACAAATGCTGTAGAAATAATTGACGAAATAGTCACACTCATCAAACAATGCGACAGCAAACCCACCATTATTGCAGGCGATCTCAACTGCAGAATAGACACAGAAAACTATAAAACAAAACTAGTCATTGAAACCCTAGAAGAAGATGGTTTCACCCTACTTAACGATAGGCAGATACCTACATACATATGCCACAATGGGAAGAGCACCATCGATATTGCATTAACAAGAGGAGACATAGAAGGAAGTATTCAACCAATATGGCATGACTCCATTACTTCTATACGAAAGCACATTCCAGTGAAGATAAAAATAAATATCGTCACGTCACTGCCAGCAAGAAAGACCCACCAAATCACAGAAAGAAAAATTGACATAGAAAAATTAATAAACGAGCAAGAACAATTAACAGAAATAGAAACTTTCATAGAGGAAGGAGACCTCGAAAAAGCAACAGACTAAATAGAAGACGTCCTAAAAATTTCAGTGATACAAACAATCCCCAAAACAAGGACGGCCAAAAGATGGTTCGATGCTGCATGCTACAGCAAAAGGAACACTGTTCTAAGAATCCTCCACAGACTAAGAAACCAGCATGATTAGGAAACATACAAACTGTACGCAGAAGAGAGGAGAATCTACAAAAAACTAATAGAAGAGAAGAAAAAAGAATACATAGAAAGTGAGGCAAAAAGAGAAGCGGATGAAGCAGAGAAAGACCCATACATAGCAGCAAGACCAAGAAAAATGGCTCATACACCAAATATAGACCTGAAGGAATGGGAAGACCACTTCAGTAAGATACTGAACAAACAAGGACTCAAAACACCCCCAAAGAAAGAGAAACAACATCAAAGTAAGGAAAAAGACAATACATGGGAACTCCTAAATGAAGATGATGTGAAAGAAGTAATAAAAGCACTGAAGAACAAGAAAGCAGCAGGACCTGATAATTTATATAATGAACATACAAAAGATGCAAAAGAGGTCCTCCAACACACATGGACCAAACTGTTTAACAAATGCTTGGAACTTGGAAGAATTCCGACACAATGGAGACACTAAACAATAAAAGTTCTCTACAAAGGTAGAGGAGACCCAATGGACCCAAACAAGTACGGAGGCATAGCCCTGGAAATTCAAGATGTTTTCAAAGATAATAACACAAAAAATCCAAGCCTCTGTGGACAGTCATCTCCCAGAATGACAAATGGGTTTCAGATCTGGAAGATAAACACTTACGGCAGTCAGGCTTCTTCTAAACAACATCGATGATGCGCTACAAAAGAAACAGATGTTCTACACAGTGTTCATAGACTTTACCAAAGCCTTTGACCTATTGGAAAGAGAGCTCACAGTCCGAAAACTGGAAAACACAATGGGAGAAGATAGCGTATGGGCAAGAATAATCAAATCAATCCTCGAATACAATTTAATTAAAATATCGGACAACCTCTCTTTTTCGAACCCCATTCTGCAATCGAACGGAGTCTTACAGGGTGACCCAATGAGCCCTTTGCTGTACATTCTTGCCACTGAAGAAGTACTGCGAATTGGAGAAAATGAAGAAGATGGGTATGTATATGCATACGCTGATGACATAGCCGTAGGTTCAACAGATATACAGAAGCTGCAGAGAATCATTAAGAAAACAGACAGATGGTGCAGTGAACACAAACTACACATAAACATAACAAAGACAGAAATGGTAATTTTCAGAAAAGGAGGCAAAACACCCAAGAATGTGGAAATCAGTATCAGAGGACAAAAAATAAAAATCTCATCAGACTTTAAATACCTAGGAGTGACATTGCAACCAACAGCCAAATGCTTCACAAAACATACAACAGAACGTGCAGCCCAAGCAATAATAGCAATACAGGACAACAAAAACATCCGCCTACTCAGTCTAGAAACGGCCATGAAATTATTCAACGCAAAAATCTTGCCAATCCTGGCCTATGGGATGGAGGTTATATGGGACCACCTGACAAAAAAAAATCTAGAAACACTAGAAAAGGTAAAATCGACCTACCTAAAAAGAGCACTAGGTCTCTCAAAGGTAACAAGATCTAACTAGTGTACCTGCTAGCGAGAGAGACATTCCTAATTGAAGACATCAGACTTCGATATATGATGCCACACACCAGGGCTTCCAGAAAGCAACTGAAGATCATGGAGGACAAACGAGAAAAAATATGGCCGGAGTTTTATGGCACCGAAGCAATGACGAACCGCTCATGGACAGCACCAAACTTCGAACAGCGACATGTTGTAACTAGACTTTGTACTCACGGCTTTCATCATCTAATCTGCAAAAACAAAACTTATCACGACCCAACCGCAACATGTGTATGTGAACTGTGTAACGAAGCCTGTGAACGATATCACATAGAACTGTGCAGTAAAAGAGTGAAATCGATAAATGAATATGCAAAAATGTAAAATGTTAAGCAAAGTAACTGTATATGGCTATTTGGCTGCAATTTTATTAAATAATTTAGTTGGACAAAGGTTTTAATGTGTTCTTGGATGGCTGCTTCATCCTGTTAGTTAAACGATCAACCAGCCATCAGAACAGCATCCATTGTTTTAATAATACTATTAACATATGTTGACAGTATGAATAGCTGTACTGTAGATTGTGAGAGGGATGATCTATGACTGTGGCTGTAGTTTGTCCCCTGCTACTCATTTTGCTAGAGTGACTACTTGTGAACCAGTACAATGACCTTGAGAAAGATGCTGATGACCACACAGTCTATTGACCAACAATTTTAGATCCATCCATCCATCCATCCAGTATAGGCTTCATAGACTACTGATGATAGACAAATAGACCTGTAGTATCACAGTCACAACTGTTCCCCTTCTTATGCAGTGGCATGATTATGTTCTTCCATTTCTGTGGGATGCTATTCTCCTCTCGCACTTTCTGTAACATTAAAGTAAGTTCCTGTATGATTTTTTTTTCTCCTCTGTACTTGATTAGTTCCGGAGCTAACCCATCACATCCCACAGCTAAGATTACATTAATGCACTGAATTTAAAATAAAAAAATGTTTTTATTTGTTTATAAGGTAATAAACATACAATAGAACTACTACAATACTTATTTGCAATGAACACATTACTGCACTGAAATGGTGCAGACGTTAGATTGTAGACACACACACACACACACACACACACACACACACACACACACACTCTCTCTCTCTCTCTCTCTCTTTTAATTTGATTCTCAGTGTTTAACAACTTTTATAACCACTTTCAGCCCATATACTCCTTGGAGGTTGATAACAAATCTTCACTGCTTTAAAACATTCTGACTAAAGTTCTAAATATTATGAAGCTTATTTTATCACTACATTTTTATTTTGCCTAATGATTTGAGGAAAGCATGGAACTCCGAAATTAAAGTAGCTGTTCAGAGCTAAAGTCATAAATCTTCGTTATAAGAACAATGTACCTGAAATTCCAATGCTTTAGTGGTTATCCGTTAAATTATATTGGCAGATACTCGTGCAGAGTTTACCAAGAGAGAACCATTAAAGTCAGGCTTCAAAATGTTCATTTTGTCATCGATGTCTGTTACTGTATGCAATGAATGCTAGAGGATGTACAGTATACAGAGTATCTGGCTTGATTCACCTAATAACAGAGTAGATGCACTACACTACCTGAAACCAGGATATAGATAAACTGCTCATTGTCAGCAGATAACACCTAAAAACTGTTTCCCACTATACAGATAAGTGTAATTGTCTTTCTCAATGTATTTCCACTTCCCAGATGATCTGCAGGTAAGCATTACAGAGAAAGGTTGGAAGAAATTAGCTGTAAAGGTTTTGTATTAAAAAAGTGAGCTTTGTCGAAGTATCATTTTGCCAACACACAACCAAACTGTCAAGCATTAACATACTATTGGCTTGGACTACACTACAGACCATTATACCACCACAACTAATACTTTGTATTCACATTTGTTGGCTTTGCCAACTCACAAGTCATGTTTTAGCCTAACTTATACCTCAAGCTATGCTACAGATCCGCCTGCCACCACAACCTATGTTCCAAAAAATATAGACATTAAAAATGTTGTCAGTTTTCTGTTTTCTCCCTGTTTGTGCTTGTGACATCACACACCACAACGTTATTACATCATGGGATAAAGCCAACATCCAATATTGATAATTAAATATTTTTCATTCCTGCCAAAATTAACTAAACTCTTAAAGACTTACACTTATTTTGACATTATCTAAAAAAAATTACCTGTAAAGTTTCGTAGCATATAAATATAGGTATTTGCTTCACAGACTGCCTCTGTAATAATGAACCAAAATTTATCATGCTTTCTTTCCCCCACTCTTCATTGCTTTTCATCTGTTTTTCAATTTCAGAGCTGTGTTGAACAATCTCTACATCCAGAATGGATCACAGAAAACTCTTGTCTGAAGCTGACCCCTGTGAAGAAAGATGTTTTTGTCTTCTCAGAATTTGAGGGTGTTGCTTATGAACATTTGTGTAGTAATAAATGTGTGTGAGTATAACAGAAATTTCTAATTTTGAAGAGAAAGAAGAAACTCCATAATATGGTACTGTAGAAATCGTATTGTTTTATGGCTTGCGTATAATAGAATTATGTGTAAGGTAATAGTGTTTTTGTCTCCATACAGCTAATGAAATTACAAAAAGAGGTAGGAAGTGTTTTCTAGTATATCGCTTAACTGTGAACTCTACTGGATGCACCTATGCTGTCTGGAGGCATTATAGCTAGTGTTTTATCTATATTGTTTAATTTCCAATTAAAAATAAAAAACTGGAAACAGATGTATTACATTAAGAAAGTCAGTCTTGATATTGGCAAGAAAGTTATCTTCTCTTGTCTAATAAGTTTGCGAAACTCAGGCAATGTTTAGTGAAAATAATTTGACATGCTGGTTTGGTTGTATAAAAATGAAATGTTGCTTTATGTGTACTAACAGCAGCACTGTAACTAAGTACAATGTTCAAACAGTTGCCTGTGGAAAGGGGAGTCAGTTTGGTTTGCAGTGAAGAGTATGCACATGATGTAATTATTCTACAATTCACAGAAATTGCATTTCAGTGATTTAAACAGTTGAACCACAGTGGCATTTGAACTTCAAAATATGGCTGTCTGGGTAGCACTGTGAATGATAACAAAACAATTAGCACCAGTTTTTATTTCAGAGCTCTCTTTTTGTCAACTTTTGGTTCTGTATGTTCATTCAGTCTCCTATTTGCAATTATGTGACTACTGGATCATGCTTGCAGTGTGGTATTTCACTGCAAATGTGTGGATGCCAGTGAATTCCTGTTTAAAATTGTACAAGTAATCAGATTTGTATGTCGTCAGTCAACTACTGTCATTGCTCACTAAGTTATATGCACTGTTCTTGATCACCAATTCAAAGCTCTATACCTACTTTACACTAGTTGTTCCTCATTGGAAAAAACACCCAAGATATTTTCTGGACTGTCCCTACACAAAACTAGAACTGCTTGATTCTTGGCACATTAAACACTAGTTCTTATTGTTCTCACACACAACCATTTTACAAATTAGGGTACATGGGACTTCAATCTGTAAGGTCTAGGTTCAAATAGTGCTGACACTGTGTGTGTGTGTGTGTGTGTGTGTGTGTGTGTCAGTCAGCCAAGAGTGTAAACAAATGAGAACTTAGGCCAGTGCAGGAGAAAACTGAAAGTTTCATAGAGACCAATTACAGATATTTCAGTCAGTGTAATAAACTGTACACAACTATGTGCATTGCATGAAGAATGTTTGACGACTTACATTAATCACTTTCACGACCACTCTTGGCTGTGTCAGTATATGACAGTTCACTTGTGTGTGTGTGTGTGTGTGTGTGTGTGTGTGTGTGTGTGTGTGTGGGGGGGGGGGGGGGGTGGTGAGAGAGAGAGAGAGAGAGAGAGAGAGAGAGAGAGAGAGAGAGATGATCGAATCAAATTGTGTTGTCTGTGTTATGGAAGGAGTGATTACTAGTCAGTAGTACTTATATCATCAACTATTTCTATTACACCTTTACATCTCCTGCACTGATTCTCTACCTCCTGCATTCGGAAACACTGCCTTTCATTCTGTTACTGTGAACAGCTTGGAAGGGCACGGCACGAAAAAGCAGCACCATTCAGTCTTTAGAGATAACAGACTGAAAGGCAGTGCCTGTGAGTTTCTGAAGGTTTGCTGCAGACATTCAGTTGCATCTGTGTGTGGGGTTATATTTAATAGTTATTGAAAAAATAATTGTAAGTACAGTATCATATTTAGCTACTTGGATGACTGCCTCGTAGGCTACACCAGAGTAAAAAGTACGTACATACAGGAATGTTTTTTATACAAAAGTGCACCTGAAATGGCAAAACACAAGAGATGTTGCCTACCCGCCTAAAACTGGACATCATGAGAAGGCTGGAGAAGAGTGAGAACTGAAACAATTTTGTAAGTGAATTTAATAGTACATCTTCATCTATATAGGATATGAAAGAAAAAAATCAACAGCTTGAAAAATGTCACGGTCTGCTTCTGTTAAAAATCTAGATGTTAGGCAGACTCCAAATAAACATAGGTTAGGAACTACAGATAGTTTTGTGTAGGTGGTTCGGTGCTAAGAGAGCAGAGGGACAGCCATTAAGAGGGTCATTGTTAATTGAAAAGACCAAATTTTTTCATGAGGAATTAGCTTTGTGCACAGATGATAGCTCTGAAATTGCATGAGTGATAAATTCTACAGCTGCTAATTAACGGGGTGCATTTTCAGCAGAAGTAGTTGACAAACATATTGACATTGACAGACATTTGTATGAATTACTTGCTAACTGACGACATGATCTAGTAACATTTTTTCAGTCACAAGGAGGTACAAGAAGCAGTGACGAAAAAGATAATTTTTGTTGAAAAAGACCTTAATCCAAGAAATAAGGTAGCATTTCTGCAAGGTTCCAGAGGACTCGGAAGAAAGTTTCACATAAATCATCATCGGTCCTTACATGTCCGACAAATCCCATGTCCTCGATGTTGCCGAGTATCTACTTTTCCTGAAGACAGTGATACCAATTAAAGTGCATCAAATTCTTGATAACAATTTTTATTAATTAGACTTTCCTTGCTCTTATTCAAGTAAGTGGTACTTTTTTATTCCTTAACTGACATACAAAAATTATTTATACTATTAAAATTTTCTAACACTTGGAGCTTTAAATTATTTTAATAGGGCTCTACAGTATTAGACTTCAGTTTAATTTGGTTATTATAGAAAAGTAATAAGAGGGACATTAAGTAAATAAAGCAATGAATGTTTTTTAATTGATCAATTTCGGTTGAAAAATTTCAGAATTTGTCTTGGGACATCACGATATATTCTCACTTCAGCCCCTATAGTTTTGTGACGTTCCGATAGATGGCAGCACTATACATAGCTTTCAGAATGCTGTCTGTAATGGAGATGTGCTGCAACCAGAGTGCTGTCATCGAGTTTGTTTTGGCGGAAAACCAGAGCATCAAAGATATTCGTATGCACTTGCAGAAGGTCCACAAAGATCTGACATTGAAAAAAAGCAGTCAGTCATTGGGTGAGGCTTCTGTCATCATCAGAACAAGGTAGTGCAAACGTGTCCAGCGAGCCACACACAGCTGTGATTTTTGCAGTGTTGGGCTTGGGTGTTCATCACAACAAAAATGGAAACACTCTTCTCCTTCTCAATGTCAACACAAGAAGTCACAAAAGTCTGTGCACCTGAGAGGAGCTCACAAAACTTAGATTGTCCTTACTCTTCCCCCATACAGCCCTGATCTTGCACCCTCTGACTCCCATCTTTTTGGCCCAATGAAAGCTGCACTTCATGGAAAGCAGCACACGGATGACGGGCAGCGAGACCTTGGCTCCGATGTCAGCCAGTCGAATGGTAACCGTGCTGGGATACACGCCCTCCCAGTAAGCTGTCACATTGAATAAACATTATGTTAAAAATCGGATTTTATAGCCCAATAGTGGGGAATAATTGGTGGATTGGAATCTTGAATAAAACCAACCTGTTTTCAGAGATAAATATATTGCATTGCTTATTGAGCATTGTACATACTTTTAATTTTTTTAATACTCTAATATCTACTGTTGTATTTGAAAAATAAGGTACTTGTTTTCGTAAATTAAGACTACAGGTTTTGCTTTTTTATTGTTTTATTTTTAACCACATTTTTAAAAATGACCTTGATAACCCGCCATATTTAGTAATCCAGCATTAATGGATCCCTGAGCATGCTGGATTAACAAGGTCTGCTGAACCGTGTCTTGCAACTCAACCAAACTTCTGAATTCTTAATAATTTTGATCACTGTGTTATAACAGGAGAAAAAGAGAGAACTTAAGACTTAAGTAAAAGTGTCATAAGTTGTAGAGAGATATAATGGACAGGTAGGCAGCTGCACTTTTACAAGAATGGGATAAGGAAAGCATAACAGAAGTTTGAAACATGACAAAGAGAATGTGATTCGCAGAAGACAGCTATTTGTCTTCTGTCAGTTCGTCTATCCTTCCAGAAAATTCTAAAACTGGATTTATTTGACTGAGATTCAGCTCTTCTGTACCCATTCTAATGTGGTGCTATGAATGTAAGTTATGAAGCATACCGCACTAGTGTAATAGCAATGGACAAAGATAGTTCTGAAATGGAACTGGCTACATATGTTCTTGAAGTGAGAGGTCATTCTACTTCTGTCTGTGCCACCGAGAGACAGGACAAACGAAAGCTGCCACTTATTTATGGCTACTATAATGCAATGGAATGTGAACAGTTTAACAACACACCTGGAAGAATTAAACAATACGTGCGTGCTGGGGTGGAGTACAGGAGAGTTTCTTCATGTCAAATGTCTATCCCAGTAAAGAGAAAGCAACACATTTCAGGACTGCGAACTGACCATCCAGTCACTGACGTATCACTCTGCTCTCCCACAACTGATATTGTCCTTTGTGAAGTGGGGAAGGATTTACACTCCAGTGACCATTTTCCCACTTGCATCCAATGCCACCCATGAATGTTTAACAAAGCCACTGGGACACTTAACAGCAACCTTACTGTATTCTAATGTAGATCCACTGCCAAGGAAATGGTAAAGTATGTAAATACCATCATCAGCGGGGCTACTGACATCTCCTTTCCAAAGCTGTCTGTTAAACCTGGCACATGGCAAGTTCTATGCTGGAGCAAGGAATTTCATTTAGCCCGTAGGTAGGATCGGCGAGATTCTGAAAGTTCAAACATAATCCATCTGCTGACAATATTACAGCCTTTCTCATTGCTCAGGCAAAAGATTGGGCTATTATCAGGGAGAAGAAAACACTTATGGCAAGGTTGTAAAAAAACTGTTAACCATTCCACATCATGAGGAAAGGTATGGAAGTAAATACAAAGGAAAGGTGATGTGTGACCATACAGAACAAAGGTGTTCTAAGCATTACACCCCAGACACTGTAGCCCAGACGATGGTGAAATACCTCAAGCAAATTGCATCTAATGCTAGTCAAGGTTCTACATTTCAACTCATTTCAGTATTATTTGAAGATACAGTGGGGCTTTAACTCCTAAATCCAGTAACACTGGAGAATACAGTTATCCCATGTGCATGTATGAGTTAAAACATGTGCTATCTGTGTCTCTTAATAAAATACCAGGACCAAGTGCACTAAGCCATGTCGCGATGTTTGAATATTGCATTGAAGAACTGTCTCCTCATGTTTTAACAGAATTTGGTCGGAGCGACAATACTCGATTCTTGGAGGGAAGTAATTTCCTCCTGAAACCTGAATGTACCACTTTACAGCCGACAATCTAATATTCCTTGAGACAGTGGTACAAGAGGATAAATTTTTTTCTGCCATCATAGGTAGCAGTTAATGAGAATATTTTGTTACATTAAAGGGGCCTATAACATCATATGGAGGTAAAATATCTGAAACTGAATGGGGCTTGTCTACCCATCATATATCATTGTTCCTTTCTGGAAGGTAGATGTAGAATTGACAGTGCACTCTGAGACCAACATAATCAGAGAATAGTGTCCCTCAGGCGAGTGTGTTGTGTTCCTCTTTTTGCTATAGCCAACACCAACACAGTAACGACAGCCAGCGACCCTGCCAGATTCTATCTTTTTATGGATTATGTTTCAATTTTTATTAGTCTTCATCTCAAGATGAATGTTAAACTGCAACGAACCTTAAGAAAACAGTTATGGGCTAAAATACAAGGTCTTCAATTTTTCCCTGGCTAAATGAGCTGCCACTTTCAGTTGAATAAATTGTGATTTTAATAAGCCCTAACTGTGAGTGGGGGATACAACTCCTGTCTTATCAGTAATCAGTAAAGTTTTGGGGACTCATCTTTGATGATAAAAAAAAAAAAAAAAAAAAAAAAAAAACCTCGCCTGGTTTTTACTCGTGAATCATCTCAAAGTAAGTGTTCTAAAGGTACTAAACATCTTAAAGTAATTTACTGTTAGATTCTGGGGCACCCAACAATCATCATTGTTTAAACTGTGTAGTTATGGCTGTACTGTATTATGGTTGTACAGAACTGTTATAATTAAAGGCCTTGGACTCTTTCATGATGGGTGCATTAGACTGGTAACAGGAGCTTTAAAGACAAGCCTCATTGCACTTGCCATTAAGCATCCATTGGAAGTTCCTCATGATGTGGCCTACATATGTCTGCCAAGTCCCCCACTCTACAGCCTTTAATATTCTTGTCTGACCATCAGTAGGACAAGTGTTCGTAAATTGTTGAAGGGCAATGAGTGTTTGGGTTAGAACAAAGGAGCAGCTTGGAGAATTTGATATGATGGATCTGAATGTTTTAACACAGGTTTGGAGCAAAAGCAAGCCTTTTCCAAATTTTTAGAGGAGAACGGATGTTTAACGTTTATTTACACTGACGAATCTAGTTTCGCCTGTCAGTGCATTTAGGACTAGACTTCCAGTCAAATTAAGTCTTTGGCACAAAGCTCCAGAGCAAAGGCACTGGAGCAGATTAGGTACAGTTGATGGAATGACTTTCTCATTTGCTGGTTTCCTAAGTGCCCTACAGACCATTCAGCTACTGTACCCAGCATACTGTGGTCCAGAAACGTGCAAGGCACACTTTAGACGCTACAGTGTAAGGAAAAGGAAATATCATTCTGCCGAGTACCGAGCCGTGTGGGAATCCTGGAAAATGAACGAGCTGACAAGACGGCGAGGGACGTACGCAAAGACAGTAATGCTATCTCCTTCAATGCTATTACCTCATTGTTGAAGAGTGTTAAGTGGCAATGGGAGAATGTGTGACTTGACATACAAAGTAAGAAATTGAGGCTGGTGAAGCATACAGTTTTGGCCTTGTGAACATCATTCCATTCACACAGATGGAAAGAAGCAGCTCCACCGCATTTGAGAACAGGCCATTGTCCTCAAACATAGAGCCTGGTGCAACAGCAAACACCAGTGTGTCGTGCTTACGGTGTACCAGTGTCGGTGCTACGCATCTTACTCGATTAAATTTTTATATTTGGATACGGCCACAACAATTGTTCGTGGTACGATTCGTCCGACGTTTTAAACGACAGTGAGGAAAATACTGAAGTTCTGAAGATTTGGTGTGTTGGCAAGACGTGTGGCTAAGTTATTGCCTGTCATTTTTATGTTTTTCATAGAGGCTGGTTCATCTATTTTTAGTTAGTGATCAAGCCAGTCATATTATCAGAATAAGTTCTAAAATTTTGACACTATATCTATTTTTCTTTTTAATATATATTGTGAAACTGACTCAAATTTTTTGAGAACTTTGACAGCCATGTTTAGAATGGTTACTTTCCTGTTGTTATTAGCAGTAACTGAGCCACAAGTCCAGTGAATAACTTTTAGCATTTTTTAACTAATTCCCTTTTTATGACTATATTTTATTTAAACACGAGTAGAGGGCACAAACTCGCACACGAACCTACACGCTCCCGTTAGTGATTTTATTATCCACTGTAATATCTACATCTACACGATTACTCTGCTATCCACAATAAAGTGCCCGGCAGAGGGTTCAGCGAACCGTCTTCAAGCTGTCTCTCTACCGTTCCACTCTCGAACTGTGCGCGGAAAAAATGAGCACTTAAATTTTTCTGTGTTAGCCCCGATTTCTCTTATTTTGTCGTGATGATCGTTTCTTAATATATTAAATTTCAGCTTCCAGTTGCATAAGGAAAGAAACTTTACCTAGGTTTCGGCTATAATAATGTAGCCTCCTTCAGAAATGTCACAATATAAAATTAAAATTAAACGGTGCCCGATATTGGCCTTGTCATTAGTAGAAGTGATGCAGTCTTATGACTATATACTGTATTTTGACGAGGCCAGTATCCGGCATGTTTTAATTTTATATTGTGACATTTCTGAAGAAGGCTAAATTATTATAGCTGAAACCTTGGTTAAGTTTGTTTGCTTGTGCAAGTGGAGGCTGAATTCCATTCTACAGTTACTGACTTTGCTGCACCTTACTCTGTATGTAGGTGGGTGCCAGCACAATGTTTTCACAATTGGAGGAGAAAACTGGCAATTGAAGTTTCACGAGAATATCGCGTCACAACGAAAAAGCCTTTGTTTAAATGATTGTCACTCCAATTTATGTATCACGTCTGTGGCACTATCTCCCCTATTTCGGAGTAATACAAAATGAGCTGCCCACCTTCGAAATTTTTCGATATCGTCCGTCGGTCCCACCCGATGTGGATCCCGCACTTGTTTATAAGAAATCGGTTTCTGTTCTCATTGCCAGATAGTCCTCGAAATGTCAGCTGTGTGACCCCAAGGTCCATCATAACTTTCACGAAGTGAACCAAATTTTCATAAACATAGAATGTATTTTGGCAATCCAACTCTAATTGTTATTAGAAGTGTTGAAGATCTCAGCCTCATTTTAACAAATGAAGTCTTACCTTGTTTGTTAATCATTAGAATTGCTGGAGGAAAAAATTTTCCAGTTTTAAATGTGGCTTATTTAATAAAAATTCAGATGACTCAGAGTGCAGTATACGTGACATATTGTGGTATAATTGCTCAGTTAATATTGACATGTTAGATCTCGAAATGAAATCTGAGGTGTAAGGTAGGGATAGTTTTCCGCCCCCAACTCGTATTCAGTTGCCTTTAAATGCTGCTGCCCCCCCCCCCCCCCTCCCCTGTTCTTGTCACTTAATCATTTGTGACATTCGTAATGTAGAAATCATTTTGCTAGGATGTTCTTGTGGTTATGCTGTCAATTTGGTCTTCAGCTTATGCATAACTAATATATGTAATTGGTGTTTTAGCAGAATAGTTGGGCCACGCTGCATTCTAACTTGCCTCACAGAAGGAATTTCAATACCTGAAGGCCGTTCTGCAATTTACACTGTGGGAATGAGGGGACTCCTAATTAGCACCACTGGTTTTGATGGTGAACCAAAGGTAGTAATATATGGTACAAGGAAAATATTTATTCTGTGTGTTTCAGCAGTTACAATGCTTGCATCTAAAACATAATGCCTTGTATTTCAGAAAAAAATTACAAAACTGGTAGAGTTCATGGGAGGTGTTTTTACCAACAAACTAAGACAGAGTGTCACCCATCTTGTTGCACATTCTGTGCTTTCAGAGAAGTACCAGGTAAGCCCTTCATTATATCCTGCTTTGAGAATATAACTTCTCCTACATTAATATTGCAACGTGCAGTTTATTTTTGCGATATCCTTACGTGCACACCGATACTGTATTGTGCTGTGCAGGGTATTTAGTGGGAATTGCTCTCCTACCTTGTTAGCCTTTCAGTCTTTACAGTTACGTCCACAGCTAATCCACTGGTGCTCATTTTTACTAACTTTAATTTCCGTCGTGAACTATCGTACAGTGTTCTGCCTTTTTTCTGTAGTTTTCTCTGAGCAGTAAACTGACATCAGTATTAACATTGATTGTAACAATGTTTCTGCTTATCAGTAACTGTTGTGGCTCTCCTGTTTCTCTCAGTACTTCAATTTTAATCTGCAGGAACACACACAAAAAGCCTACTGTGATTTCCTTCGAGTCAAAGTTTCTGCTCCTTACAGGCATGCACTCCCTATGTAGCTGAGGAAGAATTTTGTCTCAGGATTCAGGAAGATGCTGTTTGTCAGTGGTTTGCTTTTCTGGAGAAGTGATTCTAGTACTTGGGCTTTTGTGCTTTCACATACATTGCACTTGCTCAGTCTGCTGTGAGACAGCTTCCCAAGTACTTGGATGTAGTAATGTCAGTTTTTTACCTGTAAAGTGCATTGACTACATTTACTTTTCTGACCCTTATGCATTTTCTCATTTGTATTTTTTCCTCTTTTTGGTTCCCCTTGAACTGTTGCCCCATTGCCACTGACTTCTAAAATTACATAACTGCATTGTTTGTGTACAAATTGAATAGCAGTGGTGTTGAACCAAATCTTCATCATTCCTTTTTTATAGCCTTGTCTGCACTCTTTCTTCACATATAATGGCACTCTGTTTCATGCAGAATTATTCTTCAGTCCATATAATCCATTCCTTTGTTCATCAGTTTGAATATTTTGACGGACTTTGCTGAGTGCCTTCTCTCTATATGTGAAGTGGATAAAGGCTAATTTGCTGAACATCAAAGAATTCTCAGCCGTTAACCGTAATGTGAATATTACATCTGGTGTTCCAAATTACTTTTGAAGTGTAAACAGTCATCTCGTGGACCTTCTGCTTTCGTTTGCAGGTGATGATAGTTAATGCTAGTTACCAATTTTTAGACTTGTAATAGGAGGTTGACTGCTGTGTACTAATTGCATTTCAGTGCTATGCTGGACTCAGGAATGCATGTCATAAGTGTTTCTTCAGAATTACGTATAATTTCTCCTTTTATGCATGAAAATTTTCAGTTCCAGATTTTTATGATTTTTCAATCTATTTAATGCTTAGTCATATTTGTCTTTAAATACTGTGTACAGTGATTGTCTTGGTCAGCCATATTCATATTCTAGAGAATGTACAATATGTATTCCAGCATTTGTCTTGCAGCATTGTTTGCTGTTTATTGTAACCCAATCTTCATAGCCCTTTATAGAAATATGTTCTGTCAGCTGTCTTTCCTTCATGGTGTCTGCAATTCCTGCATTCCAATCCTTCGTAGGCCTGGTCCTTTCCCACTTTCCTGAAATTATTCGTGTCCACACTTTGAGATGAGATGTGTTGCCATCTGTACTCTTCATATTGCCATACCATACCAGCTATTCCCTATCTGTCGACTGTAGTCAATGTTAAATTTATTATGGTCATTTACTTGATGTCTTGATTATTCACCCTGTTGGTATGTGGTTTTGCAACACCACCTCAGTAAGTAATTTCCATCGAGTACAGTCTTCCTGTCATTTTCTTTGTCAGTGCCCACACTTCTGATGCATATGACTTGATGCTTTCCACAAAACTCGTGTACCTCCATTTCATAATGTTAGATGTATCTGCTCAGTTACGATGCTCGATTTCCAAGTTTTATTCTGTATGTCCCGATTGTCCCTGCCGTCTACTGTCAGTGTGATACCTTGTATTTAATATGAGATTATTTTTTTAACAATTCTCTTCTCTGTTTATACGACTTACATTTCCTTTCCTATGACTACGTACTGTGGGTTCTAATATATTCGTATGCCACTTCTGGCATTCCTCTGCTAATTTTCCACATCAATAACTTGAGTCTTCTTCATTCTTGGCTACAGTCACTTGTCTACAGACAATAGGCTATACATAGTGTTATTTCTTAATTGCATAAGCATATTTTCCTCCAGATTTTAGGGGCATTATCTATGTATATTTTGAAAAACTTTGGAAATAAGCAAAAGTGCTTATAATTTCTTGTTAACTGTAATCATCCAAAACATTGTTACCTATTTTCACTATACTTCTGCTGTCTATATGGACAGGCCGCTCCATAGGGCATGGCCTCTCCAGGGTGCCACTAAGCCCACAGTTGGGCGGACACAGCTGCTGTACACTACATTCCATGTGGTCCTATTGCCCTTATTCTGCTCGTGCATGAGGCATTAGGCCATGCCTGTCTGCATGCACCCGACCGGTGCTGTAAGATTGTGCAGGCTACGACCTGACTGCCTGTGCGTATCAGCTGCCTTCCTGCCCCCTGCCATCCTAAACTGACGGGCACCAGCTGCCTGCCAGCAGGTGCTCGGACTGGAACAGCCTGATAGAAAACTTTTTCACCGTGTTGATAGAAATTGCAGGAACTTTAGAGAATATTTTCATTCACATCTGTTTCATTACATCAATCCTTAATGGAGAACACATCTTGTTTTCAGATTCTTTACCTGTACCCTTACATTGCAAATATGAAAAGGGATGTACCGTTCAGTCAGCCAGTACAAGTTGTTGTTGTATTTTTATGCATATAAACATGTAACATGTGATTGTGATTTTGGTTATTGTGACAGGAGTTCGTGTTTAGAAATACTTAAGATTTTGTAGAGGACACTTCTGTTAACATTTTGATCATTTTCATCCGGTACTAAATGCCTGTCAATTGTTTCAGAAAGCAACTGAGCAGGGCATACCTGTCATGACAGAGAAGTGGGTGCTGGAAGTGTGGGAAGCTAGCAAGCTCAGAAATGTCCATGCAACAGATGACGAATTTATGAATTATAAGTGCCCAATTTTTCACAACTTGTGTGTGACATCATCTGGGCTACCTCACAAAGAAAGAGACACGATTAAAGAGCTTATAAACAGTAATGGTACGTATGTTTCAAGGTATTGCAATTTATTAATGTTTTATCTTTGTTCTACTATCTCATCGTTAATGTGTCCTCCGTGTGAAAAGTCTTTCTATGTGAATGAAGTGTGATAGTGCTATAGTATGCCTATACGGGCCTCAGAAGCAAAGCGATACCAGTGAAATTTTCATACTTCTGACATAAATGACTTAAGTTTAGAGGTATATAAGAAAATGGTTTCAAATTTAATAACTGTTAAACCTTAGAAACTGTATTATTATATTATATGTATAAATTTCCCTCGTGGAAACAAAAGAAGGGAGAATACAGCATTTTCCGAGCTGTTAAATGGTATAATGTCATTTATGCTGAGTGACTATAAATGATTCATTAGTTTTCAGAGTTCTGTATTTTTCAAAATATTAAATGTATAAATATGATTGATACTTGAATTGAATTGTAAACTCGCAGAGTTTGCGTTGTGTCCACCAGTTGGTGTTATGGGTGCAGTGCCTTGACAAAATGGTGACAAAGTAAGAAAAGAGTTATTGTTTGTTTGAATATGCGATATGTTTATCTGTTACAACAGTGCAGCATACATTCAAAAGGAGCTGTGCAAAATAACCACCACATAAATAGAGAACTGTGTCTTAGTATTAACACTGTAAACAGAAAAGTACCAATGGACCAGATGCAACTGTAGAGAAGGTAAAAGTAAGTTTCGTACCCAGTCCAAAGAAATCATTGTTCCATGCACTTTGAATACTTCATCTGACTGTGTGGAAGATTTTGCCACAGTGATTACATTTCAAACTGTACTATCTGCAGCTCGTGCAGCAATTATAACTGAAATAACACCTAAACGAAGGACTTCCACATTGCTGGATTGGGCATCGTGATGATGATGTGGTTCTGTTCCCTTGGCCTCCCAGGTTGCCTGACTTTGTGCCCTGTGACTTTTTTCATTGGGGAAATATTACGCATTGTCTTTACATACCCTCCCCAATACCAAGAACAGTGGAATAGCTCAGAAAATGCTTCAGTGCTACTGCTGCTATGACCATTTGCAGGATGGCGCCACTTAAGATACAGAACTTGTCAGTTGGACATGTCGTGTCACCAGAATGGCATCTGTAGAGAGCAAAATGCAAACTTGCAAATTTATGGTTCTATTTGTGCATCAGCCATGTTTTTACATGAGCTTTGAAAACAAATGAATCATTTATAGTACCTCATTATTACTCTCATTTGAAGATCTTTTAGAGGAAAAGTGATAAAGATCCAAGTTGGCCGTTGTGTCAAAGAATTACTCTGCTGTGATCTGCAGATCGAACAGTAACTGTTGTTACAGCATTCACGTTGGCTGTATCTTCAAAAACAGCCTGGCTCATCATGACACTTAGTCTTCTATTGTTGCTCTTACAAGGGAACCTCCCCATTGCACCCCCCTCAGATTTAGTTGTAAGTTGGCACAGTGAATAGGCCTTGAAAAACTGAACACAGATCAATCGAGAAAACAGGAAGAAGTTGTGTGGAACTATGAAAAAAATAAGCAAAATATACAAACTGAGTAGTCCATGTGCAAGATAGGCAACATCAAGGATAATGTAAGGTCAGGAGCGCCATGGTCCTGTGGTTTGCGCGAGCAGCTCCAGAACAAGAGATCGTTGGTTCAAGTCTTCCCTCGAGTGAAAAGTTTGCTTTTTTATTTTGGCAAAGTTATGATCTCTCCATTCGTTCATTGACGTCTCTGTTCACTGTAATAAGTTTAGTGTCTGTGTTTTGCGACTGCACTGCAAAACCGTGCGATTAGTAGACGAAAGGACGTGCCGCTCCAATGGGAAACGAAAACATTTGATCGCAAGGTCATAGGTCAACCAATTCCTCCACAGGAAAACACGTCTGAGATATTCTATACGACACTGGTGACAGCATGTGCGTCACATGACAGGAATATGTTGTCGACCCACCTAAGTTGTACACTTGGCGAATGGGTAAAAAGATTCTTCTACCTTGCCTGATTTAGGTTTTCTTGTGGATGTGATAATCACTCCCAAAAATTGTGATGAAAACATAAGAGTTTGTCACATAAACTGCAACAAATGAATGCAACAGTTTCACAGTCGCACAGTTTTCCCTGTGCTCCGTCAAAACATATGTTTGTTTAGGTGTAGCGTCCCCATACTACGGCGCAGTTAACTTGCATTGGACAGATAATAATTGTCTGAAAATAAAAAATTAAACTTTTCACGCGAGGGAGCACTTGAACTAAGGACCTCCCGCTTCGCAGCTGCTCACGCTTACCAAGGGACCACGGCGATCCTGAGCTCAGACTATCCTTGATGTTGAATATCTTCCGCATGGACTACTCAGTTTGTATATTTTCCTTATTTTTTTCATAGTTCCACACAACTTCTTCCTGTTTTCTCGATTGATCTGTGTTCAGTTTTTCAAGGCCTATCCACTGTGTCAACTTATAACTAAATCTGAGGGGGTTGCGATGTGGAGGTTCCTTTGTTAGCAACTAGTAGCTAGCAATCAGGTACGTACATGTGGCTCTCATTTAGTTTTCAGTTTGGCCAAAATCTTTGTCATGTTCACTGAAAATGAGTCCATGCTGGGATAATTTATAATGAATTGAATCAGTTGATGTTTGTAAAAATATTAAAGTTCAGATTATGACAGCGAGAATAAACAATGACTTCATTCTCATGCTGTGGCATACTTTTTGAAATTTTCAACAAACAAACTTTTTCCTGTGAATGCCTTTGATCTACACTCGCATCGCTCTCTTTTTGATTGTTCTCGTCTTTATTTTCCACTTTTCTCCTAGTTCTTAATTCCAGTTGTCATTCTTCCTCCTCCTCATTTTATTCCATATTTACTTGTCACTATGTCGTATTGTCTGACAGATGGTGGTTAACATGAAGTAGTTTTGATCTTGTATTCTCTCTGGCATCTCCCCTTAATATATATATCTCCCTCCCCGAAGAGGAAACAGCTGGTTCAGAAAGCTAGTTTCTTCCTTCTTTTAAGTGCATGTAACAGTAGTATGTGGACTTTTGCATCCTTGAAAATATTTACAGGCTAGCCATTCTGTCTCACTGTACGTTAAGTGCTGCTTATTTTCAATAATCCGTATTTGTACTTTAATATTTACTGTTAAATTAAAGAAGGCACTACCTTTGAAATTAATAGTGTAAAAATAAACTAGAACTTCAAACACAATATATTTGGTCATCAGTCAAATCCAGAATGAGATTTTCACTCTGCAGCGGAGTGTGCGCTGATATGAAACTTCCTGGCAGATTAAAACTGTGTGCCCAACCGAGACTCGAACTCGGGACCTTTGCCTTTCGCGGGCAAGTGCTCTACCACTTGCCCGCGAAAGGCAAAGGTCCCGAGTTCGAGTCTCGGTCGGGCACACAGTTTTAATCTGCCAGGAAGTTTCATCAGTCAAATGTTTGTATATTGTTGTGAAATTTCTTACAAAGTTTATTGCCTGAAGATACCTGACTGATAGTTTTTGTCATTAAATGATAGTATTGATTAAAAAAGAAAAGGGATATCTTACATGATTTAATGAAGTCTTCACAATTCATAAACTGCTTAAAACATTGAGGTATAGTCATTCAGTTGGTTTGAGTTATGTTTGTACAATCAGAAGCAGAAAGTCGCTTTTCATTGTTACATTCCATGCAACGTGCTTGAATTTGAATGAGACACAACAACTTGATGCTCTTCTGGGTGCCATAACTGGATTACTTCCTTTCCTACGTGCACCACTAAAATTTCATAAGCAATGAAAGATTCTGAAACACAGGTATTGATAAGTGATAGTATGTCACTCAGCAAAAAGCAAGTGTTCCACTGTTGTGGAATTATGCCATCCTTGGACGTAACCTCTCACTGAATTTTCGGTTGTCGCAGTGAAACTTTGATTTTACGTTCTCCGGTTGTAACAGTTTTTGCAATTCTACACCATAAATTCATAACCCCTATGGAAAATCCATAAGATTAGTGCTAAAAATTTTCCAATTTTACGTTTCTCCCTAGTGAGGTTCACCTCAATTCTGTGCACTTATGTGATGTCTCACTTGATTTCGTCCTGTTTTCTTCCTATTAATATTTGATGTGACTGAGCAAGTTATATGTGGCACCGCAGATGGTGATGAAGTTAAGGTATTATTTTAGCTCATTGTGGAGAGGGGCAACATGAGAGAGAAAATGCTGACGTAATCCAAGATCGGTATAGCCAACGGAACTTGCAGCGTTTAGCTTCACCGTACAATTAAGATACAACTATTGATGGGTTGCATCAGCAGTGGTAAAACAGGAGAGTTGACACTATATGTTCCAGACAGAGTCAATACTTGATGAAGGAGCCCAGTCATCACCTTGTCTTGTGCCACTTATCTCATTCTCATCTTTTTGCTTGTATTTCTGATATACTGTATTCAGCGACAATTTTGATCATCAACCCTTCAAGTTCAAACACAAAGTCTCTAAGAATACACTTGATCAGAGTCAAGAAAACATTGGCAATTTCTGGCTAGTGAGCTGTTATTGGCTGATGACTTGTTAAATCACCCAACAGTTATTGCAGACCCTGCACCACACTAACACGCTTTGTTTTGCTCACTATGTAATATGTTTTCAGGCTGTAGCCTATGAAACATTTGTAATTCCTAAACTACTGGATTGTAAAGTATAAACAAGCACAGAAGCTATAAATCAGCTGTGCAGGAGTTTCATACTCCTCCTCATAGGTAACAATTTCACCAGCACTCAATAATGTCAACTTACATAATCAAGTTGCAAATCCATAAACAAACAAGAAAGAGATTTCAAAATTTTACGTCATAAAATAGACCTATAAGGGAAAAAAGTGGATTTTACTACTAGTAATACTGTAGGGCATGTAATTGTGAAAAGATTGCCTTTTTTGCTAATGATACATGAGGCAGTTAAGCCATTTCCCCAACACACTACTGCCACAAATTGTACGTTAAAACACAGTTCTGAGGATTCTTTCATTTTATGTTCACCTCGAAAATACCAAAAATTTATAGCCTGTATGGTGAAATAAACTGAAAACTGTGAAATACAGTGAAAACTGCTTGATTACATCTTGGTTGTTTGTTTTCTGCCTGAGCTAACAGTTACATAGTGTGGTGACATCACGCTAATCCTGTGGTTTGTAGCATATAGAGTGATAAACAGCAAGCTTATTTGGCGCCTTGTTCCAAAGTATGACTGATGTGATTGGTGTACATGGCAAATGGAGTGACCACGGCTTCCACTTAGGTTTGGTCAAACAATGGAAGCTCCAGGTGGGAATACTAACAATGTACGAGAAGATAATTGCTACTTACTGTGAACATAACATGCTAAGTTGCAGACAGGCACATTTAAGACACATACACATCAGCTTACGACCACAGCCTTCGTCAGAAAAAAGAGAACCACACACCATTCATTCACACAAGCAAGCACCTCACACACACGTGACTGCCAACTCTGGCAGCTCGGGCCAGAATGCAACTATCGTGCGATGGTAGCAGCAATCTGGAGGTGCCAGGGATTGGAAAGGGGAAGGAATAGCAGTGTACAGGTGGAGGAAGAGAGGAGCACTCTTGGGCGGAATGTGCAGTTACCAGAAAAACAACAGGCCCAGTGTCAGGAGATTGTGGGATAGGGAGGTGGGGAAAACAGAGTGGAAAAGCAGAGCAGTGGAGAAGATACAGACGAGAAAGTCCCTGCTCACTCCGCCAGACAGCGCTCCTCTCTTCCACAACCCATACACTGCTATCCCTTCCCCACCCACTCCAGATTGCTGCTACCATTCCACATGGTAGTTTCATACTGGCCCAAGGTGCTGGATTTGGCATTCGGCTGAATGAATGGTGTGTTTTTCTCTTTTTCCAATGAAGGCTGTGGCCAAAAGCTTCTGTGTGATTCTCTTTTAATTGTGCCTGTCTGCAACTTATCGTGTTATCTTTATGGTATGGAGCAACCTGTCTTTTCCTACATTGTTTGATATTCCACTGAGGTTTAAATTATATGGTTATACCTCGTATGCTGTTCACTACAGTGGATTAATTTTGCTTGCTGTAGTTTTGCTTCGAACCTATCGACAGAATGCGTAATGTATCTTGCTTGTACCAGCTACAGCCTTTGTAGGCTACTCCATTTGCTGTGTGCGGCACCACAATTAACAGGATGTGTTCAGTGAACAGTTGTGCGATGGCATGTTAGTCTTTGTTGCAGCCCTCAGTGGTGTTTAATGCTTTGTGATGACAGGCAGATTGCCACAAATGTAACAGATTCCTGGGACAGAGAACACTGAAATCACAGCAGGCTTAACTTTATTTCATATTCATTGACATAAACAAACACATGTGAAATAAAACTTGTGTGTATGTATACTGTATTTTATGGACTATGACACACCGTAATCTTTAAGCAGTTTTTAAAACAATAACATTTTTACAATTTTTGTTATTAGATTACAAAGCCAGAAAAAAACTTCCATTATAAAACTTAACTGATCTTCAAAATCCCTAAATTCATCATCTGAACTTTCTTCCTCGCCATTCTCATCATTATCCTCTTCATACATAAGATGGCCTTCACTGCCATCAAGAGCATTACTTATATCCCACTTCTTGAAAGATTTAACAATCATGTCTTCTCTCATTCTAGACCAAGACTGTTTTATCCACTGATACGCTTGTTTGACTGTAGGTCTTTTAAAGCTCCCTTCGGCATAGATCCGTGTTGGGTATCATCCATTTGTTCCATTCCTCTTATGTGCACTTCAAATGCTTTATTTATTGAGACATCAAGAGATTGTTGTTGTCAAGTAAGTCCTCATGGAATAGCAGGTAGCTCTAGATTTCCCTGTCTCAGTTTCTCTTTCACAGAATTTTTCAAATGATTACTAAACTGATCTAGCACAAGAAGAGAACTACTCTTAAATAAAAAACCTTTGCTTCTCTCCCATACTCTGTAAATCCATAATTTCACACCAGCCTCATTCATCTAAATCTTGTTATGTAAATGAACACCACCACCTGGCAGCATTTTAAAAGGTTTTGGCTTGTTTTGCTCTTGAAAATGGTCTTGGATTAAGTTTAGCACTGTCAGCACAACATGAGAGGACAACATTGTAGTGCATTTTTTCATGTCCACTTGTTTTTTAGTTAGTTTTTGCACCTTTCATGGCAACAGGCCTGTTACTCGGCACATCAAACGTCAGTGGAGTTTTGTCTGTATTTACCATTCGGCTTACTCCCACATTGATTTTCTTTCGATGTTGAAGAATAAAGTGATGGAAAGATAATATTTTCTCTTCATACTCTTGTGGCCTTTACGGAGATATTTTGGTTTTGATTTGCTTTCTAAGTCCATGATGCTTGATAAACCTGTAGCACGAACTAACTCCACCCTTAGTCTGTCAAGTTCCATTGTAGCATTAGCTTACAATTGGGCATTTGAATCATTTTTGTATTAATTCCGAAGCCATTTTGATGGTGTCCTTGAATCCATTTCAGTATGTCGTCTTCTAGTTTCGGGTGTTTTGCAGAGTGTCCTCCCCCCTCTCTCTCTCCCCCACCCCTCTCATCCCTCCCAGTAAGTCTCCCCTGGCCTGGGGTTCTGGCTGACTTTTCTAAACTATACCCCCTTTCCCTAAACCACTCCAGTCCTTTTCTTTCATCCCTTTTCCTTCCCCTTCAACTCTTCTGCCGGAAAAAGGAGCCAACTGGCTCCAAAAGCTTGTAAAAGTTAAACCATTTGGTGTGTGTGTGTGTGTGTGTGTGTGTGTGGTGTGTGTGTGTGTGTGTGTGTGTGTGTGTGTGTTCGTGTTCGTGTGTTCGCCTGCCACCGCTTGGTGAGTAGTTTTTTTTATCAACCTATTTAAATTATAATATCAGCAACAGATTGATTTCATTGTTACAAAGTAAGTTCTGCGATATTTCGACACTGTGCCATGTAAAGTAGAACCAATAGGAAGCAAGAACGTTCCCTACATCACAAGCAGAAAACAAGATGCCATAATGTATTTATCATGTTCAGCAGAAGCCCATATTCGATGGGTTTTATGTTTTTAAACACCAGCACATTGAATGTCATGAGAACAAATCATTATTGACGTGATTTATTGTAATAAAATGATGGGAAACGTCATATTGGTGGTTAAAGAATTTTCATGTCATGACTCATATGTAATGATAGTAAGCCGTTTTTAAAGCAACGACTTATTTAAAATTCATGAAAATTGGTCTTTCTTATTAGGATTTGTTATATAATTGTGAGCAACATTTAGGCGATTATAGTAACAAAAAGTATGATACAACACAAGTTGTCAAATGGCGTAGTAGATTGTGACGTCGTAATAAGGAACTGAGAACAAATAAGATGAGGGTTCTTGTCCCATTGTATTAATACTTTTTTTCACCTTCGTGTTTTCTAAAAGGTTGTGGGAGTTTCATACAAAAATAAAGGATGTAGTAATGTATGATGTTCTATAAATATAAGTGCATTCTCTGTCAGAAATATGTATGTTTGATTTGGTGAACTTTTATAAGTTGATGCCTTTCCTGAGTGGACACGTAGCTTTCATTTTTTTTGTATTACATATTCACAAATATAAAGTTTTATTTATGTATACCACAGACAGAGCAACATGACTAGCGTATGGTCAGGAAAGGAAATGTTCTTTTTAAGAGAACTAATGAATGAATTCTCTGTGCATCCATTTTTGTGAACAAACCCTATTGGTTTGTGAGCCAGATAAACCTGACAGCTGCCACTGGAGAGTGCTGATAGTGCAAAATCATGTCACCCAGCACGTGCCAGATCTATATGCACGTCAACGTTAGCTGCCTCGCCCCGTATGCTGACGGATTTTAGGGCAGTACGCCTAGTCGGTATAAATACTGATACATCACTGAATGAAAGAAAATCTAATTTTCACAAGTTAGTTTTTAATACATCTACATCTATTCCCTGTCAGGAACTACTTCACAAATGTTTGAGGTCTTAAAGTTGAAGTATCACCGACTGCCCTCAAATTACACTTCAGTAAAAACTGATGTACCTTTCACATGAACAATTCAAGATACTGAAAAAGGTTTTGGCACGTGATAGTGCACGAGAGAGTATTTCGCTGTGTGGTTAGTGATACTAATTCGTATCTACAAATATACTGAGGCTACTAGTTGACTATCATGCCGTGCAAAGTTACTTATTATCCAAACCTTATATTGAACAGGAAAAGAAATAAAATCTGTATACAGTGTAACACTAACATGTCACCTCCTGTGCATCTCACCCACATCCACTACCAGTAGTTTTTGATGAGTGTGAGGGAATGGAAGTGGAGGAATCCTGTCCACATTAAACTGTAATCTCCACATAACTGTAAGTCAGTTCTAAGGTTCGAGGGAGGTGAGGGCATACTGCCCTAATGGGACTATGCCTATTAAAGCATCTTTCAGCTCAAACCAAGCTTCCTGTAGAGGACAGCTTTATCTTCCAGTACACTATATGCATACTAGATATGGCTGAAATTTCTCCAGGTGTCCCAGAGCTATGCTGAAAGGTACAGGAATAACACTAATGATGATTATGAACAGTGCTAACGTGCATGTTTACTTGCTTATTACCGGTTTCTTCGAATTACGGGATATGCATCACACTGCAGTGCACTGCTTTCCAGGTTCAGTGGCAATCTCTTGTGCTGTTTAGCAGATGACAGGAAGTGGGGGCCATGGGTGTTTCGTTGTGTGGTGTGTTGAGGTTTTGCTTTTAGGTGATTTATGTGCAATAATGTGTGCCCACCAGAAAGAGTTAAGTTTTTAAACTTCAGGTCACACAACTATGTATTGGAAGGACTTCCCCTGACCAATTCAGTTACACTTTGAGTTGCTATATAACATGACGATGAGAACTTGCTAAGAACTCAAAACAGGTTGTGATACCATTTATGACCTGAAGCTGAAAAATAAATTTTGTATTTTTGTGTGAATTTAGTATCTACAGTCTCTTGGAAAAGGCATCAAATATTGAAGATGATGATACAGGAAATTGTGTCTGCCATCGACACACATCATCAGATAACACTGCTTTACATTAAAGTTACATATATAATTGCGGGCATTTGTTATTATTAGAGCACACGTCGTTGTTGGAACTCTGGAAGTACATAAAATTTGTGTGTGTTTTATTTTCATAGGTGGTGAGTATTCAGGCAAACTTATAGGTGACCAGACTCATATGTTGGTTATCCAAGAACCTTACGGAGAAAAATTCAAGTACGCATCACAGTGGCAGCTCCCTTGTGTGCTACCTGCATGGGTTCAAGATAGCGTAAAGAACGGTTACGCACTTCCAGTTGAACCTTACGGTGTGAAACAAAAGCAGAAGTCGTCTACACCAGTGCATGATGACCCTAGTGAGTGTTTCACTCTAATGTGATCCCATCTGTGTGTAGAATATGTGAATACGAGGGTGGTTTGAAAAGTTCTCAGAAAAGAATAGTAAAAAAGTACTTACATCACAAACTTTTATATTTTTCAATGTAGTCTCATTGTAGGTTAATACACTTGCTCCAGTTATGTTCCAGTGCCCTCATCCCATCTCGAAAATGAGTTTCCTCCAGGTCTGCAAAATATTTGCCAACTCCAGCTATCAAATCTTTGTTTAAAGTGAATCTTGGCCCACCAAGAAAAATTTTCAGTTTTGGGAAGAGATGGAAGTCCGATGGAACCATATCAGTTGAATAAGGTGGATGCAGCAACAATTCATACCTTGTTGTTGTTGTTGTTGTTGTTGTGGTCTTCAGTTCTGAGACTGGTTTGATGCAGCTCTCCATGCTACTCTATCCTGTGCAAGCTTCATCATCTCCCAGTACTTACTGCAACCTACATCCTTCTGAATCTGCTTAGTGTATTCATCTCTTGGTCTCCCTCCACGATTTTTACCCTCCACACTGCCCTCCAGTACTAAATTGGTGATCCCTTGATGCCTCAGAACATGTCCTACCAATCGATCCCTTCTTCTTGTCAAGTTGTGCCACAAATTTCTCTTCTCCCCAATTCTATTCAATACCTCCTCATTAGTTATGTGATCTACCCATTTTGCTCCCCAAATAGCAAAACTCCTTTACTACTTTAAGTGTCTCATTTCCTAATCAAATTCCCTCAGCATCACCTGACTTTATTCGACTACATTCCATTATCCTTGTTTTGCTTTTGTTGATGTTCATCTTATATCCTCCTTTCAAGACACTGTCCATTCCATTCAACTGCTCTTCCAAGTCCTTTGCTGTCTCTGACAGAATTACAATGTCATCGGCGAACCTCAAAGTTTTTATTTCTTCTCCATGGATTTTAATACCTACTCCGAACTTTTCTTTTGTTTCCTTTACTGCTTGCTCAATATACAGATTGAATAGCATCGGGGAGAGGCTACAACCCTGTCTCGCTCCCTTCCCAACCTCTTCTGCCATTTCATGCCCCTCTACTCTTATAACTGCCATCTGGTTTCAGTACAAATTGTAAATAGCCTTTTGCTCCCTGTATTTTACACCTGCCACCTTTAGGATATGAGAGTATTCCAGTCAACATTGTCAAAAGCTTTCTCTAAGTCTACAAATACTAGAAACGTTGGTCTGCCTTTTCTTTAATCTTCCTTGTAAGATAAATTGTAAGATCAGTATTGCCTCAAGTGTTCAAACATTTCTACGGAATCCAAACTGATCTTCCCAAGGTCGGCTTCTACCAGTTTTTCCATTCGTCTGTAAAGAATTTGCATTAGTATTTTGCAGCTGTGACTTATTAAACTGATAGTTTGGTAATTTTCACATCTGTCAACGCCTGCTTTCTTTGAGATTGGAATTATTATATTCTTCTTGAAGTCTGAGGGTATTTCGCCTGTCTCGTACATCTTGCTCACCAGATTGTAGAGTTTTGTCAGGACTGGCTCTCCCAAGGCTGTCAGTACTTCTAATGGAATGTTGTCTACTCCCGGAGCCTTGTTTAGACTCGGGTCTTTCAATGCTCTGTCACTCTCTTCACACCGTATCATATCTCCCATTTCATCTTCATCTACATCCTCTTCCATTTCCATGATATTGTCCTCAAGAACATCGCCCTTGTATAGACCCTCTATATACTCTTTCCACCTTTCTACTTTCCCTTCTTTGCTTAGAACTGGGTTTTCATCTGAGCTCTTGATATTCATACAAGTGGCTTTCTTTTCTCCAAAGGTCTCTTTAATTTCCCTGTAGGCAGTATCTATCTTGCCCCTAGTGAGATAAGCCTCTACATCCTTACATTTGTCCTCTAGCCATCCCTGCTTAGCCATTCTGCACTTCATGTTGATCTCATTTTTGAGACATTTGTATTCCTTTTTGCCTGCTTCATTTACTGCATTTTTATATTTTCTCCTTTCATCAATTAAGGTCAATATTTCTTCTGTTACCCAAGGATTTCTACTAGCCCTCGTCTTTTTACCTACTTGATCCTCTGCTGCCTTCACCACTTCATCCCTCAACGCTACCCATTCTTCTTCTACTGTATTTCTTTCCCCCATTCCTGTCAATTGTTCCCTTAGCTCTCCCTGAAACTCTGTACAACCTCTGCTTCTTTCAGTTTATCCAGGTCCCATCCCCTTAAATTCCCACCTTTTTGCAGTTTCTTCAGTTTTTATCTACAGTTCATAACCAATAGATTTTGGTCAGAGTCCACATCTGCCCCTGGAAATGTCTTACAATTTAAAACCTGGTTCCTAAATGTGTGTCTTCCAATTATATAATCTATCTGATACCTTCTAGTATCTCCAGGATTTTTCCATGTATACAACCTTCTTTTATGATTCTTGAACCAAGTGTTAGCTATGATTAAGTTATGCTCTGTGTAAAATTCTACCAGGCGGCTTCCTCTTTCATTTCTTATCCCCAATCCATATTCACCTACTACATTTCCTTCTCTCCCTTTTCCTACTCTCGAATTCCAGTCACCCATGACTATTAAATTTTCGTCTCCCATCACTATCTGAATAATTTCTTTTATCTCATCATACATTTCCTCGATTTGTTCATCGGTTCTTGTAGTTTTGCCATGGCAATGGCACATGGGTGCGGGCGTGCATTGTATTGATGGAAAATACCTTTCTTCCTGTCTAAAGCTGGCCTTTTTTCACATATTTTTTGTTGCAATTTGTCTGGGAGGGTAGCATAGTATTCTCCAATAATTGTTTGCCCAGTGGGGAGATAATCTACAAACAGAATCCCCTTTGCATCCCAGAACACTGATGCCATGGCCTTTCCCACAGAAGGAATTGTTTACTTTCTTTGATGGCGGAGAGTCAGCATGTTTCCACTGCTTTGACTGTTGTTTTCTCTCTGGGGTATAGTAGTGCACCCAAGTCTCATCTGTGGTCACAAACCGGTGCAAAAAATCTTGTTCATTTCTCCCAAATCGGGCCAAATATTGTTCAGATATGTCCATTCTCAAGTGTTATTGATCCAGCATCTAGAGTCACGGCACCCATCTTGCAGCTAATTTTTTTTCATTTCTAATTCTTCAGATAAAATGTGATATACCCATTCAAATGACATCCGGAAAGAGTGAGCAATTTCACACACTTGCAATCGGTGATTCTCCATGACCATTTTGTGCACTTTTGCAGTGATTTCTAGAGTAGTGACACATATTGGGCGACCACTACACAGATTATCATCTAAGCTCTCCTGACCAAATTTAAATTCATTTGTCCACTTGGCAATAGTTGAATATGAAGGAGCAGAGTCCCTCAGTGTATTCTGGAAATTGGCATAAATGTCCTTTGCTTTCATACCTTTCTTTATGAAGCACTTAATCACTGCTTGAATCTCAATTTTATTTCCATCTTCGCAAATCACTATGTGATGATGACGATAAGAACAACAACAACAACAACAACAACACAACAGAGCCCCGTCACTGCCACAGCTCTCTTCCAAGAGCACTGACATGGCACGTGTTTACAGGCAACAGTCCAGTGAATATCACGTGAACAACTCATTGCACTAGTGCTGACCTCTCTTGATGATTCCAAGCACTTTTCAAACCACCCTCGTATGAATTGGTGTGATAATTTTCTACTGTGTATGCTGTTGAATGATTTGTCATTCCAAAATGAAACTGAAAAAAATGTATGTACAATATTTATGACATAAGAGGAGCATCAGTTTACCAGCTGCTATATCTGGAGCACTTGAATAGAGCTAAAGGCACAAAAAATACTTTGAATGAATCTCTAGCTTTGATTTTGTGAAATTCGTGTTTTTATAGAGTTCATATAGGCACAGAAATTGAAGTAAAGTTAAACTTGCTCGAAGTTAGCAGTAATTTCATAGACCTTATACGAGGTGTGTTCAGAAAGTAATGGGAATTCCCTAATTTTGCCTGTTCAGAGCTTCACATTTTTTCTGTGTTATCTGTAAATATGTATGAAAAGTATCTGTAAATTGTCAACTGTATTGGAAATTTAGTCTGTTGTCAGCTGTCAAAAAGGTTAATTTTGCATTTACGATAAAAAAGTGATTATTTATGCACGAAAGTTTTAGAAATGTTAAATGTATCTTTTGGTGAGTCCACTAGGAGTAAAACAAGGCTTTTTATGAGTTGTATAAGCATTTCAAAGAAGACCATGGAGAGGCTGCTGAGGAGTGTCCCAGATGGCTCAGCACATTGTTGATTGACGAAATTGTTGAAAAAGTGAAAGAAATTATTATCAGCAGTCCCAATATCATAATCAGAAAAGTCACTGATGTTGGAATATCAATTGGTTCATGCAGTGAAATTTTTTAGGAAGTTTTGGGCACGACCCTAGTGTGACAGCAAAATTATTGAACTTCAGCTAAAAACAGTGACTAATGTAAGTTGCTCAGGAGTCACTAGATTGTCAGTAATGATTGAGAACAGGCGGAATGTGTCATAACAGATGGTGAAACATGGAGTTCTTGATACGACTTTGGAACTAAGGTTCAGTCGTCCCAGTGAAAGCATTCTGGATTGCCAGGACCAGAAAAAACTTGGCAAGTGTGATTAAATGAGAAGCACATACTAAATGTATTATTCAATTGTAATGGCAAAGTGCACCATGACGTCTCAACACAAGATTGAACAGTCAATAAGAAGTACTACTGAAACATAATTTGCATGAAGCAAGTTGGGAAAGATGAGCAGATAGGTGACAGAACAATTCATCGCTTTTACACCACAATACTGCACCTACTCACACTTTGTTGTTTGTTCATGAGTTGTTGGCCAAAAACAGAACTGTAATGATGCCCCAGTGTCAATACTTTCCAGAAGTAGCCTGATATGACATTTTTCAGTTCCCAAAAGTAAAGAAAACAAAAGTGTTCCAGAAATTGGAAAAAGCACTGTTGTAAGTGTGTAACTTCTAATGGGGCTATTTTTGAAATGATAATGTTAATGTAAATGAATAAATGCAATTCTTTTCAAAACACAAATATTCCTGTTGTTTTCAATGTACATTCCTTGTCCATATTAGGAATGACTTTTAGCAACATGGTATACATCATTTATTCAATTTCACATCTTTTTGCATAATAACAATTGTATGATATTTAAAAATGCTAAATGTGAGAGACTGTTTTAAAACTTTCTTTTATGGGCTTAAATTATATGTGCAGTTGATTGGTTAGTTAAATATTGCTAATATCGTGCACAAAATGTATGTGCTGTCAATTTTCAAATTAGAGTATGCAATAAAAATATATAGTTCAGCAGCAGCAACAGTTAACCTCATGAGCATGTATTGAGCTTCACATAGTTTTCTGTCAGTTACTTCTCGTATGTTTCAGGATTACCAAATTTCTCAATGATAAGTGCTGTGGGCTTTGGTACAGGTACTGTGGATGAGACTGCAATGAATACATCCACATTCTCTGTGATTTCAAGTCGAAGAAGCTCAATTGGCAGCTTAAGTAAGTTCAGTCACTGGTGAAATGGGTTTCAAGTTCTTTCAGTCTACTGAATAATGAGATTTACAGTGTGTGTGTGTGTGTGTGTGTGTGTGTGTGTGTGTGTGTGTGTGTGTGTTGAAGATAATCAGCACATCATATAATATGTTAAGTGTAATTAGTTTTGTGGTAAATGATCATAATTCTCAGTCTTGCCAATATTAGTGTAATCATACATCATAATTTTTTATGTGAATTTTCAGAAAAATATGATATTGAGGTGCCGAGAACCATAAGGGCCTAAAGCACACTGTTGCCGATTTTGAGTTTGCAGCATTTGTGCATGCTCCTGACATATGTTGATCTTACCATGAATCTGTTTTATCTGTGTTGTAGGCCCACATTGTGTATATGAGCATTTACTAACTGAATTACTATGAACTTCTATGAAATGATGTCCCACTGATATCTCTGATATTCACGTCCATATGGGCCCAAAGCACAAAGCACACTCTGAGCGAGGTGGCGCAGTGGTTAGCCCACTGGACTTGGGTTCGGGTTGGTGACAGTTCAAACCCGTGCCTGCCCATCCTGATTTAGGTTTTCCATGAGTTCCCTAAATTGCTTCAGGCAGCTCCTGGGTTGGTTCATTTGAAAGGATGTGGCAGACTTCCTTACCTATTTTTCCCTAATCCAATGGGACCAATGACCTCGCTGTTTGGTCCCTTCCCTCAAACCACCCAACCAACCACAAAGCACAATTTTTTTTATCTCTTTGCTGCTCAGTTGTTATCCTTGGTTACCAATATAAAACTGTTGGTTTTCTCTTCTGATGGTCGGTGTCAGGTTTTACAGAAAGCCTTACAGAAAACCTTTCATAGTCCGTAAAATGGAAGCTGAGGATTTCAGAACCTTTAATAATATTACAGACCTCACTGTGAAACTGGTAGTTGATGTACATGGTAACAATGTACATTTCAGTAATTTTACAATGATATTTTCAACAGGTTGCCAGAAACTCTTGTTTAAAGTAATAGGCTACATTGGAGTCTTCGGAGGCCCCAGATTTTCTGCAAGTCATGTCAAGGAAGATCAGTCACTCCCCCACAGTTTGTAGATGCCTTGCAAAATCTAGTGCTCCAATACGTAGTGGAAGGCAAATATCCACCTTGAAACATGGAGACGTAACAAAACTACTAGATTTCAAAGTTGAAAGTGGACAGACGTCTATGTCTGAACCTCAAGTTTAGGTATGTGCTTGGTGAAAGTGATGATAATGTGGACCTTGATTGTTGGAATGTGTGTGTGTGTGTGTGTGTGTGTGTGTGTGTGTTGCTTTTAGTTGCTGTTGTATATGTTCTAGTTATATTATCACATTTATTAAAAACTTTACAACTGTCACAAAGACACTACTGTCAGTAGCCTATATGCGAAAATTTTATAAATTAACATAAATACTCCCTTTGCCAGAAAAGTTCCCAACAGTTTATTTTTGCTTCTGAGTTTGTAATGCAGGAGTTCCTGGTATCAAAATTAAATCTCTCAAAAAGTAATGTACAGAGGTTTCAAAATAGTTCAAAAAGCTGCTAACAGCTGGTGCTGTAATTGCAACACATAGTGCCAATAAATAATGCACTGCTGCTCAGAGTTATCACTTACACTGTTAAAGCATGACAGGAGGTTAGTGTACCGAAGGAAGACATTAAAATAACGTAGTCCACTGAAAGTTTTTGGAATACCACAGATTTGAACACAGTCCTGTGGCAACGAGGCACAGTTTTCAGACACAAATGTTCTAAAATAACTCGATGCTGAAACAATTTGCAACCTCTTCACCAAATTCCAACGGACAGGCAGCTTTGACTGATGATCCAACGGGGAATGTTGGCCCTAGGCAGTTTAGTTACTCCTGAAAATGTTGCCACAGTTTCTAGAATTATTCAGCAAAATAGAAGGAAATCCATCTGAAACATTACAGCAGAGACTGGTTGGAAGTGATCAAGCATGCAGAAATACTGAGACAGAGCCTACACACGTTTCATTTCAAAACCCAAAGCTACCAGGTCGCCTGTACAAGTTGTGTAACAGAACAAAGTTCTCACAGTGATTGATAATGAAGGATTTGATGTTGGCTGCTTCTGGTTCACAGATGAAGCACCCTTCCTGATGAATGGAGTTGTGAATAAACAAAACTGGTGATTTTGGTATTCCAAAAATCAGAGCGATGTGAAAGCACTGTATTCGCTCCAAGTTACTGTTTGGGCTTTGGTATGCAGCAGAGGCATTATTGGCCCTTACTTTGTGCAAGGAACGATCCCTAGTTAACATTATGTTGCAATTTTGGAACTATTTGTTGCCACACAGCCAGCATTCGAGGATCGACAGACACCAAGTGCTTCATTTAATATGGGACCAGACTACATTGCACTGAAAGATGTTTATTACCTGATGAATACTTCAGGAATTGTGTTGGATTATTGTAAATTCACTAGTGCAGGGACGGATTGGCCTCCATATTCGGCCGATCTGATTTCTTTTGACTACTTTGTATGGGACTATTGGAAGACACAGTCTACTGAAACCATTCCACCACGCTGGACAAGCTCGAATTGGCTGTCTGAGTAGCATGTTAGTACATTTCCATTGAGACACTACAGGAAGTGTTGGCAGATTTCATTGTTGGTTTGTATCGCGTCTGTATTGTGACTTGTGGACATTTAGAAAAGATTGTGATGTGATTGCAAAGACGGCTTGCACAGGACAAGCCTAATAATGCATGCTATTGCTGTAAAGAGCTCCACAGCTTCCAGTGCAATCTTTTTGAAACTATCCAAACTATTGCAAAACTTCAGTACCTAATTCTTATGACTTTCACAGTTAATATATCTATTCTTTTCACTTGTCTACTGATCTTGGTTTTTGAGATATTTAATTTTGAAATTGTGGACTTCCTCACTGGACACACTGTATGTCAAAGCAGGAAATGTTAAGTTTTTGTATATATGTGTCAAGAAAGGCAAATAATATGTATCACACTACTAATTAAGTCAAACTTTGTGTGAGGGTTGATATTGAGACAGTGTACAATGAAAGTACACTCCTGGAAATTGAAATAAGAACACCGTGAATTCATTGTCCCAGGAAGGGGAAACTTTATTGACACATTCCTGGGGTCAGATACATCACATGATCACACTGACAGAACCATAGGCACATAGACACAGGCAACAGAGCATGCACAATGTCGGCACTAGTACAGTGTATATCCACCTTTCGCAGCAATGCAGGCTGCTATTCTCCCATGGAGACGATCGTAGAGATGCTGGATGTAGTCCTGTGGAACGGCTTGCCATGCCATTTCCACCTGGCGCCTCAGTTGGACCAGCATTCGTGCTGGACGTGCAGACCGCGTGAGACAACGCTTCATCCAGTCCCAAACATGCTCAATGGGGGACAGATCCGGAGATTTTGCTGGCCAGGGTAGTTGACTTACACCTTCTAGAGCACGTTGGGTGGCACGGGATACATGCGGACGTGCATTGTCCTGTTGGAACAGCAAGTTCCCTTGCCGGTCTAGGAATGGTAGAACGATGGGTTCGATGACGGTTTGGATGTACCGTGCACTATTCAGTGTCCCCTCGACGATCACCAGTGGTGTACGGCTAGTGTAGGAGATCGCTCCCCACACCATGAGGCCGGGTGTTGGCCCTGTGTGCCTCGGTCGTATGCAGTCCTGATTGTGGCGCTCACCTGCACAGCGCCAAACACGCATACGACCATCATTGGCACCAAGGCAGAAGCGACTCTCATCGCTGAAGACGACACATCTCCATTCGTCCCTCCATTCACGCCTGTCGCGACACCACTGGAGGCGGGCTGCACGATGTTGGGGCGTGAGCGGAAGACGGCCTAACGGTGTGCGGGACCGTAGCCCAGCTTCATGGAGACGGTTGCGAATGGTCCTCGCCGATACCCCAGGAGCAACAGTGTCCCTAATTTGCTGGGAAGTGGCGGTGCGGTCCCCTACGGCACTGCGTAGGATCCTACGGTCTTGGCGTGCATCCGTGCGTCGCTGCGGTCCGGTCCCAGGTCGACGGGCACGTGCACCTTCCGCCGACCACTGGCGACAACATCGATGTACTGTGGAGACCTCACGCCCCACATGTTGAGCAATTCGGCGGTACGTCCACCCGGCCTCCCGCATGCCCACTATACGCCCTCGCTCAAAGTCCGTCAACTGCACATACGGTTCATGTCCACGCTGTCGCGGCATGCTACCAGTGTTAAAGACTGCGATGGAGCTCCGTATGCCACGGCAAACTGGCTGACACTGACGGCGGCGGTGCACAAATGCTGCGCAGCTAGCGCCATTCGACGGCCAACACCGCGGTTCCTGGTGTGTCCGCTGTGCCGTGCGTGTGATCATTGCTTGTACAGCCGTCTCGCAGTGTCCGGAGCAAGTATGGTGGGTCTGACACACCGGTGTCAATGTGTTCTTTTTTCCATTTCCAGGAGTGTATAAAATTGTAGGGCTAATTTAAGTGACTGGTAGATATATATTTGAAACAATTGCTGGTTAAAATCAGTAGTGAGGGAATGTGCTGCAGTCAGTTTGAAGGTTTACATATTTGAGCAATGCTCATTGGCAGATAAGACTAGAGTTTATGTACAGCAGTCAGTCATCCCCCTTATTATTCAGTTTTACATACTATATGAGCAACGTAATACTTTCGAAGTCTGCTGCACAGTACTGATGCAACTTTTGGACTCAATATTTGTTGGCAATAAAAATTCTTTTCTGCTCTCCTGAATTCTCACTCCATAGATATTTCTACATCTACAAGGCTACTCTGCAATTGACACTTAAGTATCTTGGAGAAGACTCAATGAACCCCCTCCAGGGTATCTCTGTACCATTCTGCTCTTGAGCAAAGAACAGGCTGAATGAACACTTAAATCTTTCCACACCACCTCTGATTTCTTTTATTTTATTACAATAACTATTTCCTTATGTAGGTGGGTGTGAACAAAATATGTTCACATTTGGAGGAGAAAGTTGCTGATTGAAATTTTGTGAGAAGATCTCACTACAATGAAAAGCACCTTTACATTAATGATTGCCACTCCAGCTTGCATATTGCATATGTGCCAGTCTCTTCCCTATTTTGCGATAATACAAGATGAAGTGCTCTTCTTTGAACTTCCACAATATCCTCTGTCAGTCCTATATGGTAAGGATCCTGTACTGTACTTCATTACTCCAGAACTGGACAGAAAAGCACATTGTAGACCAACTCTTTAGTAAACTTGTTGCATCTTCTAAGTGTTCTGCCAATAAAACAGCCTCTGGCTCACCTTCTCTACAACATGCTCTGATTGATGGTTCCAGTTTCAGTTGTAATTGTGATCCCTCTGTATTTAGTTGACTATTTAATTAACATTGTATGTTGCATTGAATAAATTGTATAATATAATAGGATAGATAAAAAAATCTACTTACCAAACAGTGGCAGGAGAATACACGTGAGTTACCCGGGTCTACAACCTTTCAGAGCAAATGGCTCCTTCTCATGGCAGAACTGTTGAAGGGTAAGGAAGAAGCTGGAAGGGACTGGTGAGATGGGATGAGAAAGAAAAAAGTAATTGGCTAATTGTTGGGGACTGCACTTGATGAGGTTTGTAAACCTGAGAGCTTAGAGATGGTAGGTAGGGTAATCAGCGAGACAGATTCCTGACAAAACATTGTGCAAGAGCAAATAATAGTGGCAAGCATAAATGAATTATATGTGGTAGAGGTGGGGAGGGATAAGCAAGTCAGAAAATAAGATGTAGAAAGCTAAAAGTGTTGCTGAGATCAAAGAAAATTAATGTAAATTAAGGCTACCTTGTACAAGAAACAAGGACCTTTAACTGTGGTTCCCAACTGCATAGTTCTGAGGTAGCAGTGTTGGGGGATGAAGATTACATGGTGTGAAGCAGGCACTGAGGTCATGCCTCTTCTGTTCTAGAGCGTGCTTTACAACAGGATATTGTTTGTTGCCAGTGTGCACCCTCGGTCTATGTCCATTCATTTTGACTGATAACTTGGTGGTAGTCATGCCAATATAAAAGGCTGAACAGTGTTTCCATAACAATTGGTACATGACATGCGTCATTTCATTGGTTGTTTTCTCTTTGATAATGTGTTTTGCCAGTTACGAGGCTGGTGTAAGCGGTAGTAGGAGGGTGCATAGGGCAAGTCTTGCAGTGGGCATTGTCACAGGATAGGTGCCATAGGATAGGGAAATTTGTGCAGAAGGAGCATGGGATCTAACCAGGATATCATAATTTTTTTGTGTGTGGTTGGGGTGTGGTGAGGTGGGGAGGGGGAGGGAGCAATTATAGGTGTGGCTGTCACAATGTCAGAAAGAATACAACTCATTTCTGGGCATGATTTTAGAAAATCGTAGCCATGTCTAAGTAGCCGATCAATGCATTTAGGACTATGGTAGTACTGAGAGACAAGAATGTATTCTTAAGTTGTTTTTTGGAGGGGTCAGCATTACCAGAATTGGATGTGTTGGCCCAGGAGGTAGTTTAGTACAAGGTAGGATAGCTTATTGAAGTGAAGTATGGCCTGTTGTTGCAATTTGAAGTTGACTTGGTGGGTGATACCATTCAAGGAAACATTGGGGGCAAGTGTCTGCAGGATTTTGTTGAAGGTGAGAAATCGAGTGGAGTGGAAATTTGCAGGAAATTGGCAAATGAGTTGTGCAGGTCATAGATTAGACAAGTAGGTGTAGTAGATTACTGTATTAGAGACTGTAAAAGAGACTGGTGTAGAGTAGGATTACATCGAGAAATGGGGACTCTCAATGTTACGCCTTTGGGGAACTCCCAGTGACAAACAGGTCTCAAGAAACAGAATGTGGGACCTTTGGATAGTGCAAAAGCAGGGTTTTGAAGGGACTGAACATGAGATGGGATTCAAAGTGGTAAGAGAAAGGGGGGGAGGGGTTGGAGTATTAGAAGCAGAGGGGAGGGGGGGGGGATGAGGGGAGAAAAGGAAGAAAAGCAAGGAAAAAGATGGTATTAAAAGGGTAAAATGTAGAAAAATTCAGACAAAAATCGTTCGAAGAGACAGGTTAACAAGAGGTAATGCGTGGGCAAGAACTTCACGAGAAAAGTGGACTGTATGACACAAAGAAAATCATGATAGGAAAAACTTACAACAATAAATTTTGATTGAGGAAGTTCAGGGAAAAGACATGAAAACAGACAAAATCTTAAAAAGAGGACAAGCAGAAAGAGGATGTCATTGAAGAAAACAGAATCTACTGTGTTTGGGATTAAAATAATGCAGGAGATGGCAGCAACAGTTGGTCAGTGCAGTTTGGCAAAAAACACGCTAAAATGTGAAAGAATTCCATAGAAGTGAGGTAAGTGGAGAGAGGGAAAGGAAAGAAAAATGCTGTCAAATTTGCAAACGTGTCGGCAAGACACAATTGGGGAACGGCCCTGCAGTGTACTTTGAACTGTAAATGAAGAGTTTATTGCAAATTCATAAATAACAATGGTACCATCTAAGTGCGCAGAAATCAATACTAGTAATACGAGAGAAGGAAAGTTGCAACTCACCATATAGCGGAGATGCTGAGCCGCAAAAGGTACAATAAAACGATTCACACAATCATAGCTTTCGGCCATTAAGGCCTTTGTCAGCAGTAGACACACATACGTGCACAATCTCACGCAAGCGCAACTTGCACACACATCTGCAGTATCAGAGAGCTGAAACTACACTGCGAGCAGCAGCACCAGTGCATGATGGGAGTGGCGACTGGGTGGGGGTAAGGAGGAGGCTGGGGTGGGGAGGGGGAGGGATAGTGTGGTGGGAGTGCCGGACAGTGAAGTGTTGCAGTTTAGACGGAGGGTAGGGGAGAAGGTGTGGAGGGGGGAGGGGGTAAGTAGTGGAAAGGAGAGAAATAAAAATAAAAGAAATTAAAAGACTGGGTGTGGCGGTGAAATGACGGCTGTGTAGTGCTGGAATGGGAACAGGGAGGGGGCTGGATGGGTGAGGAGGCTGCTCGTCACTGCTGATGTGACGACCACGTGTTGCTAGGCTGTACGGAAGGGACTTCTTGGTATGAAACGGATGACAGGTATTGCTGGTGGTTAGTAGGTTTGATATGGATGGAGGTACTGATGTAGCCATCTCTGAGGCGGAGGTCAACATCTAGGAAGGTGGCTTGTTGGGTTGAGTATTACCAGGTGAAGCAAATGGGGGAGAAGTTGTTGAGGTTCTGGAGGATTGTGAATAAGGTGTCTTCACCTTCAATCTAGATAGCAGAGATGTCATCAATGAATCTGAACCAGGTGAGGGGTTTAGGATTCTGGGCTTTTAGGCAGGATTCCTCTAGATGGCCCATGAATAGGTTAGCATACGATGGTGCCATGTGGGTGCCCATAGCCGTACCGCGGATTTGTCTGTAGGTAATGCCTTCAAAGGAGAAGTAATTGTGTGTGAGGACATAGTTAGTCATGGAGACTAGGAAGGAGGTTGTTGGTTTGGAATCCATAGGGCATCTGGAAAGGTAGTGTTTGATAGCAGTAAGGCCATGGGCATTAGGAAAATTAGTGTACAGGGAGGTGGCATCAATAGTGACGAGCAGGGCACCATGTGGTAAAGGGAGAGGAACTGTTTAGAGTCGGTAGAGGAAATGGTTGGTATCTTTTATATAGGAGGATAGGTTCCGGGTAATAGGTTGAAGGTGTTGATCTATGAAAGCAGAGATTCTCTCAGTGGGGGCACAGTAACCGGCCACAATCGGGCGTTTTGGGTGGTTGGGTTTATGGACTTCAGGAAGCATGTAGAAGGTGGGAATGTGGGGAGTGGTAGGGATAAGTAGAGAGATGGACTATGGGGAGAGGTTCTGGGATGGGCCTAAGGATTTGAGTAGTGACTGGAGATACTGCTGGATTGCTGGAATGGGATCACTGTGGCATGGTTTGTAGATGGAAGTATCTGACAGCTGACATAGTCCTTCTCACACGTAATCCTTGCGGTTCAAAACTACGGTGGTGGAGCCTTTGTCTGCAGGTAGGATCGAGATCAGTTTTTAGATGGTGGACTGTGGTTCTTTTTGCGGATGTAATCTTAGTATGCTTGTTGAGGGATTTGGGGAATGATGGTGAGGCAAGGTTCGAGGACAAGAAATTCTGGAAAGTTAACAGGGGGTGGTTTGGAGGCAGTGGGGGTGGATCGCGGTTGGATGGAGGAGTGAACTGAGTTAGGCAAGGTTCAATGTTGGTCTTTGGTTGAGTCTGATTGGTCGGGTTGGTGGCGAAAAAGTGTTTCCACTAGGGACCAAGAGAAGGGGGGTAAGGTCTTTAACTAGTCCTGCATGGTTGAATTTGCGAGTGGGGAAAAAGGTGAGGTCTTTGGAAAGGACTGATATTTATGTGGGACTAAGGCTTCTGGAGGAAAGGATCATGACTGTGTTGCAGGTCTGTTTAAGATTTGAGTTCTGTATGTTGGTTGGAAGGAGTTTCGGAGGGTGGGGTAAGTATAGTGGGTCTGAGAGACAAGGTTTGTCAGCTATGGGGGGGTGTGGGGGAGGTTGTTGTAGAAGTGATGGACAGTGGTACTCAGAGGCGGGAGTAGGAAGTGAGCAGGATGGAGAGCTTTTTGAGGTGGCGTTGTGCGTGTTGCTCAAGTTTCTGCAGGGCAAGAGTTTCAGTGTGTGTTACAGGTTCCAGGAATCTGGGATTACATAGCAGGAGAATTTTGCAGATGGAGAGAAGGTACTGCAAGGAGGATTGGGTTTGGTTGATATGGTTTTGTAGTACTATGTTGGCGAGGGCTAAGGATTGGCAGAATCTGAACAGGTGGAGGTCATTGCAGAAGGAGGGGTGGCAACCAGAGATGGGTAATTTGATGGTAAGGCCATTTCATTTCGGGGGGGGGGGGGGGGGGGTCTAGGGCTAAGGAAACTTTTCTGTATTGACGCAGATGGAAAGAGCAAGGATCCATGGTGGTGCAAAAATGCGAAAAAATATGTAAGAAAGTAGAATTACGTCTGAAAAATTACGCAAAAATACACCCAAATTTAAATTTGTGTGAACAGTACGAAATGGATGCACAGGGGGGACAAAAGAGATGAAATCTGAGGAAGATTACGATAGTGGAAGGCGATAAGGGACTGGAGCAACTGAATTACGTTCTCTGCCAGGGTTTCGATTACCTCTCGTTGTGCCATGAAATGAGAAATGTCCTGCCCACTATCCTTCCCACCCCTCCTACCATGATATTCAGCGGTCCACCAAACCTACACAATATACTCGTCCATCCTTACACAGTATGGGCTTAGTAATCACAAACTCCTTTTTTAAACATAAGAACATTCACCGGTATACTTGGGAAGGCAGGGGAACCAGATCTGTCATTGACTATATAATAACAGATCAGGAATTCAGGAAGGCTGTGAGGGACACACGTGTATTCAGGGGATTCTTTGATGACACTGATCATTATTTAATCTGCAGTCAAATTGGGATTGTGAGGCCGAAAGTGCAGGAGGTCAGGTCCATATCTAGGAGGATAAGAGTGGAGAAACTTCAGGATAAGGAAATCAGGCACAAGTACATAACAGCAATCTCAGAAAGGTACCAGTTAGTTGAATGTAGTCAATTACAGTCATCGGAAAAGGAATGGACAAGGTACAGGGACACAGTACTAGAAGTGGCTAAAGAATGTCTTGGAACAGTAGTGTGTAAAAGTAGGATGAAGCAAACAGCTTGGTGGAATGATACAGTCAAGGCAGCCTGTAAAAGGAAAAAGAAGGCGTATCAAAAATGGCTACATACCAGAACCCAGGTAGACAGAGAAAGTTATGTTGAAGAAAGAAACAAAGCCAAACAGATAATTGCACCATCCAAGAAGAAATCGTGGGAAGACTTTGGAAACAGGTTGGAGACTATGGGTCAAGCTGCTGGAAAACCATTCTGGAGTGTAATTAGCAGTCTTCGAAAGGGAGGTAAGAAGGAAATGACAAGTATTTTGGACAGGTCAGGAAAACTGCTGGTGAATCCTGTGGATGCCTTGGGCAGATGGAGGGAATATTTTGAAGAGTTGCTCAATGTTGGTGAAAATGCGATCAGTAATGTTTCAGATTTCGAGGTAGAACGGGATAGGAATGATGATGGAAATAGGATCACATTTGAGGAAGTGGAAAAAATGGTCAATAGATTGCAGTGCCATAAAGCGGCTGGGGTGGATGAAATTAAGTTGGAACTCATCAAATACAGTGGAATGTCAGGTCTTAAATGGCTACACAGGATAATTGAAATGGCCTGGGAGTTGGGACAGGTTCCATCAGAATGGACAAAAGCAGTAATCACACCAATCTTTAAACATGGAAACAGAAAAGATTGTAACAACTACAGAGGTATCTCTTTAATCAGTGTTGTGGGTAAAATCTTCTCAGGTATTGTTGAAAGGAAAGTGCGAGTATTAGTTGAGGATCAATTGGATGAAAATCAGTGTGGGTTTAGGCCTCTTAGAGGTTGTCAGGACCAGATCTTTAGCTTACGGCAAATAATGGAGAAGTGTTATGAGTGGAACAGGGAATTGTATCTATGCTTTATAGATCTAGAAAAGGCATATGACCGGGTTCCTAGGAGGAAGTTATTGTCTGTTCTACAAGATTACGGAATAGGAGGCAAACTTTTGCAAGCAATTAAAGGCCTTTACATGGATAGTCAGGCAGCAGTTAGAGTTGACGGTAATTTGAGTTCATGGTTCAGAGTAGTTTCAGGGGTAAGACAAGGCTGCAACCTGTCTCCACTGTTGTTCATATTATTTATGGATCATATGTTGAAAACGATAGACTGGCTGGGTGAGATTAAGATATGTGAACACAAAATAAGCAGTCTTGCATATACGGATGACTTAGTTGTGATAGCAGATTCGATTGAAAGTTTGCAAAGTAATATTTCAGAGCTAGATCAGAAATGTAAGGACTATGGTATTAAGATTAGCATCTCCAAAACGAAAGTAATGTCAGTGGGAAAGAAATATAAACGGATTGAGTGCCAAATAGGAGGAACAAAGTTAGAACAGGTGGACGGTTTCAAGTACTTAGGATGCATATTCTCACAGGATGGCAACATAGTGAAAGAACTGGAAGCGAGGTGTCGCAAAGCTAATGCAGTGAGTGCTCAGCTACGATCTACTCTCTTCTGCAAGAAGGAAGTCAGTACCAAGACTAAGTTATCTGTGCACCGTTCAATCTTTCGACCAACTTTGTTGTATGGGAGCGAAAGCTGGGTGGATTCAGGTTACCTTATCAACAAGGTTGAGGTTACGGATATGAAAGTAGCTAGGATGATTGCAGGTACTAGTAGATGGGAACAATGGCAGGAGGGTGTCCACAATGAGGAAATCGAAGAAAAACTGGGAATGAACTCTATAGATGTAGCAGTCATGGCGAACAGGCTTAGATGGTGGGGTCATGTTACACGCATGGGAGAAGCGAGGTTACCCAAGAGACTCATGGATTCAGCAGTAGAGGGGAGGAGGAGTCAGGGCAGACCGAGGTGAAGGTACCTGGATTCGGTTAAGAATGATTTTGAAGTAATAGGTTTAACATCAGAAGAGGCACCAATGTTAGCACTGAATAGGGGATCATGGAGGAACTGTATAAGGGGGGCTATGCTCCAGACTGAACGCTGAAAGGCATAATCAGTCTTAGATGATGATGATGATGATGATGATGATGATGATGATGATGATGATGATGATGATGATGATGATGATCCTTACACAACCCCTGCTCCCAATCCCTTATCTCATGGCTCATACCCCTGTAATAGACCTAGATGCGAGACCTGTCCCATACATCCTCCTACCACCACCTACTCCAGTCCGGTCACTAACATCACCTACCCCATCAAAGGCAGGGCTACCTGTGAAACCAGTCATGTGATTTACCGTATTTACTCGAATCTAAGCCGCACTTTTTTTTCCGGTTTTTGTAATCCAAAAAACCGCCTGTGGCTTAGAATCGAGTGCAAAGCAAGCGGAAGTTCTGAAAAATATTGGTAGGTGCCGCCACAACTAACTTCTGCCATCAAATATATGTAGCGCTACACAAGCATGCTTTGTGGGCACAAAGATAAATACTGGCGCCAAAACCTTTTTTTTCTCCGCCCCGAGTTTCGACCACTGCATTTTCATACATTGTCCAACGAAGTAAATACAACTTCCGTATTATTCATCTTCGAATGAAGCAGAATTTCAATGTACTACGAAAATCCGACTGGCAAGACTGTTAGGGATATTTGTCAATATGGCCAACTCTACGTTCTGAGTTTTTTCCTACCCGTGAGAAGAGATGGTTGCTAATAGGAACCTGATGAAATGTGAATCACATGCAGTATTCTCTTCACCATAAGAATAATACGAAAACAAACATTTTGCCATGTATTCTTTCGTGTTTGCTGCTCTCATTTAAATCCTGTCTGCCTAATAAACTACAAAACTAGAGTGAAACAACAGCAAATGCGGAAGAATATACTTATCGTGTCATGTTTATATTCGTATTATTCTTATGCCTAATAGTGATATAGTCAGAAATGAAGCATGGCAACTGACTAGATTTTAAATGTAAGGTGACTAATTTCTGTGCAGAATTTGATGTACTAAAGAAGCGGCCGCAAAGATTTTCAAACGGAGAAAAATTTGCGCCTAACTCTCGTTCAGAACATGTTCTATCATACGCAGTCTATTATTTGGTTCTTGTTGATCATTATCAAAGAAAGCAGCAGTGTAAGTAACAACAAACAGCAGACTCTTGCCATTGTTTCGCTAATGAGACGATTCCTCTTTTTTTAAAAAAGCGGCGGTAGCGCGCACAAAAGCAAGTCATGCCACGAGCGGCGACAGGCCGTACACACGCACTATCAGAATGCGACAAACAATGCATGACACAGTACAGTAATGCATTTTCAGCTTAGAGTGACGTAAACACCTATAACAAAGAAATCGGCACTTATCAGATCAAAGCAAAATAAGCAATCGATTCAAACCAGACGAAGCACGTGAAAAAGGAAGGGTACCCGTATAAATACGGACGGAGCGCCTGACGCATAGCAATGGCTACCTGGTAAAGCTTAACTGCTAAGCTTACGACTCGAACCAAACTACTGTAGCTGTATCGTCTTTCATTCGACCTAAATTGCGTCTCGTATTACAATGGACCAACTTTGTTTCGATTTGGAGGTGCGGCCTAAAACTTTTCTCTCCCCTTGAATTTCGAGTCTCAAATTTCAGGTGCGGCTTAGATTCGGGAAATATTTTTTTCCTTTATTTCGAGTCTCATTTTTCAGGTGCGTCTTAGATTCGAGTGCGGCTTAGATTCGAGTAAATACGGTTAAAGTTAAGCTGTAACCACTGTGCTGCATTCTATGTAGGCATGACAACCAACAAGCTGTCTGTCCACATTGAACGGCCACTGACAAACTGTGGCCAAAAAGCAAGTGGACCACCCTGTAGCTGAACAGGCTGCCAAACATGAAACTCCTCATCTGAAGAACTGCTTCACAGCCTGTGCCATATGGATCCTTCCCACCAACACCAGCTTTTCTGAATTGCGCAGTTGGGAACTTTCCGTGCATCCTACATTCCCGTAACCCTCCTGGTCTCAACCTTCGTTAGTCTCTGTCCTCACCCATCCAGCCCCCTCCCTGTTCCTATTCCAGCACTACACAGCCATCATTTCACCGCCAAACCCAGTCTTTTAATTTCTTTTATTTCTCTCCTTTCTGCTACTTACCCTCTCCCCCTCCACACCTTCTCACCTACCCTCCATCTAAACTGCAGCACTTCACTATCTGCCACTCCCACCATACTATCCCTCCCCCTCCCTGCCCCAGCCTCCTCCTTACCCCCACCCAGTTGCCACTCCCATCATGCACTGGTGCTGCTGGTCGCAGTGCAGTTTCAGCTCTCTGAGACTGCAGATGTGCGCGCAAGTTGCGCTTGTGTGTGTGTGTGTGTGTGTGTGTGTGTGTGTGTGTGTGTGTGTGTGTGTGTGGGCGCGCGCACATTTTTGTAGGTGCGTGCGTGCGTGTGTGTCTACTGCTGGCAGAGGCCATAATGGCCTTATTGTGCCTATTGCGGCTCAGCGTCTCCGCTATATGGTGAGAAGCAACTTTCCTTCTCTCGTATTGTTACATTCCATCCTGGATTTTCCATTGTTTGAAATCAGTACTAGAAAAGATATAGGGTCAATATGTTGGTTCATATACGTGGTACAGATAAACAAACAAGCACGAAAGGTTGAAAAAAGATGACAGTTTGAATGAGGTAGATGACAACAAAGACTGTCAAGGGGGATTACATAAGATGGAGTGGTGGCCATAAGTAGCATGATATTTGGTGACCTCAAGTTAACAAATCATGTGCTGTAACAATTGAAGTGCATTCTGAAAAATTCTGTACTGTGCTGGTACAGTAAAATACGTCTCGCATAAAATTTTGTACAGAATTACTCCTGATAACCACATAGCATAATCTACACTTACCGTGACAAGTGTCAAGACTCCTTGCGAAATCGTAGAGATTTATCCATCAGTGGTTGTCACACCAAACCCTGCCAGGGAGTGAGCTGCCTGCGGTGGACTACAAATACGGTGCTAAATTTTGTGTCGCAATAGTGATGCACCTCCAGCAGGAACAAGTGTTAACCAGCCACGGAGAATATTTGCTGATATAGAAAAAATGGAAATGCTACTGGCAAATGTGAGCCACTCACTAAAAAGAAAAATATCCCCAGAAATCCATGTAAACCGTGGCTGATTTCAAACCGCATTGCAGTCGACTGTTCGTGATAGAGCAGCCTACCAAGGTACACTTCCTCTTTGATGCAGGTACTGATTTCTCAGTTTATGCTGCTTCTTATCGTCTGTTCTGAACTGCTGATGGTGGTTAGCTGTATCCTGCAAATTGATGTTCTGTAATGTCTTACAGCCATATCACTGTGCAACTGAACTTCTATGTATGACATGAATTTGTATGAAGATTCATTGTTAGTAACATGCTGTACCCAATTCTTGAAGCCAATTTCTTTGATTTTTATGGTCTCCTTCAAGACCTTTGCCATTGAAATCTGCTTGATGTTATGACACTGCTGTATAATTATGGTACAACTTTCACACCAACATGGCACAGGTGTCTGCGAGTCACCATTTGACAACCTGACATGTCAGTGTCCTATCACCCATCAGTCACGTACTCCAGCACCAATCATCACTTCAGGATATCGCATTGCTGTCGCACTAGAACCACCGTTATCTGCTACCAGAGAAACCCAAGCTAGAATTTCTCTTGTATTAGTACAAGGGCTCTGTTGCCCTTCAGATAGTACCTGGGCCTTATCAACCTGTCAGACTATGTCTTTGATGAGGCTGATGTAAAATTTCTAGTGGTTACTTTATCAAGGCACAAGGTCTCCTGTCACCTTAAGACAGAGTGGTCACTATTTTTCAATTTCTACAGTCCACAACAGTACTTGTTTATGCCATTTCTTGGGATTGACAGATTGTTTTTGACAGTTACTACACAATTGTGTGTTGTTGCCAGTGACTTATAGTGGCTCCTGAAAGCTTGACATAAACCTAGAGAGACCCTCCTCTATTGTATTGGTGAAAGGAAAACATCCTTCAGTGCAGCTGCATTATGCTCATCCTCAATCAGGCACAGGTCTTGCAGTTATGGTCGCTTCAGCTTCAACTGCCTTTGGGGCTGTGTTACAATAATGTGTAGAACATGATTGTCAACCTGTGGCTCTCTTCAATAAAAAATTAAAACCATCGGAAGCAAATCAGTCTATGTACAATCACCATCTCATTGGCCTATGCCTCACTCAAAATGTAAAGGCATACCATATTTACTCGAATCTAAGCCGCACTCGAATCTAAGCCGCACCTGAAAAATGTGACTCGAAATCAAGGAAAAAAAATTTTCCCGAATCTAAGCCGCATGTGAAATCTGAGACTCGAAATTCAAGGGGAGAGAAAAGTTTTAGGCCGCACCTCCAAATCGAAACAAAGTTGGTCCATTGTAATATGAGACACAATTTAAGTCGAATGAATGACGATACAGCTACAGTAGTTTGGTTCAAGTCGTAAGCTTAGCAATTAAGCTTTACTAGGTAGCCATTGCTATGTGTAAGGCACTCCGTCCGTATTTATACGGGTACCCTTCCTTTTTCACGTGCTTCGTCTCGTTTGAATTCATTGCTTATTTTTCTTCGATCTGATAAGTGACGTTCTCTTTGTTATAGGTGTTTACGTCACTCTACACTGAAAATGCCTTATTGTACTGTGTCATCCTTGTTTGTCGCATTCTGATGATGAGTGTTTACGACCTGTCGCCGCTCGTGGCATGGCTTGCTTTAGTGCGCGCTGCCGACGCTTAAAACAAAAAAAAAATACAAAAAAAGAGGAATTGTCTCATTAGCGAAACAGTGGCAAGAGACTGCTATTTTCTGTTACTTACACTACTGCTTTCTTTGATAATGATCAACAAGAACCAAATAATAGACTGCGTATGATAGAAAAGGTTCTGAACGAGAATTCAGCGAAAATTTTTCTCCGTTTGAAAATCTTTGCAGGCGCCTCTTTAATACATTACATTCTGCAAAGAAATTAGTCATCTTAGATTCAAAAATCTAGTTAGTTGCCGTGCTTCATTTCTATCACTATTCAGCATAAGAATTACACGAATATAAACATGACAGGATATGTATATTCTTCCGCTTTTGCTGTTGTCTCACTCTAGTTTCGTAGTTTATTAGGCAGACAGGATTTAAATGAGATAGCAGCAAACACGAAACAATACATGGGAAAATGTTTATATCCGTATTATTCTTACCGTGAAGAGAATACTGCATGTGATTCACAATTCATAAAAGTTCCATCTCTTCTCACAGGTAGGAAAAAATTCAGAACTTAGAGTTGGCCATATTGACAAACATCCCAAACAGTCTTGCCAGTGGATTTTCGTAGTACATTGAAATGCTGCTACATTCGAAGATGAACAATACAGAATTTGTATTTACTTCGTTTGATAATGTATGAAAATGCAGTGGTCGAAACTCGGGGCGGAGAAAAAAAGCTCGTCTTCCACCTTTTTTAATTTATTTACTGACGCAGAGGTTTTGGCGCCAGTATTTATCTTTGTGCCCGCAAAGCGTGCCTGTGTAGCGATACATATATTCGACAGCAGAAGTTAGTTGTGGCGGCACCTACCAACATTTTTCAGAATTTCCACTTACTTTGCACTCGATTCTAAGCCGCAGGCGGTTTTTTGGATTACAAAAACCGGAAAAAAAGTGCGGCTTGGATTAGAGTAAATACGGTATGCTTGAAGCTAGACACTTCACCCTTAGCAAAGACCATAAATAGCTTGTTTTTGCCTTCTATCAGAACCATTTGCTTCAATGTATCGACACTGTGCGGTGCACTTTTCTTTGTTGCATAGTGTAGCAAGGTCTAATATCTGCAGCCAGTGCACTGTGCTGAATCTCTTTCCTAGGTTTTGCATGGCTTGACAATCAGCATTTATCTCCTATACCATTCAACACTGTAAAGTGCGAGGAGTTTGTGGTGCCATTGCAGATAACCTGTATCTCAACTCCTATGAATGGCCTTTTATTTTGTACAACAACCAAAGTGAACACACACACACACACACACACACACACACACATACACACACACACACACACACACACATACACACACACACACACACACACACACACACACACACACACACAGGTAAGAACTGATACTCTGACAAAGAATTTTACTTCAGTCCGCTACTGCTGAGTAACGCTGAAGCAATAAAACATAAGTGAGAGAGTAACACCAAAATAAAACTTTAATCGCAAAGAAAACGCACAATTTACGACGACAAAGCACAATGCACACAAAAGTGACTGCCAATGCAAAATGTGTCAAAGGCAGTATCTTGCAGTACTGTGCAGTATCTTGTAACAATGAACTGTAAAACATTTCTATAAGGTTGCGGGAAAATATTGCAAATGGGGATTTGAGAAGTAAATTTCCTTCTGCACAAGCTGAATTATTGTGTGTATGAGATTGTGCGATTAATTTCTTAATTCACAGTGTGTTAGACTCTCATTCAAAATTTAAAACTTTAGAAAAAACTTAGAAAAATTTCAGGCCCAGAAGGACCAGCCATTTATACTATTATTTAAAATTTTGATGCCACATTTGTGTTTGATATATCTTAAAGGGCAAAGTGCGGTAAAAAGACCAAGCTTCAAGGTTAGTTTTACGTATTTTAATTTTTTCGTAGATCACAGTTTATGCAATAATGATGGGGAAAAAGTATAATTATGCTCTCAAAAAGTGCATAGTGCAGTTTTACACGTAATTGGCTTATCTATGCAAAAGTCGAAGTACTCAAGGCAATATGTATTCAGCCAGATAATCCACAAAATGTTCAGTCCACTGAAGTGAAATTTCTGCTCCAGCTTGTCGGAAATATGCTGTGCTCTTAAGGAGTCTCCCTAATCCCACCTCGTATTTGGAAAAAAGTTAGAAACCTGTTCCTAAGGTCGATGCCTCGATGCAGACGTTGTCCAGTGCACGACCATCCAACATCAGCACCTGTACTTTCATGTGTACATGCCTAGACAAAATGAGTAAGGATAAAGCAATCCAAGCAGCTGCTTAAGAAAAGACCAGCAACAGTTCCATAGTATGTATCGAGAAGGCACACGACAAGCAGTGCCTCACAACGGCCCCTTTCCCTCTCATTCTTGAAGGGACAGGATACAGGGGAAGATTCACGACATTCTGGTCAAAATGTGTCCCAAGTGCCCTCACACGTCGTTCTTTCACGTCTGACTGATGAGGAGGACATCATGGAGTTGAATGCCTTGGATCCAGGCAGTCCCTCCACTCCCCCTTGCTCTACAAGTGTCTTACCTCTGCATTGCAAAGATAGGGGTAAATTAAAACCACATCAATGAAATGGCTCCCATCCTACACTGGAACTTGCAGGGGTTCGGGACGCATGTGGAGGAACTCTGTGTCTTATCTCAGGATAACTACTGTGTCTCTGCAGGAGACTCATTCCCATCAGTTGTACACCCCTGAGCTATGAGGCTATTTACTCCACAAAAAGAGCGATGTGAGTGGAGAGTAAGCTAGAGGAGGCTTTATGTATGTTCGCCAGTACCGGTTACCGCTACTTGCCTCTCTCACTTGCAATGACTTTACAAGCAGTTGCTTTATCATTGCCCGTGCGTCATCCGTTGACAGTATGTTCCCTTTACTTGCCCCCCACATGATGTACTCACCGCATTGGGTGCTTGGTGGAGCCAACTGAACATTTTATAGCCAGTTGGCCCAGTTTGAACATCGTGCAAATGTCGAGGCACAGGTGGATCATATTACCAAAATGATCCACCATGCCACTGCAGCATCCATTCCACAGTCCACGGGGCAACAGAAGAGGCAACCTGTCCCTTGGTGGAGTACCGAATGTCGCTCTGCAATCAGGACCAAGCGTGCAGGTGTGCATAGGTTCAAGTGTTGGCCTATTGCAGAGCATCTTGCAGCATTTTTGAGTGGTGAGAGCAAAGTGTTGCCAAATTATTTTAGAGAGCAAGAAGAGGAGGTGGCAACAGTTCCTGAGCACCGTTAATTGTTCCACCAAACCTTCTGTTGTGTGGAAGACAATCAGGAGAATTTCTGGGAGAGGAGACAGGTGCCCCATGGCTGCTGTAATGGGGTGTGGCACTCTCCAAACCAATCTCTGAGACATTGCTCAGACTATGGCGGCATATTTTGCCATAGTTACTGCAATAGCCAGTAAGGATCCAGCTTTCCAGTGACAGAGAGAAGTTGCTGAGAGGTGTAATTTGGACTTCCAGTCCACTTCGGCTGAAGATTAGAGCTGCCACATTTTCCATGTGGAAGCGGTATTCTGCTTTGTCTATGGCTCAAGACACATCCCCTGGTCGTGACAGGATCCATTACAGTATGCTGCGGTACCTCACAAGGTGAAACAAAGATATCCTTCTCACACTTTTTAATGCTATTTGGGCCTCAGGCAGCTTTCCCGACTCATGGCGTGAAGCACAATTTTAATTTCTCTTTTAAAACTTTGGAAAGACTGTACATGCCCAAAAACTTGGAGCGGATGGTCGTCTGCCACCTCGTCTGGATCATAGAATCCAAGGAACTCCTTAGTCAGTTTCAGTTTGTGTTAAGGAGGTATCGATCCACCTTTCATATCCTCGCCCACCCGAAGGTGATTATACAACAGGCTTTCCTATGCTGGCATCACCTTCTAGGTATATTTTTTGAGATTAGCGAGGACTACGAGACTACTTGGAGGCATCTTATCCGGGAGCAGCTTCACAAATGGGGTTTTCGTGGTTGTCTTTCCATTTCTATTCAGTCCTTCCTCTCATCACGATATTTTAGATACTGAGTTGGTGACGTCCTGTCTGATCGCTCTGAGAGCAGGAGAGCAGTGTCCCTCAAAGTAGTGTTTTAAGTGTGGCCGTCTTCACCGTAGCTATTAATAGATTTACCTCCATGGTGAAAAGTCCTGTCCAGTGTTCCCTGTTTGTGGATTACTTCTCTGTGTTTTGCTCTTCTTCAAGCCTTGCAATGACAACATGTCAGTTGCAGCAAACACTTCGACGTTTGGGTGAATGGGCCCAAAAGAGTGGTTTTAAGTTTTCCAATGAGAAGTCTGTGTGTGTTCTTTTCAACCATTCTCGTTCCATTTTAAATTGTCCTGAGTTGAGGATGAAGGACACAGTCTTTACTTTTAAAGACACAATGCGGTTCCTGGGTCTCATATTTGACTCTAAGCTTACATGGTTACCACATCTTAGGGACCTGAAAAAATGGTCACTTAAGACTTTGTATTTTAAAATGTCTTAGCCACAATATACGGGGAGCAGACAGGACTTGATTGCTCCAGTTTTACAGGGCATTTGTGCGATCTGAGCTTGATTATAAGTGCACAGTGTATAGATCTGAGAGACCCTCTTATGTAAAGATGTTGGACATGGTGCACCACGAAGGGATTTCTGTTGACCACTGGGGCATTCAGAACAGGCCCCATACTGAGCCTCTGCGCAGAGGCTGGTGAATGGCCAATTCACATTACGTGACAGCTACTTACGGTGCACCAGGCATATAAAACACTGTCCACACCATACACACCCACTTACCATACAATTGCTTAGCCTCCACTGGAAAGGTGTTTCGGTAACCGTCAACAGGCAACGAGCCCCTGTGGGATTCGTGCACAGGATTGCCTTCTGTAGAAGGGTGTGGCCGGTCTTAAAGTTTTACATTGCGGTGGGAGCAGATTTCCACCTTGGCTTCTCTGGAGGCCCAGACTTATTTTAGACTTGACCCGTTTTAAGAATGAAACTTCCTGGCAGAATTAAAGTGTGTAGCGGACCGAGACTCGAACTCGGGACCCTTGCCTTTCGCAGGAAAGTGCTCTACCAACTGAGCTACCCAAGCACAACTCACGTCCTGTCTTCACAGCTTTACTTCTGCCAGTATCTAGTCTCCTACCATCCAAACTTTACAGAAGCTCTCCTGCGAACCTTGCAGAACTAGCACTCCTGAAAGAAAGGATATTGCGGAGACATGGCTTAGCCACAGTCTGGGGGATGTTTCCAGAATGAGATTTTCACTCTGCAGCGGAGTGTGCGCTGATATGAAACTTCTGGCAGATTAAAACTGTGTGCCGGACCGAGACTCGAACTCGGGACCTTTCCCTTTCGCGGGCAAGTGCTCTATGGTCCGGCACACAGTTTTAATCTGCCAGGAAGTTTCATATCAGCGCACACTCCGCTGCAGAGTGAAAATCTCATTCTGGAGTTTTAAGAATGATCGTACATCGGATTTCACATTTCAGTCCCAGTTTTTTATTACTTTGGATGTGCATCATGGTTTCACATTAGTGTACACTTATAGCTTGAAACAAGGGAATTCCTTTGGCAGCTCTGACCATGTCAGCAGGATTTGCCTTCCTGATGAGTATACCATTATCTCAGTGGAGCTCGACGTGATCCTGAAGGCACTGGAGCAGATGCGCCGTATTCGGAGCAAACGGTTTCTCATTTGCTCCGAATCCCTTAATGCCTTAGAATCGTAACGGAACCTGTACATAGCCGTGGAGTTGGTACAGCTGATTGTACTTGCCCAATGGCAGGGTAACCAGGTGCCATTCTGCTGGGTGCAAGATCATGTAGGGATAGGGGAAATGAAACATTCTGTTTGGGCTGCCAAGGAGGCCTGCAGAGGACAGGATATGGCACAGTATCCTATTCCCTTACTGGCTGTCATTTCTGCACTACACAGGAAGTGCATGCAGTTGTGGCATGAGGAATGGCTGGCGGTGACTGCCAATAAGCAGCAGTTGGTGAAGTCAACAACCCGGCCATGGCGTTCCTCCTGCCAGTTGCTCAGGTGGGATGAAGTGACCCTCACCCATCTTAGAATTGGGCACTGCTCTCTCACTCACAGCTTTTAATATGGCGAGAGGATTCTCCGTTTTGTGCACATCTCTATTCGCCATATTTTAACGAAGTGCATTTTATATCGTTTTGAAAGGGCAGAAACAAGTATTGGTGGGGATCTGCCCTCTGCTTTTTAGCTGATGATGAGATGCATGTGACTAAGGTTTTAAAGTTTTGTGATGTGTCTGGACTCTGGCCTAAACTTTTAGGCTGGAGGTTTTAGTGTGTTTGCAAGATGGCTTCTTCTTTTTTTATTCTTGTGGTCAGCCAGGCAAGTCCATCTGCTATATTGTTTTAGCTCTTTATACCACTTTCTTCCTGTGTCGTTAGTGTTTTACTACTGATGAAATACTTCATTCCATGGTTCTGTGCAGGTACGCATATAGTTTTCCAACTTTTGTTACCTGTGTTTTACGTGCTGTTTTATCTTGCTGTTTTGTGTGTTTTACTGACACTTGTCTCAATCTGTTTTCGTGCGGTCACTAAAGACCTTGCTGTCGTGCACCCGTACAAACGTGTCCGTGTCTCTGCAGACTTCTTATGATCATGTAGAGGATGATTAGGTTACTACTTCAAAAATTTTGAGAAAACTGGTGGACTTTCTTCAAAATTACACAATTGCTTTGTCATTTCACTTTACCATACAAATCATTAAACACACGTAAATCATTCTCCAGCTTCACACTTCAAACTCATACAACAAACTGCACAATAAACAGATTTACTTCGTACAACATGCAGCAAAAAAATTACTATCATTTGGTGGTGGTGGTGGTGGTGGTGGTGGTGGTGGTGGTGGTGGTCGTAGTCGTGGTCTTCAATCCTGAGGCTGGTTTGATGCAGCTCTCCATGCTACTCTATCCTGTGCAAGCTTCTTCATCTCCCAGTACATACTGCAACCTGCATCCTTCTGAATCTGTTTAGTGTCTTCATCTCTTGGTCTCCCTCTATGATTTTTACCCTCCATGCTTCCCTACATCACTAAATTGGTGATCCCTTGATGACTCAGAACATGTCCTACCAACCGATCCCTTCTTCTGGTCAAGTTGTGCCACAAACTCCTCTTCTCCTTAATTCTGTTCAATACCTCGTCATTAGTTATGTGATCTACCATCTAATCTTCAGCATTCTTCTGTAGCACCACATTTTGAAAGCTTCTATTATCTTCTCGTCCAAACTATTTATCGTCCATGTTTCACTTCCATACATGGCTACACTCCATACAAATACTTTCAGAAACTAGTTCCTTACACTTAAATCTATACTCGATGTTAACAAATTTCAAAATCATGTATCGATCTATTCATGTAAAATAATCATTAGAACAAATTTCATAAATAAAATACAAATACTTGTTCATCATTGTAATTACATTAAGTATTTATAAAGGTTGACATTTAAACATATTTGCATTGCTATGTAGTAGTGGATTTTTGGTTTTTATATTTTCAGCACTATATCACATTTCATATGATCCAGATTAGATTAGTAAATTTCTCACTGTAACCACTTTTATTATAACTGCCCCCCCCCCCCCCCCCCCACACACACACACACAAAACATAAAATGCAAGAAAAAATTTGAAAGAAAATATTAAAACTGGTTATGCCAACAAGTTTTCGAGTGCAACAAATAAATATTCATCAGTTCTTCATAACATGATATACAGCATTTGGCTACCTTAGTATCATTACTTCTTTCAAATGAGGTCAAGAGCAAAATTTTGCTTTACAAAGTTCTTTTCTCACAAATCTTCAAAACAATTTCGAAGCCTGATCATACAACATATATGGAATAAGCAGAAGGATGGTATAAGTGATTTTATTGTATTAGCATGACAGTAGTACTTATATTTCATGAAAATGTAAGTATACCAACATTCACGACTCTGTTATTAATAGGTGAAATATCGTTGATTGTTAATGCTCTACAATCAAAAGTAAACATCTTAATTCATACAGAGTTATTTGAAGTGTTTTTAAAGAAAATATAGCTAAATACTTCAGATCACAGGAAAAACTTGCTGTACATGTTAAGGAACCTACTCCTTTCTCTCAAAATGCCAATAATTTTTTTAAAAATATATTATGTCTTACTTACAGATTTCTTTCATACAAAACATTAAACCTTCGGCATGTAAAAATATGCTACAACAAAAATTAATTCTAGCCCTACTTTGCACAATTTTTTTATGCCCAAAATGGTAGATGTTGGAAGTGTAGCACTGTGTGATAAAATCATCCACAGAAGTTGTGGTGACATGAGTAGGACAGACACCAGATAAAAAAAAAAAAAAATTGGAGAGCACTGTGGGAACGGAACCCAGGTAGGAAAGAGTTACGGTAGAGTGCAGCAGAAATGAAGAATGGATACACCCATTTAGGGAAGGCACCACTCGCCATGTGGTTTGCCCACCAAAGTCAGCAGACCCACTACCTATTCCATGTGTAAAATTGTCAGTTTCTTATCACTCATTTAGTCCTTTAGTCTCTGATTGTTACAAACCTTTTGCATTCATTAGCTCTCATGTCGCATAATAGATTATCTCTTCAAGTCTTTAAAAAAAACATATTGGCCATAAATTAAGCCAAAAATGTCAACACTGAAATTTGCTTTAAAGTACTGTTCACCTAACATTATCATTGTTATATTTAAAATTCTTCTTTAACATCCACATGAAGTACACTGATTTAATGGGGTAATAATAAAGTTCAAAACATATACAAACAAATATTATACATAAAATAATCTCTCATAGTAAAGAGAAGTAAATTATATACAGCACAAGAAACTGCAGTTATTTTCTGAGAAATGGTGCGCTGCCTTCCACACATATTCCCACAAAAGTACATAAGAAGTGTTAAAGTTTCATTGGATGACAAATAATTTTAGACAGCAAAAGGAAAAGTTGTGTTAAGAACTAAATAAATGCTCAAAAATTGAGACTTGCACTTAAAGCTTCAGATTTTCAAATAATTACTTATTTGAAACATAACTGTAAACATTGACAAATAACACTATTGAAAAAAAAATTGCTCTCATTAAGTAACATAATTATAATAAAATACAAATCATGTTTTATAGTAAACATGGCAGCACTAAGTCTTTGAACAAGATCTTGAAAGTGGGTTTTCCATGACAGTTTACTATCTGTCTGAATCCCTAGAAATTTGAGCTGTACAGTTTCACTAATCAGATGCCCATTCTGTGAAATTAAAACGTCAGGTTTTGTTGAATTTTGTGTTAGAAACTATAAAAACTGCGTCTTACTGCGATTTAGCATTTGTTTATTTTCTGCAAGCCATGAACTTAGGTCATGAACAGCAAACATAAAAAATTTAGTTACAAATAAAGATCAGTTTAAAAGGAGCCTGAAAGACTCACTAGTGGCCAACTCCTTCAACTCCATTGACGATTTTTTAATAGAAACAAATGATGTATTGTATATATTCATATTATTAGTTTTGTTATTTCAGCTTAAAAAAAAATTGACATGTTCCACATCCACGAGGATCTCCTCAGGACGGATCTATGGAATGAAAAACTAATCTAATCTAATCTAATCTGCACTATTTGAAACCGAGCCAATGTTGCACACAACTTCCTTTACTACCAAGCTATTGTAATCGGCAAACATAAATATTTTAGAGTTATCCGTAATACTAGAGGGCATATCTTTTATATAAATAAGGAACAGGAGTGGTCCCAACACTGATCGCTGAGGCACCCCCTATTTGACTGTACCCCATTCAGACCCCACATCACAGCCATTCTCAGCATTGTGAATAATGACATTTTGCTGCCTGTTGCTAAGGTAAGAGGTGAACCAATTGTGAGCTACTCCCCATATTTCATAATGGTCCAACTTCTGGAGCAATATTTTGTGGACAACACAATCAAACGCCTTAATTAAATAAAAAAAATATGCCTAGCGTTCGAAACCTTTTGTTTAAACCATCCAGTACCTCACAGGGGGGGGGGGGGGGGGGGGGGGGGGGGGGGGGGGGGGGGGGGGGAAGGATCAGTGGATGTAGATTTAAAAAATTATTATTGTGTTTCAGTCCCTCCAAAATACATGGAAGTTGTCAATAAATTGACATTGGCAGATGCAAAGAAGGCTGGTCCTTTCTTGGATGGCTGCAAGGTGAGTTTCAAAAATGTCAAAATATTCATGTGCATTTACAGTAAGACACTGTAATAATTAAGTTATTAAAATCGTGTGAATAACATAAAATTCAGACATGAAATTTTTAGTCGGTTATGAAATATCATGTATCAGTTGAAAATATTAAATTGTCAGAAAATCCAGTAATGGTTTTATTTTGGCAGTCCAGTCTCACCAGATTTGCTGTCGTGTATCGATGTACTTAAATTTTGATATTTCTCTGTACACCATTTCCATAAAAGGTGGAAGTGCCGTTTTATGGTGGCAGCTGTAAACAAGCATTGTTTTGACTTTTTTTTTTAATAATGATAATCATTCTCTGTACATATGTGCATTAGTGTAAAAGTACATGTTCACCAGTTAGATTTCCACTAGGAAACCACTGGAGCTTCCACGTGAATGATCATGACTGCTTCCTCCAAACTGTAGCTTAGACTTACACAGAATTAATCAGGAATAGCTGCCGATATGTATGTCTACTTCTATAACACTGTGCCACACTATGGTATGTGGCAGAGGGTACTTAGTGTATCAATGTCATTTGTCTTCTAACTTGTTAATCACAAATATTGCACAGGAAGGAAGACTGTTTGGTAATCTTCGTACCCCTCAAATTTTTTTAAATATTCAGGGTAGTTATAATTAAACTTTTGCTACTCTCAGTGAGCAAGTGTCAGTGTAGACAGAAAACTATTTACCGTATGGATACCCAACTTTATAGGAATGATGTTCAGAGTGTGTGCTGCAGGATTTGCATTGTTGGTAGTATTAGTGTCGTGAATTGACATTGGGTACTGGTACTGGTACAGTTACTTATAATTTAAACACAAGTGTCAATGTGCATCACAGTTGGAGTGAACATGAATCTCAAAAAGATGAGCAGGGCTTTACTCATAAAATTGTTTTATCAAAACAACAGCAATAGTGTTGCTACTACTCTTCGCAATTATCAGTGCATTAAAATAATACGGAGAGGTCCTCTTTCCACAAGGTAGTTCGAATTAACGGGTGATTTGGGAATTCCTTCTAGTAGAGGCCGATGGCCAATTGTGCCACAATTTGTTAAAGTTACTGTTGCCATAGCTGAGAATGTTTGATGTAATGTGTGATCTTCAGACAGTGCATAAGCCTGTCATGACAGCTGTTCAAAAAGTGCTGTGAACAGTTGTGGCGTGGTATCCATACAAACTTCACATTTCACACCAACTCGGGTGGTAGTCACATTGAGCGTGTTGCAAAACGTCTCTCTCGTAGGCTCTACCACTATTTCTGTTTGCAGGTAAGAAGGCATATCCATGATGCATTGTGCACAGAGAGGAACAGAATATATTTTGCGGCATCACCAGTGTCCTCTCCATCCTTATCCCATGCCATGCTCTCCAGCCGTTGCCTAGCGTTGATACCTGACAGTGCTGGTGCAAGCATCACATTGGGCTGTAGTTTCTAAGCCTGATTCATCTTTCAGATAAAATTTAGAACTATTGCTGTCACCTCTTAAAATGTCAGTTTTTTTTTTACGCGGCCCGTAACTAACACAAGTGACACAGTACCTTCACCATACCTAAACTAACATGAAAAGTGACACATAATGTTCTAAGTGCACTGAGATGTGAACACTGCAGTCAGACAGTACACTTCAAGCCACTGGCCTCTGCATGACATACTGATTTCTAATCCTAGTGATCGACTGACTGCAGGGAAGCATCACTAAATGGAAGTGAGCTTGCCGTCTTTAGCCTGTCTTTTGTGCTGTTCTATTCTAATTACTATTCTATTCTAAGTCCTTCAATTGTTCTATGTGTGTAGTGGGTTATTTCATTTATATAAGGTCTAGTTATCTGGTGGTACTACTTCTACACTATAGCTGTTAAAAGTTTAACATTCCTGTGCAGAGTGCACCCTGGCATGGTTACAGCTAGTTATAGTCTGCAGATGTTATTTCTTGTTATCCCCTGATTTTAGAGCTGTTAGCCATCAATCTGTCAGTGTTGTGTCCCCATCTTGCATCCACTGCATTGCTCGTTAATTATAAACTATTAGTGTTTTCATTCTGTTCTGTGGCAGGTACTTCCTGTGGGTCAGGTTAATCTCAGGTAATTGCTTGTCTGCTAAGTCTGTATAGTTTGTTTCTATGTATTTGGCATGTGAAATATGTGACATAATGTCAGTTCTTTTCAGGTCTTGCCATTTGTTTGGGTCTTTCTACCAAACAGGGTACGTTCAATGAAAATACATTGGGTATGGGCCGTGTACTGTTCAAAAGTGCACCATGCCTCTACTGGGGTTTGCGTGGTGCATTTTCAACAGATAGAGTAACAGCCTGTTTCTAGAGATTTATCCGTTGTGCCAGTAATAGTTTTAATGCCATTATAGGTTTTAAAGAATTTTTCTGTTTTAAGACAAGGTTTTTTTTTTCAATGATTTATTTAGCAAAAATTTATTTTGTAAAATATTTTATGTACCAGAATGCATTGTTGAAAACAGGCTTATATTGTTATATAATCATGCACTATACCCCCCACCCCACCCAATTATTAGACAGATCTGCTCAGCATGATTAATTGCACCTAATTGTGCACAATATTTGTCAATTGGAAGCCACTCAGGATGCTTATTTGCGAATTTCTTGTGCATTACACAAGACATGCTGTCTATAAGGAAGTTACTTTAACTGAAGAGCTAAATTGCCAATTGGTCCCTCCGTCAGGTGTTTGGGAGGTATGACCTGAGGTGCAATCAATCACCTAAGGTGGGTGTGACCCCCTTTGGAGGGGGTCTCCCAGTTGGAGACGCCGGAAATCATGGGGGATTTTCTTGTAATGAGCCAATCACCATCTTCACAGTCAACGTCTACTAAATGTAAACGAAATGAGGCTAACTATTCATAGAGCCTTCCAGCTGCAGCACGGTTCCTCGTGGCTTCATGTACTGAAAACAGTCAGTCCTTTGCTGTGGTAAATCCGTTTATTATTCGGAAAGGTGTTGATGCAATTGCTGGTCCTATGAAATACTGCTCTCATTTACGACATAGTACTTCGCCTTTGAAGACTACTACTGATTCTCAAGCACAATAATTGCTAGCAGCTTCACTCCTCCACAACTCTCCTGTTCGTGTCAAGGTCTGTTGAATGCTGAATTCTTCCTCTCATGTTATTTACACTAGGCTGCTTGATGGTCTGATTGATGCAGAAATCCAAACATACCTCTGATCGGGATGTCATTGCTGTCAAACGGGTGATGAAAAAAAGTAGATGCATCCTTAGTGCCCACATGCTCTTTTTTCTCACTTTTAGTAGAGTGGTGCTTCTGTCAAAGATCAAAGCAGGCCATAAAATTATGACAGTACATTCGGAACCCGATGCACTGCTACCAGTGTCTTCGTTCCAACTGCACTTGAGTCCTGTCGACACCTGGCCAAATGTGTAACCTGTGCTAAGGATGCTTAAGAGTGTCATTGCATGCCTCCTTCTCCCACTATATCAACTGCAGTGGTGACCGTGTTGCCTCTTCTCGAAATTGTCCCATGTCTCTTTCTGAGCGGGCTGTCCAGGAGATTAGGGTAAAGGAAAAAGTGCTTTACCTGGTCGCTCTCAAGTTGTTGGCTACTCAGAAACTGTGGGTTCCACCGTCTGGCACCTACAGTACTGTTCTTGCTGCACCTTGCTCCACGAAGGACATGGCCACACAGACATCTGACCTCAAATCTAGCACTGTGCTTTTGAAGCTGCCCAGCATCATGATAGCCTCCCCGACTCCCCTCCAGCTGTGCAACAAGCCACCAAACTTGTGCCACATCGGGCGAAGTCACCTGCTACAGCAGGCCAGAAAGGAGAAAAGGAATACTCCCGCAAAGACTTCCTATGTCCCTCCATCCAACAAACATCTGAGTCTTCGTCTGCCAACCGGAACAGCTCCAAAAAGTCAAACAAAGGGAAACAGTCTTCTCCTTAGCCGACTTGATGATCGTCTTCGACGGTGTTGCCACATGATACCCTCGCCCGGCCAACCTCCTTGTTGCCAGTGCGCACTGTCAACCGTTTTTCTGCCCTGGACTCGGCAGACCGACAGAAGGAGAATCCCAATGCCTCTGTAGACCTCATGGAGCAGGATCACCCTGCCTCCGTGTCCTGTAGCAGCGAGTTTTCGAAACCTGGCACTGGGCAGCCACCAAGGTGACACCCCTTCTTCCTCACCTCGTCATGACTCTTCTTGAATGGAATGTTCGCGGCCTTCGATCCAACAAAGAGGACTTATGGCAGCTCTTAGTATTGCAGCGTCCGCTTGTACCTTGCCTCCAGGAAACAAAATTGCGTCCTAGCGACTGCTTTGAGCTCTCGGATTTCTTCCTGGTCCGCTTTAACCTTCCCTCAAAGGATGACATTCCATTCATGGTGGGAGTCATGCTGCTCATCAAGGATGATGAACATAGTCAACCTATCACCCTGTCTACCCCGCCCTAAGCTGTTATAAACCACATTTTCCTTCCTTGCATGACTTTTTCCCTGTGTACCGTTTATACCACTCCATCATTCAGTGTCACCTCCAGCTTGTTGGGCAACTCCCTCACCCCTTGCTGCTGCTCGGTGACTTTAATGTGCACCATCCCCTTTGGGGCACACCTGTAACCTGAGAGATGCCGTGTTTAACACAGGAGTACTCATGTTCCTTTTAGACTCCAATCTCACCTACTTCTGTTTGGACATCTCCTTATGCACTGCCCAGCTTGCCCATCATCTCGAGTTGTCCATTCTTTCTGACACACACACTCGAGCGACCATTTCCCGTTTGCCATCCAATTGCTGACTCCTACTTTACCTGTGTGCACCCCCAAATAGCAGCTTTCTAAGGCCAACTGGAGGCTGTTCTCCTCCCTGGCGACCTTCAACAAATATTTCCCCAGTTGCGATGACCAGGAAGAATATCTTACCATTGCAGAATGTTACATTCCTTGCACTACTTCTTTTCCATGCCATGTCCAGGTCCCTTGGTGGACTGAGGTGTGCTGCAACACTATTCACCCATGGGGACGTGCTCTCCATGTTTTTAACCGTCATCCTACAATGGCAAACTGTATTCATTATAAACGGTTGCGAGCACAGTGTCATCTCATTCTTTGGGATAGCAAAAAAGCTTGCTGGGTTTCATTTAATTGTTCTTTTAACAGTCCCACTCCCTCTTCCATCATGTGGGCCAACCGCCGACGGCTGTCTGGGACCTAGGTCCACTCCCCAATTTCCGGCCTGACAGTAGCAGATGTCATAGTGGACACTGTTGCTATCTTAAACACCTTGGGCCACCATTTTGCAGAGATGTTGAGCTGCTCCCACGATCACCTTGCCTTCCTCCATCAGAACTAGCAGATGAGGCTTGGACATTACCCTTCTCTTCTCAGAATAGTGAGTGCTACAATGCCGTCTTTACTATGAGGGAGCTAGATCATGCTCTCACTTCATCCCAATCCGCTGCCCCAAGACCAGACGATGTTAACATTCAGATGTTGCTTCATAGGTTCATCAGCATCTGGCCAGAGGGCACATTTCCCAGATGCTAGCGTTAAGCTACTGCCTTACCCATACCTAAGCCCAAGCCCAATAAGGACAAACACCTCCCTTCTAGCTAATGTCCCATTTCTCTCACCAAATGTGTTTGCAGGATAATGGTACTTACGACTCGTGTCCTACTGGTATGGCAGCTAGTCTCACAATTTACTAACCACCGCACAGTGTGGATTTTGAGTGCAGTTCACCATCTTGTCATTTTGTCGACTCATGTCATGAATGGTTTTCTGCAAAAATACCAGACTGTGGCCTTTTTTTTTTTTAAAGGCTACAACACCTGGAGAATTTGTATCCTCGGTATCTCTACACATGGGGCCTCCTTGGCCGCATTCCCCATTTCCCTCAGGAATTTTTAAAAGACCAAGTTTTCATGGTATGTGTGGATTCAGCTTTGTCTTATCCAGGGAAGTGATGTTCCTCGGGGTTCCATCCTGAGTGTCATACTCTTTGCTATCACCGTTAACCATATAATGGCCTGTCTCCTGCCTGATACCTCCAGCTCCCTTTTTGTTGACGATTTTGCCATCTGTTGCAGTTCTCCACAGACCTGTCTCATTGAGCGGTGTCTTCAGCAATGTGTCTATCATCTTTACTCATGGAGCATCAACAATGGCTTTCGCTTTTCCACTGACAAAGCATTTGTTTTAATTTCTGGCATTGCAGTTGGTTTTTTCCATCGTCTTAACATCATGGGGCTGTTGCTCTTCTTTTTGTTGAAACTGTGAAATTTCTGGGGCCCAAGCTCAAAAGAAAAATCTCCCATTCTCCCATGTGTCGTACCTGGTGGCCCACTGTATGCGGTCCCTTGGTATCCTACATGTACTAGGGAACAGATTGAACAACTCTCCACTATTTGTACTGGTCCCTTGTCTGCTTTAAACTAGACTGGGTGTTTCGTTTATGCATCTGCACATCCGTCCCTCTTATGCTGTGTCAATACTATCCATCCCTGTGGCATCAATTTGGCCACAGCACTTTTTACATCAGCCCAGTTCAGATTCTGTACGAATGAGTTACCGAACTGCCACTGCCCTACCATCATGACTTCCTCCTCAGCAGATATATATATATACCATTTGTGTCCAATGCTTGGCCATCGATCCTATGCCTCCATCTTCGTTGATGCCTCTGATCACCAGTATGGGGTGTATCCATCTTCTCTGTTACCTCCTGTAGTTCGCTTTTGGCTCTTGCTCTGGCCCCTTAATTTCTACATCTACATCTACATCCATACTCCGCAAGCCACCTGACAGTGTGTGGCGGAGGGTACCTTGAGTACCTCTATCGGTTCTCCCTTCTATTCCAGTCTCGTATTGTTTGTGGAAAGAAGGATTGTCGGTATGCCACTGTGTGGGCTCTAATCTCTCTGATTTTATCCTCACGGTCTCTTCACGAGATATACGTAGGAGGGAGCAATATACTGCTTGACTCTTCGGTGAAGGTATGTTCTCGAAACTTTAACAAAAGCCCGTACCGAGCTACTGAGCGTCTCTCTTGCAGAGTCTTCCACTGGAGTTTATCTATCATCTCCGTAACACTTTCGCGATTACTAAATGATCCTGTAATGAAGCGCGCTGCTCTCCGCTGGATCCTCTCTATCTCCTCTATCAACCCTATCTGGTACGGATCCCACACTGCTGAGCAGTTTTCAAGCAGCGGGTGAACAAGCGTACTGTAACCTGCTTCGTTTGTTTTTGGATTGCATTTCCTTAGGATTCTTCCAATGAATCTGTCTGGCATCTGCTTTAGTGACGATCAACTTTATATGATCATTCCATTTTAAATCACTCCTAATGCGTACTCCCAGATAATTTATGGCATTAACTGCTTCCAGTTGCTGACATGCTATTTTGTAGCTAAATGATAAAGGATCTATCTTTCTGTGTATTCGCAGCACATTACACTTGTTTACATTGAGATTCAATTGCCATTCCCTGCACCATGCGTCAATTCGCTGCAGATCCTCCTGCTACCTGCCAATTTCCTGATGGATGTGAATCCTTCACCACCTTAGCTTCGTGTGGCAGCCCATGTTCACTCTGGCCTTCATTCTCTTCCTAAGGACACTCACTCTATTGCCTTCATTTTCATGACCTACGCATGGAACTTCTCGATTGTACTTTTGTTTACACTAATGGCTCTCGGACTGACTGTGGTATGGGGTGTGCCTTCGTGATTGGCAACTTCCAGAACATTCTTCAGTATTAACAGCAGAACATTCTTCAGTATTAACAGCAGAACTCTTCCCCCTGTATCAGTCCATGCAATGCATCCAGTGGCACAGGCTTTTCAATTGCATCATCTGCTTGGACACTCTGGTCCGTCAAAGCATCTGTGTGCTCTACACCTTCCATCCTTTAGTGCAACGGGTCCAGGAAAGCTGTCACCTGCTCTCTCTTTATGGAGCCACTGTGATGTCTGTGATTTTACTGATGATCACTCACTGACCCTCTGTGGGTTCCGTGTTTTCTGTCGAAATCGGGTCAGACCCCTGCGGGCTTCTGCTGGCGCTTGTACGTTGGTCCGTACATACATTGCTAGCACGTGGATTCCTCTTCGAACTACATTGGAAGCAGTTGCTGTTAGGGTCCACCTGGACCATGAGGTCACGGTTTGCAATCCTTATATCCCTCCTGACAGGACTCTTACACCTGCTGCCTTAACTGCCATTCTTCAGCTACTTCCTCCTCCCTTCCTCCTTCTCGGGGATTTTAATGCTCGTCGTCCCTTGTGGGGCAGTGCATTTCCATCTAAACGAGGTCTTCTCATAGACCAGTTTCTTGCAGACCACGACTTGTGCCTTCTTAATGATGGCTCCCCTACTCATTTTAGTGCCAGTCATATACCTTTTCTGCCATTGATCTTTCTCTTTCTTCTCCCTCCCTCCTCCCATCATTACACTGGTCGCCACACGACAACCTTTGTGATAGTGACCATTTCCTGTTGATTCTCTTGCTCCCTTCCCACTCCCCGATAGACAGGTTACCTCGTTGGTCTTGTCAACGCGCCGATTGGCCTCTATACACTGCACAGGTCGTATTTTATCCCTCTTTGTCAGGTTGTATTGATGACGTCCTATGTGGTGTGTCTGATGTGATTGTTTGTGCTGCTAGCCTTGCTGCACCGTGCTCATATGCACCATTTCACCGCCGGCAAGTCTCATGGTGGAGTACGGCCATTGCCATTGCCATCCGTGATCGCTGTTGAGCTTTGCAACACATTAAGAGGCACTCATCTGTTGCCAGCATTATTACCTATAAACGCCTTCGCACTAAAGCCCGTTACTTAATCAAACAGAGCAAACGGATGTGTTGGGAACGCTTTGTTTCTTCCCTCGGTTCTACTGTCCCTATGTCACGGGTATGGGCTACACTTCGCTCTCTCCGAGGTTGCTATTGGCAGTCCATCCTCCCAGGCCTTCACTTCTTGGATGGCCTTTGCGTGGACCCATCGATTTTTGCAGAACATTTTGCGACCCAATTTGCGACAGCATCAGCCTCCTATCCAGCTGCTTTCCTTCACCAGAAACAGTGTGCCGAAGCGTCCGCCTTATGTTGTACCCCCTTGTCAATCAGAATCTTACAACGAACCTTTTACTGAATGGGAACTTCCTTCCACACATTCTTCTTCTCATGAAATGGCCCCTGGCCCAGACTCCATTCATAACCAACTGCTTCAACATCTCAGTGCTCCACAACGGCATCATCATCTCCGCGTGTTTATCTGTATTTGGCTCTTTGGTGACTTCCCTTCTCAGTGGTGATATAGCATCGTAGTTCTTGTCCTCAAGCCTGGTGAGAACCCCGTTAGTCAAAAGCTATCATCCAATTAGTCTGACAAATGTTGTTTGCAAGTTACTTGAACGGATGGTATCCCGTCGGCTCAATTGGGTCCTTGAATCTCAGGATCTATTGTCCCCTTACCAGTGTGGCTTCCGAGAGGGACGGTCTCCGATCGATCATTTACTTCGCTTGGAATCCGCAGTTCTGCAGGCTTTTTCCCAGCACCGCCATTCGACTTTCAAAAGGCCTATGACATGGCTTGGCGACATCACATCTTACTAACACTTCATCAATGGGGTCTTCAGGGCTCACTCCAGATTTTTATCCGCCAGTTCCTATTCCATCGGTTGTTCAGGTTGCTACTTTTTTTAGTTCTCCACGGACCCAGGAGAATGGCATCCCACAGGGTTCTGTATTGAGTGTGCTTCTTTCCCTCATTGCCATCAACGTACTTGTGGCCTCTGTCGGTCATTTGGTCACCCCTGCTCTGTATGTGGATGATTTCTGAATTTGGGTTAGTTCCTCTTTGATGGCCTCTGCAGTGCAGCAGCTCCAGGGAGCTATATGGCGGGCCCTGCATGGGCCCTCTCACGGGTTTCAGTTCTCTCCTATAAAATTGCGGATGGTCCACTTCTGTCGCCGTACTACGTGCCACCCTGATCTGGAGCTGTATCTCAATGCACAACAATTACCTATGGTCCCACAGTTCCGTTTCCTGGGTCTTCTTTTCGACAAAAAGTTCACTTGCCTGCCTCATACCAGACTTCTGAAGGTAGGATATTTCTGTAAACTCAATGTCCTTTGCTTCCTTGCCCACACCTCATGGGGTGCGGACTACTCCATCCTTCTCTGCCTTTATCGGGCTTTAGCGCTGTCTCGCTTGGACTATGGTTGTCAAGTTTATGGTTCGGCTGCTCCTTCCACACTGCACCTGCTGGATTTGGTCCACCATTGTGGTATCCGTTTGGCCACCAGTGCCTTTCCTACTAGCCCTGTTGATAGTCTCCTGGTTGAAGCTGGGATCTCCCCCCCCCCCCCCCCCCCCCCCCTTTTTCTGTTCAGCGGTCACAGCTTCTCGTTTCTTATGCAATTGCTGTCCATTCCCCTCCCCCTCATCCTTCCTATTCTATCCTGTCCCCAGACCATGCACGTCACCCATTGGGCTCCGCCTTGCGTCTCTCTGCTGTGATTTTCAGCTTCCTTCTTTGTCCTGTCTCCCACACTCCCTCCCCAACACCCCCCTTGGTTAGTTCCTCTGCCCCGAATTCGGATGGATCTCCGCCAAGGTCCGAAATATTCCATTCCCCTTATGGTGTCCCGTTGTTTCTTCCACTGAATTTCATGGGAGTTTCGGGATGCTGTTGTTTTTTTACACCGATGGCTCTAAATCTGCTGATTGTGCGGGATATGCCTTGATGCCCTCTGTTGGCATGGAAAATCATGTCCTGTCACCTACATGTGGGGTGTTTACTGCGGAGTTGATGGCAATTGCCCAGGCCTTTAATTTTATTAAACAGTCCCAACACAACCGCATTTTGTTATGTACGGACTCAATGAGTGGCCTTCTGGCTATTGACCGGTGTTTTTCCCGCCATCCCTTGGTCTCGGCCATCCGTGACCATCTCGCCGATCTTCACTGTGCTACTTGTTCTGTTGACTTCCTGTCAGTCCCTGGCTATGTGGGTATTCCAGGTAATGAGCTTGCTGATCGTTTGGCGGGGTGAGCAGTCACTTACCCCCGTTCTCTGTAACCCCTTCTGCAGCAGATTTACGGCTTCACATCAAATTCCACTTCTCACAATCATGGGCCAACTCTTGGGAGGCTACCTCCCTGTCTAATAAACTTCATGCGATTAAGGTGACACCAGTTCCTGTGGTGTTCTTCCTTCTGCCTCTCCCGAAAGGCCTCAACCACCCTGTGTCGACTCCGCATCGGCTATACCAGGCTGACCCATGGTTTTCTTTAGCGCAATGAGCCACCCCCACTTTGTGGTTGTGGAGCCTTCCAGTCAGTATCCCACATTTTGGTGGAATGTCCACTTCTTTTGGCTCTGCGTACTAAGTACAGACTTCCCTGCACTTTACCTTTAATGTTGGCTAACGATTCCCGGATGGTCAAACTGGTTCTCAGTTTCCTCCATGAAAGTGGTTTTTGTTCTCAGTTTTAAGGTTTTTAATCTCACTCTGGTGTTGGGGCAGGACAGTGGGGGTTGGGGTATCTCCTACTGTAAGCTGTGGTGGGAGATTCTCAACTCCCCTCCCTGGCCAAGATCCTCTTTTCTTTCCCTTTCACTCTGTTTTTATCGCTTTTTAGAATTGGTTAGTCTCCTTTTCCCATACGCACTTCTACATTCTAGCAGTTGAACGCTTTTAAATAGCAGGTGCTCTTGTTTCTACTGCTTCAGAGGTGGGATATTTCCTGCCTCTAGCATAGCCTTGTAGTTGCTCTCTTGCTGACTTCTATCATTTTGTTTTTACCATTGACAACACAACTGCACTTTTACATTTTTCAGCCTTTTCCCTTTTATCATTCGGACTTTAATGAGATGTCTGAATGGACCACATTTGAAACAAGGGACTGATGACCTTGCTGTTTGGTCCCTTAAACCCCAATCAGTCAATCTACCAACCAACTGTGATGTCTGTTTGGATTCCTGGTCACACGAGTCCGACAGGAAACAAGGCCGCTGACTTCCTCGTACCTCAGCCTGCTAGTTTGTAAATTTCCTCTGATGATCTCCGTGCTGCCATCAGTCAGCAGGTGGTGTCACTTTGGCATCACCTTTGGTCCTCCCTTCATGGGAACAAGTTCAAGGTTATTAAGCCTCTCCCAGCTGCTTGGACGACCCCCTCTTGGCCCTCTCACTGTGAGGAGACCATTTTAGCTAGGTTGCGTATTGGGCACTGTCTTTTTAGCCATTGCCATTTGTTAAGTGGTGCTCACTCACCACTTTGTGCTCATTGCTCTCAACCTTTGACAGTCCACCATTTCCTGACTGAATTCTCTTTTTTTAAACCATTTATGTTCCCATTTGTGTTTGCTGTCTGAGTTACAGGCAGTTTTAGCGAATGGCACACAGGCTGTCAACTCCCCCCAGGGGATCCACAACCCTTTTGTGGATACGTGCGTAGCGAGCACGGGACCCCGAGCTAATGTGGCCCTCCTTCCTTTCCGGGCTGCATACCTTCCCTTTCCGCATCCTTCCCCATCCCCCATCTTCGCCCCTCCTCCCCTCACCTCTGGCTCTTTCCTTCCCTTTCTCCCCATCTGGGAGTATGATTTGTGCCTACGTCCGGAGACGGACACTCGTAAATGTACTGCATTCTTCGCCTTCCTTGCTTTTATGTCTTCTTCCTTCCTTTGTCCTTCTCTTTTCCTTACCTCTTCTCTTTCCCTTTTCTCCGCTGCGGCGTTTGAGACCTCTCTTCTTTCCTTTCCCTTTCTCTTTCTTCCTCCCTGTGCGTGTCTGAAGGCCGACCCACGCCTTTTGTGCGTAGCCGGTGACAGGGTAACGCGTAATTCCCCGCCCCGGGTAGACAGGTAGGACATGTACGTACCCCCTGGTAACGGCCAGGCCCAGGGAGGGGTGATTACCCGAGCTGATACCTTCCGAAAGTGCCGATTGGTCCCTCCGTCCGTTTGTCGGGAGGTGTGACCTGAGGTGTGAACAATCACCTAAGGTGGGAGTGCCCTCAGAGAGGGCCCCCACAAGGGAGGAGCGCGCCATCGGAGACGCCGGTAATCATGGGGGATTCTTCCGCAATGGTTTCCTCACCTTCCACTATGTCTGCTCACAAACGTAAGTATACCGAGTCTCAGCCACAGACGATTCTTCCATCGTTACCACAGTTCCTTGTTGTTTCTCGGTCTGATGAAGGTCACGACTTCTCCACGGTCAACCCTTTCATTATTCAGAAAGGTGTCGACGCAATTGCAGGTCCTGTAAAGTCTTGTTCCAGATTACGGAATGGCACCCTGTTGTTAGAAACACACAGTGCCCTCCAGGCACAAAAATTGCTGCGTACTTCTCTGCTCCACACCTTCCCTGTCCAGGTGGAACCGCACCGTACCTTAAATTCCTCGCGTGAGTCGTTAATACACGCTCCCTCGATGGATTGTCTGACGAAGAAATTCAGCACTATCTGTCTGACCAGGGCGTAACGGCAGTTCATAGAGTTATGAAACGGGTTGACACGAACATCATTCCAACCCGCACTGTCTTCTTGACATTTGACAAAGTTCAACTCCCATCGAAAATCAAAGCAGGCTATGAGTTAATTTCCGTTCGCCCTTACGTCCCAAACCCTACGCGTTGCTATCGATGTCTGCGGTTCAATCACACCAGCCAGTCCTGTTCCAATCCGGCCAAATGTGTTACGTGTGGCAATGATGCCCATGAGGGTGCTTGTCCACCTCCATCCCCTCGCTGCATCAACTGTATGGGTGACCACCCTGCTTCCTCTCGAGATTGCCCCGTTTTTAAGGACGAAAAGCTCATCCAGGAAATAAGAGTGAAGGAAAATTATTCGCCAGTCGCAAGCCCACCGTGCCTCAGACAGGAAAATACAGCACTGTCCTTGCTTCTCCTCGGCCAACAAAGGAGGCGGCCACGCAGACTTGCGACCTCACCTTTAGTGCCACGGTTGTCAGATTGGCCAGCGCAAAGATCGCTCGTTCAACCTCACCACTTTCACCTGCCTGCTCTATGGCTCACCCTTCGTCGGGTTCTGCTAAATCTCGAGCCCAAAAGTCAGACGCCAAGTCTTCGAAAAAAGAGCATACTCGTGAAGAGTTTTTACGTACCGCAACTTCACAACCATCGGTTCCTCCTTCATCTAAACATCATTCTTCCAAGAAGGCTACAAAGAAACCCAGTTCCTCTCCTTCTCCGCCAAGGCGTGTCCCATCTACAGCACCACCTGGTGGAAATCGCCCTCGGCCGTCTTCTGTGTCGCCGAGGCGCACTGCTGGTGGCCGGTCAACCGGCCGATCGCTGGAGGCAGGAGCTGCTCCTGACCAACCTATGGATCAGTATCTTCTGCCTTCGGCTGACTGCCATTCCATGCTGTCGGTCGCTAGCTCCGAGCAGTCTTTGAGTTGACAGCAACTTTGGTCACATTCCTCCATTTTCTGTTCACCCCATGTCCATTATCCACTGGAATATCCGCGGCATTCGAGCCAATAGGGATGAATTGTCGATCCTCTTACGATCCTACTCGCCGGTCATCTTCTGTCTTCAGGAAACAAAGCTGCGTCCCCATGACCACTTTGTTCTCCCTCATTTTCAGTCCGTCCGATATGATCTACCCTCTGTTGAAGGCTCTCCAGCCCATGGAGGACTCATGATTCTTCTCCATGATATTCTCCATTATCACCCAATCCCCTTAAACACTTCCTTGCAAGCTGTCGCTGTCCGTCTTTCCCTTTCCGGATACACGTTCTCTCTTTGTACTGTATACATTCCATCATCCACACCAATGGCACGAGCTGATCTCCTTCATCTTCTTGGTCAGCTTCCACCCCCCTATTTGCTGGTTGGGGACTTCAATGCCCACCACCCGCTTTGGGGATCTCCACATCCTTGTCCACGTGGCTCCATATTGCTCGACGTTTTCCACCAAGCGGATCTAGTTTGCCTCAACACTGGGGTCCCCACATTTTTGTCTGCCTCCATGACAACTTTATCTCATTTGGACCTTGCGGTCGGTACTGTTCCGCTCGCTCGGCGCTTCGAATGGTTCGCCCTTGATGATACACACTCGAGTGACCACTTTCCATGTGTCCTCAGACTGCAGCCTCAACTGCCATATATGCGCCCGCGACGCTGGAAGTTTGCCCAAGCCGATTGGACACTTTTTTCGTCTCTAGCGACATTCGATGTCCGTCGCTTTCCCAGCGTCGCAATGAGGTCACACATATTACCGACGTTATTCTTACAGCTGCGGAATGTTCAATACCACGCACCTCCGAATTGCCCCGGCGCCCCCCAGTTCCTTGGTGGAACAAGGCATGCCGTGACGCAATACGTGAGCGGCGACGTGCTCTTCGCATTTTCCGTCACCATCCTACTTTGGCCAACTGTATCCGCTATAAGCAGCTCCGTGCGCGATGCCGTCGCGTCATCCGCGATAGCAAGAAGGCAAGCTGGAAATTCTTTATTAGCTCATTTAACACCTTCACTCCCTCCTCGAAGTTTGGAGTCGGCTTCGACGGTTCTCAGGCGCGCCTAGTTTCTCCCCGGTCTCTGGGCTCACTGTCGCGCATGATACCTTAGTGGACCCCGTCGCAATTTCTAACTCGTTGGGTCAGCACTTTGCTGAGATTTCGAGCTCTTCAAATTACCCGCCAGCGTTTCTCCTGAAGAAACGTGCAGTGGAAGCCCGACCTCTTGCTTTCTCCTCTCCAAATCGCGAAAGCTACAATACTGTTTTCTCCAATCGGGAACTCCAACATGCACTCTCTTCTTCTCGCTCCTCCGCCCCAGGACTTGATGGTATCCATGTCCAAATGTTGCTGCATTTATCAACCCATAGTCTGCGTTACCTCCTTCGCCTTTATAATCGAATTTGGACCGACAGTACCTTTCCCAGACGGTGGCGGGAAGCTGTTGTCGTTCCCGTTCCGAAACCTGGAAAGGACAAACATCTCCCCTCTAGCTATCGCCCCATTTCTCTCACGAGTAGTGTCTGTAAGGTTTTGGAGCGTATGGTGAATTACCGTTTAGCTTGGTGGCTGGAATCCCGCAGTCTTTTAACACCAGCCCAATGCGGATTTCGGAAGCATCATTCAGCAGTTGACCATCTTGTTGCTCTCTCCACTTATATCATGAACAATTTTCTCTGGAAACGCCAAACGTAGCAATATTTTTCGATCTGGAGAGAGCATACGATACCTGTTGGAGGACAGGCATCCTCCGCACACTGTTCTCTTGGGGCTTTCGAGGCCGGCTGCCCCTTTTTCTTCGCGAATTTATGGCAGAGCGCACTTTTAGGGTGCGGGTGAACACTACTCTCTCCCGTACTTTCTCCCAAGAAAACGGGGTACCCCAGGGCTCCGTGCTGAGTGTTGTACTGTTTGCTATTGCCATAAATCCAATTATGGATTGTCTCCTTCCTGATGTCTCGGGCTCCCTCTTTGTGGACGATTTTGCGATCTACTACAGCTCTCAACGGACCAGCCTTCTTGAACGACGTCTTCAAGGATGTCTCGATCGCCTCCACTCGTGGAGCATCGAAACCGGCTTCCGTTTCTCACCCAGTAAGACCGTTTGTGTAAATTTTTGGCGACGTAAGGAGTTTCTTCCGCCCTCCTTACATCTCGGTCCTGTCAACCTTCCGTTTTCAGACGTCGCTAAATTCTTGTGTCTTATGTTCGACAGAAAACTGTGCTGGTCCTCCCACGTTTCCTATCTTTCGGCTCGCTGTCTGCGATCGCTTAACACCCTCCGTGTCCTGAATGGTACCTCCTGGGGAGCGGACCGAGTGGTCCTTCTCCGCCTTTATCGCGCCTTAGTGCGCTCGAAATTGGATTGTGGACGCATAGTCTACTCCTCTGCTCGGCCGTCTATTCTACGGCGTCTCGACTCTATTCACCACCGTGGATTACGTTTAGTGTCTGGAGCTTTTTACACTAGCCCTGTGGAAATCCTTTATGCTGAGACTGCTGAGCCTCCGCTGTCCAATCGGCGAGCAGTCCTCCTGAGTCGTTATGCTAGCCATCTGTCTTCCATGCCTGCTAATCCAGCCCATGACCTTTTTTTCGACGCCTCCTTTGATGTAGGGTATGCAGGCCGCTCCTCCTCCCTACTGCCCCCGGGAGTCCTCTTCCGTCAACTGCTCCATTCTCTTTCCTTCCGCTTTCCTAAAACCTTCTTGACAACTTGGGGTACAGCACCGCCTTGGCTCCATCACCGGATCTGCCTGCTCCGTGACCTTTGTCAATTTCCCAAGGATGGTACCCCTACACTTGTTTATCGTCGGGCATTTGCTGCTCTATGTGCACAAATGACGGACGCCACATTTATTTACGCCGACGGCTCGAAAACATCGTTAGGTGTAGGGAGTGCCTATATTGTTGGCGACACCCCAAATCGCTTTCGGCTTCCCGACCAGTGTTCGGTTTATACTGCGGAGCTTTACGCTGTTCTCCAGGCTGTCCACTACATCCGCCGCCATCAGCGGATACAATACGTTATCTGCTCAGATTCTCTCAGCTCTCTCCTCAGTCTCCAAGCTCTTTACCCTGTGCACCCTCTGGTCCACCGGATTCAGGACTGTCTGCGCTTGCTCCACCTGGGGGGCGTCTCGGTGGCGTTCCTCTGGCTCCCGGGACACGCTGGTATCTGTGGGAATGAGGCGGCCGATATAGCGGCCAAGGCTGCAGTCTCTCTTCCTCGGCCAGTTATTCAGTCGCTTCCCTTCACCGATCTACGGAGCGGTTTATGTCGCAAAGTTGCTCATTTATGGCATGCGCATTGGTCAACACTTTCCCGTAATAAATTGCGGGAAGTGAAAGCCCTTCCTTGCGCTTGGACCTCTTCCTCCCGAACGCGTCGTCGGGAGGAGGTAATTTTAGCTAGACTCCGGATAGGGCACTGTCTTTTTAGCCATCGACATCTTTTAAGCGGCGATCATCCCCCACTCTGTCCCCACTGCTTTCAGCTGTGGACTGTAAGACACCTTTTAATTGAATGCCCCTATTTTAATCCGTTACGCTCCCGTCTACAGCTATCGCCTGATCTATCGTCGATTTTAGCAGATGACACGCGCTCAGCCGACCGCGTTCTCCAGTTAATTAGTGACAGTGAAATGACGTCAGTCATTTGAAGCTTTTTTTGGGGACAACCACCCCCTTTCTGTAGTGGATTTTTAAGTATTCCTTCTACTTTTAGTTTCTCCAATTTTATGACTTTGTTCCCATTGCTGCTGGTTTTCAATTTCGGTTTTTTATTGTCTTAAGTCACGGGCTGGGCGCTAATGACCATAGAAGTTCTGCGCCCTAAAACAAAAAAAAAAAAAAAACAGGCTGTCAACTGTGTTTTACTTTTTATCCATCATAGAAATATGGTGGAGGACATTTAATCTTTATTTCAGGACCTCCATTTCTTATGGCATATTTTATAGACCTTTCTCCACATCACTGTTTTTAGCTGTCTTCTCTTCTGTCTATTGGGATTATTGTGTAGTTGTTTTTAACTCCTGTCTTTGTCTTCGTGTTGTACAGTTTTGACATGGGTGTGTATGACCCTAGTTGTTTCTGTACCCTAAAACAAAACAAACAAATGAACTGAAATTGGGTCTCATCTGACCAGGCCACTGTTTTGCAGTCGCCTAAGATCCAACCTATATGTTAATGAGGTCGGGAGAGACACTGCAAGTGATTTTGTTCTGTTAGCAAAGATACTCACTGTTACAGCCCATTCGTGCCAGATTTTGCCACACTGTCTTGAGATATGTTCGTCCTACGTCCCAGATTTATTTCTGTGGTTTCTTCATGTAGAGATGCTTGTCTGTCAGTACTGACAACTCGACGCAAACACTGCTGCTCTGTCATCAGATGAAGGCCATCAGCCACTGCGTTGTTCTTGGTGAGAGGTAACACCAGAAATTTGGTATTCTCAGCACACTCTTGACACTGTGGATCTCTGAATATTGAATTCCCTAACTATTTCCAAACTGAAATGTACCATGTGTCTAGCTCCATCTACCATTCAACTTTCAAAGTCTGTTAATTTCCATTGTATAGCCATAGTCATGTTGGAAACCTTTTCACATGAATCACTTGAGTGCAAATGACAGCTTTGCCAATGCACTGCCCTTTTATACCCTGTGTATGCGATACTACCACCTCCTGTATATGTGTGTATCACAATCTCAAGACTTTTGTTACCTCAGTGCATTTTCATGTTTGTTGAAATTGCTTCATGACTCTTCATTATTTTTCTTGTAAAACATGTTTCCTGATTCAGTGGTATGTTATACAAGTAATTTGTTGAGAAATGGAGCTTCATGTACAATATAACATGTGTTATAACACTTGATTCACTCTCTCTCTCTCTCTCTCTCTCTCTCTCTCTCTCTCTGTGTGTGTGTGTGTGTGTGTGTGTGTGTGTGTGTGTGTGTGTGTGTTTCTTAATCCAGAATTTAGAGACAATCTATATTTCTGGCCCATTTTCTGCAAGCTTCAAGTTCATAAAGAAATAGTTGTTTGAGTAAATGCGTATAATTAATACACTGAAAACAGGTAATCCTTTCCTTTCTCTTCCTTCCTCCTTCATTTTACATTTCTTCTCCCTTCCCCTGCTCCCTCACTACTGTAAATGTTAAGAAGGAATTTATTTCTGTGTGTAGGTTTATCTCAGTGGATTTAGTCTTGACGTCTGTGAAAATCTTAGGAAGATACTAAATGCAGGAGGAGCAACAAGATTCAGTGTACTTTCAGATCCAGTGTCCCACATTATTGTTGGTGATCATGTACCTGAAGATGTAAATTACCTGAAGAAGAGTGGAATCAGGTGAGTTGAAAATATTTCTTTGCTTCATCTACTGAACTATTTCATGTGTTACGGACCTCTGATCTGCTGTGCCTTAGTATTATTTTATTGACAAAATAATTGTGACTAAATGGGCTATACACAATATTATTCAAAGCAATGACGGTACCAGTAGTAACTTGTTCAAATTGGACAGGAACTGACACAAAAGATGCTCTCTGATATGCTCCCTTATGCTTCTTTTTTTGTCCATCTGTATTTTCCCGTAAACATGCATTTGGTTCAGAATAACAAATTCTGTCTCCATGGCTGAGGCAGTAAATGATAAGTCATTCCATTCTACTCCATTATGTACAGGGTGTATATGCTCCGGGACAATCGGGAAATCTGAGGAGAACCTGGATATTTTTTTAACTGGGGAAAACCGGGGGAATTTTCTAGAATTCCAGGAATTTTTTGTTGTTTTAGTCTTCAGTTAAATTTTTGAATTTTTGACTTGTAAGAACTGATACAGCAAAATGTGCCAAAGGCTTTATGACGAAGACTGTGGAATAATTATGACAGCAGGCTTCATATGTTTGGGATAATTCATTATGTTTTTAATATATGCGGAACAGTCAGTGACTGAAGTCTTACACTTACGTCTCTTTTGAATTTCATACTACACACCTTATCTGATTTACAGACCTCATGTCGTAACTATTGACTGGTTGCTTGAAAGCTTGAAGCAAAGACGTCCTGCTCCTGAAGAATTGTTCTTGGTATCTGGGAACAATGCAAAGCCTGCTGAACCACCATCACCATTGAGCAAAAAGGTATGGTGCTGATATTTAATATATGGCTCAGTATGCAATAATACACCAGAATCAGTATTAATTTTTATTTCTCTTTTTCATTCTCCTCTTGGCATAATCCATATCACTTCAGGCAGAGGGGGTTACCTTCATAGTCTCAGATGTTATTGATTTTAGCATATGTTAAAATTCAGGAGTAAGTAAGAAACACATTTTTTGTTTTCTCCAAAAAAATTTGCGGCCCTGAGGTACAGGCCTCCAAACACCATTTTGAAGATGTGAAATTCGGAATTTTTTTTAAAATGCTGTATCTTTGCAACAGTTCTAGTTATTTTGTTAGTTTTTTTATTTGAAAGAGAATTGCTTTATGATTACAGTGGTATCCTCCATTTGGACATATCTGTCGAAGTTCTTGTACTTTCGCCTTTTGAATTTTTTTTTTAATTTACAGATTTTTTTTTTTTTTCAAAAATGCCAATCTAGATAAAGTTAGATTTTTTTCTGTTGATTAGTACTATGTGGTACTATATTCTCTTTCAAGGAGAGCTTCCACTTTCAAGTTCAGGGTGTGTACGACCCGGGACAACCAGGAGATCTGGGAAATACCCAGGAATTTTTTAGCATTATGGGAACTTTTTTTAGCCTTCTGGGAACTTTTTTTAGCCTTCTGGGAACTTTTTTTAGCCTTCTGGGAACTTTTTTTAGCCTTCTGGGAACTTTTTTTAGCCTTCTGGGAACTTTTTTTAGCCTTCTGGGAACTTTTTTTAGCCTTCTGGGAACTTTTTTTAGCCTTCTGGGAACTTTTTTTAGCCTTCTGGGAACTTTTTTTAGCCTTCTGGGAACTTTTTTTAGCCTTCTGGGAACTTTTTTTAGCCTTCTGGGAACTTTTTTTAGCCTTCTGGGAACTTTTTTTAGCCTTCTGGGAACTTTTTTTAGCCTTCTGGGAACTTTTTTTAGCCTTCTGGGAACTTTTTTTAGCCTTCTGGGAACTTTTTTTAGCCTTCTGGGAACTTTTTTTTTAGCCTTCTGGGAATATTTTTTTTAGCCTTCTGGGAATATTTTTTTTTAGCCTTCTGGGAACATTTTTTTTAGCCTTCTGGGAACATTTTTTTTAGCCTTCTGGGAACATTTTTTTTTAGCCTTCTGGGAACATTTTTTTTTAGCCTTCTGGGAACATTTTTTTTAGCCTTCTGGGAACATTTTTTTTAGCCTTCTGGGAACATTTTTTTTTTTTAGCATTTTGGGAACTTTTCATTGTTTTAGATTTCAGTTAAATTTTTGTAATTTTGACTTGTAAGAACAGATTCTCTAACAAAGGATATTACTGTATCCTGCTACTGCAGAATAATACGTCAGCAATGAAACTTAAACGAGAGGGAAAAAAACGAAAATAACTTAAATTGCAAAGAAAATGCACCAAATACGACGACGAAACACACGGCTCATGCCAGCATCTGCCAACAGCAAAAGTGTCAAAGGTTTTAGGAAGACTATGCATGCTTCATAACAACAAATTGCCTCCAATGAGCGTGAAGTCACAACTGTTTACAATAGATTTGTTTTAGCAGATACGAGAGGACTCCATGCGCATGCGCAGTTGAGTTGCATTTGAGCAGTAGATTCTCCCTCTTCTGTCCACAGGAATGTGGCTGTTGGCTGTGCAAGCAGTCGCAGCAAGCAGCTAGATGCTACCGGGAAAAGGGGCTGTCAAATTAATATTCTTGAGGGAAAAAAAACTTGTTTCGCAAAGCGCCTAGCATCCAGCGCATGTTGGTCTATCGATTATTCATATGATAAATGCATATCTGTTGGTTTCTGAACATTTTTGAACACATTTTAAGTGGATTTCTGAATAAATCATAAGTTGATTTTTGAATGCGTGCATAGTGTACATGATGTCTCTGTCATAAGAATCCTAGTCGCATCTAGAAATAAACGTTCCGCAGACAAAAGGAGACGGGGCTATATGAGCTGAGCGGAATATAGGCGAACGGATGAATGCCAATCGCTGTCTGATTATGTAGTTGATAGGGTTTGCGAAAGATCAGTGTTGTTATAATTACTAGCGAAATTTATAGATTCAGACTACCACAATGGAAATAAACGACTAACAGGAATAACAGGTGAGGAAGATAATATGTAATCTTCTTGGTGTATCCAAGAAAATGAAATTTTGACAGAAAATTTTTGGCAAGATCGCTACACTAGTAAGGACCAGTTGTACAGTCCCTGGCTAGCAGCTGTTTTTCTATTTTTGGAAGTAACGCGGAAAACGTGTTGTACGAACATGTAACAATGCCTATCCGGAGAATAATGATGGGATAACTAAACCAGTGATTCTGGCAGGGTTAGTGAAGTTAACTGGCGAACAAATTTTGACAGTGGCAGAAGTAGCTACAGAATTGGTGATGACAAGATTGTTTGTTAGAACGAGGAAGGAGAAGAAACGGGGACATCACACATAGTATGGAAGAATAAGACTGATTCCAAATTTACATAAAAATTTCTTAATACTACTACTCAATATCATGCTTGATAAACGGGTGCTTATGAATGAAATGTGAAACTGTTTCCTAACATAAAGCTTTTTGCTTGTAGTAGGCCAAACAGGCATTTGATATTGGTACTTCGTCAGTTATATTGTCATATTATAAAAATGACCATTTGTGCCAAAACAGTCTCGTTTATTTGATGTGTGTTAGAAAATTGCTGCAATATTAGAAAGGCCTATTTTGTTTTATCTAGCAGAAAATGACAAAATAGATGTAATCAGATTGAGAAACCACACCAGTCTTGGGTGTTATTTGTATTAACAGCTTTTTCAATACTAGATAGCATTTTGATTTTCCATGTAGCAAAACTTTTGACGAACTTTGATGAGATAATAGATTCTTTCGCAGAAAGGAATGCACGCCGTGTAAAGCTGTAGAAAGATTAGAGAGAAAAAAATTCTAGGAGCTAAGGATTGAAGAAATCTGTACTTTCTTGCTTGTCTTTAGTCTTTATTGGTTTTATGTATCGTATATTTAATTTTATGTCACACATAACAGCAAGTTATTAGCTAATAGGCAATAAAGAGTGTCAGTCTTCTGAAGAGTTCTTATTCTCCCGGTTACAAATAATCCCGTCCAGTATTAATTCAGTGTTTTATAAAAAAAGAAAAAATATGTGCAGGATGTCAAACCGGCCGACTGGGAGCTGGAGAGGAACCACAGACATGTCAATTTTCACTGTCCTGAATATAGTTTGATCGCATCCAATACAAAATGTACACGTTTCAACTCCACAGATAGAAATACAGTGACGTGCGATGGAAGAATGCTGTTGGAAGAATGCTGTATGCAGAAGAGTGGAACTGCACTTTGGCACACTTAAGACCAAATAACATGTCTTACATTTCCTTGAACACATATTTTGTTATGTTTCAGACTTTTCAGAAAGATGTGCGCTACAAGATGAACATATTTTCGAAATTTTGATTTTTTAAAATATTGACCCGGTTAGCAAATATCTTAGATCCCGGGCTGATGCGCAGAGCAGTCAGAGTTGTAGTGGGTAGTCTCCACGTGACCCGTGTTTACATTTAGTGATTCTACTGTTTTCACTTCGTTTACTCTCATGTCAAATGAAAACAAAATGGATATCTGTGGCGGGTGTTATCAAGTGAATTAAAATACATTCACATAATTACGGAAGGCTAAAATATGTTATTAGTTTCAGGTTTTATTTTATTTCCACTTTCCTGACAGTCAAGCATTACTCACCTTGCAGAACAATGAAGTTATTTTTTTCTGTTTAGTAGGGAAATTTGACTTTTATTATGTTTAATTCCACAGTACTGGCTAGGTTCAACTGAAGGACTTATTTCAATATGGGTACAAGTCCATTTTTGTTCATTCTGAGATCCAGAGTCCTAAACTTAAATAACCTAACATGATATAATACAGTACTCATGCTCAAAGAAAATGTACATCCCAAAAACCACACTGAAAAGCTTAATATCAAGTTGACGTCTACTTCATTGGGAATCTGGATGTACGAATGTGCACTTTAAATGTGCACATTTTAGTATGGTTCATGAAATTCCAATGCTGTTGAAGTATCGTCTGATATCTGATCTTTGAACGTGTTACACGTACGTACGTACATATGGGCTTCCTACGTCATGGTAGCTGCGCAAGTGCGGTGTCATCTGTTATGTGCGCTCTCTGGCAACTGCCGAAATGAACCTATTTCTAACAGGTTGCAGGAAAATACTGCGAATGGTGGTTTGAAAAGCGTTACTTTCAAAGTAAATATCCTTTAACGTAAGTTGAACTCTGTGCGAGAATGTGCCATGAATTTCTTAATCACAGAACGTTTGACTCTCACTTAAAAATCAACTCTTTGATGAAGAGCCATTTAGAAGAATTTCGAACCCTGAAGATCAGACATTTATGCCAGTATTAAAAATTTTACTTTCATATTTGTCTGCTACATCTTACAGTGTAACACGCACGAAAAAGATCAACGTTTACGCGGAAGCCCAGCTTCTCTTGAAGCTTTGCTTTTCTTGTAGCAACACTATGTATGTCAATTTAAACTATTAACTTTCCCTGTCTGTGTGTTCGTGTTACTTCACAGTGATGTTGCTGTTGGCTGACTACATCACGTGTCCTACGCTCTGAATATCCGCTGTCATCGGCTGGCGAGATCACGTGACATGAGCTATGACTGGCTTACAAAAGCACTTCGCAATCTCGATTCAATGATTCGGAAGGTAACATGCGGTGTTTGTTGGAATTCCAATGTATACTTCTCGTAATATGAAAATAAGCAGCGTACATGTTGCTGCACATCAGATATTTCCAAATTATGTCTTTTTCCCTGAGTTTAGTTTTCTAAAGTGCCGGGAAATTGTATTCCTGTGTATAAAACCACAACTATTCGAAGGATTGATAAGGGAAAATATACTATTACTCAACATGGTAAAAGCGTGTTTTCACCTGGAAGAAAAGTGTATTTTTAACAGAGAAATCTGGGATATATTTTTTTTTACTTGTCCGCGTATACACCCTGTAAATTGGACAGGTGTTGTTTAATTCCCCCCCTCCCCGAGGGTAATGTATGTCTTCACTGGAGTTGGTTCTTACTAATTTCTTTATTTACAATGTTTATTTCTATTGTCTCTGTTGCAGTTATTTTTTACTGCTTTCTTTGTTGCAGTTATTTCGCTTCGCTTCCATTGTTGCAGATATTTCTTAAACTTTGTTGTAGTTCTTTGTCAGTTTCTTTGTTTTGGTTGTTCATTTGCAGTTTTCTGTTTTGTAGTTGTTTAGTGCTAATTTGTTTACTGAAGAGGCTTCTAAGAAATCTGAGACCATCCAGTGAGGTATCTGTTTTCATGAGGAATTTGCCAGTTGACACAGTTGCAGTGTATTTTGTTAAAAGGACTGTTTGAAATGTCTTCTGACTGGGGCCACAGGAGAGTGAAGTGTCCTGACTATCTGCATATCCATAAAAAGAGTGGTGTATAAGACAAAAAAAAAAAAAGAAATAACAACAATCATTGTAGCTGAACAAGGCGAAGCCTCCCATGGTGCAGATGATGCAGATTTTGCACCAATAGAGGAAGAATTAAGTACCCTGAATCAGTTAGTCTCGTTAAGAAACCATGGTCAGTGAAGCAGTCATAAGCTCTATGCATCAAGAAAGCACAGAGAAATTACTAAAGCCATGGATGAATACACTATAGCAAAACTGACCACTCTCTTCAAAGTAGAAATTCCATCTTCAGAAAAAAAATGAACCTAAGCACTCCTGCACCTATTGCCAGAATTTTTTCACAAATATCAGTTCAGCTGTTGAATATTGTGTGTTCTACAATCAAAAGGTACAAGTTTTAACTATTATTCCAGAGACATTTTCAAAGAAAACATTTTTGGACCTTGTTGCATCAATATCAAAGTACATGGTTGACAACACCAGAGTGCCACCAAAAAAGACACTGTAACTGTAGCAGTTGAAGGTTAGATTAGATTAGATTAGATTTACTTTCATTCCAATTGATCCGTAGTGAGGAGGTCCTCCTGGATGTGGAACATGTCAGAAAAACAACAATACATGACAAATATTTACAACTAAAACAAATAAGCTAATGTACCATTCCACAGGTCCCAAGTGGAATGATCGTCATTTTTTAATGAACACTGAGTCATTTTACAAATACTAATGCACTGAATTTAAAATAAAAAAGTTTTTTATTTATTTATAAGGTAATAAACGTGTAATACAACTACTGTAATACTTATTTACAATGAACACATTACTGCACTGAAATGGTGCAGAAGTTAGATTATTCTTACACACACACACACACACACACACACACACACACACACACACACACACAAATTTTCAGTGAACACATTACTGCACTGAAATTGTGCAGAAGTTATGTTGTACTTATATACAAATCAGTTGGTTTTACTAAGAAATTCATCAATGGAGTAGAAGGAGTTGGCCACCAATAAATCCTTTAGGCTTCTCTTAAACTGAATTTCATTGGTTGTTAAGCTTTTTATGGCTGCTGGCAAGTTATTGAAAATGTGTGTTCCTGAATAATGCACACCTTTTTGTACAAGACTAAGTGACTTTAAATTCTTGTGAAGATTATTCTTATTTCTAGTATTGATTCCATGAATTGAGCTGTTGGTTTGAAAAAGTGATATATTTTTAATGACAAATTTCATTAAGGAATAAATATATTGGGAAGCTGTAGTTAGTATCCCTAGTTCCCTAAACAGGCTTCTGCAGGATGTTCTTGAGTTCACACCACATATAATTCTTACTGCACGTTTTTGTGCCCGGAAAACTTTAGCTTGGCTTGATGAATTACCCCAAAAAATAATCCCATATGACATTATGGAATGAAAGTAAGCATAGTATGCCAGCTTTTTCATTTTTAAATCCCCTACGTCTGACAAAATTCGCATTGCAAACAGAGATTTGTTAAGACGCTTCAGCAGTTCTGTGGTGTGCTCCTCCCAATTGAATTTATTATCAAGCTGTAATCCCAAGAATTTAACACTGTCCACTTCTTCTATCTTCTTGTCATCATATGTTAGACACATACTCTTGGGACACCCCTTACAAGTTCTGAACTGCATGTAGTGTGTTTTTTCAAAGTTTAGTGACAAAGAATTGGCTAGGAACCAGTGATTAATGTCCACAAATATTTTATTGGCTGATCTTTCTAAGACTACACTTGATTTGCTATTTATTGCAATGTTTGTATCATCGGCAAACCAAACAAACTTGGCATCTGGTAATGTTACTGATGAAAGGTCATTGATATACACAAGAAAAAGTAAGGGCCCCAAAATGGAACCTTGTGGGACCCCACATGTAATTAGTTCCCAGTTGGATGATGCCTGATAGCTTGATACATGTCTCTTTCCTAATAACACCCTTTGTTTCCTGCCAGAGATATAAGATTTGAACCATTTTGCAGCATTTCCTGTTACACTATAATATTCTAGTTTACTTAAAAGGGTATTGTGATTTACACAGTCAAATGCCTTTGATAGATCACAAAATATACCAGTTGCCTGCAATTTTTTGTCTAATGAATTAAGCACATTTTCACTGTAAGTGAAGATAGCCTTCTCAATATCAGAACCTTTTAGAAATCCAAACTGTGACTTTGACAGTATGTTATTTGAGATAAGATGGTTATAAAGACGACTGTACATTACTTTTTTGAAAATTTTTGAGAATGCTGGTAACAGTGAAATTGGACGGAAATTTGATGCTATTTCTTTATCTCCCTTCTTAAACAGTGGCTTAACTTCAGCATATTTCAGCCATTCAGGAAATATTCCACTGATAAACGACTGGTTACACAGATAGCTTAATATGTTACTTAGCTCAGAATCACATTCTTTAATTAACTTTGTTGATACTTCATCATACCCACTAGATGTTTTTGATTTTAAAGATTTTATGATGGACATTATTTCTGTTGGGGTAGTGAGGGTCAAATTCATATTATGGAAATTACTTGAAATGTCTGGTCTAAGGTAATCCTTAGCAGCATCTACCGAACCTGACAACCCCATCTTTTCAGTAACAGTTATAAAATGTTTGTTAAAAAGTTCTGCAACACTATACACATCTGTCACCAATGTATCATTTACTCTTAATGCTATTTGTTCCTCTTCATGTCTGGTTCTACTGGTCTCCTCCTTCACTATATCCCATATTGTCTTTATTTTGTTATCCGATATGACTATCTTTTCCTTGTAATATATTTGCTTTGACATCCGTATTACAGTCTTTAATATTTTGCAGTATTTCTTATAATGTGCTATAGGATCAACATTGGAAATGTTTCGGATTGACAGATACAGTTTTCTTTTTGTTTTACAAGATACCCCTATTCCTCGAGTAATCCATGGCTTCTTTGTAGATTTTCCTCTAACCTTGGTAAGTTTTGGGGGAAAGCAGTATTCAAATAAGGTAAGCACTTTATTAGCAAAAATGTTATATTTTTCATTCATGCCATGAGCACTGTAAACATCAGTCCAGTGAATGTCTCTGAGGAGTGTCCTAAAATAATCAAAAAGTTGTGAAAGTGAAGAGGTACATGATTTGCAGTATTAAATAAACTAAGAGCAACTATGCACGCTCACATATTGGAAGATCAAAATTTTATGCACTGTGACCTAATTGGGTTGTTCCACACCCACCTAGAGATGTTTGTTTGTATTTTGAACTTTGTGTGGTAACGTTGAAGAACTTACTGGAGCACATGACATACGACACCTTCGTTGGGCATGTAAAGTCATTAGTAGTCTGTGGTGTAAAGTGAGACACTTGTTTGTTTCAAGAATGTGGTGACTGCCCTGGAAAGGGAGGACTGTATTTACATACACTTGGCCTGGAAGACATAGCAGATAACTCTGCAGAAATTACATATGCAACGTGGGAGGAAAATAAACTAATTAAGAAAACTGTTGCGTTTGGCAGTTCCATTGATGAACTTGGTAAATGGTCAGTAAAAGCAGTAACATACCACCATCTGAAGAAATTGCAACAGCACAATGCAGAAGTGAAAGGGTGTGTACAGACTGAAGAAGAATGTTTGGTGCTTCACTGTGATTTTGCAGAGAACTGGTCTGCAATTCTCCCACAAGAAGTACACGGGTGTCTTTGGAGTAATAACCAGGTTTCAAGTTTTGTAAGACCACAAGTTTCAAAACAAGACCACAAGTGTTTCAGTTATAACTGATGATGACAGGACATGACTCAGCACATGCTTTGCTAGAAATGAACAAAATTTAACTGCAAATGGGCAGAAAAGATTATCATTATTTCTGATAGTGCTCCTAGTCATTTTAAAAATTGTTGCCAGCTGTTTGAATTGAGTAAGTCGCTTGTGCCAACTAACTGGGTATACAGTGCTACTGGTCACAGGAAAGGGCCTTGAGATGGTGTAGGCCTGTTGAAGCACCATGCTACGAAACATAATCTTTCCAGACCAAATGCAACTGCAATTCAGAATGCTGAGGATTTTGAGAGCTGTGAATCTTACAGATCCACATTTTTTTCTCCAAAGAGGAAATCAAAGAATTCCGTGAGCAGAAAAGGGACTGGTCCAAACAAACTACTCCTGTGAAAGGAATTCAGAAGACACATTTTTGAACTGAAAGTGATGGGCGAACTCTTATTGCATGCACTTTAAAGAGCAAGAAAGAAGAAATTTCATTCATTTGGCCAACACCTCTGGTGGATTGCAGAGATTATAGACACCAATTATGAGTTAAGTGAAATTGTAATGAACTTTAAGCTACCACATGGACCAGCTGCTGGATATAGGTTTCCAGCTGAATGACGGCAACAATGCTCACTTCCTGTTCACAATGTTTCGTAGATTGTAAGTGCTCCAGTTCCTGTTGGTTTAACAGGTAGGCATCACTATGTATCAAAGGAAGATATTGAAGCAGTGGAACACATTTTTAGTTCATTGACTGGCTTATTTCAGTACAAAACAGAGTGCACAGAAGTTGTATACATTGAAACCTTTGTCTTTGGACCTTCCACATACATCTTGCAACGATTTAAAATGCTTGAAAAATAAGTCTTTAACTAGTCTTTCAAAACTGAAATCATGTTAAATAAGGCTAGGTTTCGATTTTTATGAGCCTGTTGTGTGATAATGTAATAAAACAGGTTTTTTTATGGTAAATATTTCAATTATTTATAAAAGCTGTTCAACCTGAAAGTGGAAGCTCTCCTTTTCAGGGAATGTAGAACTATATGGTACTAATCAACAGAAAAAAAATCAGTGTTATGGATTAGCATTTTTGGAAAAAAAACGTAAATTATATAAAAAAGATCAGAACGCTATAGTAAAAGAACTTTGACAAATAAGTCCAAATAGAGGATTTCTTTGTAATTATAAAGCAATTATCTTTCAGTTGAAAAAAAATAAACAAAATATGTAGAACTGTTCCAGAGATACAGCATTGTAATTTTTTTTCCAAAATTCGTATCTTCAAGATGGTATGTGCAGTGTCATCTTTGGAGGGCTATATCTAGGAGCAGATGTTTTTTTGGAGAAAACAAAAAATACGTTTTCCTTACTTAGTCCTTCATTTTAACATATGCTATATTCAATAACATCAGAGACTATGAAGGTAAGATTTTTTCCTAGCCTGCCTGAGTTGATATGGACTTTGCCGCTTTCATAAAGAAAGACATAATACTACACTAATATTTTATACTATCAAGGACAAATACTTTAAAAATATATGTTACTATGTACATTACTAAGGAACAAAAAGAAATGTTCTGTGTTATTTAATAAAGAAATCAGAGGCTTTCCCAAGGTATTAAAATTATATAACAAGTTACCACCATCACTGAAAGATCTACAAGGTGATGCCTTCAAGAAGCAGCTGCACAAATTGTTAGCTGATAAGTGTATCTATCATGTAAAGGAATTGGAATATAATAGAAAGTGAGAGTAACTATTATGTAAAGGAATTGGAATGTAGTAGAGAGTAATTATGACGTTAAGGAATTATAATGTAGAGAATAACTCTTTATCCTCATGTAATTTAATCTGAATGTACATAGTTTCCCAATTTTAGATTCACTATCAAATGTAATGACAGAACTGTCTATTTCAACAAATGTTAGCTAATGACAAGTAAATAAATAAATAAATAAATAAATAAATATTAAATGTGAAGTTCATATTATAAACATAAAGTAATGTGCTGTATATGAAATCCAGTTGGTAGGTAGAATGGAAGTAGTTTATCAATTAAGGTATGGTATCAATCCTGGGAAAAAACCAGCATATTACATCTAAATAATTTAGATCTGAGGGCAACATCTCACCAAATAGTAAAAGTTTTGAATTGTTGACAGCACACAAAAAAGGGAAGAGATTGGGAAATGGTGGCTGACTGCTCAAAGGGAGGCATCGTATGTATGGGATAGGAATGCAGGAGGGAGAGACAGCATGTGCATGGAATAGGAATGCGACACAGTCAGTGGAGCCAGCGAGTTTGTGCAGCATGCTAGTGAGTTTGTGCAGCATGCTTTGTCGATAACAGGGAGGAGGGTGTTGGGCGAGTGACAGACAGAAGTGGTGGATTCTTGGGTAGAGATTGTGGGCGTAGTGAGGTATCAGAGACTGAGGCTGGGAGAATTACGAGAATGAAGGATGTGTTGCAAGGATAACATCCATGTATGTAGGTTAGAAAATCTGGTTTTTCGGGTGGGGGATCCACATGACACAAGCTTTGAAGCAGGCATTGAACTTGAGCATGTTGTCTTAGTAGTGCATTCTGCCCGTTGGAACACTGTTCATAACCACAATTTGGCATTGGCTATTCATTCTGGAGGACAATTGGTTAGTGATCATGCTCACATAAAATGCTGTGCATGAATTGCATCAGAGCTTGGATGACATGGCTATTTTTACAGGTGACCATGCCCTTGATCGGATAGAATAAGCCTGTGATAGGACTAAAGTAGGATGCAGTGGGGGAATCAGACAGGTCTGCATCTGGGTCTTCCACAGAGAAATGACACATACGGCAAGGGTTGAGAGTGGCATAGGAATGCACCAGGATGTTGTTCAGATTGGATGGGCAGCAGAGTACCATTCTAGAAGGGGTTGGAAGGGTTGTGGGTGGGATGTGTGTTATTTCCAGCCAGGATGAATTGGGAAAGGGGGGGGGGTGCTCTTTTGCAGCTGATGGTTGGAGAAGTGGGATAGGGAACAGGAAATCTGTCTGTAGTATAATGCCTTCTGTGAAAGCCTTTGTGAGAACTTTAGCATATTGGGTAACGGCATTCTAGTTACTATAAGTAGGCTGCGCGTGAGTGGAAAGGGTCACATCTGTAAAAATGCAGGTACCATTGATGGTTAGCAAGGTTGGTATGAGCAGAAATGTGTTATGGAGCTATTATAAAGCTGGACATAAATGTCCAGGAAGGTGACGTGTTAGGCTGAGTATCAGGTGAAGCTGTGGAGCTACAAGGTATAGGACTTCTTGGTCCTGGGTCATACGGCATCAAGGGACCTGTCCCAGATTGGAGGGGGGGTTAGGCTTTTAGAGAGCTAGGAAGGTTTTGCTCTAAATGGTGTAGGATCCCCTCTCATTTGTAATTTGTTGTTCCACTAAGTTGGAGTCGGTTTGTTTAGTGATGCAAGGATCAAGCACTATCAGCTGCTTTATTTTTTTTTTTCTTTTTATTTTTTTAAGTCGAACCTGCTGCTTTAATACGAAGTCTGATAATCTTTTTCAAAATACTGTCTGTGTATGAATGTTAATCTTCTCATGCAGTCAAATAATTCACAGGGAAACCTAAGACAAATAATTAAAATTACAATTTCTGATCATATGTGGAGAGTAAAAAATTTTTGTTCTACCATTGTCGAACAGGGTCCTTTTGACGATTGCTTACAAAAATACTGCTATTGCTGCTATTGTGGAAGTTGAATGAGTGGCATGAAAGGAACCACTTTACAATCTGAGAGAATATATCCACCAACTGTCTGACTCTTCCACCTATAAACTCTGCTATAGTGACCCCATTCCAAAAGTTAAACAGAACCTCCAGTCCCCACTCAGATCTGTAGACCCATCCAAAGTTTTCCTATTGAATCTATCTCCCTCCTCACCACAGTGACCCCACACACCTACCTTTTATATACTTCCCAACAATCTTGGAGCCCTAATTCTAGCAGGTTACTGTGCTTCCACTGAAATAATCTGCACTCTTGGCAACCAACATATTCAACCAGTTGCTGTAGCCTGGCGTCAAATATTCAAGGTACAAACCATGTCCTTTCAGGAAGCCATATTTTAATTTTTCAAAAGTCAAAGATGCATTTACTACATTTTTATGAGATTCATTAACACTTGCATGGAACAAAAAAAACTTTTTGTTCTCAGGTTAGGATAAATGCTCTAGACAATTTGGAACTGTTGGTTGGTATCTGCCAACGTGGTATTTCTAGGGTGTGGTGATGTGAGCTGGAACTCTGGCAGTAATCAATCCCAGTAGCCTTTGTGGAGAAGTGGGGCCCAGATGGATAGGCTGGTGCAAAATCAATTATCAGTGTTCAAAAACTGTTGTTAAGGTACCGCTTATAGCTACAGTGAAATCACTATTGTATGTTTTCGTGAGGTCCAAACGTAAAAAAAACACAGTTCAGGAACATGCTAACAACCCCCCCCCCCCCCCCCAAAAGGGCAAAACACATGTGATCGCAATCCTCTTCAATACTTTGTGTGAAATCTGTCTAAATGAAGGAAATTAAATGTACAATATAATGTTAATGCAATAATTTGTGGCAGTGAATTTCAGCTGTTATCAAAAAGTCGCAGATGTGTAACAGCAAGCAAACAACTCATCAAAAAATTTAAATTTGTGTCCAGGTACAAGGTAATAGAGCAGCTGTTTTCCAACCTGCTGCGACAGCAAATTATATGTTCAAAACGAGTTTTTTGCTCACCCGTAAGCAAAAATTGATGAACGTCTTGAATTAAACCGAGAACATCACAGCAGCTAAGGGAGATTCCATGGTGACTCATTTTACATTTTGAAATTAGTGTTTTATTATTTTTCAAAAACAGACATAATGTCTTACGGGATAACCGCAATCAGTGATTTTATAATGTTACTTAAAATCCGTCTTGATTGCAAATTTTTTTATTATTCATATGACCGGTTTCGGTTCATTCAGAACCATCTTCAGATCTGATATTTCAGTTACAGGAGTAACCCGTCCAAATCAGCAACTTTCACATGCTACGTCACATAATAATTTTATGTGACGTAGCATGTGAAAGTTGCTGATTTGGACGGGTTACTCCTGTAACTGAAATATCAGATCTGAAGATGGTTCTGAATGAACCGAAACCGGTCATATGAATAATAAAAAAATTTGCAATCAAGACGGATTTTAAGTAACATTATTTTATTATTTTGACTTATCAATCTATAAAACCATATTTTCATTTGTAAATCACCATTATGTATTGTGATATTCATGCAAAGATCTTGAATTGATATTTAAGCAGGGAAGGGCTTTAAAATTAAAAAGCAAGAATGTAGTTTATATTGTGACACATGTTACAAATTTGGGACATCCTATTTCTAATGTACATTTTAGGTCAAAAGTGTCCTCAAACTGTTAGTAGTATGGATCTGGTTTTTATCACAGAAAATGCATATTACATTGGCATTCAAATGACACAGTTACAGATTTCTAAAAAGAGTTATACCATGTAAAATATTGTAATATATCGAAAAAAGTGCATGACTCAGTGTTAAGTGACTCATGTTACATGCTACTTGTTGCTGGGAAAACTTTTTCCTGCAAGCAGAGAAATGAAAATATGATGTTATGTCCCTAATAAGATAAACTTAACATTAGCATTTCACTTTTTAAACACTTTGAAAAATTACAAGAGCATGGCATTAGGGAAAATAAACTGTAAATTCAATTAAAAGTCAGAGCGCTGAAAAAAAATCAGGTGGATTAATGTTCTTTATAATTTTGTACTGTGTGTACAGAATTCCATCACATTTTACAGGCCATTTCCAATAGTCACCAGCACGCTCCATTGCACCGACTGGGCATGAAATTTCCAAAAATTGTATGTACTTCTCCGGCATTGAATTTACTGCCATATTCTACTTTCTACCAGTGTCCAGTTTTCACAGTTTTTTTAGTTTCTTCAGTATGATAATCTGCAGCAGGGAAATTCTTTGGAAACACTGGATATCTTTGTAGTACTCCCTTCTCATTGTGAGAGGAGTGAATGCTTCTTATGTTTGGTACTGGTGATACTGAAGAAAATATTTGAACCAGATTAAGTTTCACATTGATTCCTTGAATTTCATCAGTGATCATCATCATTTAAGACTGATTATGCCTTTCAGCATTCAGTCTGGAGCATAGCCCCCTTATAAAATTCCTCCACGATCCCCTATTCAGTGCTAACATTGGTGACTCTTCTGATGTTAAACCTATTACTTCAAAATCATTCTTAACCGAATCCAGGTACCGTCTCCTTGGTCTGCCCCGACTCCTCCTACCCTCTACTGCTGAACCCATGAGTCTCTTGGGTAACCTTGCTTCTCTCATGTGTGTAACATGACCCCACCATCTAAGCCTGTTCGCCCTGACTGCTACATCTATAGAGTTCATTCCCAGTTTTTCTTTGATTTCCTCATTGTGGACACCCTCCTGCCATTGTTCCCATCTACTAGTACCTGTAATCATCCTAGCTACTTTCATATCCGTAACCTCAACCTTGTTGATAAGGTAACCTGAATCCACCCAGCTTTCGCTCCCATACAACAAAGTTGGTCGAAAGATTGAACGTTGCACAGATAACTTAGTCTTGGTACTGACTTCCTTCTTGCAGAAGAGAGTAGATCGTAGCTGAGTGCTCAATGCATTAGCTTTGCTACACGTCGCTTCCAGTTCTTTCACTATGTTGCCATCCTGTGAGAATATGCATCCTAAGTACTTGAAACCGTCCACCTGCTCTAACTTTGTTACTCCTATTTGGCACTCAATCCATTTATATTTCTTTCCCACTGATATTACTTTTGTTTTGGAGATGCTAATCTTAATACCATAGTCCTTACATTTCTGATCTAGCTCTGAAATATTACTTTGCAAACTTTCAATCGAATCTGCCATCACAACTAAGTCATCCGTGTATGCAAGACTGCTCATTTTGTGTTCACATATCTTAATCTCACCCAGCCAGTCTATTGTTTTCAACATATGATCCATAAATAATATGAACAACAGTGGAGACAGGTTGCAGCCTTGTCTTACCCCTGAAACTACTCTGAACCATGAACTCAAATTACCGTCAACTCTAACTGCTGCCTGACTATCCATGTAAAGGCCTTTAATTGCTTGCAAAAGTTTGCCTCCTATTCCGTAATCTTGTAGAACAGACAATAACTTCCTCCTAGGAACCCAGTCATATGCCTTTTCTAGATCTATAAAGCATAGATACAATTCCCTGTTCCACTCATAACACTTCTCCATTATTTGCCGTAAGCTAAAGATCTGGTCCTGACAACCTCTAAGAGGCCTAAACCCACACCGATTTTCATCCAATTGGTCCTCAACTAATAATCGCACTTTCCTTTCAACAATACCTGAGAAGATTTTACCCACAACACTGATTAAAGAGATACCTCTGTAGTTGTTACAATCTTTTCTGTTTCCATGTTTAAAGATTGGTGTGATTACTGCTTTTGTCCAGTCTGATGGAACCTGTCCCGACTTCCAGGCCATTTCAATTATCCTGTGTAGCCATTTAAGACCTGACATTCCACTGTATTTGATGAGATCCGACTTAATTTCATCCACCCCAGCTACTTTATTGCACTGCAATCTATTGACCATTTTCTCCACCATTTCATCAGTAGACATATGAAAAACCTACATAGTTGTGACACTTGCAGCTGCCTGAGCAAACGTTGATGCATCACCTACTATGAATTTTCCCTTTTTTTACTGCATTCCACACTTGCCGTTTTGCAACTGCACCAATTCCATCCACAGCTCCTTTACCATGGGATGTAACAAATAAGTTACACTAGATTTCTGCATTGTGGAATGAATGAAATTGAGTTGCAGCAGCAGTAATAACTTGTACTTCTGTCCAGTGTGTACTTTGGACCTCATCTCAATAAACAGAGATACCATTTTCAGCAAAATCAATGTGCAACAATGCAAACTCCTTATAATCTTCTCTCAGAACCATTTCTGTTTGCTGACAATAAGATGAAGCCTGAGCTCTCTTTGTATAGCAGTGAAGAAGAAACAGGAATTATGGAAACTATGTATTTCCCTATATCAGCTGTAGAGCCTTCTTCTTGGACTTCAATTATTTTAGAGCAGTTTTCTTCCATCTTCCGAACATACCATGATAAACTCACAATTTCTAGGTTGTCAGTTTTATAGGCTTTGTTGAAATTTCTATCATTTTGATAAGTATTACATTCGTTGTGCCAGCAAAGCTCACTGTGTGGCTGGCATATGATGGTTGATACAATTGTGTTGCAGTAAGCTGGGATATTATCATGTTTATTATGAAGGCTGCTAATAGCATTTACGAAATTTTTATTATATTTATACAAATGTACATTATGAGGTGGTTTGCTGCTGAATTGAGCGCGCGGCTGTACTTCTACAAACATAGAATTCCCAGTTTGAACTTAATGGTGTTCCTGTTTGAATGCCTTATGTGTTTCCATGATGGACATGACGACGAAGTGATGAATATGAACTTTCTCTCATTACTGTTGTGGCCTACTGCCATGACTGGGTCTTTCAGACTTTCCACATTATGAATTTCCACACAAGTCACTGAATTTCTACTAACAACTGCCATTTTATGTCATCGTGAAGATGGCAAGAAACAGTTCGCTTGAGCTGTGGCTTTACCCAGAGCACTATGTGACTTACACAGTGACAAACCAGCTTTACTTGGTTCCTGATGTTCCATCTTACATTCCCTGTGTTTTCTAATGCTCTCCCTAGTCTTATCTCTTCTTCCTTCTAATAACAGTTGTTGCTTGTGTTGACTCAACTGTAGGAATTTTAGTTTCTGCTTCTGCAGGCTTTTTCTAGCTTCTTCCAGATGCTTCTTAAATTCTTCGTATTTTCCTTCACTCTTTAACTTTTTACTGCTCCTTTTCTGTTTTTCTGCTGCTGTTAAGGCATCCTCTTCTTTTAACCTTAAAAAAAAAAAAAGTGTGACTCAGATTATGTGACTCATGTTACATAATTGCTAATTTTGAGGATGTAGAAATTAGTAAGCTAACGTGCTTTGCATACTTCCACTCTCTGGTGTCATACGGAATAATATTCTGGGGCAACTCAACACTTAGGCAAAAGGTATTCACTGCTCAAAAGAAAGCAGTTAGAATAATGTATGGGGTTCATAGTGGCACATCTTGTAGCAGGGTGTATATGACCCGGGACAACCGGGAGATCCGGGAAAAACCCGGGAATTTTTTCATCTGGGAGAAAACTGGGAAAAACCCGGGATATTTTTAGAATTCCGGGAATTAACCATTGTTTTAGTTTTCAGTTAAATTTTTGTAATTTTGACTGATAAGAACCGATACTCTAACAAAGGATATTACTGTATCCAGCTACTGCAGAATAATACTTCAACAATAAAACACAAACGACAGAAGAAACGAAAATAACTTAAATTACAAAGGAAATGCGCCATATACAACGACACACAGTGCTCATGCAAGCATCTGCCAACAGCAAAATGCCCATTCGCAATTGAGTCGTGTTTAAGTAGTAGATTCTCCCGCTTCTGGCTACAGGAATGTGGTTGTTGGCTGTGCAAGCAGTCGCAGCAAGCAGCTAGATGCTACCGGGAAAAGGGGGCGCCAAATTCATATTCTTGAGGGGAAAAAACTTGTTTCACAAAGCGCCTAGCATCCAGCGCAGTTTTGTCTATCGATTATTCATATGAACATACACACAAAATTCTAGCTTTCGCAACCAACGGTTGCCTCGTCAGGAAAGAGGGAAGGACAGGGAAAGACGAAAGGATTTGGGTTTTAAGGGAGAGGGTAAGGAGTCATTCCAATCCCGGAAGCGGAAAGCAGGTCCTTCCGCTTCCGGGATTGGAATGACTCCTTACCCTCTCCCTTAAAACCCAAATCCTTTCGTCTTTCCCTCTCGTTCCCTCTTTCCTGACGAGGCAACCGTTGGTTGCGAAAGCTAGAATTTTGTGTGTATGTTTGTGTTTGTTTGTGTGTCTATCGACCTGCCAGCGCTTTTGTTTGGTAAGTCTCATCATCTTTCTTTTTAGATATATTTTTCCCACGTGGAATGTTTCCCTCTGTTATATTCATATGATTATTCATATGATTTTGAAACGCTTCCCTGTTGGTTTTTGAACATTTGTGACACATGTTAAGTGGATTTCTGAATCATAAGTTTACTTTTGAATGCATGCATAGTGTACGTGATGTCTCTGTCAGGAGAATCCTCGTTGCATCTAGAAATAAACTTTCCCCAGACAGAAGGGCACGGGACTATACGAGCAGAGGGAGTAAAGCCGAACAGATGAATGCCAATCGCTGTCTGATTATGTGGTTGATTGGGTTTGTGAATGACCAGCATTGTTATAATTACTAGCGAAATCCATAGATTCAGACTACCAGAAAGGAAATAAACGACAGACAGGAATAACAGGTGAGAAAAATTACTTATTATCTTCTCGGTGTGTCCAAGAAGATGAAATTTTGACAGAAAATTTTTGGCCTGATCGCTACACTAGTAAGGGCCAGTAGTACAATCCCCGGCTAGCAGCCGCCCGCGTAAGTTCAATTCTGGAAGTGATGCGAAAAACGTGTTGTTCGAACATGTAATGACGCCTAACCGGAAAATAATCGCAGGATAACTAAACATGTGATTCTGGCAGGGCTATTGAAGTTAATCAGCGAACAAGTTTTGACAATAGCAGCAATAGCTACAGAATTGGTGATGACAAGATTGTTTGTTAGAACAAGGAAGGAGAAGAAACGGGGACATCACACAAATTGTGGAAGAATAAGACAATTCCAAATTTATATAAAAATGTCTTAATACTAGTTTTCGGTCACATCGTTGAGAAGCTGGTGCGTATGAATGAAATGAGAAACTATTTCCTAATATAAAGCTTTTTGCTTGTAGTAGGCCTAATAGGCATTTGATATTGATACTTCGTGGATTATATTCTGTCGTTTTATAAAAGTTGCCATTTGTCTCATTTATTTGGTGTGTTACATAATTGCTGCCATATTAAAAAGGCCTATATTGTTTTATCTAACAGACAGTGACAAAATAGACGTAATCAGATCGAGAAACCACACCAGTCTTGGGTATTATTTGTATTAACAGCTTTTTCAGTATTAGATAACGACATTTCGATTTTTCATGTAGCAAAACGTTTGACGAACTTTGATGAGGTAATAGATTCTTTTGCAGAAAGGAAAGCACGCCATGTAAATCTGTAGCAAGATTAGAGAGAAAAAACATGCTAGGAGCTAAGGTTTGAAGAAATGTGTAATTTCTTGCTTATCTCTTGTCAGTATTAGTTTTATATATCCGATATTTAATTTTATGTCGCACAAAACAGCAAGTTATTAACTAATAGGCAATAAAGAGTTCAGATATTCTGAAGAGTTCTTGTTCTCTCGATTACAAATAATCCCATCCGCTATTAATTGCGAGATTTTTTTAAAGAGGGGCAGGCTGTCAAACAGCCCTACTGGGAGCAGGAGAGGCATCAAAGGACATTTCAATTTCCACTCTCCTGAATATAGTTTGGACGTACGGTAGAAAAATGCTTTGTGAAGAGGCATGGCACTGCACTTCTGCATACTTAAGACCAAATAATATGTCTTACATTTCCTCGAATACATATGTTTTATGTTTCAGACTTTTCAGAAAGATGTGCGCTACAAGATGAACATATTTTGAAAATTCAATTTTTTTAGTATATACCCGGTTTGCAAATGTTGTACATCCGGGGCTGATGCGCAGAGCAGCCTGAGTTATAGTGGGTAGTCTCCATGTGACCCATGATTACATTTAGTGATTTTGCTGGTTCCCCTTCGTTTACTCTCACGTCGAATGAAAACAAAACGAATATCTGTGGCCAAGAACTATCAAGTGAATTAAAAGACATTCACATAATTACGGAAGGCTAAAATATGTCATTAGTTTCAGATTTTATTTTATTTCCATATTTCTGACAGTCAAGCATTAATCGCCTTGTGGAACAATGAAGTTATTTTTGTCTGTTTGCTAAAGATATTTGACTTTTGTTAACCTTTTCCGCAGAGGCAGTCAATGTATTTGAAACGGAATGTTTAATTCCACAATACTGGCTAGTTTCAACCGTTTACTGCATTTAAAGTGCAGGTTTTCATTTTCCAGCACGTACAGCATTATGCCATAATAAAACCAAACATGATATAACACAGTACTGGTGCTCCAAGACAATTTACATTCCGAAAACCACACTGAAAACCTTAATATCAGATCGAGGTCTGTTTCATTGGGAATCGGGACATACGAATGTGCACTTAAAGTATGCACTTTAAATGTGCATGTTTTAATGTGGTTCACGAAAGTCCGATGCTCTTGCAGTACCCTCTGATGTCTTGTTTCTTTTATGACAATGTATGATCTTTCAATCTTTTATACATACGTACATACGGGCTTCCTACGTCATGATAGCTACCCAAGCGCGGTGTCGCCTGTTATCTGCGCTCTCTGGCAAATGCTGAAACGAACCTATTTCTAACAGGTCGCTGGAAAATATTGGGAATAGTGGTCTGAAAAGCGTTACTTACAAAGTAAATATCCTGTTACGTAAGTTGAACTATGTGCAAGAATGTACAATGAATTTATTAAAGCCGGCCGGTGTGGCCATGCGGTTCTAGGCACTTCAGTCTGGAACCGCGTGACCACTACGGTCGCAGGTTCGAATCCTGCCTCGGGCATGGATGTGTGTGATGTCCTTAGGTTAGTTAGGTTTAAGTAGTTCTAAGTCCTAGGGGACTGATGACCACAGATGTTAAGTCCCATAGTGCTCAGAGCCATTTGAACCAATTTATTAAATCACACAGCGTTTGACTCTCATTTAAAAATCAACTCTTTGATATGAGCCATTTAGAAGAATTTCGAACCCTGATGATCAGACATTTATGTCATTATTAAAAATGTTACTGGCACATTTGTGTGATATATCTTAAAATGTAACACGTGCAAAAAAAGATCAACAGTATATGCGAAAGCTTAGCTTCTCTTGCAGCTTGAGAACAATATTATATGTGAAAGCTTTTCGTTTCTTGTAGCAACACTATGCATATTAATTTAAACTATTAACTTTACCTGTTTGCGTGTTCGTGCTGATGTTGCTGTTGGCTGACTACATCACATGTCCTATGCTCTGAATATCCGCTGTCATCGGCTGGCGAGATCACTTGACATGAGCTATGAACGGCTTACAAAAGCGCATCAAAATCTCGATTTCAATGATTCGGAAAGTAACGTGGTGTTTGGCGGAATCCCGATGTATACTTTCGTGATACGAAAATACGCAGCGTACATGTTGCTGCACATCGAAGATATTTCCATAACGTGTCTTTTTGCCTGAGTTTTCTAAAGTGCCAGGAAATTGTATGTACATGAATAAAACCATAAACATTCAAATGATTGATAAGGGAAAATATACTGTCACCCGGGAGAAAGTGTATTTTTAACCGGGAAATCCGTGAAAAATCCGGGAATTTTTGTTCCTTGTCCATGTATACACCCTGTGTAGGCATCTGTTTAAAAGGTTAGGAATTCTTACAACTGCTTCACAGTACATTTACTCAGTAATGAAATTTTTTCTCAATAACATGGACCAGTTTAAAATCACCAGCGACATTCATGATTACAATATCAGAAAAAAGAAAGACCTACACTATCCTTTACTTAACCTATCTTTGGCACAGATATGGGTAAAACACGCTGCTATAAAACTTTCTGATAAATTACCAGATGAAATAAAATGTCTGACAGAAAGCAGTAATAGTTTCAAAAACAAATTGAAATTACACCTCCTTGACAAATCCTTCTATACCGTAGGTGAATTCTTGAATATGAGTAAATAAATCTGAGATATAATATATACATTTTGTGTCATTTAAGGGAATGGGATAGATAATATAAATATGTAGGGAAAAAAAACCAACAACAACTTGTTTCCTGTGTGCATTTAACGCATTCCACATCATAACAGTTTTTCATCAGTGGAACACATAACTAACTAACTATTTAATTTTCTGTTTTTACAAATTTAGTTGAATTTGGGTAACCTTTAGTAGTGATATTAATTACACATTCACAAAAGAAGTAAATTACTGAACAAGATAAAATTAGCTGAAACATCCCTCATAATGTAAAAACTTAAACAATGGAAAATCCAGGTTGGAATGTAACAATATGAGAGTAGGAACGTTGCTACTCACCATATAGGGGAGATGCTGAGCCGCGATAGGCACAATAAAAAGATTCACACAATCATAGCTTCCGGCCGTTAAGGCCTTTGTCAGCAGTAGACACACGCACACACACACACACACACACACACACACACACACACAAAAGTGCAACTTGCACACACATCTGCAGTCTGAGAGAGCTGAAACTACACTTAGTAGTTTCAGCTCTCTGAGACTGCAAATGTGTGTGCAAGTTGCGCTTGTGTGTGTGTGTGTGTGTGTGTGTGTGTGTGTGTGTTTCTACTGCTGACAAAGGCCATAATGGCCGAAAGCTATGATTGTGTGAATCTTTTTATTGTGCCTATTGTGGCTCAGCATCTCTGCTATATGGCAAGTAGCAACTTTTCTTCTCTCATATTAATATAAAAACTTAATTACATGAAAGTGGCTTGTGTTGCATGAAAGTTGATGCTGTTGTTTTACAGTATTTACCCTAACCTATAATTTACCTACTTAGGTTTATACTCTTTATGCAAATAGATTAAGGTGTGTAACTGTAATATAAATAATGCTATACTAATATATCTAAAAACAAAGATGATGAGACTTACCAAACAAAAGCCCTGGCAGGTAGATACACACACAAACATACACACACAATTCGAGCTTTCGCAACCCCTGGTTGCTTCGTCAGGAAAGAGGGAAGGAGAGGGAAAGATGAAAGGATGTGGGTTTTAAGGGAGAGGGTAAGGAGTCATTCCAATCACGGGAGTGGAAAGACACACACACACACACACACACACGTATCCATCCGCACATACACAGACACAAGCAGACATTTGTAAAGGCAAAGAGTTTCCAAAACACCAATTGTGGACTGCATCAGCATTTCCTATGTCACCCGCAGCTTGTGGTCTACCTGTAGGGGCTGGCGTCGCCGCCTCTGGAGCCTGAGCCGCGGGTTCGATTCTCCGGCCGGGCTGGGGATTTTCTCTGCCTGGGGACTGGGTGTTTGTGTTGTCTTAGCGTCATCATCATATGTGAGAGTGACTAGATTGGATTGTGAAAAGAAAATGGGCTGTGTAAAAATTGGGACTTCTTGCGGGTGCTAATGACTGCACAGTTGAGAGCCCCACAAACCAAACATCATCATTATTTCCTATCTCCCCTCTCCACAACGGCCTAATATTCCCTTAATTCCACCACCACCTGTTGTGCGAACCATCTGTCTTTTGAGCCACTTATTACTTGTAGAGTCACATCGAATGTCAATAGGAAGAAAATTGGACAAAGTCAAGCGAGACATCGAGTAAGAACTTAGTATCGAGGTAAATCTTACTAGGAATGAATGTAAAACTGAATAATTGTTAGTATTGATCTTATTGGTTTTTCATAGGGGCTACATAATACTGTCTGCCCAGCTAAATTAAGTGTAAAAATCACAGTCCACTCTTTTGTACACTATCCTTGCCGTCCAGGTTGTTTTGCTAGTATCACTTGCAGGAGAGTCTGTCACTCATTTTACTTAACTTGAGCACTGTCATCTTTACACGAGGTTCAAGATAACACATAGTTTGCATTTCTTTTCCATATAGAATCAAAGAGTGTCTTATTTTGTCCACACAAATCATAATTATGTGACATAAAATACAATTACAATATTAACACTATTTATATGTTTCATAGTGAATGAGAACCTTCACTTATCACAATCTAATGACAGGATGTGTGATGTAACTTTTGCCCGAACTTTATAGATACACACACAATTACAAACATCATTCGTGTATGTCGAACATTAGGACATCATTGGTTTAGTTTCAGAGATACTGATCCTTCATTGCGTATATTACACCTATCGTGAAGCTAAGGGAAACTTACTTCAACCACAAAAACAGACACCCGTAGGCATAAAGGATACCTGGACTAGCTATACATTCCTTACTTCTGAATGTCAATCACTATGAATGTCAATCACATAGCAGATGTTTCATGGCCCTAAACAGTTTAATGCAATTCCATGTAGAACCATTGTGTTAGTTCTGTTGGTCACTTTTGGAGTAACCTTGCTGGCAAATACAGTGCAACGTAAGAAAATACAATGCAGTGTTCCAATACTGAAGACACGCAAACCGTATTTTGCAGCAACTTGGTGCTTAATAAAAAGTCACTATTCACTGTTATTAAGTTACACTAACATTATTTGATTACCTCTAATTTTCTGCGATTGCCGATCACTCGACATTTCTCTTTTGTTACAAAAATTATTTTACATTCCTTTCTTTGCTGTCTTCTGCTGTGATGTACTAATTTCTTATTACTAATGAGGAAAAGAAAACATTCATGTTGTGAGAAAAAATATTATGCCATCCTCAGGTAATACATAAAGCAAGTACTTACGTACTATAATTCAAGACTACCCTTTATAATTATATGAAATTGCAGAGAACTTTGACCTTACCTTTTGTACACTTTTCTCAGCATCTACTTCTTTCATTTTATGATGGAAATATTTACTTAATATTCGGACTGCTGATTAAGGAATGCAGCTTCTTATGTTTTGTATACCATATACAGTAATGACTTGTTTGTGTTGCAAAGCATAGTGTCAGTAATATCTGTAGCTCAATGAGTTAGTAATAAATTATTCACATATGAACATAAGCATCTTTGTAGGAATATCAATAATGTAGGAAAAGATACATTGCTACTCACTGTAAAGAACACATCAAGTTGCAGATTGTCACGGTTAAGACACTCTTATGTAGCTTTCAGCTACAGCATTCTTCAGTAAAAGCACACTTCATGCACACACAACTGCCAACTCTAGCATCTTGTGCCAGAATGCAACATCAGGTGGGATGCAAGTAGCAATCTGGATAGGGTGAGGAAAGGAAGGGGGAAGGGATAGTAGTATACAGGTAGGGAGAGACGAATGCTGTCTGGTGGAGTGTGCAGGGGCTAGACTCCCACAAGCACAGTGTCGGGAGGTTATGGGACTGGGAGGTGAGGAAAAAGAACAAAAAATGAGTGGGGAAAGACGGGTGGATACATTGACAGAAGGCTGCAAATAAACAGGGTGAGAGACGAGAATGGAGAGGCGATAGGACAGAGGAGGTGGAAATTGTTCGGTGGAGGGTGTGGGGACAGTGTTACTGTAGGTTGAGGCCAGGATAATTACAGGTACGGGGAATGTGTTGTAAGGATAACTCCACTGTTAAATTCAGAAAAGCTGGTGGTGGAGGGAAGGATCCAGATGACTCGGGTAGTAAAGCAGCCATTGAAATAAAGTGTGTTACGTTCAGTTGCATGTTGTTCCACAGGGTGGTCTCCTTTGCTTCTTGGCCACAGTTTGGCGGTGGCCATTCATCCTGGTGAACAGCTGGTTGGTAGTCATACCAATACAAAAAGTTGTGCAATGATTGCAGCGGAGCTGGTAAATAACATGGCTGCTTTCACAAATGGTCCAGTCCCTAATGGGGGTAGATAGTCCTCTGACAGGACTGGAATAGGACGTGCTGGGTCGGTGGAGTGAGCAAGTCTTGCACCTGAGCAGGTTTCAACAGTGGGAAGCAAGAAGATGCTTAAAACATCATTGTAGGCCTGTGCTGTGATAGTGCCACGCAAAACAACAAGGGGCGCAAACCCACTCAATGATAAACACGACCACACCGTAACACCACCGCCTCCAAATTTTACTGTTGGCACTAAACACACTGGCAGATTACGTTCACCAGGCATTCGCCATACCCACACCCTGCCATCGGATCACCACATTGTGTACTGTGATTCGTCACTCCACACACTGTTTATCCACTGTTGAATCGTCCAATGTTTATGCTCCTTACAGTGAGTGAGGCAACATTTGGCATTTACCGGCATGATGTGTGGCTTATGAGCAGCAGCTCGACCGTGAAATCAGTTTCCACGCCTTCTGCCTAACTGTCGTAGTACTTGCAGTGGATCCTGATGCAATTTGGAATTCCTGTGTGGTGGTCTGGATAGATGTCTGCCTATTACACATTTCCACCCTCTTCAACGGTTGGCAGTCTGTCAGTCTACAGATGAGGTCGACCTGTCTGCTTTTGTGCTGTATGTGTCCTTTCTCGTTTCCACTTCCCTATCACATCGGAAACAGTGGATCTATGGATGTTTAGGAGTGCCCACTTTTTGAATAAATGTTTTATCTAGTGATGTCCCTTATATTTTAAAATTTGGAAAATAATTCTTTTTAATGACTGCTATTACATTCTGTAATTGTTTTAATTTTTTCAGTAAAATGTAACTCAAAACTTTAAATCTTAGTAGTGGAAATCACATTTCCAAGAAATGTCTTATGTTTTGGTTCAGGGCCCTTCTTAAACATCAGTATGTTGTGAATAAATGTCAACAACAATTAGTTTACTTTTTTCTGGTCATGAAGTATTGTTCTTTGGTTACATAAAATGCATTTGTATTGATACGATTGTTATAAAACATATTTTCAGATTCTGAACCCTGCTTGCACATCAGTGGTTATATAAAAAGTGTGTTAAATGATGTGCTAATGACAATTAATGAAATTTGATTTTTAAAATTTTTTGTTGTGGGTATAAAGTACCTTCACCCTTGGCAATACATGATATGGAAAATATGTTGGTATTGCTAGGGTTAATGGTGCCCTCTTTTAACAATAGCTATTTGCTTTCATCTTTGCTTCTGTTGTCATATGTGATACCAGAAACAGATAGTATGGCTAGTTTGTGGAATTAATCCATCACCTTCGCCTTGACGTTGGATTTCGCTAGCTTATGGTTCCATATTAAGTATCACTGGATAAGAAAAGTCATTGCCATCTGATGTGATTTGTGATCTCTATTTTTAACAGATTCCACATTTCAGAATTTGCCAGTCGTTACTATCCAGAAAGGGTGAGGATTATTCTCGTATTTTACTAATTTTGCTTTAACACAATAATATGTAAATAGCATTAACTTAGTGAATTTACAAAAAGAAAAGCATGATCTGGACATACAAACTAGCAGTGCTGTGTGTATTGCTTGCATGATACTCAGTCAGCCATCTTGTTGTTGCTAATCTGATGCACAATGCAGTTATTTAACCTAATTTAAATATTAAATTTGAAGTATGTCATGGGTCATGAACCATCTGCCTGACATACTTATCTTCCAAAATGCGATGCATTTAAAGTAGTTAATTTTTATAATCAAAATTTATTAAAATTATTCCTGTTTTCTGTACTTTAATTTAATTATTATTGGTTTGTTGGACCATTTTCATCCTTTCCAATGCAACTTGTCTCGGTGATTGTTCATAATACATGAAAAAGAGGAAACACTATTTGTATTTACATAGAAACATGTTGTTCATATGTAAAATTAAAAAATAAAAATATGTCGTGGAAACAGGTTGCCATTTGAAGTGCTTCCTTTCAAGCCATTCATTCAGCTTCGACAATAGTGGTTATTTCGTAAGTATTCATCGAAAGGAGGCATTTTAACAACAGTGGAACAAAATTTCTTAACCTCCCACATATGATCGCAATTGTTTTTTTAAATTATTTGCCTTAAGTGTTTGAATGGTTTTCTTCCGTTAAAATGAGTGAAGCTACAAACCAAAAGTCAGTGTTGGTTGTCGGTATGGTTGGCGATGTATGAGCAAAAACTCACATGGAATTGATGGCATTTCCAGCAAAATACTAAAAGCTTGTTCTCAACAGATAAGTAAGATTCTCAGCCACCTGTGTAATAGCTCTCTGGAAAAGGGCAGTTTTTCCTGATAGACTGAAATATGCTATTATTATACCTTTGCATAAAAAAGGGGATAGATCTGATGTCAACAATTACCGTCCAATCTCCCTTCTAACAGCTGTATCCAAAATTTTTGAGAAAGTAATGTATTCAAGAGTAGCTTCACATATCTGTAAAAATGAAGTACTAACAAAATGTCAGTTTGGTTTCCAGAAAGGTTTTTCAACAGAAAACGCCATATGAATAACCGAACACCACGCATTGGGATTTTTTGTGATCTCTCAAAGGCTTTTGATTGTGTAAATCATGAAATTCTGCTAGACAAGCTCAAGTATTGTGGCATGAGTGGGACAGTGCACAAATGGTTTAATTCATACCTAACTGGAAGAGTGCAGAAAGTTGAAATAAGCAGTTCTCATAATATGCAAAGATCAGCACATTCCTCAAACTGGGGAACTATCAAGAATGGGGTTCCACAAGGGTCGGTCTTGGGTCCTTTGTTGTTCTTAATATATAGTAATGACTTGGCATTCTATATTCATGAAGAGGCAAAGTTAGTTCTCTTTTCTGATGATACAGGTATAGTAATCACACCTGACAAACAAGAATTAACTGATGAAATTGTCAATAATGTCTTTCAGAAAATTACTAAGTGGTTCCTTGTAAACGGACTCTCACTGAATTTTGATAAGACACAGTACATACAGTTCCGTACAGTAAATGGTATGACGCCATTAATAAATATAACCCTTAATCAGCTAAGGTAGAATATTCAAAATTTTTAGGTGTGTCCATTGATGAGAGATTAAATTGGAAGAAACACGTTGATGATCTGCTGAAACATTTGAGTTCAGCTACTTATGCAATAAGGGTCATTGCAAATTTTGGTGATAAACATCTTAGTAAATTAGCTTACTATGCCTATTTTCACTCATTGCTTGCATATGGCATCATATTTTGGGGCAATTCATCACTGAGGAATAAAGTATTTATTGCACAAAAGCGTGTAATCAGAATAATAGCTGGAGTCCACCCAAGATCATCCTGCAGACATTTATTAAGGATCTAGGGATATTCGCAGTAGCTTCTCAGTATATATACACTCTTATGAAATTTGTTATTAACAACCAAACCCAATTCAAAAGTAATAGCAGTGTGCATAACTACAATACTAGGAGAAAGGATGATCTTCACTATTCAAGATTAAAACTAACTTTGGCACAGAAAGGGGTGAATTATACTGCCACTAAAGTCTTTGGTCACTTACCAAATAGAATCAAAAGTGTGACAGATAACTAACAATTATTTAAGAAGAAATTAAAAGAATTTCTGAATGACAACTCCTTCTACTCCATAGAGGAATTTTTAGATATAAATTAAAAAAAGAAAGAAAAAACAAACAAAAAATTATAAAAAATAAATAAAAACAAAAAAATAAAAAAAAGTTGTTATACTAACTTAATTATGTTGTTAAATTAACTTAATTATGTCATGTATTGGAAAATTTGACTCGTTCCACATCATTACGAAATATCGTATACATGATCCATGGAACTAGTATTAATCTAATCTAATCTAATCTGACTGTGTAACTAAGTTAATACCCTTGTGCAGAAAAGTGTTTTCAAAAAGACGATTAGACTTAGTATTAAGATCCAGGTTCACCTTGCAGTAAATAGAAGGCTAATGATAAAATGGGATGGTGCTCAAACGTTGCATCACCTATGGACCAAACGTAAAATGATGATGGGAGCAACATGCAAGGAAGGATGTGTTGATTGGGATATGAAATGTATTAATTTGTTGCTTGGGTGTTGCTGAACTGTGATCCACTCGATGGATGTTCCAGAGGATAGGATACACTAAAGTTGAAGAGACTGTAATTATTGATAGAGTGTGCCACAAAAGTCGCGTATGCCACCACTGGTCAGGGTAGATGATGCATGTATGCAACAAAACACAGAGAGAAACATACAGAATGACAGATCTTACATTTGAAGGAATGCTGCAGATGTCATATCTCTCTAACTTGTACATAGTGTTCCTTTACAGTGTGTCTTCCTTCAACATATAGTTAATGTGTGTGTAGTAAGTGTAACTCTTGAAGGTTCATTTTAAAAACTACGACTTTTCTTAAATGACGAATCATTACCTTTTTATTTGGAACACTCTCTCATTGACAAAATATGTAACAGATCAGTGAGGCAAAGATTGTTGTGCAGCAGTTAATTTGCGTGTAAATAATGCTGACATGCATTTCTGCCACAGAAAAATGTGGTTTTTGTGGAGGACAGTTGGTCAACCTTGGCACTTGGCTGGTGTCCTGTTCGCTTTGTCCATTTCTGACCATCCTCTAGAGCATCAAATATTACAGTATATATGTTGGTGGCAGTTGAGAGAATTTGACCAATTTTGGGTCACATCTACTACATTTGCAGCGGTTGACATATTAGCAAAATATAACATGGTGGCCCCTCTTATGAAATGAATTTATTTATTTATTATTATTATTTACATTTATGGCTTTCATTGGATCACTCTAGCCAACTTTATACAAAGAATTTTTCAGTTTCCTGTCAGCCCAGTACTACTTAATTCCCTCGGATCTTATCCTTCTTTCTTCATCAGGAATCAACCTTCCTATTGTCCTTGTTTGTTTGTCGGTGAGTATCCTGATTTTGTCAGTTTTCGTAGGTCTTCCAATGTAATCTGTAGCTCATCCGTATCTTCCTTGATTTCTGTAATCAACTTAATGTTGCACTTACTATTCCACAATTTTTATATTATTCTCCTGATGATCCTGTTCTCTGGTGTTCCGATTAGATGTCCGAAAAATGAAATTCATTTTTTCCTGATTGTACTCATGTCAGTTCTATTTCCTTGTACACTGTTTCATTTGTAGCTACTCTCCAGTGGCCATCTTTGTGGTATGATTTGTTGATGCACATTCTGATGATTCTTCTCTCTATTTTGAGTATTTTGTCTATTTGTGCAGTGTTAGTTTTTTTTTAAGATGGTTTCACTTGCGTATGTTATTTATGGTTGAGTGGTTGTTTTCTAGTGTTTTAATTTTGTTTGTATTAACAGGCCCTTTTTGTTGTAGGTGTTCTTGGTGATATATTGTGCTCTAGTCAGTTTGTTTATTCTGTTATGCCATGTTGACTTTTCATTGAGGTTATATGTCCGTCTCGATAGCCGAGTGAGTGGTCAGTGTGACGGATTGCCGTCCTACGGGCCCGAGTCCGATTCCCGGCTGGATCGGAGATTTTCTTCGCTCAGGGTCTGGGAGTTGTGTTGTCTTCTTCATCATTTCGTCCCCATCCGGCGCACAGGTCACCCACTGTGGCGTTGACTGTAATAAGACCTGTACCGAGGCGGCCGGACCTGCCCCGCAAGGGGCCTCCCGGCCAATGGTGCCGGAATGCTCATTTCATTGAGGTTATGTGTTATGATTTCTACAAGATATTTAAATTTATCTGCAGTTTTCATTTCTCGGTTTCCTACGGCAATTTTGTTAATGGGTGTTGGGTCAGTTAACATGATGACTGTTTCTTCAAAGGATATTCCGAGACCAATTTTCTGCGCTATTTCCTGTAGCGAGGTAACTTGTTGTTTGTTTCCTGAATACTGTTGGACAAAAGAGCAAGGTCATCAACAAATCCTAGACAATTTAAACTTAAATTGCCTTTGGGTCTTCCAATTTGGATGTTATTACAATCACATTTCATTAAATACTTTTACTCTCCTTTCTGTCCCTTTCACACACTGTCCAGTCTTTTTCACTTTTTACACCTATCCTACCTAACCACCTTTTCTCCCTTTCAGTTCCGTGCATATGTACTGTGGTATTGAAATTTATTGCAGAGTGTATTATGCGAAAATTAACTTATATGATAACTTGATACTGATACTTTGTGAAGTTTGATATACATTGACAGCGAGGATAGAAAAAATGGTACAGTGCCCCTAACACAAACAAAAACTTTTTCTTTAAACAGAGCTAAATTTGTTTATACTAGTGTTTCACATCGTTATTACGCTTGGACTGTTGACAGTAGCATGCAACACTCTCTCTCTCTCTCTCTCTCTCTCTCTCTCTCTCTCTCTCTCACTCTATCACTCTATCACAAATGTATAAATTGTAAACAGAAATGGTAAGCAATAACAAATTTGAAACTAAATAAAACAGATTGCGTATTAAATATATGAATTCTAAATTTCAGGGTGCTCATCTTCTCAGAAGACCAAGTGATGTCAGCTCTCCAATTCCCTTGCAGATTGCCTCTGACAAGCCTGTAGAGAAAAAAGATGCTGAATCAGAAGAGCAGGCTGATGTTACAATAGTCCATCAGTATCTAAATGCCAGTCAGTCTGGTTAGTTTACAGTAATGCTGCCTTCATTGAAATTTTTATTTTCACTGTTGGCTGGTGGTGCCACAAGAAACTTTTATTAGTAGTGTTAAATAGGAAACATGTCCTAATGCTTTGAAAAAATATATTTATTTGGTCACGAACCAGATTTCGGCTTCCTAGTCTGTCATCAGCTAACAGCTGAGTGTCACACACACACAAATAAAATGATACGTGGCTTGCACGTACATTATTTGTTTGTACAGGTGACACAAAGATACAAAAATTATGACGTGCAGAGTGCTTACGTAGGGAAGTATCAAATTTTAGTTGCCGAGGGATAGTAACATTTACTAAAAACCCCCCTGCGGGTCCGGGGTAAGAATAGGCCCGAGGTATTCCTGCCTGTCGTACGAGGCGACTAAAAGGAGTTTCAACTGTTTCGGCCTTCCATGTGATGGTCCCCCTTGGGGTTTGACCTCCATTTTTCTAAATTTCTACAGAAGTACGAGCCTTTTGGGGAAGGACACCTTACGTGGTGTACCACTGGTCCTAAGTGCACTCAGACCTTGGCACTCAGCATTGCACCGGCGTTGTAACCATACCCACTATTACTCAAATTGGGCCTAAACGCCTTTTGGGTTGTCCCAGTTACGCCCATAGTGCGTCTCCATCTGCACCAGCGATCATGATGGACTTTCCATGGCACCAGAAATCCAGCACGGTAGCCAGCCCGTTGTGGTGGGGTCGTCATGTACCCTCTAGGTTGTAGCCCCCTGACAACACAGGGATCGTACTGCCGATACCTGAGCTGCACCCTCCCCACGTCGGCCAAGGAGTAGATGCCCGTCTCCTTGGGGCATCAGGACTCCCGGCAACGGTCATCCTGCCAGGTGGCCCTTGCTGCGGCTGGGTGGCGCCCGTGGGGAGAGCCCCTGGTCGGAGTGGGTAGTATCGGGGCGGACGTTTCGCAGATGAAACGTCACCACGTATCGGGTCGCTCTGCGGCCGAGTCTTTCAAAAGAAAAAGTACCGTTTCTGGTTCTGGTTCTCCTGCCCCTTCCCCCTTGGCCACTCCATGGGAGGAGGGACAGGCCCGCCGGCTTGGAGCGAAGTACTTCCCCCGCTATTTGGTCTGTTCTCGAACCGATGGGGGGACATTCGCCACCTCCAAGCCCATGTTCTTTGTTCAGCACATTGAGGACATCTTCGGGGAAATCGAGGCTCTCAGCAAGATGCGTTCAGGGTCCGTACTTATCAAGACCACGTCCGCCACACAGTCGGCGGCGCTCCAGGCGTGCGACCGCCTAGGGGACATCCCAGTCTCCATTGTCCCACATCTGGCACTCAGTAGGACGCAGGGGGTTATTTTTCATCGTGACCTCCTGCTACAATCTGATGAGGAGCTCAGGGCCAACCTGGAGCGCCGAGGCGTGCATTTCGTCCGGCGAGTCCAGCGCGGCCCCAAAGACCGTCGCATCGACACTGGGGCCTTTATCCTCGCCTTCGAGGGGGACGTTCTCCCGGAGAAGGTAAAGGTAATGTGCTACCGGTGTGACGTGCGACCCTACGTTCCGCCTCCTATGCGCTGTTTTAGGTGTTTGCGCTTTGGGCACATGTCGTCACGGTGTGAGGCTGAGCCCCTCTGTGGCGATTGTGGCCGTCCTCTTCGTGAGGAACATACATGCACCCCACCACCTCGGTGCGTTAATTGTCCTGGCGTCCACTCACCTAGATCCTCAGACTGCCCCGCATATCAGAAGGAGAAGAAGATACAAGAAATCAAAACTTTGTATCGGCTGTCTTATTCTGAGGCCAGGAAGAAGTACGACCGCCTCCATCCCGTGCCATTGACTACTTCATTTGCCTCAGTTGTGTCCACTCCTTCCGCGGTATCCTCACCCCTCTCCTGTCCCCCCTCCGCCTCCTCCGCCCATCAGGGGGCTCTGCCTCCGCCTCCCAAATCCCTCCCTTCCAAATCCTCCTCCCCCGTGGCCCCCACCCCCTCTGCCCCAGGGGCCATCCTTCCTCCTCCTTCTCCCCACACGCCACCTGAGAAGCGATCCTCTTCTCAGGCGTCCATCGGGGAAACGTTCCGGACCCCGGCTTCCGAGGTCCGGCGTTCCAAAACGGACCCCGCGCGTGAGGACCTTCTTCGGGTCCAGCTGAAATACGGCAATGGCACAAGTTGAAAATATGATCACTATTTTTTCTTATTTACTTAAATTTGCCATATTTCGTGACAGTACCTTTTCCATTAGACGTTTATACGGCGATATAGTCTTGGCTTCAGTTGTCTGAGAATGATTCCACAATGCATCTTTGTTGGTTGCAGAATTGACGTGGTTCAACGTGTTTCATTTTGGTGTTTCAAATACAGTTTCTTCAAATGTAATTTCTTCCTTTTAGTTAATACAAAAAATAATAGAAACATACTTCAAATTGTTCTTCCGACAACACCATGGTCAACACACACCAAGAGTTAGCTGCCGACTAAGTACAGTCAAAGATGACTCCAACGTCAAAGATGTTTTACACCACACACAATCTTCCAGTTGTAATCAGTCTCTCTGCTAATCTTCGATACAATCAATATGCTTTTACTCTCAAAAACAGAAGTAAATTAACATATAATAAGACAAATTATAATAAATCCTGACAAAAATATAAGAAAACATTTACAATTCGGTATCGACAAATACGGTAAAAAAATAACGTCTCCCAGATCCATTACACAGCCCACCATCCCTGTGCCTCCTCGGCCTTCCAAGAAGGCCTCCAAGAAGAAGTCTCTATCCCCCTCTCCACCCCGGCGCGTTTCGACTGACGCTCCATCCGTGAGTCGCCGCTCCCGGCCGTCCTCAGTTTCGCCGGGACGCTCTGCTGCCAGGCGCTCAGCTGGCCTTTCGTCGGCAAATGATGCTGCCCCTCCTACACAACCAGGGACAGCGGCCGCAGCTGGCGACGAGTCGATGGAACCGGATCCGCCTCTCGTCGGTTGTAGCGCTGTTCCCTCGCAACCTGGCCCTCCGCGGCCGTCGAGGTGACCAGCTCTCCCACCATCTCGTTCCCCCGACTTTTTGACTAGCGATGGCGTTGTTTCATTGGAACATAAGAGGTATTCGATCTCATCGGGAGGAATTACAACTGCTCCTCCGCCTGCACTGTCCGCTCGTCCTTGGACTCCAGGAAACCAAGTTGCGCCCGACTGACCGTATTGCCTTCACCCACTATACCTCGGAGCGGTATGACCTCACCCCTGTGGACGGTATCCCAGCTCATGGTGGGGTCATGTTGCTCGTTAGGGACGATGTCTATTACCATCCCATCCCATTGACCACCCCACTCCAAGCAATAGCTGTCCGCATTACTTATTCTGCTTTTACTTTTTCAGTTTGTACCATCTACACTCCACCGTCGTCTGCTGTTAGTCGGGCTGACATGATGCACCTGATCGTACAGCTTCCCCCGCCATTTTTATTGTTTGGCGACTTCAATGCCCATCATCCCCTTTGGGGCTCTCCTGCATCCTGTCCAAGAGGCTCACTCTTGGCGGATGTCTTCAACCATCTCAATCTTGTCTGCCTCAATACCGGCACCCCGACTTTCCTCTCGGACTCTACTCATACCTTCTCCCACTTGGACCTCTCGATCTGTTCTACCACTCTTGCCCGTCGGTTCGAGTGGTATGTCCTTTCTGACACCTATTCGAGCGACCACTTCCCCTGTGTCGTTCGTCTCCTGCACCACACCCCATCCCCACGTCCTTCGAGCTGGAACATACTGAAAGCTGACTGGGGACTTTACTCATCCCTGGCGACCTTTCCGGACCACGATTTTCCCAGTTGTGACAGTCAGGTCGAATACCTCACGGCTGTTATCATCCATGCTGCCGAACGTTCCATTCCTCATACTACTTCTTCACGTCGCGTTTCCGTCCCCTGGTGGAACGAGGCTTGTAGGGACGCTATCCGTGCTCGACGACGTGCTTTACGCACCTTTCGCCGCCATCCTACGTTGGCGAATTGTATTGAATACAAACGACTCCGAGCGCAATGCCGTAGAGTCATCAAAGACAGCAAAAAAGCTTGTTGGGCCTCTTTCACCGGCTCCTTTAACAGTTTTACTCCATCTTCCGTCGTTTGGGGTAGCCTGCGCCGGCTGTCGGGTATTAAGGCCCACTCCTCGGTACCTGGCCTGACCTCAGGTAATGCGGTCCTTGTAGATCCGGTGGCTGTCGCCAACGCCTTTGGCCGCTTTTTCGAGGAGGTTTCAAGCTCCGCCCATTACTATCCTGCCTTCCTTCCCAGGAAAGAGGCAGAAGAGGCTCGGCGACCTTCCTTCCACTCGCTGAATCTGGAAACCTATAATGCCCCCTTTACTATGCGGGAACTCGAACGTGCGCTTGCACTGTCCCGGTCCTCTGCTCCGGGGCCGGATGCCATTCACGTTCAGATGCTGGCACACCTTTCTCCGGCGGGCAAAAGCTTCCTTCTCCGTACCTACAATCGCGTCTGGACCGAAGGTCAAGTCCCCATGCGTTGGCGTGACGCCGTTGTTGTTCCTATACCCAAACCCGGGAAGGATAGACACCTTCCTTCTAGTTACCGCCCCATTTCTCTTACAAGCTGTGTCTGTAAGGTGATGGAGCGCATGGTTAATGCTCGGTTAGTCTGGATTCTTGAATCTCGACGGCTACTTACTAATGTCCAATGCGGCTTTCGTCGCCGCCGCTCCGCTGTTGACCACCTCGTGACCTTGTCGACATTCATCATGAACAACTTTTTGCGAAGGCGCCAAACGGTAGCCGTGTTCTTCGACTTGGAGAAGGCTTATGACACCTGTTGGAGAGGAGGTATCCTCCGCACTATGCACAGGTGGGGCCTACGTGGTCGCCTGCCCCTTTTTATTGATTCCTTTTTAACGGATCGAAAGTTTAGGGTACGTGTGGGCTCCGTATTGTCCGACGTCTTCCTCCAGGAGAACGGAGTGCCTCAGGGCTCAGTCTTGAGCGTAGCCCTTTTTGCCATCGCGATCAATCCCATTATGGATTGCATTCCACCTAATGTCTCAGGCTCTCTCTTTGTCGATGACTTCGCGATCTACTGCAGTGCCCAGAGAACATGCCTCCTGGAGCGCTGCCTTCAGCGTTGTCTAGACAGCCTCTACTCATGGAGCGTGGCAAATGGCTTCCGGTTCTCTGAAGAAAAGACGGTTTGTATAAACTTTTGGCGATATAAAGCGTTCCTTCCGCCATCCTTACATCTCGGTCCCGTTGTTCTCCCATTCGTGGACACAACTAAGTTTCTAGGGCTCACGTTGGACAGGAAACTGTGTTGGTCTCCACACGTCTCTTATTTGGCGGCCCGTTGTACACGTTCCCTTAATGTCCTCAGAGTTCTTAGCGGTTCATCTTGGGGAGCGGATCGCACTGTCCTGCTTCGCTTGTATCGGTCCATAGTCCGATCGAAGCTGGATTATGGGAGCTTCGTCTACTCGTCCGCTCGGCCGTCCCTCTTACGCCGGCTCAACTCCATCCACCATCGGGGGTTACGTCTTGCGACCGGAGCCTTCTACACTAGTCCTGTCGAGAGTCTTTATGCTGAAGCTGCCGAGTTACCGTTGACCTACCGGCGCGACGTACTGCTGTGTCGGTATGCCTGCCGGCTGTCGTCTATGCCCGACCACCCCTCTTACAAGTCCTTCTTCGCCGATTCTCTCGACCGTCAGTACGGGTTGTATGTGTCTGCCCTGCTGCCCCCCGGAGTCCGCTTCCGTCGCCTGCTTCGACAATTGGATTTTGCCCTCCCTACCACCTTCAGAGAGGGTGAGAGCCCGACACCACCTTGGCTCCAGGCTCCGGTTCATATTTATCTCGACCTCAGCTCACTCCCGAAGGATGGTACTCCGGCTGCAATGTATTGCTCACGGTTTGCCGAACTTCGTGCTCGACTTGCTGGTCACACCTTTATTTACACCGATGGCTCCAAAACTGACGATGGTGTCGGCTGTGCCTTTGTCGTCGGGGCCGCCACATTTAAATACAGGCTCCTCGACCAATGTTCCAGCTTTACGGCCGAGCTTTTTGCTCTCCATCAGGCCGTTCAGTATGCCCGCCGCCACCACCATTCATCATATGTACTCTGCTCTGACTCACTCAGTGCTCTTCAGAGCCTTGGAGCTCCCTATCCGGTCCATCCCTTGATACAACGGATACAGCAGTCCCTCCATTCTTTGGCTGATAACGGTGGTTCTGTCAGCTTTCTGTGGGTTCCCGGACATGTGGGAGTGCCTGGGAATGAGGCTGCGGATGCTGCAGCCAAGGCTGCAGTCCTCCTGCCCCGGCCAGCCTCCCATTGTGTCCCGTCATCCGACGTTCGTGGGGATGTCTGTAAGAGGCTTGTGTCGTTGTGGTGGGATGCTTGCTCATCCCTCCAAGGAAACAAGCTCCGGGCAGTAAAACCGCTACCAACTGCTTGGACAACATCCTCCCGACCATCTCGGCGCGAGGAGGTCCTTCTGACCAGGTTGCGGATTGGGCATTGCCGGTTTAGCCACCGCTACCTGCTCTCCGGTGACCCAGCCCCGCAGTGCCCTTGTGGTCAGGCATTAACAGTGCGCCATGTTTTATTGTCGTGTCCCCGTTTTAGTCAATTTCGTGTTGTCCTGTCCCTGCCATCTACTTTACCGGATGTTTTAGCTGATGACGCTCGAGCAGCTGCTCGTATTCTGCGTTTTATAACTTTAACTGGCTTGTCCAAGGACATTTAATCTTTTTACTTATTTTGTCTGCATCTTTGTCGGGTCCTTCTGGTGTCCCCTCCATCCCCTTGAGTTTTACCAGATTCCATGTGCTCAAACAACAGTGACTGGGCGCTAATGACCTCAGCAGTTGAGCGCCCTTAAACCCAACCAAAAAAAAAAAAAAAAAAAAAAAAAAATTTACTAAAAAAAGGAACCAAAGCTTTTTTAAGCTGATAATTTAACAACTGGTTAAAAGTGAAGCTAAATTTACAATTGCAGTCTAATACTTATGTAACTGAAACTTATTCAACGGGGGGGGGGGGGGGGGGGGGGGGGGGGGGGATTTAGGCTTAATCACATAATACTGAGTTAGGATTTTGTGTCATATGTTTGTACCACAGTACCCACACCCATTAACGTGCAGATTTTCATCCAGTGGGGCATCACCTAATGTGGGTTCAGTTATCTGAATCTGCCTTTCAAACAGAACTGCAGGCCATCATGTGTATGGCTTCTAGTAATGGCTGTAGCTGTGCTCTCCTTTATACTAAGCTACGAAAAAGGAAATTCGTACAATTTCTGTATGCTGGCCAACAGTAATTAGTAAGTAGTGTGGAGAGTAATTAGTAAGTAGTTAAACATTTGGTGTATCATTGTATATGAAACTTCCTGGCAGATTAAAACTGTGTGCCCGACCGAGACTCGAACTCGGGACCTTTGCCTTTCACGGGCAAGTGCTCTACCATCTGAGCTACCGAAGCACGACTCACGCCCGGTACTCACAGCTTTACTTCTGCCAGTATCTCGTCTCCTGCTGCAGAGTGAAAATCTCATTCTGGAATCATTGTATATGTTTACAAAATATCAGATAACCACACCATCAAGTTAGGTTTGCAACTACAGAACTTCGTTTTATAATATCAGCAGCCTGTCAATATTATTAGAACATAAAGACAAACCGCAATCTTTGGCAAATTACAAGCAAGCACTGTTGAAAAGTATATGTTGATCACTCAGGCAGAACTGTGGCAGTCAGGTTGTTTGAACATGATTGAAACTGAATATTAAAAAAGAAATATTCAACCTTTGCTTGTCATCTATAATAGAAAACCACTAATGATGTAGAATGTGAAGTTTTACATTCAGTTAAGAAAAGAAGAAAGATGACCATACTGGAAACACACACATGATGCAGAATATCATCTTAATATTAAATGAGCAAACTAAATCCTTCAGTGTTAAGTTTGTTACCTAAATGTTGGATAAAAATTTTCTATTTAGCTTTACTTTTAATCATTTGTTAGATGTATCTCCACATAAGCCTGTTCTTGGTCAAATAAATATAATGTTGTAGAACACACAAAGTGTGAACCTATTTAATATTGTTATGTTATGCCAGGCACACGCAGAAAATCAGTTAATTAAACTTTTATTGTTAAATTGGTGTTTAGGTTTAAATCAATGTAAAAGTGACACACTAAATTTTAATTTTAATCTGCATGATCAAGGACATGTTTTTTTTACCTTAAAGTATCTAGATTATGAAAGACAAAGATCAAGCTCTAATACTTGTTATTCTGTCTTGGTTTCTTTGGTCCCATGTGCTATGTATTCTTGAGTTAAGTGTTTGCCTGATTTCATTGCAACAGAAAAAATGATATACTGCTTTTAGTACTCGCAGACAAATGTTTGTTGTTGCCACTCACAATTGAAGGAATACTTGTGGAAGTATAAACATTTTTATTGGTTTGTACTGTGACAATCAAGTCGAGCTATGCATGTTGTGAGATATGATGAATCAGTTTTGTTTTTTGGTAGACAATGTAAAATTTCATCTCGTAAATGATTGTAGGTATAGTGGTAGTCACAGAGTATTAATTATTTATTATGTAGCATATGGCTGGTACATCCATATCAGTGATTAGATATACATATACAAATCTACAGATGAGAAACAGTAATTCTTATGCTTCATAACTGGATATCCAATCCTTCAATCCAGTGCACAGCATCTGGAGTTTCCAGCAGGAAACCATGATCAGCTCAAATCTTGCAGTCATTGACAATGTGATGAGTAGTATAGTGTGGAGCTCTGAAGTCTTTAAAATCATGTCACAGGACCAAGTGTGATGCTGCTGATGTGGATGCCAAGGATTTTAAATCTCTTGATGAATGGAAATGTTGGTGGGGAACGGTAACAGGTGTGTGCCTCCGTAACATCTTTACAGGTATTAGACTTCCAAGCAGATCCCAATACCATGCAAGACCTGGACTGCTCTGAATAGTATCAGAATGGGGTATGGCCAGTGCAGAGATGCTCTCCACAAATGGAAGAAGTTGCTTAATCCAGACTGTGACTGCAGAGAGAATTAGTAATTACGAAGTTTATAGATTAGACACTCAATGAGTTTACTATGTAGACCAAATTGTGTTATAGTTGGCAAAGAATGGAGGAATAAATGTTCATGCTTCCAGTACTGTAGCTTGTTTATGCTTGTATGAAATGGGAAGAAAATTGGGGAAAAATGATTGCTCAGTAAAGAATTTCAATTTCAGTTGGGATCAGATGACAAATAATTAATAAAATATTCTGGGCTATTATGCTGTGGTCGAAGGGATTTTACTTTAAAACCCGACGTTTCATCCCCATCTGCAAGGACCATTTTCAACAGGGATCGCAGCTTTGTTGAATGTCTCCCTCCCCATCCACCCACCTCTAGAATATGTCCTCCTCAGATGAGGGCGAAATGTAAGGTTTTAAAGTGAAATCCCTTCCACCAAGGCATAATAGTCCAGAATATTTTATTAATTGTGACAATTTCGGCCATGAAAGGTTAAATTTTGCAAGATTACAAATAAACACACTCATAGAAAATTTTAATTGGTAATGTGTCAAGTTGCTGAAAAATGGCAGCTCTAAATGTCATAGCATAAAAATAGTGATTTGTTTTAATAGAAAGTGTCTTTAATCTGAGAGCATAAATTGCCTAGTACTGGTCTTAAGTATAGTGCCATATGACATTTAGTACTTATCTTGTAGCATGATATGTTAAATTTAGTTAGTGTCTGTTATCAGGACAACCAACAGTTTCGTTCAGTAGGAAACGTCAAATGTAGCTAGATCATGTGTCTAAACGATTATTATTATTGTTGCAAAACAATTTATCAGCATCACTTATTATAAAATATTTCCTTCTGAAAATAAGACCATCTGACATTGATGTGTCTTTGGCTACTAATCGTGGTGAGTAATGGACTCATTTAGGTCAGTGAAACCCTATGGAAGCTCTTAAATTTATTAGGCCTTAGAGGGTTGCATGGATCCCCTATATAAAATATGAAGTACTTGCATCCTTACTGTTTCTTTACTTACCTCGATGAACCATAGTACATACTTTCCCCTCTCTCTCTCTCTCTCTCTCTCTCTCTCTCTTTCTCTTTCTCTCTCTTTCTCTTTATTCCCATGGCATTTAATAGTTGTGCTTTAGTCCAGTTTACTACATAGTTACTCTGAGATACTATGTTTTTGTCCAACAGAGCCCCTGGAGAATTATGGAAAATCATCAGGTTCCAAGTACATTCCAGAAGTGAAGCAAAATGATGTAGCTGAAGTGCTTAAACCAAATGAGTCCAGCCAGTCCCTGTTGTCAGACAATACAAGTCAGTCATCAGGCTGCCCAGCTATTTTCAAAGGTATAAATCATCTTATAATGGAAACAGTTCTTTTTAGTAGTTATATATCTTAAATAGTTTACTGGAATAAGAAACAGAAAGAACCAGCATAACAGAAATCAGTTATAATTTTTTGTTGCCTATGAATAACATAATCAACATTGAAACACAGTCATTAAGCTGCTTTTTCTGCATGTCTTGCATTTGAAAAGTGTTCACTTGCTGAATTCTGATGTTAGCAGTGGAAGACCTTGCCCAATATACTTACCCCAGTTACAGAAATGTGGTTAGCATGAGACATTTCAAATAACTCCAAAGTAAAGAAGATATCGGATCTAATGTTAAGACAGAATTTGTTTCAGTGATCATTTAAAACTGTTGGACAGTACCTGTTAGACTTGAAACCTATGTAATAGCTTTGGTGGAAATTTGTAACAGTAGTTTTCTAGTACCTGGATGTCATAGAAACAGTTTGTAAAAATAGACAGATCACTGGGAGTTATAATAATAGCCTTGATTAAGACACCTTCAGAATAGCCATCATACATGATGATGATTTCTGAAGTAGGAAATTTCATGATAAGCAATTATCTGAAGTGAGCTAATCCAGAATGCTAAGTGAAACTTACTATGGTCTCTCACTTACTGATTAATGTAGTAAAGAAAAAGTAAACTATTTGTTTCTTTAAATTCTTTATTTATTAAATATTACTTATAATGCCCTTGTCATGTTCCTCTACATTTTCAGAGTGAATTACACTGTTTTTAAACGCTAGATTCATGTTTGAGACTATTGTCTGTAAATCAGTGATTGTTGTTATAGAAGTTACATCGATTTAACATAAGTATTATAATATATACACAGAAGGAGCATTTCGCCTCCAAAAAACTCAGCCCTTAGCCTTGTTCTGCTGTCTGCATAATTGTTTTTTCTTTGAAATTAATTCATTGACAGTGCATTTCTTGATATCAGCTGTATTAGGTATAGATCTAGTACCCAATAGTAGCAGATGAAAATTTGTGCCAGCCTGGGACTCAAACCCAGATTTCGTACTTATCACAAACAATCGCCTTGACCACTTCAGCTCTTCGAACATGCTCCTCGGACCAACTCAAACCACCTTATGTCACACATCTACATCCTTGGATGGGCATCCTTGTATGTTGTCCTTTGTTTGTCGTAATACAGCTGATAACAAGGAATTCACAGGCGAAAAATCAATTTTGAAGTATTTCGTACAGCTGTGGATTGTCAACTGTGTATGTTCTTTCAGACGTCCATGTAAGAATTATTTTTTTTCCATTTGAGTTACTCATCTATGAATGAGGTATGTGTGTAATAAACAACAAAGCTCTTATGTAGAGTGCTTGTCGAACTTAAAGCTTAGGATACTACCTTTAGAGACTGACTTGGATCAAATCTACACAGAGGGTTAACGACCATTGATCTTATTCACTGGCCTGCTTGAGTTACGGTTTTTATGCAGCCTTCGATGCCCATATTGGCAATTGCTGGACTGGTCCCCAATCTCCATCTGTGAAAATTTAACAACACACAGAACAAAGCTTGCTCGCTCACACACACACACACACACACACACACACACACACACACACACACAGATGCAGAAGACTTATATCCTATATATAAACTGACAAATGTGGTTAAAATAAATTAAATTAGGCAAATTGTGAAAACAGGGAACCTCATACCATGTAATAAACACTAGGAAAGCTCAATAGACCTTTCCAGTTCGTAATCGTCCTATTTCCTAAGAGAGAGGAAATGAGTCATTTTTCAAAACATTGAAGTAACTGGTACACAGGTTTATGTGAAGTCATGTAGCTACTGATCTTTTGCTGTAACATTGAAGATATGGAATAAACAAACATAAAGTTGTCTTAATTCTATTTATATCTCCAATGCCTTCATTTTAGATAAATAAGTGGACAGATTCTCAGTGTTATCCTGCAGCTGACAGTGCTGGGCAGTTAGAGCATGCTGTCATGTTGGCAGTGTGTATATTTATGTGCTTTGGAGCCAGGAGACAGCGTGCCTGTCAGCCATGGGCATACAGTGTGGAAAACAAATAACAATAATGTATCCGAAATGAGTCTGTTGTTCTCTAACAGAATGTGCACTGTGTTAAATCTTCGCGATACGTGAAATCTGTGTGTGATACCAGGATTTGAAACCCAACCCTGGACTTTTGTGAGCAGTGCTCATGCCGAATGAGTTACCCAGGCCCAATTAACTGACCATTCTGTAGATCTTAAGCTGCCAAAACTTAGCTGCTATTTTCTAAAGTACACAGTTACTCTTCCTTGTATCTTTTTATGCTAGCTGTCCTGGAAGAAAATATATTGTGAAGAAATTGCTTAAGCTGATCCATATGTTAACATTTATCTGCACAGTCATTAACTGCACAGACTGATCTTGTATTTGTACCACGAATTTGTGCAGATTCAAGGACTGTGCAAGGTAAGTATATTGAAATATAAATTTTACCACCATGTAATATCTTTGGTGTCTATAGGTGGCACCAAGTACACATTTTCGAGTCAGTTATTAGTAGTTCTGTATCATTGTCCGTACAGTGAGTTATGAATGAAGTTGTACAGTAGTTATGCATTGTGCCTGTATTGTCAAACAACATCCCAACAAGTCATCGGCCCGGGTTACACAATTGGCAAAAATGCCAGATGAAAATGTCAGTTTGTAGCCATAAAAGTACAGAAATAAAAAAGTATGTTAACTTGACAAATATGCGTTGTCACGCGATAATCCTGACACATGGAGAACACAAGTCAAAGCACTACTGATCAAAAATGACACTTGGGTATACGTATCTGGGGACATACCACAACCTGCAGGGTATGGTGAAGGGGAAGTGCTCACTGTTACCGAAGTTGTGTACAAAGCATGACTAGCAGCAGACAGAAAAGCAAAAGCACAAGCAGACTTCATTTTATCGATAGATCTCACTGAGCTGAAGCTAGTAAAGTACCACACATCACGTAAGGTATGTTGAAACTCAAATCCATCTATGCATCCATAGGACGTCCAGAAATACACTCTTTGATGCATACTGTGGATAAGTTACAACGATGATTGTCAACATAAACAGGTATCTGTTGTCAGTAATGGTGCTGTAGGGTCTTCCAGAGAGCTACGACAATTTTTAATGTGCTATTGAACCTCATGACAATCTACCAGATGTAGAATCACTAAAAGTAAAAATCTTACAGGAACACAATATAAGGATTCAGAAAGATGGTGAAAGTGCAAATGCCGTGATGTTTGTTAAACTGGATAAAAGTTTTGTGAAAGATCCAAAATGTTCTGTGACTGCCAATGACAAATTGGAACAAAAATTAAAACCAAACAAAAACGGCAAACCAGCATAAAACTGCAGCTTTTGCAACACAAAAGGACACACAGAAGACAAGTGCTCTTTGAAGAAGAAACTAATTGTACAATCTGCAAACAATGGTGATCGAGCTTATTGCTGTCGAATTATGACATAGTAACTTTCCTTAATGGTCCTGTATAATTTAGATGAACACCTCAGCGACATTGAATTTAGTCTGGACCTCTTCTCCTGGTGGTAATACAAGGCTTTGTGAAGCTGTCATCTTGTTAGTATTTGATCAAGTTGCATATATTTTAAGTCTTTATAGTCCTCTTTGAAGGTTTCTCCCCCACTCCGCCCCCCCCCCCCCCCCACCCTCCCACCTACAAATACTGCAGGAGAAGAATGTCCCACAAACATCTGTCCTACAGTACCAATCCTAAGCAAACACATAACTCAAGTAAGGTTTAAATAATGAAATACTGCAGCTGTTACGTATTTTTTCATGCTTAACAATGCGTTTTGAGAATTTTTTTTTTTCTTTGTCATGTGCAAATATGTACATACAGGGTGTTTCAAAAATGACCGGTATATTTGAAACGGCAATAAAAACTAAACGAGCAGCGATAGAAATACACCGTTTGTTGCAATACGCTTGGGACAACAGTACATTTTCAGGCAGACAAACTTTCGAAATTACAGTAGTTACAATTTTCAACAACAGATGGCGCTGCGGTCTGGGAAGCTCTATAGTACGATATTTTCCACATATCCACCATGCGTAGCAACAATATGGCGTAGTCTCTGAATGAAATTACCCGAAACCTTTGACAACGTGTCTGGCGGAATGGCTTCACATGCAGATGAGATGTACTGCTTCAGCTGTTCAATTGTTTCTGGATTCTGGCGGTACACCTGGTCTTTCAAGTGTTGCCACAGAAAGAGGTCACAGGGGTTCATGTCTGGCGAATAGGGAGGCCAATCCACGCCACCTCCTGTATGTTTCGGATAGCCCAAAGCAATCGCACAATCATCGAAATATTCATTCAGGAAATTAAAGACGTCGGCCGTGCGATGTGGCCGGGCACCATCTTGCATAAACCACGAGGTGTTCGCAGTGTCGTCTAAGGCAGTTTGTACCGCCACAAATTCACGAAGAATGTCCAGATAGCGTGATGCAGTAATCGTTTCGGATCTGAAAAATGGGCCAATGATTCCTTTGGAAGAAATGGCGGCCCAGACCAGTACTTTTTGAGGATGCAGGGACGATGGGACTGCAACATGGGGCTTTTCGGTTCCCCATATGCGCCAGTTCTGTTTATTGACGAAGCCGTCCAGGTAAAAATAAGCTTCGTCAGTAAACCAAATGCTGCCCACATGCATATCGCTGTCATCAATCCTGTGCACTATATCGTTAGCGAATGTCTCTCGTGCAGCAATGGTAGCGGCGCTGAGGGGTTGCCGCGTTTGAATTTTGTATGGATAGAGGTGTAAACTCTGGCACATGAGACGATACGTGGATGTTGGCATCATTTGGACCGCAGCTGCAACACGGCGAACGGAAACCCGAGGCCGCTGTTGGATCACCTGCTGCACTAGCTGCACGTTGCCCTCTGTGGTTGCCCTACGCGGTCGCCCTACCTTTCCAGCACGTTCATCCGTCACGTTCCCAGTCCGTTGAAATTTTTCAAACAGATCCTTTATTGTATCGCTTTTCGGTCCTTTGGTTACATTAAACCTCCGTTGAAAACTTCGTCTTGTTGCAACAACACTGTGTTCTAGGCGGTGGAATTCCAACACCAGAAAAATCCTCTGTTCTAAGGAATAAACCATGTTGTCTACAGCACACTTGCACGTTGTGAACAGCACACGCTTACAGCAGAAAGACGACGTACAGAATGGCGCACCCACAGACTGCGTTGTCTTCTATATCTTTCACATCACTTGCAGCGCCATCTGTTGTTGAAAATTGTAACTACTGTAATTTCGAAAGTTTGTCCGCCTGAAAATGTACTGTTGTCCCAAGCATATTGCAACAAACGGTGTATTTCTATCGCTGCTCGTTTAGTTTTTATTGCCGTTTCAAATATACCGGTCATTTTTGGAACACCCTGTAAGTATTTTGTGTGGAGTTTGAATATGTGTTGATCTGCCTCTCGTGCACTATAGTCGTCTTTTTGAGGTTGTGTAGAACCCCCCCCCCCCCCTACACACACACACACACACACACACACACACACACACACACACACACACACACACACTGTTTGTGTAACATCACAAAAAGTAATAGGACAATACTGCACTTGACAATGAGAATAAATTCAAGAAACATGTTTTGTTCAGCATGAAAGAAATACGTTACCAGCATTGTGTTTAAACTAAAAACATTTGAACAATACAAAGTGAATGACGTGTCAACTAGCGATAAAAGAGGCCAAACGCCGAAACGCGCTAAATGATTCGACAAAGGTGTCACAATGATCACAACAATCATGAAACTACATTTGTGCAATAGAGAGTTCGGAAATGATTGTGAATGGTCGTTATATCTTTATTCTAATGAACCTAATTACTCCCATCAGCCATCACACCAAGCAGTGCTTGGCAGTTGTGTTACGGCACGAATTGTTCCAACTTTTACACTTTTATCGGTTCAAATCTGCTGAGTAGAGTGCCCTGGTATCAAGAAGCTTAACTATGTAACATTTGTTAAACACTACTAGACAGCCAATATGCAAGCATCATTTTTTTTCTTGACGAAAATTTTTTCGTAATGCGTAAATCGTGGGAAAATTATAAATATGTTGACGCAAAATCTGGTGCAAACTAACATAGTGTGCTTAAGAAATTTGACGGGAATGATAAAAAAATGTCTTAAACGGCAAGAAATCTTTAATTCCGGTAACTTAAAAGCAGGGTTATACTGTAGATTGTATGGCACTGATATGCGATTTCTTCCTCATCTAATGCCACTTCAAGTTGCTAAGTTAGTGTCCTGTATATTAGTGTAAGTCCCACCCTCATCCTCATTATGCATTAACTAGTCTGTTTTGAATGTTCTGATGCATGCCGTTGGAGAATTGTCCATCTCCAGCACCTTCATTAGAATAATTTCTCGAGTAATCTGAAAGCAGAAATTGGGTTTCCCTTCCACATACTGAACAACCTGCTGCTCCAATTCATGATATCTTCCCTTATTTGGTCTCCTGAAAGTTGGGCATGTAGAGCAGTAAGCAAACTGTAAAACAACAATATATTATCCTCTCACAATCCGTGTTGAATTGGCAGGAATTTTACTACTTCAGCTAACAGTCCACTTAATTTGTTGCCAGTCTTGAAAATCATCAGTGCTGTTGAGTAATAGGTGCTTTAGTGCTGTTGCTTAACAACGTTTCATGCATTTTACCATGTTTTGAGTATTCTGTGTGAACATACTTGTCTTCCATAGAAACATATACTATTGCTGGGTATTTATCCATTTGCAAAGTCAGTTCAGATTAAACTAAATTTAGATTCTGCCAAATGCCATTTAAATGTGGTAGATCATAAAGAGCTAGGCACACAGGATGCATTCCCATGGTTGGCAGCATGATGAAATCTGCTGCCCATTTGTTCCTACCCTGCCCCCATTTGACCAAGCTAGAGCCACTGCATCACATTCCCACCCTTCCAAAATCGACAATTTAAACATGTGCTTTATCTCAACTACCAAAGCTTAGTGTGCAAATACGATGACCACCTTGTATTTTTTGAATGATTAATTTGTGGGAAAAAGTCTGTGTTATAGTCAGTCAGATTGATATTTTGTATAGACATTGCAGTGAAATTTCATGATATAGAAGGAATAACATTGTGGAAAATGCTGTTCTAATTAATATTTGTTTCCAGACAATTTAAAGCAGGTTTGTAGTTGACACCAAGGAACATTGCTTAACGCTTATTTATTGGTAATTTGTGATCTGAAGATACTCATTTGATCAAAACTAGCAGTTTAGAAATAAATATTTGTTAAAATAGCCTTCTCTGATGTCATGATGACATTTTTCAAATATATTACAATAGCTGTGGGTTGTGCCAAAAGATGACAGGCAGACAACAGACTAAAAGATGGAACATGTGAAGAAACAAAAACTACAGCAGAATTGTGTCTGTACAGCTAAGTTTTGGACAGATGAATTCCAGGTTGTGGATCAACCTCTAGCCATGGTCTTAGTTGTTTTCAGGATGAATCTTTCACTCTGCATCATTGTGATACCTGATGCTAGTCTGGGAAGGTATGCATAAGCTGTTCTGAAAAGTTTGGACATTAGGTGAGAAATGCTGCTGAAATTGAGGATGGTAGGTCTAATTAATTCTCATCTTGATAGCTAAATCTGTAAGTGCATTGCCTGTGAAAGGTAAGGATGCAGGTGTGCAATTTGGTCAAACAAATAGTTTTGATATGTTAGTAAGCTGCACCTGAAGTTATTTGAAGTTTCCTCCTGAGAAGGGTCCTGACATTTGGCACAGTTGTTGTTTTTGTAGATGCACTTAGCTCCAAACGATCATTCTACCTTTAAACCAAATGTTTCGTTGTCTTCAGGTGCCTCATGCCTTGCCTTTACTTGGCCATTAGTGACTCTTAATTCTTGAAAACATTGAGTCCAGTATCTGTCAGGACTCTGGGTGAAACAAAATGTACTGTTGTATTCAACTGTATAAAAGGAAAATTGAATTGAGAAAACTAATAAATTGGAGACGCAGTTGGAGGCCAGTACTTACCTTAAGGAGGCAAATTGTTTATTACTGTGAAAACACACACACACAAAAGTAACAGTGATGACATTTTCCTAGCTGTTGAAACTTTTACTTCCATCAAAGAGGAGAGAGATACATTGAGGCAGCCAAAAAGGTAAGGCAGGTCAATCAGATCACGGATGGCATGGACCTACATGTAATGTATTGGTCTGTCCCCATCCTAACTGTAGGTAGGTCCCTCTTGCCTAGTTAGCTGTAAACCAGCTGTAAACCTGTTCAATTATTCTCCTTTTCTGCATCTGATATGGGAGTGTTTGGGTACTTTATCAGTATACTTGTCATAGGCGAACATTACAGTTTCTAAGTCGTCATCATCAAACCACCCAATAAGCCTTTACCTTAAACAGCTGAAGGGATTTTGGATAAAATTACAATGAAACGAATACCCCTAGCTGTATACAGGCATTGATATAAGCCAACAGGGACAGTTGAAAATATGTGCCCCGACCGGGACTCGAACCTGGGATCTCCTGCTTGCACGGCATAGCCTCTGATTTTTGGATAGCCTCTGATTTTTGGATAGCCTCTGATTTTTGGATAGCCTCTGATTTTTGGATAGCCTCTGATTTTTGGATAGCCTCTGATTTTTGGATAGCCTCTGATTTTTGGATAGCCTCTGATTTTTGGATAGCCTCTGATTTTTGGATAGCCTCTGATTTTTGGATAGCCTCTGATTTTTGGATAGCCTCTGATTTTTGGATAGCCTCTGATTTTTGGATAGCCTCTGATTTTTGGATAGCCTCTGATTTTTGGATAGCCTCTGATTTTTGGATAGCCTCTGATTTTTGGATAGCCTCTGATTTTTGGATAGCCTCTGATTTTTGGATAGCCTCTGATTTTTGGATAGCCTCTGATTTTTGGATAGCCTCTGATTTTTGGATAGCCTCTGATTTTTGGATAGCCTCTGATTTTTGGATAGCCTCTGATTTTTGGATAGCCTCTGATTTTTGGATAGCCTCTGATTTTTGGATAGCCTCTGATTTTTGGATAGCCTCTGATTTTTGGATAGCCTCTGATTTTTGGATAGCCTCTGATTTTTGGATAGCCTCTGATTTTTGGATAGCCTCTGATTTTTGGATAGCCTCTGATTTTTGGATAGCCTCTGATTTTTGGATAGCCTCTGATTTTTGGATAGCCTCTGATTTTTGGATAGCCTCTGATTTTTGGATAGCCTCTGATTTTTGGATAGCCTCTGATTTTTGGATAGCCTCTGAAAAATTACATACAGCATGAAAATGAAGCTATTAGTAGATGGAAAAGGGTTTTATAATATCCACATTGTATCATAATTTGGTAGGAGCATTTTCATAACATAAGATAAAAATTAATTGGTCCATGACAGTTCAGTATTAAATGCCCCACAAAGTTTATGCAAAATGTACTCAGTGCAAGTCATATCTTATCACTAGAAATTTGTGGAATACAAATTGCAAAATGCCGGAAACATATAAGGAGCATAATGTATAAGTACTACTTACAGTCTGTTATAGTTTACCAGTAAACCTCCAGTTCTTTAAAAGAACTGAACTCTCATATGCAAAATGGCTTCAAACATCTGAGTATTTTACTAATTAGTCAATGAGTTAAATATTTGCCTTTTAAGCATATAAGTGAAAAGAAGTTTAGGAAAGGTTTAAAATTATGCTTAAAGTTTGTTGTAAGTCAGGAATTGCTCTCATTATGAAACACTGGTTGAATTAAATGGGGCAATTTGTACTCCATTTTAAGCAAAACCTAAGTTTTCACAGATCTCAGTGTATGATGTCATGTCTCCTGAACAGTGTGTCGTACAGAAATATAATTTTTCTGGTACATTAAGTGCAAAGTGTGTTGCAAATAGTTAGTAGCAAAAAAAGAAATTACAAATTAAAATGTCGTATCTGATGCTGAAATTTGACTCTATAAACAGCAAAAATGTAGTAGGTGATAAACTTCTTTTCCTTTCATAATTTTTTGGTGGTGTCAATGAGAAAAAGTTTCACAAACATTTGAAATGGTGTTTCAAAGTTATTGGAAATCGTGAAGTGCTCTCATTCTCAAATACTGCAGGAATGAAGTCGGTGTGTTTGTGCGACGTCAGTTATGCTGCCTCAAGACACACACAGCTTCTAACAGTAATACTTATCTTAGTGTTTAAACTTGTAACATAATCCCCTTAATGAGTAGATTATAACAGCATTTTAAATTCAGTCAATAACTATGCACAATATTGAAAATAAAATTTTTGTTGTCTATACGTTGCAAATGGGATAGCATTTTAGTGATACAGATTCTGTGCATCCTCGATATGATGCATTTGTTACTAAAGCATTGCATCAAACTGCTGGTATTGTCTGTTTGCTCAACATCACAAGTTAACAAAATGGGGTTTTATTTGTTCTCCATTCGGGGGTTCCACTAAAATCTTCAGTATGTAGTTGTTGTGCACGTTGTCTCACCTAGTATAAAAAATACATGCATATGAGCTGCTGTTTGTCTGACCAGTGGCATTTTCCTTCATACTGGGACTAAGGACTGATATTTTTTAAGGTACTCACTTACAGAACAGACATAATTTCACAAATGTATTGTAATGCTCAGAAAGGAAACATCACACACTACAAAAATTCACCGTTTTCCTTCGTCTAAAAGATACCAGTGTGTAACAATAAACTCCATCCACCCATTTTTACAGTGGCATAATATATTATGTTTGATGTGCTTTCTGAAATACACATTCTGCTGAACACTATTCATGTTTTTTGTCAGTTACTCTTCAGGCATCACCTAACACTGCATCTTACAGCGGATATCTCAGTATGAGTACCATTGTGACTCTTAAGCTTTCCCGGCAGATGTGTTGTAAATAGTCTTCACGTGTTTGCCACTGGATCACGTTGTGAAAATTCCACAATATTTCCTCGGAGCCACTGTCAGACATCTTCAGGTGGTTCAACCTTGCTCGTGGCTAGGTACGACTGACCGTATCTGCACACTGACGCCCTGTTTTTAGAACACGCGCGAAGAATATGCAGCTGCGGAAATCGCGCATGCGCAGTGATTTGTCGTATTCAAACTCCCTCTGCCAAAAATCGCAAAGTGGCTCTCCCGCACGTGTGCTGTACGCTGCTTTTTTCAACAGTGTGGCCAGACTTTACTCACCAACAGCCGTGCTAGGCCAGTATTTTGGTGGGCTTGTTATCAAAGAATCTTGATTTTTGCATCGTGATTTAATAGCAGCCAATGCAGGATTACAGGCTGTGCTCAGTTGGAATCTCGTATCCTTGTTGATGAGATTATCGGCTGTACATATATGTATTGCTTTCTTAATGATGCAGTCCCAGAAAGATGATGCCGGGAATAAAACTTCCGTCTTTCCATAAATCATACGATGTCCTGTATTCAGGCAGTGTTCTGCAGTTGCAGACTTTTCCGGTTGACAAAGGCGTATATGACACTGATGTTCATCGCAGCTTTCTTGTACTGTGTGGCATGCCTGGCCTATATACGCTGCCCCACACTGACAAGGAATCTTGTACACACCACATTTCCTCAGTCCAAGGTCATCCTTAACCTACTCCCAAGAGGTTTCTCAGTTTTACGGATGGTTGAAAAACACATGTAATTCCGTATCTTTCAAGGACTCTTCAGATTCTTGACGACATGGCACAAAAACATGGCAAAAAGGCCAAAATGGTGGGTGTCTTTATATCTTTATTCTGCTCCATAGATTTAACTCCTTTGGGCCTGAATGCATTACGTATGTGTCTCTCAGAATAACTGTTTTGTTGGAATGAATACCATTGTTAGTAAATTATGAAAAGATGTCGCACATTCTTTGTATGTATTCTTCGTGTTTCCCCATCTTGAATGGAAAGACAGAGAAATAGATACAAATACAAGAAAACAACAGATATATATAGCTTTGTATGGTTTATGGGGAGGAAGCTTTGAACGAGATAAAATTTTATGATGAGTGGGTTTCTCATTTTAAAAGTGGCCAAATGTCAGTTGAAGACAAATCATGACTGGGATATCCCTTGACTTCCAGAATGGCTGAAAACTGAAAAAATCCATGTTGTGATCATGTTTGATCATTGTAGAACAATCAGCGAATTGGTTAAAATGACCGGAATATCCTGGAATTTATGCCAATGTATTTTGTTTAAAGATCTGAAGATGAAGAGAGTTACAGCAAAATTTGTATTGCATGTGCTCTCTGAAGACCAGAGAGTGAATTGTTCACATATGAATCAGGAGTTGGAAAACAGTCAGAATCTGCAGCAGATTCCGATGTATAAGTTATAATGAGCGATGAATTGTGGTGTTTACGGCTAGGACTTGGAAACCTAACAACAATCCAGCCATTGGAAGATTTCATCACCACCAAGACCAAAGAAAGCAAGGCAGGCGAGATCCCATGTGGCGACATTTTTGGTATGTTTTTTCTATCTCAAGGTAACCATCCATAGTGAATTCGTCTGGCAGACTACCACGGCTAACGAACATTACTACCTTGAAGTGTTGAAATGGTTGCATGAAGCAGTAAGAAAAAACACACACATTGTGGCAATCAAGAGATTGGTTTTTGCACCAGACTCTTGTTATTCCCAAGAATGAAAATAAACCTGTAAAGAATGTGTTTTCAAAACATAGGAGAGGAGGACAGTGATAGTCCCTTGTGTTTTGTACATGGCAGTCTGCATACATTTGTTTTCTTCTTAAGAGTTCACAAAGGGGAAAAAAGATGCTTGTACTGAGTGAAAGTGCCATTAAAATACAGATAATCTTATTTAAAGTTCATTTCAGTTTGTAGAACTAGCCATCACACAAGTTTATCCAAGCATCAATACTCCTTATCTGTGTTCATGTATTCTGCTATGTTCGAAAGGCTTTATTAGTGTAGTATTTGTGCAAGTTTATGTAAAATATAGTTTTCTATCGTGATAATATTTTTGATTGGTTTGTTTCTCCCCCTAGGTCTCACATTTTCAACTGCAGGCTTTACTGAAGAGGAGACACAGGCCTTAGAAGAAGTGATTAAGGAAAAAGGCGGACGTGTTGTCCATCGTGGATTTAAAGGCATCCCCGATTATGGAATTGTGCCTTTAGAAGGGGAAAGACTTTATCACACAACTAATGCTGTTGTAACTCATCTTTGGGTGGTAAGTGTTTTGTCTGCACATTGCAGAGAAATAATTTTGTTTTTCCTTTGTTTTCTTTCCTTGCTACAGAGTGGTTTTACATTTTGAATTCTGTCTGTCTAACTAAGCATACTTCAGCAGACCACTAAGAAAACTCTCACAAGATACAATGAAGAAGGCTTCAGTGCATCATGTTTCAGATCCCCCCCCCCCCCCCCCCTTGTTTTACGCATTTCAGTATTAGCTCACAAAAGGAATACAGTGGTAAGGACAGAGGAATCGGTCAAGTAGAAGAGCATGGCGATAATTTCTAAGCCTGGTAGTTACACATTTTTAATTTAGAAAATGCGGTTTTCCTATATTGTCAGTGCACTTACACATTTTTATAATTAGTAGAGCCCATCCATAAATAAAGATTCCAAGAACTCTGCAGTATATCCCTTTGTGCCTTCTAAACAATTTGGCAACTAAAAAAGACCTTTAGAGAATATGTGGGAATCAGAAGGTACTAGAGTAGTGAATAAGACGAATATTTCAGCAATTCATATTTCAGATTTCTTTTTTCCCCTCTTTGCTAAAGAGCCTTTGTGGCCTGTGAAGAAAGAAGACACTTTTTCGTTTATATCCCAAGCCTTCTGCGCAAACATGCGCACCCCACACCCACCCACCCTTGGCCCTACAAAACACCTAGCAGTGCAAAATAATATGAAGAACACTAGCCTCATCACAGAATATATGACTAAAAATAAATTGGCATTAAATAAAGAAAAGACAATTCTAATGGAGTTTATGCAAAATTCCAAATCAAGACACGTGGATACTGAGCCAGAGTTATCAATTGAAATAATTGATAAACATAAATTCCTGGGTATTATAGTTGACGAACATCTTGCATGGAAGGAGCACATCAGCTACATGTGTAAAAAAAATCTCATGTAAATGTAAATCACCTGCTAAAACGCCGTTCTAGCATAATAGCGTCACCAGTCTTAAGACAAATCTATTTTGGTATTATAAACTCCCACTACAATACGGTATTGAGATTTGGGACGGGGCACCAACGGTGTACATGGATAGGGCTTTTAGAGCCCAGAAGAGAGCAATTAGGATAATAGCAAATATTAGTAAACGTCAATCCTGTAGAGAATACTTCATTAAGTATAATATACTAACAGTGTATTCATTATATGTTCTAAGGACTATACTATTTGTAAAAGAAAATATGGAGCACAGTATAATAAATAGTGATATCCATAGTTATAATACAAGGAAGAAAGAGGATTACCACATAAAATTCAGAAATAAAAAAAGCAACAGATCATAATCCATTTTCTGCTGGAAGATTTTTTTACAACAGACTGACAAATACCATAAAAATGTTAAAAGGAAACTTTATAAATAAAATTAAAACAGCTATTAATTGCTAAATGTTTGTACTCCATCAAGGATTTTTAATGTTGTATGTACTTTATTTCTACTACTAAACTATTATTATTGTTGATGTATGTATTGACTGACTATGTCCACGACTGTAAAAGTTATTATGGACAAATAAACCATTATTATTATTATTATTATTACTACATAGTACTCGTTAAGTGGATGACATGACATGACATGGAATGTAGAATGGAAAGAACCTACCTCACTTCAATAATAATGTTAGAAAGTTACCGTTAAAGTGGAGAGATCTGTGCAATAGATTCAAAGAAAACCCATATAATTGTAAAACTGACTAGTTCCATGCCGTAGCGAGAGTTGACAATTATGATCCATACAACATGTAAATGACCAACCATCCATCCAACCCTTGCTGCTGATCGTTGTCGAGGGAAGCATATGGGCTGCTATGGAAGAAGTGTTTAATGAGTTCAGAAGCAAGATCTTCTAAAACATTTTTGTCCCAAAGTAAGTCCATGGAACATAGGTCTCTGCCCAAATATTCATTGACCATTAATGGCAGAACAACACAGTGATAAAACGAAGGCAGAAATGCCAAATCCTGTCTTCTGAAAAGGCTTCACCAAAGATCATATTGTAGCTCCTGTATTTGGCTGTCACATAGGTGTGAAATATGAAGATACAGAAGTAAATGATTTTGAAATACAAGGCGTAAAACTTTGCTTCCGCCGTTTTTTCCCCAAAATTTGAGGCTTTAATGAAACAAATTGGTTACACATGTATCATTCAAAGCATTTTCCATCACTGGCCACTACTTTCTCCCAACTTTCAGGCAGTGTATGAATCCCAGTTCGAAAAAATTGTTCATCTCTTGAAGAAGTGATCCACGAATTGATCCAGTTTGTGATTTCTTCATGAGATCGGAACTGTTGGTCAGTTAGGCCATGTGCCGTTGATCTAAACAGGTGAATAGTCAGAGGGGGCAATGTCTGGAGAAAGTGGCAGGTGGGGTAGGACTTCCCATTTTAACGTTTCCAGGTACATTTTGACCTCTTTTGCAATGTGGGGTTGAGCATTGTAATGCTGGAAAGTCACTTTATCGTGCCTTTCTCTGTATTGCAGCCGTTGGTCTTTTAATGCTTTGCTCAGTTTTAACACCTCATAGTACATGATGCTGAGCTGGTTCCACCAAATGCAGAGCACGATCTTGGAGCCGTGAATATTCGGTTTGGCCGTCGATGTGGAAGCATGGCCCCATGATTTTTTGCATTTAGTTTTCTCTTAATGAACCCATTTTTCGTCCCCGGTCACAATGCAATGATGAAATCCCTTCCGTTTTTGCCTCTGAAGCAACTATTCAGAAACACACAAATGCCGTTCAACATCTCTTGGTTTCAGCTCACACAGGACCCAAGTTGCTTCTTTCTGAATCGTGCACATAGCCGTGAGATGTTTTGAAATGGCTTGCTGTATATCTCCCACTAATCGTGCCAATTCTTAAAGAGTTTGATGTTGAGTCTTCACTCAGCAATGTCTCCAATTCTGCATCTTCAAAGACATTCTCTCTTCCACCACTATGTCGGTCTATGACTTATCGTTCTTGAAGTGTTGAAACCACTCGTGACACGTTCTTTCACTAATAGCGTCCTTACCATACGTACTTGAGAGCTTTCGATGAGACTCAACTGCTGTTTTCTTCATATTGAAACAAAACAGTAACACCTCCCGCAAATGACAAGAATTAGGCCCGTAAACTGACATTTTCAGTCAAGAACAACTTTAAGATGCAGACACAAATCGAACAATATTTGAATGAGCTTTTGTTGACCGAGGTCCGAACTAACTTCCAGATGTCTGGGATCGGTTTCTTTCTACCGCTGCTTACCGTTGTCCCCACCTATTGGCAAACTGCGGAAGCAAAGTTCTACACCTTGTAGAACAATTTCTCAAATTGGTCAGTAGAGATAAGGTCTCTCTTGAATTTTTCATAGGACACATACTGCAGAGATATGGACTGAGACCTATGTTCTGGCTGTCACAAAGATGGGAGATGTAGAGAAAATATAGGTACCAGTGTGTGTGTGTGTGTGTGTGTGTGTGTGTCAAACAAAGGGAACTTGAGTACTCAGCTGTGACTGAACACTGCCTGGAAAATGGTCAAAAAATAAAAATTAAAAAAAGGGAGGGAATTTTCTCAAGTGTCATCACATTTGAACTCTTATCAGAAAAGTGTCAAAGATTAAAATGAACTACAATGTCACTTAGTTAAGCTAGTGATAGCACTGGTGGTCAGTAGTTATTACTTGTGGTAGTAGTGGTGGTGGTGGTGGTGGTGGTGGTGGTGGAGGTGGAGGACAGTTGTTGAAAGCTTGATTTATTTGATGTGAGCAGCTTGAATATAAAGATGATCTTATTCAGGCATGCTGCCAGGAAAATCTCAATGTTACATGCATAGGAAGTGGCCCCTCTCAAAGAATCGGTGTACTGCAGGTCACTGGAGGAAAACCGTGTACCCTGTGTTTGGATGAAGGAAGCCTGTAAGAGGGATCACAAGACTGAGGGAAAAATTATTGAGCTATCTTGCTGACATAAGTTTGTTGTATCATTATGCAGCCTAAATTGTGCTCACATATAAGGACTTAACTAGAAGCTGAATAGCTGCTACACAGGAATAAACATTGTTTCCACAAGCATAAGTCAAGTGAGATGCAGCTTGCACTGAATAAAATTTCCTCAGGCTTCCAGCCACTTCAGGTGGCTAAAATGCCACAAGCTTTTGACCCAGGACTCCTCGGTAATTGTCAAGTAGAATGGCCATTGATAGGCTGCTGATAGCATCACCGTATACGGGCATACATTGACTCCATGTTCGCTGTGCCTGCTTCGACCCTGCAGTCTTCTTTAATGACACCGTCCCAGAAGCGGTTTGTGTGACCCATGAAAGATGTTGCATCAAATTTAATCCAGTGAAAGTTTTCTAAAGCATGCACAGCTAAAGCAGGTGAGTTTTTTTTATTTTTATTTTTTTTAAGTCCCCCACCCCCCATCCCCTAGACAATGAGATGCCTTGTGCTCGTTCCTGCATTTTTCTACAACGCGCACTGTTTATCCAGTATAATATTTCATGCTCTTGAAAGGTATCTTGTCTTGTAGACCACAGGTGTTACTGGTCTTAGTAGTTGCCTCTCTCTCACTCCCCTTTTCTCTCACCCCCCCCCCCCCCCCCTCCTTGCTCCACCCCTACATGTTCCTCTTCCTCCATATAAGCCTTTCACAATAATGTCTTCTAGTTGAACAATGAAGGGGAGAGGCAACAACCTTGTCTAATGCCCTTTCAATGCTGCTTCCTTCAGATATTTCATTTCCAATCCTTATTCTCTACTTTCTGTTGTACGTTTATGTTATGTACCAACTGTTTCCATGCCAGTCTACTCCCTTCCTCTTAAAAATATCCGCGAGCTTGTTCCATTGCTCTCTGTTGAAAGTTTATTCCAAATTGATAAAAACAGTATAAATTTCTATATCTTTCTTAGTACATCTTTCACATATGATTCTCAACAGGCCTATAGCATCTGTTGAAGATCCCTCATTTTGTGATACTTGCAGGTTTATACTCATATTAAGTGTATTTTACCGACACTCATCTCGAACTGTTTTTGTGTTGATGCTGAGGACCTTGCTATCGTACGCCCATACCAACATATCCATCCATCCTGTTCTATTTCTTCTTCTAAATCTGAAGTGTTCCTCCGTAATCCATCTATCCAACTTGCCATACAGCCATCTATTCAGCACTCGCAGCAATACTTCAGCTACATGAGAAATTAGGCTGATAGTCCTACACTCTTGACATGTTTTGGTATTTCTCCTTTCTCGTCTGGTATCATTACCGTTGCAAGAAAATCATCAGGCCGCTCCCCTTTGTCATATATCATTACAGAGGTCAACTGTTTCCTTTTTTCCCCCTTTCTCCAATCTCAGTGCTTCAGCTGGCAAGCTATTGATTCCATATGCCTTATGATTTTTCATCTTCAGTGCCTTTTCTACTTCTGCTTCAAAGTTGCTGCACAGCTTTCCATCTTCTGGTACACATTTCATGCTAGATTTCACTTGGTACTTGGTCCTCCTTATACAGACATTCTATAAATTCTTGCCCTCTGCTCAGAACTTCCTGTGGTTCTTCAGTCCATGCTTTCTATTTACATGTCAGTCTTCCTTCTTTTACTTTCAAAAACTCTTCTTAGCCAATCTGTACATAATTTCACCCCCCACCCCCTCCATTTTCTCTCTTTCCTCACATTTCTCTTCCATTCATCTTTCTCTTGTTTCTTCAGTTTCTCTTCATAATTTATTATCCAGTTTCTTATATCTCTTTTTGCCTTCTTTATCTTCCATATTTTTCCACTTTGTCATTTCTTCCATCTTATTTAAAGTGTTTTCCATTACCTATTATTTCCTTATACTTTTGGATACTTTAACAGTACTTCTTTGGTGAATTCCTCGAGTCCCTCCCTCATTTTTATCCATTTGTCATTTACACATTCTTCATTTATACCTCTTTCCCATATTTCCATAAACCTGTCTTCCAGCTCTGAAGCCATACTACCTCCTTGAGTATGTCAAAGTTTAATCTTTCTTTTGCTTTACCTCTCTTCACTTTCTTCAACTCCACTCATGGTCTGAATGTATGTCAGCTCCTAGGTAAATCTGGCATTCTTCTGGCTGTTCCTAAACATTTATTGCATCAGGATGTAGTCCAACTGATGCCTTTCTCTATTCAAATCTGAGATCCATATGTAATGTGTTCATTTATGATTCTCAAACACTGTGTACTTGAGTTTTCTTTGCAGATGCTAATTAGCCATTCCCGTCTTATTTCTTATCTTCAATCCAAATGTTCCCATTGTATCTTTCCCTCTTCCTTCACCCATCATTGCCTTTCACTTCCCTATAATGATAAGGATGCACTTATACTTCCTTTCTCATCAAGTTATTGAATCTCGTCTACTCCAGGAAAGTGCCATTACATAGTACATACATCTAATTTTGTTTAATTTACACTTTACAAATTATTACTACTACTACTACCTCCAAAAAAAAATTTTAAAGGATGCGTCAACAGCCGCATTTAAATTGTCTGTACTTTGATTATTGGAATTTAACCACTGCTATTGCGGCATTGTCCGGCGCGCACACCTCACGTGAGACTTGCTGCGTGCGCACTTGAGTTTGTTAATGCGACAGTCCAGTTGAGCTGCACATGAGTGCGCTACAGTTTCACAGTCAACAAAAGTGTTCACCCCATTGCTGCAACATGGTGTGCTGGGGCTTGTGCATAGTGGGACCATCAATGCTGTGGTGAGTAGGTTCATCATTTATGGCCCAGGCATTTTTTCCTGTCGTAATCCACATGTTTCAGTGTTGGAACCAGGCTCTTGCTATTCAGCATCCTGAAGACCCTTGAATGGATTCCAGATAAGTCTCAAACGCCCTTATTCGTTTCCGTATCCTCTTTGTGGTAGAATGTCTTGTTGATACCTGAGGATATAAATATTCACTACTGCTCAACACTGGCACCCTTTTTTTCATGGGAACACACAGAATTACAGGTTTCTTATGATAACCTAAGTGTTTGCATTTTAAAATATATTGACATGCTGGGTTTGCATATTTCTTACTCAGTAAAAGTACATTTCCATATTGTATTTACATTTCTTTACGTACATATTATACAAAACTTCACATAATCATTACACAAATTATACATACAAGACTTTTAATATTACGTGCACCTCTCCTGTTCTTATGTCAAGTAACATCTTCCTGTTTTTACATCATCATTTTTATCACATTTTGCTATTGGGCATTCATTGCGTGAATGTTCATTTGTGAGCAGTCTGTATTCATAGTCTCATCTCACTTTAACATTGCACAGGTTGTCGTTTTTTTTCAGTTTCAGTTTGCAAAATATTGCATACAACATTATCACATGATGTGCATAAGTTTTGTGTTCATACACTGCACCTGACGCGAGTATGCATCATTACAGATATGTAGGAAGGAAAGCTTCATAAAATGAAATCACTATAAGCCTACATAGCTATACTTAGACTTAGCTATGCCTCTGACAAATTTACTAGGATTTGTCTACTGGTATACAGGAAATGTTATGGGCAGGAAGCAGCATTCAGTTTTTACTCTACTACTGCAATCCTTCGTTCATCATGGGAAAACTATTGAGTACATCATTTCACGACTATCTATCCACTTACTTTGTTTACTATTTGACAGTACACTGTTGCGTTATAGAAGTGTCATCATTGACTGTAAGCAGTGTACTTCAATGTCGGAGACTTAAACTTCATTTTACTGCAGGATATCATTCTTGTGTACAATATAACGCCACTTTTCCATTTCCAGAATTAACATTTTCCTGCTATTTGACATTTTTTATCGGTCCCATTAAATTTCCTATGTTAATTTGCACCTGATTTTGCGTCAACATATTTATAATTGTCCCGGGATTTGTGTGTTATAAAAAAATGTTTGTGGAGAAAAAAAAATGTTGGGCATCCAGTAGTGTTTACAACTGTTACGTGGTTAAGTTCTGTGACACCAGGGCGTGCTACTCAGTGGGTTTGAACTGGTCAATGTCTAAAAGTTGGAACAATTCGTGCCTTATTTCCTGCCGCTGCCAAGCTCTTTTTGACTTGGTGGCGGATGTGAATAACTAGATTTGTTCAAACGAAGATATCATGACCAATCACAACCATTTCCAAATTGTCTTTACTACGCAACCACATTTTCGTGATTGTTGTGATCATTGTGACACCTTCGTCGAACCATATTTAGCGTGTTTCAGTGTATGGCCACTTGGGGCGCTAGTTGACACCATCATTCACTTCGTGTTGCTCGAATGTGTAAACTAAAAACACAGCTCCAGTTATGTATTTTATTCATGAACCATGGACCTTGCCGTTGGTGGGGAGGCTTGCGTGCCTCAGCGATACAGATAGCCGTACCGTAGGTACAACCACAACGGAGGGGTATCTGTTGAGAGGCCAGACAAATGTGTGGTTCCTGAACAGGGGCAGCAGCCTTTTCAGTAGTTTCAAGGGCAACAGTCTGGATGATTGACTGATCTGGCCTTGTAACAATAACCAAAACGGCCTTGCTGTGCTGGTACTGCGAACGGCTGAAAGCAAGGGGAAACTACGGCCGTAATTTTTCCCGAGGGCATGCAGCTTTACTGTATGATTAAATGATGATGGCGTCCTCTTGGGTAAAATATTCCGGAGGTAAAATAGTCCCCCATTCGGATCTCAGGGCGAGGACTACTCGAGGACGTCGTTATCAGGAGAAAGAAAACTGGCGTTCTACGGATCGGAGCGTGGAATGTCAGGTCCCTTAATCGGGCAGGTAGGTTAGAAAATTTAAAAAGGGAAATGGATAGGTTAAAGTTAGATATAGTGGGAATTAGTGAAGTTCGGTGGCAGGTGGAACAAGACTTCTGGTCAGGCGAATACAGGGTTATAAATACAAAGTCAAATAGGGGTAATGCAGGAGTAGGTTTAATAATGAATAGGAAAATAGGAATGCAGGTAAGCTACTACAGACAGCATAGTGAACGCATTATTGTGGCCAAGATAGATACGAAGCCCACACCTACTACAGTAGTACAAGTTTATATGCCAACTAGCTCTGCAAATTTGACTTCCTATTATGCTGTCTGTCAGACAAAAAGAAGTAGTTATTAATCTGTGGTGATTTTAATGTTAACTTTCTAAGCAATTCTGATTGGAAAAGTGAACTAAAAGTGTTGTTAACAACATATAACTTAGAATCAGTGATCAATTTCCCTACACGTATAGCTCAGGACAGTAGTACTCTAACAGATAATGTATTTGTACAGCAAGAGAATGTAGAACAAACACATGCTTTCCCTGTGGTAAATGGATTATCTGACGATGATGCACAACTGATTAACTTACAAAACCTAACAGGGTGTACACTTCCGAAACCATTAAGTAATAGTGTGAGGGTGCTCAGCCCGGTATCTATCAATCACTTCAGAGAAAGTTTAGGAAATGTAAACTGGGAAGATGTTTATAATGAGCCAAATGCTAATGATAAATACAGCATATTTCTTGATAAATTTATATCCCTTTTTGAACATTTTTTTCCAAAGAAAATTACTGAATGTAACACCACAAACTTTTCAAAGAAACCTTGGATTACTACAGGTATTAAAGTGTCTTCAGAAAGAAAAAGGAAACTGTATGAAACAGCAAGAACTAGTAAAGACCTAGAAGTAGTTTTACACTATAAAAATTATTGTAACATACTGAGAAAAGTTGTAAGGAAATCAAGAAATATGTATGTTAGAGAAGAAATTAACAACTCCAACAATAAAATCAATTCAATATGGAATGTTTTTAGAAGAGAGACATGAAAAGTAACCACTGAGGTAGGTAGTATTACTGTTAAAGAGAATGAGACCATCTTAACCAACAGTAGGCAGGTAGCCAATGTATTTAACAATCACTTCTTGAGTGTAGGAGAAAAAATTGGTGAAAGTAGTTCAAAAGAAAAAGCCAGACAGTACATGGAAGAGTCGGTTTTGAAAAATTTTAGTCAGATTAAATTTCATCTAACAACGTTTTGTGAAATAAGGAAAATTATTAAATCTTTGAAAAATAAATGTTCTGTTGGAGTAGATGACATCTCTAACAAGTTATTAAAACAATGTGGAGCAATTACAGCTGATGTTTTGAGACAAATATGTAATGCATCACTGACTCAGGGTATTTTTCAGACAGGTTAAAATATGCCATTCTCAGGCCTCTCTACAAAAAGGGGGAAACCACAGATGTCAATAATTACTGGCCAGTATCCTTGCTTACAGCATTTTCAAAAATCTTTGAGAAAGTAATGTACTCAAGAGTGGTTAGCCATCTCAACAGTAATAGGATACTTAGTAAATCACAGTTCGAATTTCAGAAATGCTGTTCCACTGAGAAAGCAATAGACAATTTCACTGTCCACATAATAGTCTTTAAATAGTAAAATGTCACCAGTAGGAATATTCTGTGACTTATCCAAAGCATTTGATTGTGTGAACCATGACATTATGTTAGAGAAATTACAATTCTATGGTATAAATGGAACAGCATATGAGTGGTTTAAGTGATATCTACAGAACAGGAAGCAAAAAGTCTCTTTATATGCTTCAAGTGATTCAAAGGAGTTTGCTACTTCATCTGACTGGGGTGAAATTACATTAGGTGTTCCACAAGGTTCGATCATGGGTCCCCTCCCCTTCTTGATATATGTGAATGACCTCCCCTCTTATGTGAAACAAGATGCTGAACTGACACTGTTTGCTGATTTGATACAAGCATAATTATTAATCCAGTAAAAGAAAGTCCGATAGAAAATGATACAAATAAGGTCTTTGGAAAAGTTATTAATTGGTTTTCTGCTTATGGGCTTTATTTCTTCTCCATGGATTTTAATACCTACTCCAAATTTTTCTTTTGTTTCCTTTACTGCTTGCTCAATATACAGATTGAATAACATCGGGGAGAGGCTACAACCCTGCCTCACTCCCTTCCCAACCACTGCTTACCTTTCATGTCCCTCGACTCTTATAACTGCCATCTGGTTTCTGTACAAATTGTAAATAGCCTTTTGCTCCCTGTATTTTACTCCTGCCACCTTTAGAATATGAGAGTATTCCAGTCAACATTGTCAAAAGCTTTCTCTAAGTCTACAAATGCTAGAAACGTAGGTTTGCCTTTCCTTAATCTTTCTTCTAAGATAAGTCGTAAGGTCAGTATTGCCTCACGTGTTCCAACATTTCTACGGTATCCAAACTGATCTTCCCCAAGGTCGGCTACTACCAGTTTTTCCATTCGTCTGTAAAGAATTCGCGTTAGTATTTTGCATCTGTGACTTACTAAACTGATAGTTCGGTAATTTTGACATCTGTCAACACCTGCTTTCTTTGGGATTGGAATTATTATATTCTTCTTGAAGTCTGAGGTTATTTCACCTGTCTCATACATCTTGCTCACCAGATGGTAGAGTTTTGTCAGGACTGGCTCTCCCAAGGCCGTCTGTAGTTCTAACGGAATGTTGGCTACTCCCGGGGCCTTGTTTCGACTCGGGGCTTTCAGTGCTCTGTCAAACTCTTCACGCAGTATCATATCTCCCATTTCATCTTGATCTATATCCTCTTCCATTTCCATTATATTGTCCTCAATTACATCACCCTTGTATAGACCCTCTATATACTCCTTCCACCTTTCTGCTTTCCCTTCTTTGCTTAGAACTGGGTTTCCATCTGAGCTCTTGATGTTCATACAAGTGGTTCTCTTATCTCCAAAGGTCTCTTTAATTTTCCTGTAGGCAGTATCTATCTTGGCCCCTAGTGAGATAAGCCTCTACATCCTTACATTTATCCTCTAGCCATCCCTGCTTAGCCATATTGCACTTCCTGTCGATCTCATTTTTGAGACATTTGTATTCCTTTTTGCCTGCTTCATTTACTGCATTTTTATATTTCCTCCTTTCATCAATTAAATTCAATATTTCTTCTGTTACCGAAGGATTTCTACTAGCCCTCGTCTTTTTACCTAGTTGATCCTCTGCTGCCTTCACTACTTCATCCCTCAGAGCTACCCATTCGTCTTCTACTGTATTTCTTTCCCCCATTCCTGTCAATTGTTCCCTTATGCTGTCCCTGAAACACAGTACAACCTCTGGCTTAGTCAGTTTATCCAGGTCCCATCTCCTTAAATTTCCACCTTTTTGCAATTTCTTCAGTTTTAATCTACAGTTCATAACCAATAGATTGTGGTCAGAGTCCACATCTGCCCCTGGAAATGTCCTACAATTTAAAACCTGGTTCCTAAATCTCTGTCTTACCATTATGTAATCTATCTGATACCTTTTAGTTCTTATATTCTTAAAAATTGAGGGCTGACCTTTCTCTTTTATGGGAGTACAGATTATATTCATGTATGTTAATGGTAATTAGTTAAAATTGAAAAAAAAAAAAAAAAAAAAAAAGTTTTAAGGGGGCAGATGGCATAACAAGAGGGGAATTAAACCTATCCCAGCTTGCTTCATCACAATTTCCATACTACCTGCAGAACTTTTAATCTTAAATTTGTATAGTAACAATAAGTGTTCATCTTACTAAGACATTTGGAGATGCCATAGTGCCCCTAAACATTTTGAGCGTATAATATAAAGTCGTTAAGTGATCCTCTGGTAAACAAACACAACACTGTCTCTTCTCTGGGTGGTGATGGCAAAACAACACACTTTGGTAAATCATTAAAATATTTTTCAACCTGTCATCATTGTTCTGCATCAGTTTTAGCCTTACCTTTTGCCACCTAGGCTCTTTCTGCTGCAGTTGCTCCATGCTTTTACACATCTTAATGTAGTATGGCTGTTGTGTTTTTATCTTTCGTCGACAGAACCCTGATTTCAGAATTGTTCTCCGCAAATTCCAGAATTTGTCTAGAGCTTTTGGAAGCCCTGATAAGGCATCAGCAATTAGGTTTTGATTACCTTTGATATATAAAATTTCAAAATCGGATTCTACATCTACATCCATACTCCGCAAGCCACCTGACGGTGTGTGGCGGAGGATACCCTGAGTCCCTCTATCGGTTCTCCCTTCTATTCCAGTCTCGTATTGTTCGTGGAAAGGAGGATTGTCAGTATGCTTTTGTGCAGGCACTAATCTCTCTGATTTTATCCTCATGGTCTCTTCGCGAGATATACGTAGGAGGGAGCAATATACTGCTTGACTCTTCGGTGAAGGTATGTTCTCGAAACTTTAACAAAAGCCCGTACCGAGCTACTGAGCGTCTCTCCTGCAGAGTCTTCCACTGGAGTTTATCATCATCTCCGTAACGCTTTTGTGATTACTAAATGATCCTGTAACGAAGCGCGCTGCTCTCCGTTGGATCTTCTCTATCTCTTCTATCAACCCTATCTGGTACGGATCCCACACTGCTGAGCAGTATTCAAGCAGTGGGCGAACAAGCGTACTGTAACCTACTTCCTTTGTTTTCGGATTGCATTTCCTTAGGATTCTTCCAATGAATCTGTCTGGCATCTGCTTTACCGACGATCAACTTTATATGATCGTTCCATTTTAAATCGCTCCTAATACGTACTCCCAGATAATTTATGGAATTAACTGCTTCCAATTGCTGACCTGCTATTTTGTAGCTAAATGATAAGGGATCTATCTTTCTATGTATTCGCAGCACATTACACTTGTCTACCTTGAGATTGAATTGCCAATCCCTGCACCATGCGTCAATTTGCTGCAGATCCTCCTGCATTTCAGTACAATTTTCCATTGTTACAACCTCTCGATACGCCACAGCATCATCTGCAAAAAGCCTAAGTGAACTTCCGATGTCATCCACAAGGTCATTTATGTATATTGTGAATAGCAATGGTCCTATGACACTCCCCTGCGGCACATCTGAAATCACTCTTACTTCGGATGACTTCTCTCCATTGAGAATGACATGCTGAGTTCTGTTATCTAGGAACTCTTCAATCCAATCACACAATTGGTCTGATAGTCCATATGCTCTTACTTTGTACATTAAACGACTGTGGGGAACTGTATCGAATGCCTTGCGGAAGTCAAGAAACACGGCATCTACCTGTGAACCCGTGTCTATGGCCCTCTGAGTCTCGTGGACGAATAGCGCGAGCTGGGTTTCACACGACCGTCTTTTTCGAAACCCATGCTGATGCCTACAGAGTAGATTTCTAGTCTCCAGAAAAGTCATTATATTTGAACATAACACGTGTTCCAAAATTCTACAACTGATCGACGTTAGAGATATAGGTCTATAGTTCTGCACATCTGTTCAACGCCCCTTCTTGAAAACGGGGATGACCTGTGCCCTTTTCCAATTTTTTGGAATACTATGTTCTTCTAGAGACCTACGGTACACCGCTGCAAGAAGGGGGGCAGATTCCTGTAAATACTAACACTATCTAGTGATCATCCTGTGTAAGAGTTTACAAGTGAGAAGGAAGGACAATGACTGATGGTCGCAATACATATTGGTATGCTTTCCCCACAGGTAATATTCGAACTTTTTGAAAGGTTGTATTACCTCTAGAGCTTCCAATTTGGTCATGGAATATGCCCATTCAACTTCAGATAGGATCCTAATAGCAAAACTAATTACCTCGGGGTCAACTCCCTATTTGTGTCAGTGATTTAGAATAAACAAGCCCCCAGAACTTGCAAGGGCACGTCTGTACACAGACAAAAATCCTGGGTCATGACAGGATGATGGAAGATGTTGGTATTCAAAAAGAGCTTCTTTAATGTTGTGAAAATCAGTTTGGCATTGATTGGTCCATAACCAAGGGTGGTTGTCCCATAGAAGATTCAGTAGAGTGTCACTATTTAAAAGCTGCTGTGGTATAAATTCTCCGAAGAAAGATACTAATCCAAGATATCCCTCCAACTGTTTCTTATTTTGAAGTACAGGGCGGTATCTGATACCATCGAGCTACTTAGGGTGTGGAAGTGTGGCTTGAGGTGATATTATGTTACCAAGGAACGGTAGGGGTGGCAGACAGCGAAGTGCTGCAGATTAGACAGGGGAAAGGGGAGAGGTGAGGAGGGGGCCCTGGGCGGAAGTAGCGGATAAGGTGGGAAATAAAAAGACTGGATGTGATGGTGGAATGATGGCTGTGTAGTGCTGGAATGGGAACAGGGAAGAGGCTGGATGGGTGAGGACAGTGACTAACAAAGGTTGAGGCCAGGAGGGTTATGGGAACATAGGATGTACTGCAGGGAAAGTTCCCACCAGTGCAGTTCACCAAAGCTGGTGTTTATTGGCCACAGTTTGTCGGTGGCCTTCATGTTGACAAGTTGTTGGTTGTCATGCCTACACAGAATGCAGCACAGTGGTTGCAGCTTATCTTGTAGAGCACATGACTCATTTCACAGGTAGCCCTGGCTTTTATGGGATAGGCGATGTTCGTGACCAGACTAGTAGTAGTAGTAGTAGTAGTAGTAGTAGTAGTAGTACGTGGTGGTGGTGGTGGTGGTGGTGGTGGGATATATGGGACAGCTTTTGCATCTAGGTCTATTACTGGGTATGAACCATGAGGTAATGGATTGGGAACAGGGGCTGTGTAAGGACGGACGAGTACATTGTGTGTATTTGATGGATGGCGGAACATCACTTTGGGAGGGATGGGGAAGACAGTGGGCAGGACATTCGTCATTTCAGTTCACAATGAGAGGTAATCGAAACCCTGGCAGAGAATGTAATTCAGGTGCTCCAGTCCTGTGTGGTACTGAGTTGCGAGGGGGAATGCTCCTCTGTGGCCGTGTGGTGGGACTTTGGGAGGTGGTGGGAGACATTCTTGGCATTTACTTTACTATTTTCGACATTTTCAAAATTTTTTTTTTTTTTTTTTTTTTTTTTTTTTTTTTTTTTTTTCATATGCAGTACACAATTTTTGGGCCAAAATATAAATCAAGTAATTGTTTCCTTACCTCCAATTTGAAATATTCAAAGTTCTGGTAACTACTGATATATGAAACATGCAGTATATATTTTATCCCCTTTGCTGTATAATAAAATTTGTGCATCAGATTGCACAACAGAACAGAAAATAGTAACTTATCATGTGTCAAATCTATATTGTGGTCAGCTCTGTCACTACCAGAGGGTCCCACACTAGTTTCTAAATCTCTCTGTTTTCGTTCTATTTAATTTTTGATTGCTATAGACATTTCAATAACAGCAGTTGTAACTTGTTTGAAATTATCTTTTGTCTGTATTAACTCTTTCTTTGATGTTTTCACTTCATTGAATTGTATATCCTGTACTACTTTAACAGTAACTAGATGTTAAACTTTGTTTTCCAACTTGACTTCCATCCAATCTAAATGAACTCTAAAATCTTGTACATGTTCTGATGTTAATTCCATTCACTTTTCTAGTTTACCTCTTTCCACGTAATTGAGAACCCAAAGCAGTGTATCATCTCTAGTAGAAAATCTTTCATTCATCTTAGAAAATCTGTCTATTTGAGAAAATCTTTTGCCAGTTAGAGAATTTTTTGTTCATAAATTGCATAAATCTTCCGTGAAAACATTGTTCACCTACCTCCTCACACATAATAATTTTAAAAATGCACAGAAGTGGTAGTGACAAAGAAAGTATTAATATGAGCGATACCTTTAATGGAAAGTCCAGGATGGAATGTAACAATATTATGAAAAGGAAAGTTGCCACTCACTATACAGTGGAGATGCTGAGTCACAGATTGGCACAACAAAAAGACTTTCACAGATAAAGCTTTCGGCCCCTAAAAAAAAACCTCACTCACAGGTGCAAACACCACTCACTCACACATAACTGCAGTTGTATGTGTCAGTTGCATTTGCGCGTACACGTGTGTGTGTGTGTGTGTGTGTGTGTGTGTGTGTGTGTCATCTATTTTTGACGAAGGCTACGGTCCGAAAGCTTTATCTGTCCCAGTCTTTTTGTTTTGTTGTGCCTATCTGTGACTCAGCATCTCCGCTTAAGGTGAGTGGCAACTTTCCTTTTCATAATACTGTTAAGTGATACACTTGTTCTATCTAAATTCCTCATAAATTGATAAAATTCATCTGCCAGGTTTAATGTATAAATGCAGATAAAAAATCCTTTACAGAATAAATTGTATCTCATTCAAACAGAACCCAATGTGTTTTGATAAGGAAAACCTCACTTACGGTTTATACATGCAGCATTCTTTGCTCACTAGTAGGGGATGCGTGTGCTTAGTTGTTATTGTGAGCATGCTGCACTGACTGCCAGCTTGTTCTCAATATGTGGAACTATTCACTACAAACAATGGGTGCAGATTTCTGCTAGACAGTTGTAGCAAGCACATTGTGCTGTTTGTCATTGCTGTCTCAAACTACACTCCTGGAAATGGAAAAAAGAACACATTGACACCGGTGTGTCAGACCCACCATACTTGCTCCGGACACTGCGAGAGGGCTGTACAAGCAATGATCACACGCACGGCATAGCGGACACACCAGGAACCGCGGTGTTGGCCGTCGAATGGCGCTAGCTGCGTAGCATGTGTGCACCGCCGCCGTCAGTGTCAGCCAGTTTGCCGTGGCATACGGAGCTCCATCGCAGTCTTTAACACTGGTAGCATGCCGCGACAGCGTGGACGTGAACCGTATGTGCAGTTGACGGACTTTGAGCGAGGGCGTATAGTGGGCATGCGGGAGGCCGGGTGGACGTACCGCCGAATTGCTCAACACGTGGGGCGTGAGGTCTCCACAGTACATCGATGTTGTCACCAGTGGTCGGCGGAAGGTGCACGTGCCCGTCGACCTGGGACCGGACCGCAGCGACGCACGGATGCACGCCAAGACCGTAGGATCCTACGCAGTGCCATAGGGGACCGCACCGCCACTTCCCAGCAAATTAGGGACACTGTTGCTCCTGGGGTATCGGCGAGGACCATTCGCAACCGTCTCCATGAAGCTGGGCTACCGTCCCGCACACCGTTAGGCCGTCTTCCGCTCACGCCCCAACATCGTGCAGCCCGCCTCCAGTGGTGTCGCGACAGGCGTGAATGGAGGGACGAATGGAGACGTGTCGTCTTCAGCGATGAGAGTCGCTTCTGCCTTGCTGCCAATGATGGTCGTATGCGTGTTTGGCGCCATGCAGGTGAGCGCCACAATCAGGACTCCATACGACCGAGGCACACAGGGCCAACACCCGGCATCATGGTGTGGGGAGCGATCTCCTACACTGGCCGTACACCACTGGTGATCGTCGAGGGGACACTGAATAGTGCACGGTACATCCAAACCGTCATCGAACCCATCGTTCTACCATTCCTAGACCGGCAAGGGAACTTGCTGTTCCAACAGGACAATGCACGTCCGCATGTATCCCGTGCCACCCAACGTGCTCTAGAAGGTGTAAGTCAACTACCCTGGCCAGCAAGATCTCCGGATCTGTCCCCCATTGAGCAGGTTTGGGACTGGATGAAGCGTCGTCTCACGCGGTCTGCACGTCCAGCACGAACGCTGGTCCAACTGAGGCGCCAGGTGGAAATGGCATGGCAAGCCTGTAACACTACCGCCCTGTTGGACGTGCGTTATCTCAATAAAGCCTGTACTGTAATAAGTTCACGGGCTTCACCTTGTAAACAAGGATTTAGTACATAAGTTGACCGCGTGTACCTAATGGAAGCAATTCGGACTTATTCAGTCATTAACTACAGTGATGCGTCAAGCAAATGTAAAGTACAATTACGCGTTCGCATGGACAAGAAGTATACACAGTAGATACTACCAATGATTAATAATACGGTCGCCAGCCTAATTAGGCATTGAGTGAGTTTTTCCTTGTACAAGTATGTGCATGTACAAGTATAACAACACGTAGTAATGTTGCGTTTTATAGCAAAATTTAGAACCAGAAAGAATCTACTGAACTAAGGTTTTCTTCTTTTGTACTAATTTGTACGAGCTAAAATTACACAACACCACACAGCAGTGATTACTACGAGCTGCACTTTGTATATTGATCAGACTGAAATCGGGCATAGATTACCCTAGAATCAGCAATTTTGAAAACACACATACAATGTCACTATTAAAATTGGAAAAAACACTGATACACTTAGGTTTGATATAGAAATTAATTTTACTGTTCAATTCTGATCAGTACACTTCAGAATGTGCAAGAATGGGCAAGAAAAAGGGGGGGGGGGCCTGAAACTGTTATGGTCGTTATACTGAAACTAGTAAATCCTGAAGGCACATTAACACTCAAAATTATCAACCAATGGATTACTATTCTTTTGTCACGCTTCTGGATTAATTGACTAACATTCTTTCAGTCTCAAATGAATTAAATAACATTGCTAACTCAATTCAAAATTTATCTTTCAATTTGATCACACTGTTGTTCTTTACTAACATCTGCGTTAACAAACATGAATTTAAACGTCTTTATAGCATAGATTAGTTTGCAGATGATTTATTACTAACTGTAAACTTTCAATTCGGGATACTCGGGTTGCACAATACATGGTAAGGACCCTATTTAGGTCAGTGATAAGGATAAGTAACGGCTAAGGCAATTCTGGTAAAAGTCACGTTATTATTGAACAGTCAGAACAGTTTCAACACTGGTCCACACAGATACACTTCTAAAGATGAAATAAATGTTTGACCTGTGCACGTCGTTGCGGCGGATGGCGGGCAGCGAGATAGCGGGCAGCACAGCACACATACAAGCACGGCTAAGGCTCTCACAGTATCGGCACTTTCATTCTTCTTGGCGTCGTAATCTTTCCAGTTTTGTGCCTGAGAATATAGCCATGCCAAGTAGTCGTCGGAATCGGCCCATCCGAGGCTCTATGGAATCCACTTTTTCTAGATAGCCTCCTCGGTACAGTACATGTTCCTCTGACCGATGCTCAACTCCGACTGTGTTACTGAGCCCGTTGTGCCGAACCGCGCCAGTGTGCGTTTTCCCGCGCTCGCCTGCATCCACCTTTTCCCGCTCTCCTACAGGTAGGGTATTCACCACAGGTTTTCTACTACACATATCCTAATGCATTACCTACGTATGGACCAAGTGTTTAAATTACAATTTTCACATTTTACAATAGTTTTAACATTAAATACATTTCCTTTTGGTTATCAAATCGCTTGAAATCTAACATAAATAATAACATTCATTTCAAAAGTTGTGTACAGTTTCTTTAACATGACATGAAAAGGAAAAAAAATCCAAAATAATATTTACATTATTTTACATAAATTCAGAAAGAAACATTTATCTAAATGCATAAAGAAAAAAATTATTATAGGTACATTATTGTTACAAGCCGTTCCACAGGACTACATCCAGCATCTCTACGATCGTCTCCATGGGAGAATAGCAGCCTGCATTGCTGCGAAAGGTGGATATACACTGTACTAGTGCCGACATTGTGCATGCTCTGTTGCCTGTGTCTATGTGCCTGTGGTTCTGTCAGTGTGATCATGTGATGTATCTGACCCCAGAAACGTGTCAATAAAGTTTCCCCTTCCTGGGACAATGAATTCACGGTGTTCTTATTTCAATTTCCAGGAGTGTATATTTTCTGGAAAACAAGCTTCAAGCTTGTAACAAATACAGTATATCCAAAACTTATAGATGTATTGCCAATTTCCAGCTGTTGGTTCTTCATTGCCCAAGACTATTCAGATATAAAATAAATATTTATAAAAATCATGTTTGTATTTCTTAGTGACCATGAAATATCGCAGAATAAAGGTTGTTAGTGTTGGTGCTTCCTGTTGAATGCCATGATGAGTTCCTGTTTACATCTATTGCTGTCAAAAATTCACTCATACATAATATATAAATGCAACATTGTTTAGTAAGTTTAAGTTATGAAGCATTTGACAACTACCTGATGCATTAAGTAAGCATTAGTCTGACTTCTGAATGATGATGATTCTTAATCAGTGTAAATGTTACTTACATTTAACTCATAAACCACTATACCAAATTACTTATTTATCGCTTCTAAATAACCTGTCAGTTCAGCATAGAAAAGAACATTTAATCCTCTTCCAGTTTTATAATAAATTCCAGTTGGTCACAAAGATGTTCAGTTGTTTTTATGTTGCACAGTTGCTCAGTTTTAATCGCTGTAAATCGCTGTACTGTAGTGCTTTCACATGCAGCAGCATAGCGTGAATTTATGGAGTTCTTGCAGCATTGTTGCTATGCAAAAGTGGCAAAAAAACCTTTGAGCAGGAACGGAGTTGAAATTCCTAATTATCAACCATTCCCAGATAAAACCAAACTTCTTTCGTCCATGTATGCATCTAATTATGCAACTAGCTTTTGTGCCATATGTTACTATACCTAGTTAACTAAAGTACTGTATTTAATAGTTTTGGTAAAATCAAACAAGGGGTTTCGCTAGCTTTTATTTTATCTGTATGTATGTATATAATTTTATAATCAAATTAAGCAGAATAATGTTTTTGTTACAAAGATGTGTTGATACCATTGATAAGTTTTTGTACATGATGTAAATATGTAATATTTTATACTGTTCTGTACCCTCACAAGTCCAGTATCATGAATGTGATAGTACGGGTGGTAAATAAATAAAAATTAGGACGATGTATGTTTCCATCTTAACAAATCTCCCCTCCTGTCCGAATTTTTGAAGAACCCTACAACATTTGTCAAAGTGTAACTTCTTCACCTTTCCTCATAACATTCCTACAATTACTGCAAATCTGTTTCTCAGTATTTTTAAATAGTTCAAAAAACTCTTCTTTATTTATAATGAAGTAATGTTCTGCTATTTGCTAGCAAGAACTTGCACTTTTTTTTAACTCTTATTACATGATTGAGTAAAAGAATATGATATGAGCAAAAGTTAACAAGAGTGTCATTCTTTAGAACTTTTGTTTTCTTTTGATTTTTCCCCATCGGCTACATTGTGGTTGCACCTTCATTCCCTGTGGTTGCACCTTCATTCCCTGTGGTTGCACCTTCATTCCCTGTGGTTGCACCTTCATTCCCTGTGGTTGCACCTTCATTCCCTGTGGTTGCACCTTCATTCCCTGTGGCTGCCACACACCACACACAAGTACCTCAAATAAATAATAAAGTGCAAAATAAATACACTACTGGCCAATAAAATTGTTATACCAAAAAGAAATGCAGATGATGAATGGGTATTCATTGGACAAATGTATTATACTAGAACTGACATGTGATTACATTTTCACGCAATTTGGGTGCATAGATCCTGAGAAATCAGTACCCAGAACAACCACCTCTGGCCATAATAACAGCCTTGATACACCTGGGCATTGAGTCAAACAGAGGTTGGATGGCGTGTACAGGTACGGCTGCCCTTGCAGCTTAACACGATACCACAGTTCATCAAGAGTAGTGACTGGCGTAGTGTGACAACACAATTTACTGCAGACTTCCTAAACTACCTGTGATGCAATATGTATCAGATATTAAGCTAATAAGAACAGATTTAATGGTGTCAAGTGAATGTTTAAGTGGTTTGAAGGGAAATGTGGGAAAAGTTCACAAGAATACACTGCTTCCATCGGTTTGACACTGGAATTAGGTGAACAGCAAGTGGCCGTAGCACATGCCGAAAACTCTGTTATGGTCAGGCAGGTTGTGCAGTACTGTGTTGCAATCAGGTGGCCAGAAAACAACTGTAGCTAAAGTCAAAATGGCACTGCTGTTAGACTGGCTTAGTGCGGTACCTCACAGCTCCCAACACTGGCGCAAAATCTCACTCCAAATGCCAATTAAAAATGGAATGGATAACATTTGTGCTACCTGAGAACTTTGTCATGCGCTGCTTAAATCAGTTCTTGTGTGAGATCAGTTGTGTGAGAGTGATGATACTCAATTAACTATGTATTTCTCTGAATTTTTATCTTAAATCTCTGCAATGACCAGTAAACAAAATTACTGTTATGCCAGACAAGTCGCCCAACTATTGATACGTAGTGCTGCCCCTATGAAGCTGGGTCAGGTCGCTAGTGTAAATATAAACAAGTGTGTAAGATAAATACAGTGGTTGTTCAGTATGTATTCTTGAAATCAGTAAAAAATAATGATTAGATTAGTTGGCACCACTATCCATATTAATTGTGTTTTATTTTTGATCTTATTGCAATTTCTCTGAAGTAGCTATAAAATAGTGATGGTATTTATAACTCTTATAGAATACATGGAAAAGGAGGTGGTTTTGGCAGCTTCTGATTTGTTTCATTATCCGGATCGCACAAAAATGACAGTATATTATGTTTCTCAGTCATAATCCAAAAAAAGTTTAATACCTGAATCACTAAATAGAGTAAAGTTAAAACGATGAAATTAAACATTTCCGGAAGGAGTTATGGAATAGTACAATGAAGCTAAAATTTCTGTAATCATCATGTGGGATGGCTGTGATCTCCACACATCTCATTTACGCAGGACAGGAAAATATTCACACTAGGTTGTGAGTGGTTGGTGTTTCTAAAGAACACCAATTCGTGTAATGTTTGAATGCTGTCCATATGTCCAGATGCCCTATGTCAGAGCAAAGGCATTAACAAAGAGAAATAGGCAAAGAGACAAATAAAAGGTTATGTTTAATAGACTAACAGACTGAACAGTGACTTTTTTTACCTTGAAAAATAAAAAGCAAAAATATTTAGTTAGTGGAGGCACAAATGTCAGGATAACCAATCAGCAGCCTGGAGCCATCAGATATACTTGAGATTGACAATATGATGCTTAGTGTAGTAGATATTGATTCTATATTGCTTTAATTGTTTTCTAATAAAATTTAGGACAGATAACATAATACTGTATTTATGCAACTATAAGACAAGATTTTTACCCAAATTCATTATTCGAAAAATACTGGGTCATCTTATATGTGCAGATTAAACTATTTCTGCTCAGATCAACATTTCTCATAATTCAATAGATTAACATAGGTGTTGCCTTACATTGACAGATAAAGCATTGTTTATCGATGTTTTGTACAAATTTATTTTGATGAATTCCGAAGTTATGGGTTGGCAAACAGTGCTTTCATTTGAAACTCCAGGTAGAAATATCTACAATGTAGGAAACAACAGATTGCTACTTACCATACAGAAGACGCGTCAAGTTGCAGACAGGCACAATTACAAGACACTCATATACAGCTTTTGGCCATAGTCTTGATCAATAAAAACACACACACACACACACACACACACACACACACACACACACACACACACACACACACACACACCTCATGCACACATAGTAGTGTATGGGTGGGGAGAGAGATGAACACAGTCTGGTGCAGTGTGCAGGGACTAGACTCCAACAGGCGAGGTGTCAGGAGGTTGTGGGGCAGGGAGGTGGGGAAAAAGGAACAAAAAATGAGAGGAGTGGGAAAGACAGGTAGATACATTGACAGAAGGCTGCAAATAAACAGGGTGGGAGACAGGAATGGGGAGGAGATGATAGGACATAGGGGGTGCAAACTGTTGGGTGGAGGGTGTGGAGATAGTATGTTACCGTAGGTTGAGGTCAGGATGATTACGGGAGCAGAGAATGTGTTGTAAGGATAACTCCCATATGTGCAATTCAGAAAAGCTGGTGGTGGATTGAGGGATCCAGATGGTGTGGGTAGTAAAGCAGCCATTGAAATGAAGTGTGTTATGTTCCACTGTATGTTTTGCTACAGGGTGGCCTACTTTGCTCTTGGCCACATAAAAAGCTGTGCAATAATAGTAGCAGAGTTGGTAAATGACATGGCTGCTTCAAGTGGCCAGGTTCCTGATGAGGTAGAATAAACCCAGGATAAGACTGGAATAGGGAGTGCTGGGTAGTTGGAGTGGGCAGGTTTCACACCTGGGTCTACCACAGGGACATAATCCTTGCGGCAAGGGGTTGGGAGTGAGAGTGGCATAGGAATGGACTAGGATGTTGTGGAGGTTGGGTGGGTGAAGGAACACCAGTTTTAGATGGGATGGGATGTATCTCGGGTAGGATGTCCCTCATTTAAGAGCACTATGATAGGTAATCAAAGCTTTGGTGAAGGAAGTGGTTGTTGTTTCAGTCCATGGTGGTACTGAACAATGAAAGGAACACTGCTTTGTGGCTGGCTCTTGAGGTTGGTGGGCTTTTGGGGTTGTGAGGGGAAATGGCATGGGATATCTGTTTGCAGACCAGAGGTGTGGGGGTTTGTGCCTGCCTGTGAAGGCCTTTGTGAGACCCTCAGTATACTGAGCAAGTGAGTTTTTGTCACTGCAGGTATGCTGTCCACAGGTAGCCAGCCTATATGGAAGGGATTTTTCAGTCTGAAATGGATGACAGCTGCCAAAAAGAAGCCACTTGGTGGGTTTAATGTGGACAGAGGTGCAGATGCAGCCATCAGAGGGGAGGTGGTCAACATCTAAGAAGGTGGCATGCTGGGTTGAGGTGGACCATGTGAAGCAGATGAGAGAGCAGGTGTTGAGGTTGTGAAGGAATGAAAGTAGGATCTCTTAGCCCCTAGGTCCAGATCATGAAGATACCACGAATAAACCTGAACCAGACAAGGGATTAGTTGTTTTGTAAGGCTAGGAAGGTCTCATCCAGACGGCCTCTAAGAACACTGGCAAAGAAGAGTGCCATGCAGTTGCCATGGCTGCACTGTGGATTTGTTTATATACCTTCCCTTCCAATGAGAAGTAGTTGTGGGATAGGATTAAGTTAGTAAAGTGAATGAGGTGTTGGGTTTGGAACATAAAGGATGCTGGGGAAAGGTAGTGTGGAATAGCGGTAAGACCATGGGCCTGGGGGATGTTGGTGTATAGGGAGGTGGCATCAGCAGTGACAAGTAGGGATCTCCATCACGCATTGCCACCCCAGACTAGAACAAGTGGACCACGTCCTTCGCTAAGGCTTTGATTACCTATCATCCTGCTCTGAAATGAGTCATCCTACCTGAGATTTTTCTCACCCCTCCTAAAGTGATGTTTTGTGCCCACCCAACCCCCACAACATCATAGTCCGTCACTACACCACAACCAATCCCAACCCCCTTGCCACAAGGATCATATCCCTGTGGAAGACCCAGGTACCAGATCTACCCTATCCACTGACCCAGCACTTTCTACTCCAGTATTGTTACAGGTTTATCCTACCCCACCAGATGTCATGACATCTGTGAAAACAGCCATTTCATTTACCAGTTCTGCTGCAGTCATTGCACAGCTTTTTGTATTGGTATGACTACCAACCACTGTCCACCAGGATGAAAGGCCACCACTAGACTGTGACCAAGAACAAACTAGACAGTCCTGTGGCACAACGTGCTGCTGAACATAACACACTTAATTTCAATGGCTGCTACACTACCCAAGCCATATGGATCCTTCCCTCCACAATCAGCCTTTCTGAACTGAGCAGATGTGAGGTACTCTTACAACACATTCTCTGCTCCTGTAATTATCCTGATTTCAATCTATGGTAACATCCTGCCCCCACACCTCCAGCTAATAGTTTCCATCCCCTCTGTCCTATCATCTCCTCCCTATTCTCATCTCCCACCTTGTGTATTTGCAGCCCTCTGCTGACGCATATGCTCACCTTTCCCCACTCCTCTCTTTTTTGCTCCTTTTTTCCCCACCTCCCTGTCCCACAACCTTTTGATGCTTTTCATGTTGGGAGTCTAGTCCCTACACACTCCACCAGACAGCATTCGTCTCTCTCCCTACCAGTACACTACTATCTCATCCCCTTCCCCACCCTCTCGAGATTGCTGTGTGCATGCAGCGTGACGTAGCATTCCGGCTTGAGATACTGGAGTTGACGGTTGTGTGTGCATGAGTTGTGCTGGTTTTTTTTTTTTTTTTTTTTTTTTTTTTTTTTTTTTTTTTTTTTTTGTGTGTGTGTGTGTGTTTTACTGACGGAGGCTATGGCCGATTGCTATTTGTGAGTATCTTTTAATTGCGCCAGTCTGCAACTTGATGTGTCTTCTGTATGGTAAGTAGCAATTTGTATCTTCCTACATTGTTAATTCTTTCATTTGAATAGCCTTGAGATTTTACGTTATGCCGAAACTCTCGATACAATATCGACCTTGCTCGAACGACGACGTGACATTTGACTTGGAGCTCTAGTGCACTGTGCAACGGATACACAAGAAATTGTGAACTAGCCACTACAGCAGTCTAATGCTCTGCTTAAAAATTGATGATTTCATGAAATATAGGAGGAAATAGCATTAGATTCTCTCAACTTACAAACATTTGTTATATTTGGACAGTTCTGCATTATAAGTTCTGGTTCACGTGTGGATGTTGTATAAATACCCTACAATTATGCTGCTTTTTAAGTAAAGGTAACATTCAGAGGCGAAAATCTTGTCCTTCAGGAACAATAGCTTGATCCTAAACTCAAGTCAGTATTCTATTTGGTTGTGAAAAACTGTAAAGATTTAACAAGTAAGTTGAAAATGAGAAATTCAGTTTCGTTTTGCTATTAGAATATTGGGGAAAAATGTCACCAGCTATTAATCAGCTTTAGAGCAAGATGGTGATATTAAGATGAAACAAGGAAGAAACAAGGAAGAAAATTAAGCCAGAATTAAATGCCTGACAAACAAAATAAAGCACATTAAAACAGACTGCAATTGTTATCGCAAGAATAAACAGCAGTGGAAAAGCCTGTTGTGGAAATAGTACCAACAGACATCACCAGATTGCAGGTCAAGCGAAAGTTCAAGAATTCCACTGAATCATGATTGTGATCTTTTATTTATGTATTAATTGCTGCTTTTATGTATGACATGTACCGTAGAAATTACTGCAGTCCGTGTTTCACTGTACAGCACCACAGACAGATTGTAGGGGTGGGGGGGAGACAGTGACACCAGTTTGGCTGAGATCTACTGGGTTGCAGGGTAGGTAGTGGTGAGCAGGCAGCAAATTTCATGTTGGTGACCATGGAAATCTATACTGCGTGCTTTGGTTTTTTATGAACTTCTGTGATGTTTAAACCCCGGTTTGCCTTCATCCATTTGTACTCAGAATTAAATTGGCTTTAAAATTGGACAAATACTCAAAAATAGCATACAATTTTGTAAGAGATGTTAAAAGTCTAGATTGAGGTCAGTGGCATACTTTGTGCAGCAGTGTTCTCGACACTGAGGTATGAAAGGAACAGCAGGGGGTATGTCAACTGCTGGTTCTTCATAGTCAATGAGAGAGCAGTGGACAGACATTCTTATGTGAGTATAGAAGAGAGATCTGGTGTGTTTTTTATCAGCACAGTCTAACTAAACAAAAAAGGAAGTAAAGATAAAAATGATAAAAATGTAAAATTTCTTTTCATCTGTTTTATTACTCCTTGTGTTATTGGAATGTAGACAGTGAATAAATGGCCAAAGTTTAGGATGTTGCAATTTTACTTTTTAAACAGATACCTTATGTCAGTATAAGTTTTTAATTTTAATTAGATGGAATTTGTTAAAGAATTTTTTTTTCTCGAGGAGCATCTTGAAAAAGAGGGTTGTCTTATATTCAGGATTGTCTTATACTCAGGTAAACATGATATGTAGGAGATAGTTGAGGCTCTCTGTGACATGGTTAGAAACCTATATGTACTGTGTGGTGACATGAGTGTAGTTTCGGAAATAAATAGATGTAAATAGAAATATGTCCCACAGTAAAAGTGAGGTAGTACCAAACTACATAAAACTTATTGTTGTAGGATTGCAGTGTCAGTTTTAGTTACTGTGGCATAAGGCTGTGACTGGGCCATTGGCCTGACTGCACGTGGAACTCAGTCTTTCTTCCCCACAGCAGTGGGAGAGGGACATTTTCAGACCCTCAGACCCATCACTCCACTCACGTTCTATAACTAAAAAAAGTCACCAGTACTCATTTGATAGCAGGTTAAGTGGACCTGAGCCATCCTGGAAGGACTGGAATAAAGAAAAATCCACACCTTTATCTGGGATTGAGCTGTGGACCTCCAGGGTCGGAGTCTAATGCTCTACACTCTAGTCCACTAATATCACTTTTAGTTATTAAATGACGGGTGACAGGAAGGGCATGTATCCACAGAGTTAAATAATATGAATTACTCAGTGATCTGTCCCTGGTAGGTGCACATGTTAATGCCATCACTTCCAGGATGGGAGGTATGCTGCTCCTGGATTGAATCTGCCTGGAGGGTTGACAATGGGTCAGTGGGCCAGCCAGCCTGGATGGGCTTTTAGGTGATTTCCCACAGCGCAGTTGGTGAAAACCGGGCTGGTTTGCACATTCCGTCTCAGATACTCACTACATGAACATTTAGAACACATTGTCACAGTTACACACAGAATTTATTATGCGCGCAGACAGCTTGGGTACACTGCTCCTGTTGTTGGGGGCGAATAGGATACTGATGATCTCAGCTGTTGGGCCTCCTTAAACAATTAATCAGATAACATTTTGTAATAATGGAAGTAAAAAATATAAAAAGTCAGCTTGAGTTTATATACAAGGTGTGTTAAATTTTGACTTTTTGTTGCACTTCCATCTTGTCATAAAGTTCTTGTTTTGAATATATCTGTATGGAGCAGTGATTGGTTAGTAAATTGGCATCTTTTTAAGAAATTTTATGGAGGCATCGCACAGTTACCTTTACTCTACAACTCAGACTTTGTAGTGAAAGCTGAGAACAATAATCTTCCTCTTCTAATCTGAGAAGAGGTATGGGTGCTCTGCTGTGCAGGAATGACTTTTAATACCTTTGTCCATTACAGGCATAGTCTTTCTAAAACTAGTGTTATTACTGTAGTAATGTTAAAAAGAACTTGGCAATTGTTGTTAATTTTTATTTTGTGCCTTTTGCAACTAACTCAGTATAGTTACTACCATATATGGTAGTGCTTTCCAGTTGACTCTCATGAAATATCTTGTCAAACTTCCAGGAAGATTGCTATGAATGTGGAGAACTAGTACCTGTGAATTATTATCATCAGCCTGTATCATTAGATACAAGCACCAAACCATTAAAAAATTGTGTGATAGCTCTGAGTACATATGCTGGCAAAGAAAGAGAGTTCATCACTTCTGTTGCAGAACTTCTGGGGGCCAGGTAATTGAATGAAAGTGATATTTCATTTCTGTCATTATAACATTTGGTGGTGCCAGTCACGATTTTTTGTATGTTTAACTTTCCTTGTATGGGTCCCAATTTGAGAGAGAGAGAGTACCCATTGCAGATTAAGAGTTTTATTTAGTTTTGTTACAAGTTAAACCTGATACTGTGTGTGTGTGTGTGTGTGTGTGTGTGTGTGTGTGTGTGTGTTTGTGTGTGTGTGTGTGTGTGTGTGAGAGAGAGAGAGAGAGAGAGAGAGAGAGAGAGAGAGAGAGAGCTGTTGTTTTGTTCTGGGGGATGTCATTGTAATGTAGTAGGGAAAAAAAACCTCTGCCAATGGAATTTTTATCAAAATACATTGTGTGTTGTCTTTTTCAACTGTGTTTAGGCCTTTTTCCTGCATTCAGTTATTTTTATGTATCTTCTGGTTCCATAATGTTACATTTTCCGGTACCCAAAGATTACACGTCTAATTTTATTTTCATCCCTAATTTTTGTCTATCTCCCCATAAATTTTCTTCAATATTTGTTCTTCTGATAGAGGTCTGGATTCCTTGAATCCTTGTGATGTGCAGCCCTCCTCTTTACTTTTTTCCTGGTGGCTCACAGTCCATAATTTGCTGTGGTAATCTCTCTTTTGACATCCTTTTTATATGTCCATAACATAACAGTTGTTTTTCTTATGTAAAATCTGCAATTGAATTTGTAATATTCATTTTCTTCCTGATTACTTCATTTCTGATTCTTTCTTGCCTAGATATCCCTGCAGACCACCTCCAAAAGTCCCATCTCTGTTGCCATCAACCTTTTTACTATTTGCGATTTAACTGTCCATACTTCCTTCTGATCCATATGTCATAATGCTTCTGATAATTGTGAAGCTCTTTTTTTTCCCACAAAATACCATTTACTTTTCCAATAGTAAACTTGCTAGCATTTATTCTTTAGTTAACTTCCTTGTCTTGTTTTCCATATTGTGTGATATTGACTCCTAGATATTTGTACTCTTCAGTGTGTTTAAAAGTTCCATTCCTTCTTCCAGTGTCAGTTCTTGATTTGGGTCACCTTTCACAGTAATGCAAGTAATATAGGATATATATTGTTTTTTTGTTTCACTTTAAATAAAGTATCTTTGGTGGTCACTGTAACAATATGGTTTTTCCTACAAATCTGTTAATCAGTGCTGTAAACATGATTGAAAATATTGCTGTTATAGTATTATACTGCTCAGTATTAGTAATTTAAAACATAAGAACTGTATATGATCTTGGCAACAAATTTGACAGATTTGTAAGGAAGAAAAAAAAAAAAAATTTCTCTCGTGTGTGCGCATTCTCTGGTGTGTGCGCATTCTCTAGTGGGCAGAGCTAGTGAACCTTTGTACGTCCACATACCATTTTTTTTAAAGAAATGTTTAATACAGTCCTGCCATCCCATCAAACTAATTGTAGAACTAAATTTTTATACCACTTATTCCCCTTCTTTTTTCCTTGCTATTTTTGCTTGTTAGACATAATGCATGCATTACGGTATATTGATAATTTTTACTTATGGACCGTGTTTTTCAGTTGCTGTCAGACGGTCCATAAGTAAAAATTATCAATATACCGTAATATTACACGCAACTGAGGAAGACAAGACTACAAAAGTTGAAGATGATAATGCATGCATATTTTGAAATTTAATATTGCAAAAAAAATTGGACTCCACTGATTACTGAAAAAAACTGAATGATTCCAATTTAATATTCTTTATTTGCAACCAGACATAGGCCTTTTATACAGCAATCGTAAAATAAACATCCGAAGTTTATCTAAAGGAAAGAAAAATTAATATGATTTCTTCTGTTGCAAATTTGATGCTAAATAATTTATATTAAGTGCAAACTTGATAACATTGAGCAGAATGTGAGCTGAACTAGTTATTGATCACATGATTTCTTAGTGAGTCTATAATGTCGTTCATTTCAGAAAATAATGGCTACTGGTGCAGGTTGATGAAAATATTGTCAAGCTAGCAAATGCTAGCATCTGTAGACAGCTATTTGTGTGTGGAATTTAATTCCACATTTTGTAATTTTAATGTTTGTTCATATTACCTGAGAGTCTTTCCAATTTGTTTACTTCCAATTCTTTTCCTGTTTTGATAAGTTTTTAAGTCCATATTGAACTAGACTGGAAATCAATCAGCTGCATTTTAGTTTCTTCAGTCTCCAAACATTCTAGTTTAGACAATTTCAGTTTATCCAGTGAAATCGTATCTGTGTATATAATAGATTGTTGTGTTTTTGAAAAATCTTTGAACTGAGAAAATTTCAATGAAAATTCTTTAATTAAACAATGCATTATCAAAGAAAATTCCTTCATAACTGTCTTGGTCTGGCTTTTCGTGTGAACCCAAATTGCTGGCAACTTTATTTAGAAAATACTTGTAGTTTTTGTGACCAATATCATTATTAAAAACTTACGATTTAGTTTATAGTAGCAGTAAGTTTGTTATTTGTGCCCTGAAGCTGTGCACTCAAGTCATTGAAAAGATGGCATCTGTCCATACAGTATATTAATTTTGTAAGCCATGTAAAGGAAACAAAAGAAAAATTTGGAGTAGGTATTAAAATCCATGGAGAAGAAATAAAAATGTTGAGGTTCGCCGATGACATTGTAATTCTGTCAGAGACAGCAAAGGACTTGGAAGAGCAGTTGAACGGAATGGACAGTGTCTTGAAAGAAGGATATAAGATGAACATCAACAAAAGCAAAACAAGGATATTGGAATGTAGTCGAATTAAGTCGTGTGATGCTGAGGGAATTAGATTAGGAAATGAGACACTTAAAGTAGTAAAGGAGTTTTGCTATTTGAGGAGCAAATTAACTGATGATGGTCGAAGTAGAGAGGATATAAAATGTAGACTGGCAATGTCAAGGAAAGCGTTTCTGAAGAAGAGAAATTTGTTAACATTGAGTATAGATTTAAGTGTCAGGAAGTCGTTTCTGAAAGTATTTGTATGGAGTGTAGCCATGTATGGAAATGAAACATGGACGGTAAATAGTTTGGACAAGAAGAGAATAGAAGCTTTCGAAATGTGGTGCTACAGAAGAATGCTGAAGATTAGATGGGTAGATCACATAACTAATGAGGAGGAATTGAATAGAATTGGGGAGAAGAGGAGCTTGTGGCACAACTTGACCAGAAGAAGGGATCGGTTGGTAGGACATGTTCTGAGGCATCAACGGATCACCAATTATAGTACTGGAGGGCAGCGTGGAGGGTAAAAATCGTAGAGGGAGACCAAGAGATGAATTCACTAAGCAGTTTTATAAGGATGTAGGCTGCAGTAGGTACTGGGAGATGAAGGAGCTTGCACAGGATAGAGTAGCATGGAGAGCTGCATCAAACCAGTCTCAGGACTGAAGACCACAACAACAAATGTGGTCTTCCCTGAATGTATTTCTGACCAAAAAGCAATTCTGGTAGCTGGAGTCCAAAGTTTTTGTTAATCATGCCTTTGTGTTCTTGGGAAAATATTTCCATACCAGTTTTCATCCCCTCACAGATATCCCCCTGTGGGTCAGGGGGTTAGAATAGGCCCGAGGTATTCCTGCCTGTCGTAAGAGGCGACTGAAAGGAGTCTCACACGTTTCGGCCTTCATATGATGGTCCTCTGTACGGTTTGACCTCCATTCTTCAAAATTTTCCCAAAGAGCGAGCCAATTGGGGAAGGGCACCTTACATGGTGCATTGTGTCCATCGTGCGTTGAGATCTTTAGCTCACTTTCTCGTCGCCGCCATGTACCCTGTTGGTTGTAGCCCCTGACCACACAGGGATCACTCTGCTGATGCCTGCGCCGTTAACTCCCCACGTATGCCGAGGGATAGATGCCCATACGTCTGGGGCATCGGGTTCCCGGCAATGGCCATCCTGCCAGGTGGCCTTTGCTGTGGCTGTGCGGTGCACGTGGAGAGGCCCCCTGATCAGAGCAGGTGGCATCAGGGCAGATGACACGCGATGAAGCTAGTTCATCATCTCGTGCTGGTGGTGAAACACTAGCTGTCTCTAAGTATTCACGAGCTCAATTCAGTGCACAGAAGTATAATCCCAAATCGTCCCCCAACCCCCACTCCTCACCCTCCTGGCCACACCCTGGGAGGAACGTCAGGCTAAGGATGGCAGCGGATCTTATTTGCCCCGGTACCTCGTATGTTCGAGAGCTGATGGGAAATCTTTCGTGATAATGAAGCCTCAGTTTTTTGTTGAGCATTTAGAGGACAAGTTTGGGGAGGTGGAGGGCTTGTCCAAAATGAGATCTGGATCAGTCTGATCAAAACAGCATCCTCTGCCCAGCACAGGCGTTACTCGCTTGTGACGAGCTGTGGGATGTTTCTGTAACCATCGTGCCCCATAAAAGCTTAAATATGGTCCAGAGTATCATATTTCACAGGGACCTTCTTTTGCAGTCTGATCACGAGCTGCGTGCCAATTTAGAGCGGCGAGGTGTACATTTCTTCCGGTCCGAGGGATAATAAGGTCACCACCGGTGCCTTCGTCTCGGCTTTCAAGGGTGATACAGTGCCCGAGAATGTCAAGATAATGGTCTACCGCTGTGACACAAAGCCCTATATCCCTCCCCCGATGCGGTGCTGTAAGTGCCGGAAGTTCGGCCGTATGTTTTCCTGCTGTACTTCCGACGTCACGTGGCGAGATTGTGGACGCCCGTCACATCCCGATACTCGATGTGCCCTGCCTCCCATCTGGTCAACTGCGGAGAGCACTATTCACCTTGTTTGCCAGACTGCAGGATTCTCCAGAAAGAAAGGAAAATCGTGGAGTAAAAGTCCCTGGACCAACTGACCTCCTCTGAGGCTAAGAGAAAATTTGAACACCTGCATCCTGTGCTTATGTCATTGTCTTATGCCTCTGCTACAACAGTCCCGGCAACCCCAGTCACCTCTCTGAGCTGGAAGACTACACCTGCCCCCTTGATGGTGAGGGGGCACTTCCCTCCCTGTTGCTCCTGCACCACCTACCTCGGCAGCAACACCCCCAAACCATCGGGGCCATCCGTCCCCACTTCTGAGCCGGAGAAGCAAAAGTCTTCTTCGGCTTCTCTCGCTAGGTAGGGGTCCCGGGTCACTCCCTTCCCAGGTGTCTACTGGTGGGAAAAATGACACCCACCAGTGGCTGAAGAGCTCAAAAGCAGCCGGTCGTAGTGCTTCGTGCTCATTCTCAGTCCCGGAGACTGAGCCAGTGAAGTCCTCCGAGCCGTGGAAACCCGAGGAGCAGAGAGAGAAATCCAAAAAGAAAACTCCTAAGACCGAGAAAATTGCACCGGTACCCACACCACCGCTACCTTCGAGCTCTGTGTCTGAGGATGCGGTGGAGATTTTGTCATCTGCTGAGGACCTAGATCTCACCAGACCCTGAGACTAAATGGATATAGACTGCTCAGGCAATAAGTCGGTGGTAGCAAGTGACTCCAAGGCATAAACTACATCATTGAATGTTACATGCCTTCCCAGTCTCACAATGACGTCATTGCGGCAGTTTTTCCCACCGCCTGTCTGAGCTACAGCAACTGTTAAGCTATACGCCTGCTATCTGGATTGCCCTCCAGGAAACCTGGTTCCCGGCAATGCGGACCCCTGCCCTCCATGGCTATAAGGGATATTACAGGGACCGTAGCAACTATAATCGAGTGTCAGGTGGAGTTTGCGTTTATTTCCTAAACTCGGTCTGTAGCGAACCTGTGCCCCTTCGAACCCCTCTTGAAGCTGTTGCTGTCAAAATAAGGATGATGCAGGAAGTAATTGGTTGCAGTGTATATCTTCCTGCAGATGGTGCAGTACCCCTCAATGTATTATCTGCACTGATTGATCAACTCCCTAAACCTTTCCTATTTTTCTGAGATTTTAACGTCCATAACCCCTTGTGGAGTGGCACTGTGCTTATTGGCCGAGGCAGAGATGTCGAAACTTTGTCTCAGTTGGACCTCTGCCTCTTAAATACTGCGGCTGCCACACATTTCAGTGTGGCTTGAGGTGTTTACTCAGCCACTGATTTATCAATTTACAGCCCAGGACTTCCCCCTTGTATCCACTTGAGAGTGCACGATCTGTGTTGTAGTGACTACTTCTGCATCTTCCTGTCACTGCCCCAGCGTCAGGCCCACGGACGCCTGCCCAGATGGCCTTTAAACGAGGCGGACTGGGAAACTTTCACCTTTGCTGTCACCATTGAATCTCCCCCACACGGTAACATCGATGTGACGGTTGAGTAGGTGACTGCAACAATTGTTTCTGCAGCAGAAAATGCGATCCCTCGCTCTTTATGGTGCCCGAGGCATAAGGCAGTCCCTCGGTTGTCACCAGAAGTCGCTGAAGCAATTAAGGAGCGTTGGCGAGCTCTGCAGCGGCATAAGCAGCACCCTTCCCTGGAGCACCTCGTAGCCTTTAAACGGCTCCGTGCCCGCGTTCGCCAACTTACCAAACGATGGAAGCCAGAGTGTTGGGAGAGATACATCTCGACCACTGCGTGCCGTACGTCACCTTCCCAAGTCTGGGCAAATATCAGACATCTTTTTTGGTACCAGACCCCAACAGGTGTTCCTGGTGTTACCATAAATGGCGTGTTAGCTACCGACGCAAACGCGATTGTCGAGCACTTCGCTCGAGCCTCTGTGTCGGAAAATTCCCCCCACCCTTTCGCACTCTCAAATGAAGGCTGGAAGGGAATGTCCTCTCATTCGCTACACCCCACAGTGAATCCTATAATGCCTCATTTACAGAGCAGGAGCTCATCAGTGCCCTTGCACATTGTCCCGACACAGCTCCTGGGCCTGATCGGATCCGCAGCCAGATGATTAAACATCTCTCATCTGACTACAAGCAACATCTCCTGTCTTCTTCAATCGGATCGGTTGCGATGGCGTCTTTCCATCGCAGTGGCGGGAGAACACCATCATTCTGATGCTCAAACCCGGTAAAAATCCGCTTGATGTGGATAGCTATTGGCCCATCAACCTCACTAACATTCTTTGTAAGCTCCTGGAACATGTGGTATGTTGGCGGTTGGGTTCGGTCCTGGAATCGTGTGGCCTATTGGTTCCGTGCCAGGGTGGCTTCCGCGAGGGTCGCTCTACCACTGATAATCTTGTTTCCCTTGAGTCTGCCATCGGAACAGCCTTTTCCGTACGGCAACACCTAGTTACCGTCTCTTTTGACTTAAGTACAGCATATGACACAATCTGGTGACATCATATCCTTGCCACATTGTATGAGTGGGGTCTCCGGGGCCCGCTCCTGATTTTTATCCAAATCTTCCTGTCACTCCATACTTTCCGTGTCCAAGTTGCTGCCTCCCATAGTTACATCCATATCCAGGAGAGAATGGAGTCCTGCAAGGCTCTGTATTGAGTCTCTCTCTATTTTTAGTGGCCATTAACGGTCTAGCAGCAGCTGTTGGGCCCTCCGTCTCACCTTCTCTGTATGCAGACGACTTCTGCATTTTGTACTGCTGCTCCAATACTGTTGCTGATGTGTGTCGCCTACAGGGAGCCATCCAGAAGGCGCAGTCATGGGCTCTAGGCCACAGGTTGTAGTTTCCAGCTGCAAATTCGTGTGTCGTGCACTTCTGTTGGCATCATACCGTTCATCCAGAGCCCAGAACTTTACCTCCATGACGATCCACTCACTGTAGTGGAGACATATCGATTCTTAGGACTGGTTTCGATGCTCGATTGACGTGGTTTTCTCATCTTCATCAGCTTAAGCAGAAGTGCTGGCAGCACCTCAATGCCCTCTGTTCCCTGAGCAACACCAATTGGGGTGCATATTGCTCTACGCTGCTGCGGCTCTACAGAGCCCTTGTACATTCCCAAATTGACTATGGGAGGAGTGTGGTTTATGATTTGGCAGTGCCCTCAGCATTGCATTTACTCAACCCTGTGCACTACTGCTGGGTTTGGCTAGCGAAAGGAGCTTTTAGGACATGTCCCATGACTAGGGTACTGGTGGAGGCTGGGGTCCCTCCATTGCAGATCAGACATGCACAACTGCTTGCCAGTTACACAGCACACACATTTGTAGTTCTCCTGATCATCCGAATTATTGTCTCCTTTGCCCACCCGCAGCAGTCCATCTCCCACATAGGCAAGCCCAGGTCGGGGCTAACGATTGCAGTTCACGTGCAGTCCCTTCTCTCTGAACTGGAGTCCCCCTTTACCACCTTCACTTGCGGTTCGTTTACGTATGCCTCGGCCGAAGCTTTGTCTGGACCTTTCACAAGGCCCTAAGGACTCTGTTAACCCTACAGCTCTCCGCTGTCACTTCCTCTCGATTCTTGACGTGTTCTAGGGCTCTGAAGTGGTTTACACCAACGACTCGATGGCTGATGGTCACATTGGCTTTGCCTACGTTCGCGGCGGCCATATTGAACAGCATTCCTTACACAATGGCTGCAGTGTATTCACTGCAGAACTGGTGGCCATTTCTCGTGCACTTCAGTATATCTGTTCATGTCCTGGGGAGTCTTTTCTTTTGTGTACTGACTCCTTGAGTAGTCTGAAAACTATTGACGAGTGCTACTCGTGTCATCCTTTGGTAGCATCCATCCAGGAGTCCATTTATGGCCTGGAACGGTCCAGTTGTTCAGTGGTGTTTATCTGGACCCCCTGGTCACGTCGGAATCCCAGGAAATGAACTTGCTGACAAGCTGGCCAAACAGGCAACATGGAAACCACTTCTGGAGCTGGGCATCCCTGCAACTGACCTGCGTTCATTATTACACTGCAAGATTTTTCAGCTTTGGGAGACGGAATGGCAAAATCTCAGCACACGCAACAAATTGCGACCCATTAAGGGAACCACGAATGTGTTGAAGTCCTCGATTAGGGCCTTTCGCAGGCACTCCGTGGTTCTGTGCCGGCTCCGCATTGGCCATGCCTGGGTGACCCACAGCTACCTCCTGCCCCATGAAGATCCACCTCAGTGTAAGTGCAGCCGGTTGACGGTGGCCCATATTCTTCTGCTCTGTCCTCCTTTGGCTGCCCAGCGACTATATCTTTGGTTGTCATTATCATTGATATTAGCAGACAACGCCTCATCAGATGATTTGGTTTCACGTTTCATCCGTGAGGGTGGGTTTTATCATTCAATCTGAGTTTTAGTGCCTGTCCTTTGTCCATCTGTGTCCTCCACCCTAGTGCTTTTAGGGTAGAGGTTTTAATGTGTTGCAGGGTGGCTGGCTTTTCCTTTTTACTTTCGTGATCGGCCAGCCACTGTAATCTGCTTCCTTGTTTTACTCTCTTCTAACTGTTTCTTGCATCTCTCTGTTATTTTCTTGTCCTCTTTTGTTCCTTTTAGTGTCCATTGCCTTTCCTTTGTTCTTGCAGTCTTTCCTTTCTTTCCTTTCTTTCCATTTTGTGTTATGTCTCGTCTGTTTTATTGTCACACTTGTGGCAATGTTTTATTAGGAGCAAGGGACCGATGACCTTGTAGTTAGATCCCTTTCCCCCTCTTTTAAACCAACCAACCCTAACAGATATTTCTTTATATGTAACTGAGAAGTGAAGTACCAGTTTTCATAAATTTAGCTTTAAAATTTTTTTTAATGTAATGACATATCTTCTTAAAAATTTTCATCCCCTATTGCATTCCCTTAGGCACTGAATTTCCAGAAGCACCGCAACATGTATTTTTTTTATTTCTAAGCAGGAAGTCAAATACCAAAAGTCATAGATGTAGCCTTAAAATCTGTTAGTAGTTCTTTAGTAATTATGTAACAGCAGGTGAAAACTGTTTCACCGTGACAGTTTCACAGTGTGATGCATGTCACTGGAAATCATCATTGTTGGAATAACTGTCAGCATATGTGATCTGACAATGGATGATGGTGTCATACAGGGTGAGCACAAAGTCTTGCCCAGATTATAACAATTTATTACAGAATAACTGTTTGACATAATAATGTAATGTACATTTGATGCCGTTACATAGGTTAGTGTTAGTAGTTTTTTAAGACCACTTAAGTTAGTAAACCTCAGCGTGTGCTCCCTTGGTAGCTCTGAGAATGTCGAGACGGTATTCCAGTTCCCACCATGTGTTCTGTCACAGAACTCACAGCACCTTGTATCCTAGCCTTCAGTTCGTCGTCGTCAGCAACTGGTGTGACGAAGACTCTGTCCTTGATATAGCGCCCCCCCCCCCCCCCCCCCCCTCCAAAAAGAAAAAAGTCATGGGGTGTAATGTCTGGAAAGTGGAGTAATGTCCAGATCGGTGGATTGGAAGGAACGGTCCAACACCCTGGCCACCCTGCTCTCCTGACATTATGCCCTGAGATTTAATAAATTTTTATGATCAGGGCAAGACTTTGTGCTCACTCTATATTAATAATGCATTTATGAATGCTATGACTCACAATGAGTGAGTTTGAGCCAAAGTACATCACCTACAGCTTCTGTGAGGCCATACATGATGAACTTTGGTATTATGACTTTAAATGCAAAGAAACAGACAAATAATTTAATGTTATTTCGGTTAGGTGGATGTATCTGAATTCCTCATTTAATGATGTTCCCAAATTATTTGGTGGCATGCTGTTGTTTAGCCATCCTTGCTTTAATGCTAACATAATGCAGCTGCGATTTTTTACCCACTCTAGGGCTTCCATTTCTTACGCACACCAATGTGGGTTAGAGGAAGATTCTGTCCTTGATTCTGAACTCGAGTCAATTCGGTTTCTGTTCACTGTTAGAAAATCAAGGAAAAACATAACTAGTTTTTAATCAGCTTTAGAGCAACATTGTGGCATCGAGATGAAATGAGAAGGAAAATTAATCCAGATTTAAATGTCCAACAAACCAAATAAATCACTTTAAAATGACTGCAGTTGTTATTGCAAGAATAAATTACAGTGAAAAGGCCTGTTGTGAAGATAGTACCAACAGACGTCACTAGATCGCAGTATGATCGAAAGTCAGAGAAATTGTGATGTTCTGTTTATGTATTAGTTTCTGTTGTTATATATGACCTGCACCTAGAAGATATTGCCGTTATTATTTCACTATTTCTGAAGCACATCAGTGCGGAAGAGGTGGAGGGGGAAATGTGACGAGTGCAGTGAGGGGCCCTCTGCCTTAACTTAAATGCAAATTGCAAAGTAGCCATGCAGGTGTAGAAGAATCTCTCATATGCCTTACTTGCTATTAGTTTTATGTGGTCACTCCATATTAAATTGCTTATTCCTACAAATTTATGGATGCAGTTGCTTCCAGTGATTGTTCTGCATTTGAGTAATCATGCCATAATAGATCTTCAGCCTATTTATGCACAGTATGTTAATTTTATTTTCAGGACCAGTTGCCAATCCCTCCACAAAGCATTGATCCTCTACAGATCTGAAACTTACTGGCAGATTAAAACTATGTGCCGGACCAAGACTCAAACTCGGAACCTTTGCCCTTTGTGGGCAAGTGCTCTACCATCTGAGCTAATCGAACACGATTCGTGACCCGTCCGCACAGTTTTAATTTTGCCAGTCCCTCCTCCTGCGGACCTTGCAGAACTATCACTCCTGGAAGTAAGGATATAGCACAGACATGGCTTAGCCACAGCCTGGGGGATGTTTCCTGAATGAAATTTTTGCTGTGCAGCAGTGTGTGTGTGCCGATAGGAAAAAAGGTTAAAACTGTGTGCCAGACCGAGACTTGAACTCGAGACCTTTGCCTTTTGGGGGCAAGTTTGGAAGGTAGGAGGTAAAGTACTGGTAGAATTGTAGCTCTAAGGATGGATAGTGAGTCTTGCTTGGGTAGCTCAAATGGTAGAGCACTTGCTCGAGAAAGCAAAGGTCCCAAGCGGGAGCCTTGCACCGGGACACAGTTTTAATCTGCCAGAAGTTCCAACTCGGTGCGCACTCCGCTACATAGTGAAAATTTCATTCTCTCTTCAGGTCTTCCTGCATTATGCTGCAATTTTCTAGCATTGTGACTTCTCTGTATACAACGGAGTCTCTGCTGTCCCATTGACAGAGAAAGCAAGGGAACTTTGCATAGCCACTTTGTTGACCAAGCAGCATTGAAATCACCTGTGGTCTGAATAGCAGAGTTTGCTTAAAACCAGTTCAAGGTTTTCGTAACATTCTTTTAAGTGAACTGAGTGTCCAAATGGTATAGAAGCATACTTATTGCCATTGAGTAGAAGTATTGCTTGAAATCTTCTTTTTGAAGAATCAGTAAAAAGTCTCCATTCATCAGTAGCATATTATATTTTGAAACGTGCCATAAGTCCTGGAACATCACTGCAAAACACCAGGTCACCTTCTTGAGAGAAGAAAGATTCAAACTCCTTTACCCTCGATCAATACCAATAAAAGGATGTACCCAGAGCCAACGTACGTTTCTTTCAATCTAGATTCTAGAACCTCTGCCGATTCTTTAGAAAGGCCTCGATCTCGAACTAAATGGTTCAGTTCAGATTGTGAGAATGGAATGGGATCGGTTGGGCCAGGATTGTAGCAGTCTCTGTCTTCTTCACTATCACCTTGCTGAGCCAATGGCTCGTGATCATCTGTATCGTCTAAAGAATCTGGAGGAGAGGGTATTTGTACTTCAAGTCCACGAGGAACAGGGTTAATGGCTGATCGGATGTTAGGGTAAGACATATCCTTTTTGTTTTTCAAATTGATACCTCGTACGTTGCAAGGACTGCTTTTTACTTTGAAACCACTGCCTCAGTTCCTCAACACACACTGGACAAACTTTGTGTGGGGCCCAAGGCTTATCTTGATTGCCAAACTTTATACCAAAATAGGCGAAATATACTTTTTCAACAAAATTGGAAATGTTTCTTTGTTGCTTTTTAATGGTACAAATGTGGCAGAAGCAATCAGGTGAGTTTATACATCCCCTGGTAGCGATTGTCCATAAAACTACTTCTCAACACAAGAAAACAGTCGCTGCTTTAAAGCACTAGTAACAACACCACATGAACATCACAAAGTGAAGAGGTATTGTGAACTGAAGGACAGTAGCAGCAGCTCACTGCTTGGTGATGGCAGGGGAAGGGGCAGCGTGACAGACAGGCACTGACATGAAAAATACTGCTGGTTTCTCCTAATTACTCTTTATTTTATATATATAGTATAAAAACGGCTAAATAACAGTTTATGGAGATCCTAAAAACCAAAATTCAAACTCACTAGAGTGCTGAAATATCGAAGAAAGCTAAAACTAGACAAGCAGTTTGTGAAATAACTGTACGTGATGGAAGTTTTTCACTATTTTTTCCGAAATCGGCATTGAAAACACTATAATAATCACTTCATAAATCTGAAACAATTTTCATGTCGCAGACCTGTGTTATTCCACATACTTTGGGACAAATGTGGAACATAATAAACAGTAAAAATTTACTGCCTATTGACAGAGAAATAGGTGTTTCAGGAGAAGCCTGTAAATGCCTGACCACACACAAAACATTAGCTTCCTGATCACAAACAAATAACTTTTTTGCTGCAATAAAATAATTACAGAAAAACCCTATTTTTTACTTTTCAGCAGACTGACCTAAAAAGGTGTAAGATACAGGAAAGCATGGGAAACACAACAAACAAAAGTGAATAAATTACTCTCACTGACTTTATATTGCTCAAAATGTGAAAGTAAAAAAATTTAAATTTTGCTAGTTCAATAAATCTGGAATAATTGTTTCTCTTTTTAACAGCAATTAGGTTTATTTGTTTCTCCACAGTATATGAACCATTAGTCACAAAGGTAGTGCCTGACGCTGATGTACACACACAAACGCAAGTGCAGGGGTTCTCATTCCAATCATGTTCAATGGTGTAAGCAAAACGCTGAAGTAAAACTGAAAGAAAAACAAATAAATGCAGACTGTTTATTAAAAAAAAAAAGCAGGGTGTCTCATGATGTGCCTCTGGACGTCCACACTGGGAGATTCAATAGTTGGATCTTCATAAGATAATTGTAGACGTAGCTACGCCTGGTACTTCGACTGAAGAATGCCAATGATTCACGATTCACACCTGCCATGTTCTGTCTGATATACAAGCAAAGCTCCTAGAATTCTGATTCAGCATATCCAAAAGTGGCACATACGTCTACCTGCTCCTCAAGGGAGTGGGGGGGGGGGGGGGGGGGGGGGGGGATGTGGGATATAAATTAAAAGAAGACCCATCATATGTTTAATGGATGTCCCATTTCCATTCTTGGCCTTGGTTTCCTTTGCTGCTTCTCAATATACAGGGTGGACCATAACTCCAGTAACAAAATTTTGGAGGTTATTAAGGAATATTTACAGATTATTTTGGCATAAGGGACTGTAGGTCTCCAGTGGCTCGTTACATCGACATCTACACCTATATACACATATAAACTCTGCAAGCCACTAAATGGTACACAATGAAAGGTGCCTTCCTTTCCTATTAAACTTACAAATGGAGTGAGGGGAAAGCGACTGTCTGCATACTTCCATATGAGCCCTGATTTATCATATCTTATCTTCATGGTCCTTACACGAAATATACATTGGCGGCAGTAGAATCATTCTGAAGTCAGCATCAAATGCTGGGTCTCCAAATTTTCCCAATAGTGTTCTTTGAAAAGAATGTCGCCTGCCCTCCAGGCTTTCCCATTTGAATTCCTGAAGCATCTCCATAATACTTGCATGTTGTTCATACCTACTAGCAACAAATCCAGCAACCCCTTCTGAATTGGTTCAAGGATAATTGTTTTGTTTGCTTTCTTACACCTTGTATTGGTATTGCATAAAAGTACAAATGTGAATGAATGGTATGTGCTGTATGTATTGTTTGGAAACAAATTTGTTCCATTTGCTCACAGTACCTGCTGTTGACAACAGTAATGCCCTTCTTATCTTGTTGTGCTTAAGCTTATATTCAGTACTGCTCGGTCCTATATTCTGTACTGCTCAGTCCTGTCCCAGGTTTGTTTTTCCAGCAATGTTAGTTGTGCATTAATAGTGATACACACGTGCGGATAGGCTACTGGTGAAGAATTGGCCAATAGGCATCATGTCTATTGATTCACTGTAAACAGTCAAAAAGTAGCACGATGATGCTATGCGCACCTATGGCAACCACATCAAAGTAGTTTCGCATGCGTACACAGGTATCCATAAATAACTCGATCCTTTCTGTTATCACATTTTGGTGATTGTGTATCCCAGGCTTTTTCACTATGTTGAAAGCATTTTCACAGAAACAAAGATAATTCTGGCAGCTAAGCTGAATAAATCATAATTACGTTATCACTATGTAATGAGGCACTGGATACCACATGTAATTAGTACCAAAATACTCAGAAAATATCCCTGTACAACCTATGAAATTTTTTACGTAGTTCTGGATCCCCCTGTATGTACAAATGGATTTGCAATGGGGTAGGCTAGAACATTTTGTCAGTTCCTTTTCAAATAGTATCTCCCTTTCATGCCATTCTCCTCTTGAAGACTGCAGTCTGGTTCTATATTAGGTAAATTAATTACCATTATATTAAATAAATATGATTCTATATTAAATCATGTATTCTAGTGCCTAAGAAAAATTATAATATTGCATTATTGTAGCCCTAAATTTAGGAGAAGTAGAAATAGACTTCAAACGCAACATCAGTGGGTACAGTCAGCCGTTCATGAAATTTTGCTTTTGATAGAAGTTCGCCCTCAATGTTATTCTATGTATGTTCATTGGATTCATTAAAAAAACTGCTCACAATTTGTTCAACTATTGTGCGACACTATAAGCTTCATTTCCATTCGATGTGTAAAATATTTATGCCAATTCTTTCCTGTTCACAGAACACAAGAGACTTTTGCAAGAGTAAATAACCCAGAGAAGGGTGCTATTGCATCGACACATCTTATCTGTCCAGAGCCTGGCAGCAAAAAATATTTGGCAGCTTTGAAATGGAGTGTTCCTGCAGTGAACCATAGGTGGCTGCTGGCTTGTGCACGTGAGGGGAGATGTGTTAATGAAGAGCCTTACCTTGTTAAAGAAACAAGCTCCCCTAAAGGTAAAAAGAATTCACTCTCTCTCTCTCCTCTCTTTTTTTTTTTCAGTAAAATAGAGTATAGGTGGTGACACTTACATAAATTTGCAAAGCATTAACAAAAGTTTTAGGTGAGATAGCTTTAGTCTTCCGAATAAATTTTCTCTGTTGCAGAGTGTGTGCTGATTTGAAATTTCCTAGTACATTAAATCTGTACTGGACAAGGACTTGAACTTGTATCATTTGCCTTTCACTGGCATATGCTTACTGATAATTGGTCCAGGCATGACCCACCTGGAAAGTTCAGTTAGCATTTGCAGAAGAAAGGCAAAGATTCTGGATTTTGAGTTCCAGTCTGGTACATGGTTTTAATTTTTGTTTTAAAGTTACTTAAAAATAAATTCTGACTGGTGTAAAAATTAATCAGAATGCAGTTAGCCTGTGAATCAAAATAAGATTCTTACCGCAAAGTACTAGATGCCTTCGATGCTGATGTTTTATTTTGGTGTGTTAATTATCTGTGAACAGTTGTCTTTATTTCAGTATTGTTTCATTTTGACTGTCTGTATTTATTTCTAGTTTTATGACCACTTCCTCTTCTGATGGGATTTTAAAATTTTATTTCTTTCTAGTTCACCATAATAATAATAATAATAATAATAATAATCACAATCACATCGTCTACAGTTTCTAGCCCCTAGCTGGGTCTGTTTCAAACATAAGCATCCCCATCTTTACCTGGACCACCACATTTATCTCTATCAGTCTGCCCCAGTCTTCTCCTTTCTTCATCACACTGTTCTTCACTGCTGGGATCCATCTGTCACTGTGTTTCTCCAGGTCTTTTGCCTCCTGTTATTTTGTGTGCCTCTCAGTATCATGCCAACTACCTTCTTAACCGTGTCTCTTCTGTGGTCTCTTGCATATGTTTCTCTTTCACTACTTCTGTTGTTATCTCATTCCTTAATCTCTCCATTCTAGTAGTATTATTCTGCTTCTTTGAAATTTTACGCCATGCACTTATCTAGCTTGTATACCTTTTCTTCTTCATTACTCACATTTTTTATGCATCCATGAGTATCTGAGCAATAATATTCTCAGTATAACACTTCCATGCTTTTGGGTTGTACGTCTTTGCTTATTACGCTGTTCAGTAATACCTTCACTAATCTCCCTTATCATTCTTTCCTCTATCTTCTGTTATGTTTCCATGTGCTTGAAACTTTCCAATTTCTTCAGCACTTGTTCTCTAAAATACTTCTATACATTTCTAATCTCATCTGATTTCTCGTTGTCACCATCATTTCACCCTGCTTTGCATTAAACTCCAATCCATACTGTTCCACCATTTTCTCCCATACATTTAGTCTTTCTTGTGCCACTCTTTCATTTCCCCAGACCATTAAGACACCTGCTAACACCATTGCTATCATATTGCTCGTGTTTGAGATGCCACTCCTGCCATCACCTCACCCATAAAGGTTATGGATAGTAGTCAAGGTAGGACTTGTACCTGCTTCAGTCTGGTCCCCCCTTCCCCCCAATGGAACCATTAAACCATTACCAAGCTGTCTGTATCCTCACAGTCACCTGTATATTATTTTGTCTGAGCTTCCTCCTGTTACTATTTGCATTATAAACAGTTATTCAGTTTTGACGATTAGCTTGGTTATAATGTATTACCAACGTAGCTTTGTGGTGTAGAAGGCAGTCAAATAACACAGGAAAGAACGGACAATGAAAAGAGTAATGCTATAGAGAAAAGTAACAAATGAAAACATCACAGGGTTGTGGGACGAAAGGAAAGCCATTTGCATTGTTTGTTTTATAATGTAGTATGATATTTCACAACATAAACTGGTAAGCTTAACAAAATATGATTGTTTTCACAATGTTCACACTATTTCTTAAGCAGCAAAGACTAGTTAATGTAGATGTTTGCACGATGAATAATGGGTAGCAACTGACAACGAAGTAAGGGATACTAAATACACAGTTTCTACTTATTGAGAACTAGTTATACTAGTTACAGACTGACAGAGTTTTTGTGCATGATGCTTATAAAAAAAACTTGTTTAGTATTAAAACAACAAAATGGTAAGATATTGTGCTGTTAACTTTTAGATATTAGTACAAAAAAACAGAAAAAGTAAAAGTGGACAAAAATAAAATAAAGGAGAACCTCTCTTGTCCACCCTCAGCTGGTATACCACTCAGGTTGATCAGACTGTGCTCGAGCCGAACTTGCCGTGACTTTTTACCATGGCTCATTACACGTCATGCCATTGTTATGTACTGTATTATTGTTTACAGGTTTATTGTTGTTATTACTTGTCCCTTTTAATGCTCTGTCATCTCTCGTGTCGTTTCTGTCACTGTCCGTGTTTTTTGTACAGTACTGCACTGTGAAGTTTTTAGTGCTTACTGCTTGATGATTGTATGACACTGTTCTTCTGTATTTGTTACATTACTGTACATATTTGTTTTACATTGTGTAGTGTACAGTTGTGTGTTTGTTTTTTCAAAATGTCAGGAGTGAAAGGTAAACAATGAAAAATTAGCAGGGCTATGAATCACTTTAAAAAATTGCCGAGGAACTCAGTGTCAGTGTTTGGATCGGAGAAGAAACCGGAAAGACATTGAATCATTTACAGTCGTGATAAACGGTGAAAGCTCTCTTAAGAATCGCAAAACGTTAACAACTTGAACTACTTGACAATGCATTATGGAAATGGTTTCGCCAAGAAAAAAGGAAAGGAGTCCTGATAAGGAAAGGAGTCCTGATATCTGAGTTCATAATAAAAGAAAAGGAAATAGTTTTGCGCAGAAAACAAGAAGCCAAAAGTGAGTTCGCAGTTAGCAAAGTTTTTGAATCATTGCTGGAAAACCAGTCACAGTGCGAAGCTTGTTTAATTTTCTGGTGAACAAGTATAAGTTAATGCTGAGGCTGCTAAGGAGTTTTCTGTGAAATTTCAAGAACTTGTCAAATAAAGGGACTTCTTACCTTTCCAAATCTATAACATAGACAATGCAGGCCTAAACTATAAAATGCTCGCTGTGTCAGATGAAACCATGGCAGGAACAAAACTTACAAAAGTTGGGCTACCCATTGCTCCTTGCAGCAACACATATGGCACAGACAAGCTTCCCCTGTTTGTTATTGGCAAATGTAAGAAGCTTGTGGCATTCGAAAACAAAACTAACTTATCTTCCTTGATGAACTATTACTGAAATAAAAAAATCTGCACGGATGGACTGCAGTCTTTTCAAGTCTTCGTTTTATGAAGAGTTTGTTCAACGAAGGGTTTGTTCAGTCTGTCCAAAAAGCCTTGAAACAATAAAAGCTCCCTGTTTATGCTCAGTTGTTATTGAATAACACACCATCACAACCATCTGAAGAGGACATAGTGAAAGGGAACACAAAAGCTATCCTTCTTCCACCAAATCCAGCAACGGATCAGGGAGTCATAGTATGGCTAAAGACACAGTATCGCAGAAACTACATCAGCTCAATTTTAGAAAAGTTCCAAGGAGGTTGTAATGAACTTGAAGCTATGAAATTCCTCACTGTCATAGATGCTTTCCGTACAGTTGCTGAGTCACGAGAGGAACTAAACCCTGACACACTGCGGAAATCTTAGTGTTAGCGTCGATCGGAAGTTATGACCAAAAGTGACTAGATCAAACGTAAGCAAGACGATGACACGCAGATAATTAAGAATCTACAAACTGTACAGTCGAATGTCGTGGCCAGTGAAGTTGAGTAGTGGATTGCCTAGTGTGACAAACAACTGTGAAACCATTGAAGAGCTCAGTGACAACCAGATTATTATTGTTTTGGAAAAAAAAAATACTGAAGAAAGTGTGAACGAGGGCTCAGATGATGACGACGACAATGATCCTCCTCCTCGGATTTCGAACACAGACGTCAAGAATGCTTTTGATATTGCCCTTCAGTACATCGAGCAGCACTCAACCGTACTACACCTATGGACATTTTGGAGGAACCCTGCAGTTAAGTCCAAAATATCATCTACTACATAAAAATGTATAACTGACTTTCTTCTTAAGTAATTTTTTATTAATTTATAGGCTACCTTCAATTTTTACAGTACTGTACATATGTACTTTATGTACAGCACATGCGTGCTATACAGTATTGCTCTTTACTAGTATGTAATAATAACAGCTTTTCTGCAGTTTATTGCAGTGTTTTCACTGTAGACAGCGATATACATATGTAAAGTAGTCATTTTTTAGTTGAGAGATTGTTTACTTTAATGTAAATCCATATTGTTCTGTACTTTTTGATAATCCAACCCCTTTTTTATTCTGACGCATAACCCAGTCTCGAAGATGATGGCTTACAGGGGTTGCACTGTTGGTGGTGAAGTTATGTTAACTAAAAGCTATATAATCAGAAAAATGAGAGATACTGTGTTATGATTTTCTGTGCACTGGGATTTTCAAAACCTGCCAGTAATTTTCTAGAAAGTTATATTTTATAATTTAGATATTACCCAAAATAACATGTTATTTTAGTAGAAATACACCTTTTTGGTAACACACAAACTCTGGCTACGAAACTATAACAGTATAATGTGGCATATTTGCATTTTAAGACTGGAACATTGCTTCAATGTGAAAATTTTGAATACAAATAACTTTTGAAATATTAAGTTTTCAGAAAAATAAAATGCTTACTTGAAAATGGAGAACGGGGAGAAGCTAAATAAGCTGTATCAATCTCGACTCGGACTGTTATTTGTAAAGTTGAATTTTGACGGGCTCATGGTTACTGGTTTAATAAATTAAGAATAATTCTACACAATCTGTCTATACCAATGTCATAATAAGGCTGTAAGTTATACTGTAATTAATAAAGTTTAGTGAAATGCTGCATCAATACGACTTTGACAATTTTATGTACTCTTCATGTATGCATTACATGTATAACAGAAAGAAAGAAAGTGTTTACATATGGAGAGAATTGTAGGAAGTGGAGCTATTCCACCTTGCTGTGTTTCACAAGCATCCTACTTTTATAGAACTTGCACCTTCTTGATAATTACCTTTTCTTTTCTGTCAGCGATCCCTTTTCTCAAGAGTTTCCACATATCTTACTTATTTTCACACTATCACATCCATTCTCAGTATCCAGGAGTACCATACTAGTCTCTCTTTAGGAACACCCCACCCGGGGCCTCATGGGTCTCTTGGGAGTTCATGCGTGGCATTCACTCAGGGCCCTGAGCTACTGCAGCCCATTCTTCTTTTTCCTCGCTGCATTTCCTTCACCCTGCCCTCTCTCCCTGTCCTTGCTCCTTCCCTGTTGCCCCGTCCTTACAGTCTCTCGATGTTCTGGTTTATATCGACCTGGCTATCCACTGGTTCCCTGTATTGCTTGCCATTTTGTGCCTTCTTCCTGTTCTTCCATCCTTTTTGGTGTTTAAGTCCCCGCTTCAGGTTTGACCTCCACTTCTAAATTTTCAGTTTTTAGTGTGAGCCATTTGGGGAAGAACTTGCTCCGTAGCATCTACGGTGTGGATTCCTCTCCCCCATTCCTTCAGCTCTCCCTTTCCCACTGTAGCCCCTTCCACCCTGATAGAACACAAGCATGTGTAGCCAGTCCATGTGACAGGGCTGTTATACCCATCTGGCTGAGTCCCCTGACAACACAGGGATCATACTACAGATATCTCAGCTGTCCCCTCCCCACGTATGCCAGGGGGCATCAGAACTCCCGAAATGGCCGCCGTGTCAGGCAGCCCTTGCTACAATTGGATGGTGCCCCTGGAGAGAGCCCCTGATCGGAGTAGGTGGTATCAGGGTGGATGTTTGGTATGTGAAGCGTATCGAGCTGCACAAATCTGGCCGTTCTCAAACAGCCGTCTCTTCAAATGGTGTAGGATCATTGAATGCTGCTTCATATGACTGGGCAGCCTTCCCTTCCCTTCCCTTGCTACACCATGACAGGAGGGCCAAACTGCTGTCTTACAATGAAACACTTTCTCCACCATCTCATCTGTACTAGGATGGCTGGGAACACATTCATCACTACAAAGCCATTAATTTTTTTGTGGAGAATATTGAGGACAAGTTTGGTGAAATGGAGTCACTTAGTAAGACACGGTCAGACTCCCAGTGGATCAGAGCTTCTTCAGAGTGTGTATTCTCCGGGACGTCTAGGAAAAACCCAGGAATTTTTTCATCTGGGAGAAACACCTGGAAAAACCCAGGAATTTTTTAGAATCCTGTGAATTTTTCATTGTTTTGGACTTCAGTTAAATTTTTGTAATTTTGACTGGTATGAACTGATAAACAGCAAAATGTGCTTTAGGACGAGGACTATGAAATACTTCATAACAATAAACTACTCCTGATGAGCACGACATCACAACTGTTTTCATTAAGTTCGTTTTAGCAGTTGCCTGCGGGCTCACAGGCGTGCACAGTTGAGTTGCGTATGGTCAGTACCATCTGCCACTTCAAGATACTTTAGGTGTGGCTGGTAGCTGCATCGGCAGCAGAAAAATTTCCTGGCACTCCCAAGCTACCAGATTGCTGCATGCACATAGCAGCCTGGGTTGTAGTGGGGAGGGGGCAGTCTCCACTTAAGTCGTGTTTACGTTTAGTGATTTTGCTGTTCCCTCTTTGTTTACACTTCTCACATCAAATGAAAACAAAGCAGATTTCTGTGGTTTGGAGCTATCAAGTAAATTAAAATACATTCACACAATTATGGAAGGCTAACATATGTTATTAGTTTCAGTTTTATGATTTTATTTCCACATTTTTGGCAGTCAGTGGCCTTGCAAGAACAATAAAGTTACTTTTGTCGATTTGCTAAATAAGTGTGGCATTTATTATTCTTTTCCCCAGAGACAGTCCATTCATTAGAAACGATGTGTTTGATTCCACACTATTGGATAGTTTCAACTGTTCACTGAATTTCAAGTGCACATAATAAAGAACCAAACATGAGATAATACGGTACTGGCACTCCAAGAAAATTTGCATCTCGAAAACTGCACTGAAATCTTTAATATCAGGTTGGGGTCTGTTTCATTGTGAATCTGGACATACAAAAGTGCACTCTAAGCCGAGTTATGCATTTAAGTATGATCCACGAAATTCCAATGCTCTTGGAGTATCCTATTTCTTCTATGACGTAATGTAAGATCTCTTAATACCAGTCATCGTAGTTGTCCATGCACAGTAAAGCCTGTTTCCTGGCACACTCTGGCAACTGCTGAAGCAAATCTATTTCTAACAGATCATGGGAAAATATTGCAAATGGTGCTTTGAAAAGTGTTAGTTTCAAAGTTAATTTCCTTTTACGCGTGATGAATTATGTTATGTGCGATGAACTTCTTAAATCACAGAGTATTTGACTCTTGTTTAAAATTTAACACAGTGAGGGCTAGCCAAATTTCAAGCTCAGAAGACTTGAAATTTTTGTGGCACATTTGTGTGATACATCTTAAAGTGTAATACACACAAAAAAGACCAATATTATATGTGAAAACTTAACTTCTCTTCTAGTTACACTATGTACATTAATTTGAACCATTAATTTCTCCTATTTGTGTGTTCACACTACTTAACAGTGAGATTGCTATTAGCTGACTAAGTCACGTGTTCTATGCTCTGGATTTCTGCTGTTATTGGCTGGTGTGGTCACATGACATGAGCTATGACTAGCTTAAAGAAGTGCATTTTAGTCTCGATTTACATGCTTTGGAAACTAACGTGCTGTTTCCAATTTATACTTTTGTAATACAAATACAAAAATATGCAGAATATGGTGATATGAAAATGATGCTGCACATCATAGATCTTTCCAAAACCTTTTTTGGCAGAGATTTTTCGTTCTTGAACTTCCACATTGAAGTATGAAACCTTTACCATTCCAAGGATTGATACTTTTACAGCTCCAATGGAAAGCATACTGCCACTTATCATGGAAAAAGTGTGTATTTCACCTTGGATGAAGTGCATTTTCATGTGGTGGAAAAAGTGCATTTTTGACTGGGAAATCCAGGAAAAACCCAGGAACTTTTTCTTTTCTTTTTTCTTGTCTGCTTATACACGCTGTTCTTCTGTCACCCAATCCACAGCTCTTCATGCCTGTGGTCATCTTGGCAATGTCCCAGTGTCTAATACTCCTCACCATCCACTGAATATGGTCCAGGGAGTGATTTTTCAAAGGGACCTCATCCTGCCAACTGATGAGGAACTTCAGGCTAATCTGGAACAACACGGCGTTCATTTTGTTCGACCCGGCATTCATTTTGTTCGACGTGCACAGGAGGGAGGCAAAGACAACCGCACTGATACTGGCACCTTCATTCTGGTTTACAAGAGGGATACCCTCCCAGAGGAGGTCAAGGTTTTGTGCTACAGATGTAACGTGAAGCCATACATCTCACCCTCCCATGAGCTACTTTTGGTGCTCGCATTTTGGACATATGTCTTCCTGCTGTATGGTGGACCCTCTGTGTGGTGACTTTGGACACCCACTCTATGCTCCTGTGTGTGTCAATTTGTCATGACTGCCACTCCCCTTGCTTGCCGGATTTCCTGACTTAGAAGAGAGAAAAGAAGATCCAAGAGTGCAAGTCTGTGGATCGCTTGTCTTATACTGAGGCTCACCAAAAGTATGAGAGACTTCATCCAGTGTTGCTACCTTCAGCATTTGCCTCTGTTACATCCTCTATCCTTCCTACCTCTTCCTTACACCAGCACCCCTCCCTCTCCCCCCCTCCTCCTCCTCGTCCGAAGTTCCCATGACATCCCATCTGGGAGCACCTCCCCCTCCCCAGCAGTAGTAGTGCCCCCCATACTGTATTGACTCGAATCTAAGCCGCACTCGAATCTAAGCCGCACCTGAGAAATGAGACTCGAAATAAAGGAAAAAAAAATTTCCCGAATCTAAGCCGCACCTGAAATTTGAGACTCGAAATTCAAGGGGAGAGAAAAGTTGTAGGCCGCACCTTCAAATCGAAACAAAGTTGGTCCATTGTAATATGAGACACAATTTGGGTCGAATGACTGACGATACAGCTACAGTAGTTTGGTTCGAGTCGTAAGCTAAGCAGTTCAGCTTTACCAGGTAGCTATTGCTATGCGTCAGGCGCTCCGTCCGTATTTATACGGGTGCCCTTCCTTTTTCACGTGCTTCGTCTGGTTTGAATCGATTGCTTATTTTGCTTTGATCTGATAAGTGCCGTTTTCTTTGTTATAGGTGTTTGCGTCACTCTTAAGCTGAAAATGCATTACTGCACTGTGTCTTGCATTGTTTGTCGCAATCTGATAGTGCATGTTTACGGCCTGTCGCGGCTCGCGGCATGGCTTGCTTTTGTGCGCGCTACCGCCGCATACAATTAAAAAAAAAGAGAGGAATCATCTCATTAGCGAAACAATGGCAAGAGACTGCTATTTGTTGTTACTTACACTGCTGCTTTCTTTGATAATGATCAACAAGAATCAAATTATAGACTGCGTATGATAGAACGTGTTCTGAACGAGAGTTGGGCGAAAATTTTTCTCCGTTTGAAAATCTTTGCAGCCGCTTCTTTATTACATCAAATTCTGCACAGAAATTAGAGTCATCTTAGATTTAAAAATCTAGTCACTTGCCGTGCTTCATTTCTGACTGTATCACTATTAGGCATAAGAATAATACGAATATAAACATGACACGATATGTATATTCTTCCGCGTTTGCTGTTGTCTCACTCTAGTTTCGTAGTTTATTTGGCAGACAGGATTTAAATGAGATAGCAGCAAACACGAAAGAATACATGGCAAAATGTTTATATTCGTATTATTCTTATGGTGAAGAGAATACTGTATGTGATTCAAATTTCATCAGGTTCCTATTAGCAACCATCTCTTCTCACACATAGGAAAAAATTCAGAACGTAGAGTTGGCCATATTGACAAACATCCCAAACAGTCTTGCCAGTCAGATTTTCGTAGTACACTGAAATTGTGCTACATTCGAAGATGAACAATACGGAATTTGTATTTACTTCGTTGGATAATGTATGAAAATGCAGTGGTCGAAACTTGTGGCGGAGGAAAAAAGCTCGTCTTCAACTTTCTTTTTTTTTAATTTATTTACTGACACAGAGGTTTTGGCGCCAGTATTTATCTTTGTGCCTACGGAGCATGCCTGCGTAGCGCTACATATATTCGACAGCAGAAGTTAGTTGTGGCGGCACCTACCAACATACCCCACATATCCAGTTGACAGATGCTATAGTACATTACCCAGTGCCGCCCACATCTTTCAGTTTCTTCACACACTTCAACTGATAGGAAACTTCCTGTCTAGCAATCACAACAAATCCTGATACATTGTTTTGTATATTAAATATGCTGTTCAGTACCTTCTTCACATCACACGAGACATATTCTTCTTACTAACTTTTTAAAGTCAATTATATGGGATTTATGTCAGGTGAAATTAAAAACTATATGCAATGAAAAATCAACTAATAAGGTAATACACACACATATGCTCAGATACTATTCTTAATCTTTGGAATACAAATTATGAACATTGTCCAGTTTCAAAATTGCAAGAGGATCTATTCATTTAGTTCATGCCATATATGTATCAAATTCTATAGCATAAATCTAAGACAGAACTTCAAAAATAACATCATCTTGCATACTAAATTCCAGACAATCAAAACACAATTATCTAGTCTTATGTATCTACAGATAGATTTAAACTCGGTCAATGGATAAGATAGAACTCTAGAAACTACATGATGTTGCATAGGACATTCACACTACATGATCTTAAATACTACATTCATACTACATGATCTTACATACTACAAATAAAACACAATTACATAGTGTTAAAAATCTACAAACGTAGTGAAGATTTTCTTAGAGACTAGGTGTTATTGTGCATCCATTTTCATATATCTTGTCCTCTATACAAAATGTTGACAGTACTTGACATTTTACATACTTGCTTTGCTTACCAGCAGCTCCTCTTATATTTACATTTGCAATGGACATTTCCACAAAATTCTTACTATATTGGATCTCATCACTAAATTGTTCAGATATACCACAAATCGAGCTACCTGTATCAATCAAACAGTTAATAATGTGGCACAGGTATCTGTAGTTGAACAGAAGGAACATGAGATTTCTCATTTATGTCGGATCAACCTTTTTGGAATACTATGTTTAATTATAATTATGCAGATTCTAATCACAAATCAGAATGTGAGAGTTATGAGAATTTTGATCAGTTTTAATCTTAATGTAAGGACATCAAAAATCTGAATCATCATCTCTGTTATTAGACACTTAGTGTAAAAGATCACTTCCAATTTAATCATATGCTGCATCTACACTATTTTTGCAGGGTTTTATCAACTTTGCTGGTTTCATAGCATCACTTTGGTTACTCATGTTGTTAGGTAAAGATTGAGCACACTGAATGGATTTCATAGCACAACTAACATCACTTATTACAGAAGGAACACAAAATGTATTACTGTCTAAATTACATTTCCTACTTAGATCTTCTTTTACTTCATTCCACCAATTTGGATACAAAGTTTGACTAACCACAGCTAACTTATTCCAGAATGCACTTTTATCTATATTACCATCAACGTGGTCCCAAACAAATTTCAAAAAGTTCTCACCTTTACTCTCTAGGCTTACAGACAACTCACTGTTACTGTTTGGATCATTACTCTGCATGACATTAATGAAAAACTGCTGGACTGGTATTCCATGACTCTCACTTACACCACTTACTTTACCTGTACTCACAAACAACTCTGAAACTTCATTATTCTTAAACTCCACAAATACCGGATAATCATCATCGTCATATTCCAAAATTACTTCATCAACAAGATCATTAACAACACAAGTATCATCATCATCATCCATCATCATCATCATCATCATCAAAGTCGCACACCTCACCTACATTCATTCGCAATAAGCTACCAGTCTCAGACTTACCAGCATCAGCCATTTCACTGCTCTCATTCACATCTACATCAAGAATACCACCTAGTTCAGATCCAACACAGTCATCACCTGTTTTACATGCATCAATAACACTGTTTTCTGACCAACAGGAGAAATCAGTAGTACAAGCTACATAAAAATTCTCATTACTCTCACATTCTGGTTTGTGATTAGTATCTGCATCATTATAATTAAACATAGTATTCCAAAACTTTTGATCAGAACATAAACAAGAAATCTGATGTACCTTTTGTTAAACTTCAGATACCTCTGCCACATTATTAATACTGTTATTATTGTCTAATTATAAGTGTAAATTGGAGGTCCTGTACTTCTTGTGTTTCCTCGCCCCAAAACTGTGGCCCTTCATTGAGATGGGCTGCCATTTCTTGAATGGCAACCTCTATGATTATTTCTCCTATTAAATTGACCATGGTTATCCCCTTTATTCCTATTCTGCTGATGTTCAACCATTACCATTCTGACCCTGATAGAAATTACAATTATCTCTGTTTCTGTAGTTATTACCATTGTGATCTCTATCATTTCAATTGTTGTGGTACATGCTTCTTTCTACTGCTCTATCCAGCCTGTCAACAAATCGTAAAAATTGTTAAAGGCAATCATCAGGTCCATGTGCTAAATCCCATAACTACCTCTCTGGTAATCTCCTTTTTAGTGCATCAATGAATGTCATTTCGTCAAATATCCTGTCAAGGTGTGCTCATTTCTTTAATTGATTCTTACAAAACTCTTTCAGTGTACCATCCCTATTCCTATAACTTAGACCATTCAGAAATTCACTTTTAATTCTCTCTTGTTAAACTTCTGACCAAAATTTATTTAAAAACTTTTTTCGAAATTTTGTTATGTTCCCCACTGATTTAAATTTAAGATTTACCCAAGACAGAGCTTCACCTTCATGACATCTTGTAACAAATTTAATTTTTTGATCGTCACTCATGCCTGACACAGAACTGTCTCTACAGTGGTGTAGAAAATCCACTAAATGTAAATTGTCTGATGGAAAACCTTTGATTGGAATGTTCGACCATTCAATACCATTGTTTGAATGCAGATTGTTGTGAATGCAATTTTTGTGAACTACTGCAATTTTTCAATCTAAAACATTTACATTAGTTAGCATACTGTTTGCAACATTCAAAATTTTTTGATCTAAACTACGAAAGTTCTGTTCCAATTTTTCCTCTACAACCTTCTGTTGAACTCTGACATCATCAACATTCTTCGTTCGTTGTGCAGATTGGGCCATGAACTCATTTTCCAAAATTATACATTTATTTTCTAATACATTGACTTTTTCATTCACACGTTTCGATCCTTCTGATAACCCTTATTTTAGTTCTGAAGCCTGATTAATAAGCTGGTCTATTTGATGTTGTATCCTGTCCATTTTACCATTGTTTTCAGTTTTGAGGTCATGTAATTTTCCTTGTAGTGAAGTAAATTTTTCGAAAAAAGGAAAAAAATATTAATATCAAAATAGTTTGTACTTATCTTTTCTGATCTCCTTAGTCATATTTGTAAAGTCCTCTTTCAGTTCATCCGGTCCATCATTGTTGATATTATCCAGGTTGAGATTCATTGGGAGAGTCCTTAGAAAATGTAGTCCATCAACAAAGGAAGTGGCTTACAAAACACTCGTTCGACCTATACTTGAGTATTGCTCATCAGTGTGGGATCCGTACCAGATCGGGTTGACGGAGGAGATAGAGAAGATCCAAAGAAGAGCGGCGCGTTTCGTCACAGGGTTATTTGGTAACCATGATAGCGTTACGGAGATGTTTAACAAACTCAAGTGGCAGACTCTGTAAGAGAGGCGCTCTGCATCGCGGTGTAGCTTGCTCGCCAGGTTTCGAGAGGGTGCGTTTCTAGATGAGGTATTGAATATATTGCTTCCCCCTACTTATACCTCCCGAGATCATCACGAATGTAAAATTAGAGAGATTAGAGCACGCACGGAGGCTTTCAGACAGTCATTCTTCCCGCGAACCATACGCAACTGGAACAGAAAAGGGAGGTAATGACAGTGGCACGTAAAGTGCCCTCCGCCACACACCGTTGGGTGGCTTGCCGAGTATAAATGTAGATGTAGATGTAGATGTAGATAGATGTAGATTATCTCGTCACTGTGGATACGACTTTGTTGGGCTGCTCTTGCGTCTTCTTTCATTGAGTGATTGTAATTTCGTATAAACTGTAAATCACACAAATCCAAAATCCATTCTTCTTCTGCAATAGACAAAACTTGGCTGTCAGTCAACAGATCCTGGCTGAGCCCCCACTTTTACTCTTACCCTCCCACACATCACTATTAAAATTCTCTATATCTGCACAAGTTTTGAAAGCTTTGTGAGGCATAAGATATACAAAAGAAAAACTTTTTACTTATCTTCGTTTTCTCTTCTTGTTGTTGGCTCCAGTTCTTGGGTCTAGGGGTACATTATTGTGGCTGAAATTTTGATTAAATGTTATGGGTTCCTGATGACTAAATAACTGATGGAGATTTGCCTGTATATTTCTTGAATTTTATTCTTTGTCACGTCATTAGATATCACACCGTTTTTACAATTTCCACTTCATATTCCAAATTACATCGTTAGTGTCATTCATATAAATACGTCTGATTCCATCAGAGGCATGTCCACTACTACTTACATTCTGCGGTACTCTCAATATTTCAGAGAGTTAACAAAGCAGAAGAGTTTACAAAGCATCACTAAAATATATCATTGTTTTGTAAATGAGTCCAGAAATAAATTTTATAATTATCGTCAGATTGTGCAATTAATGATAGAAATTTTAAGTGTGCCAGATATTTAGTAATTTCAAATATTTTTAAAAGAAGAGTAATTTTAACTGTTAGTACATATCGATTGTAACAAATTAATTTGTTTTTATACATTTTAGCCTAAAATATAACAACTTGTATACAGAAGCACACAAAACTCCTCTAGCCAAACAACCGAGATAATGTCCACTCAAACAAGAATCGATAGTATAAATGGTATCAGTTACTTCTATATAAAAAAGGGGTAATGTTAGAGGAGAGTGTCTCGTTACACACTATTCTTCATGCTGCTGGCACTGCTGTCCCTCCATCCACAGATCCCCCGTCGTCGGCCAGTACCGTGGTGGACCGAGGATGTAGCAGTTGCTGCCCAGGACTGCCGACGGGTGCTGCAGTGATTTAAACAGCACCCTTCACAGACCAACCTCCTCACTTTTAAGCATCTCTGTGATAAGGCTCGTTACCTCATTAAGCAGAGTAAAAAGGAATTCTGGAAATGCCATGTTTCTTTCCTGGGGACATACGCCTCTTCATCGCAGGTTTGCTCCAAGCTCCGTAGCCTTCTGGGCCACCACCTACAGTCGGCTGTCCAGGGTCTTAACCTCCAAGGTGCTCTGAGCACTGATCGATTGGGCCTTGCAGCACTGATCGATTGGGCCTTGCAGAACACCTCGCGACACACTTTGTAGTGGCATCGGCGTCCTCTTCGTATCCTGCTACCTTTCTCCAGCAGAATGCCAAGTTGAACAGACTGAACCCTAGAATGAACCCTTCACTGCACGGGAGTTCTTGCAGGCTCTTATCTCTTCACAAGACACGGCCCCAGGCCCGGACTCCATCCACAACCAGATGATCCAACACTTGGGCATTCCCCAGAGACAATGTCTCCTCAGGGTCTTCCATCGCATTTGACTCTTGGGTACTTTCCTATCACAATTGCGAGACAGTATAGTTATTCCCGTCCTTAAGCCCAGAAAGAAACAAATGTCTCTCAACAGCTACCACCCTATCAGCCTGATGAATGTACTTTGTAAACTGCTCAGGAGGATGGTTAGCTTCAAATTATGTCGTGTACTCGAATCTCAGGGCCTTTTCTCCCCACATCAGTGTGGCTTCCAGGCAGGAGAATCTCCAACTGACCATTTACTCAGATTGGAAACAGTATTCCAGTAGGCTTCTACTCACTGCCGATACCTTGTCGCAGGCCTCTTCAACCTACATAAGGCATACAACACGGCTTGGTGCCATCACATTTTAGTTACCCTTCATAACTGGGGCTTCCATGATCCCTTCCAGTTTTTATCCGCAAGTTTTTACCTCACCGGCTTTTCTAGGTTTGAGTTGGCACTTCACTCAGCGCCCCTCAGATTCAGGAATACTGTATCCCACAGGGTTCTGTGCTAAGTGTCACATTCTTCCTCATAGCCATCAGTGAGCTTGTAACCTCTGTTAGGCCTGTGGTTACCCTGGCATTGTACGTTGACAATTTTTGCATCTAGTGCAGCTCCCACTTGGTAGCATCTGCTTAGTGCGGGCTCCAAGGCACCATCCAATGGGCCTCTGCGTTGGCCATTCTCCCTTCAAAATGCGGGTTAGGCATTTTTGTCATCGACCCACAGTTCATCCTGATCCAGAACTTTATTTAGGCAACCAGCTCCTCGATGTTGTAGCCTAGTCCCATTTCTTGGGCCTTACTTTTGATAAAAAACTGACACGGTTGCCCCATATTTGCCATCTAAAGACTACATGCATGCGGAAGCTTCATGCTCTCTGCCTCCTGGCCCGCACATCTTGGGCTGCAGACCATACCACTCTTCTCCATCTTTACCATGCCCTGGTCTTGGCCAGACTACATTAAGGTGTTCAGGTTTATGGCTCAGCAGCGCCTTCCACTCTGCAACTACTTGACCCTGTTCACCGTAGTGGGGTGCGTCTGGTTATTGGTGCCTTTCGCACTAGTCCCATTGACATTTTCCTCACAGAAGCAGGGATTCCCCCTGTACAAATATGATGGAGCTAACTCCTGGTTTCTTACGCACTCGCCATTCACCAGTTCCCTGACCATCTCGTGTACCTTGTCCTCTCTGCAAACGAGGGATGTCTCCCTGCTGACAACTGCCCAGGAGTGGGATTGCCGATTGGCATGTGTCTCACTTCCTTCTCTCGGTATCTCCACATCGACTCGCTGGAATGCATCCCGTGTATTTTCTCCCACACCCTCCCTTGGATGATGCCTAGACCATGGATTATGACCGACCTATTCCAGGGTCCTGAGGTCTCTGTTGCCCCTATGGTTTTCCAGCATCTTGTATGTGCCATCATTGCAGAGTTCCAGGGTGTTACCATCTTCTACATTGATGGTTCTAAGACAATCGATACGATGAGAAAAGCTTTCACATCTACTACTGGCTTAAAACACCATTTATTTCCCAGATCATGTAGTGTGTTCACAGCAGAGCTTCTAGCTATTCACAGAGCCCTCCATTTTGCTTCTCAGGCCTCCCTCCACAGATTTTTAATTTGTTCCAATGAGCAGCTTGCAAGCTATCAACCAATGCTACTCTTGCAGGGTGTATACAACCCGGGAGATCCGGGAAAAACCCGGCAATTTTTTCATCTGGGAAAAACCAGGGATATTTTTAGAATTCCAGGAATTTTTCATTGTTTTAGTTTTCAGTTAAATTTTTGCTATTTTGACTGGTAAGAACCGATACTCTAACGAAGGATGTTACTGTATCCCACTACTGCAGAATACTTCTTCAACAATAAAACATAAAAGAGAGGAAAAAAAATGAAAATCACTTAAATTGAAAAGGAAATGCACCATATACAACAACGACACACAGTGCTCATGCAAGCATCTGTCAATTGAAAATGTGTCTAAGGCTTTGGGAAGACTTTGCTGTGCTTCATAACAACAAACTGCCTCCAATGAGTGTGAAGTCGCAACATTCTATTTGTTTTAGCAGTTACGCACGGACTCTTGCGCATGCGCAGTTGAGTCACGTTTGAGTAGTAGATTCTCCCACTTCTGGCAACAGGAATGCGGCTGTTGGCTGTGCAAGCAGTCGCAGCAAGCAACTAGATGCGAAGGAGGCTCCAAATTCATATTTTTGAGAAAAAAACTTGTTTCACAAAGTACCTAGCATCCAGCGCAAATTTGTCTATCGATTATTCATGTGATTTTGAAATGCTTCCCTGTTGGTTTTGGAACATTTTTGAACACATTTTAAGTTGATTTCTGAATGAATCATAAGTTGACTTTTGAATGCATGCATAGTGTACGTGATGTCTCTGTCAGGAGAATCCTCGTCGCATCTAGAATAAACTTTCCGCAGACAAAAGGGGATGGGGCTATACGAGCTGAGGGATTAAAGCCGAATGGATGAATGCTAATCGCAGTCTGATTATAGGGTTGATTGGATTTGCGAATGATCAGCATTGTTATAACAACTCGTGAAACCCATAGATTCAGACTACCAGAATGGAAATAAATGACTCACAAGAATAACAGGTGAGGAAGATTACGTATTATCTTCTATGTGTATCCAAGAAAATGAAATTTTGACAGAAACGTTTTGGCCAGATCGCTACACTAGTAAGGACCAGTAGTACAGTCCCCGGCTAGCAGCCACGTAAGTTCTATTCTGGAAGTAACGCGGAAAAAAATGTTATTCGAACACATAATAATGCCTAACCGGAAAATAATTGCGGGATAATTGAACCTGTGATTCTGGCAGGGTTAGTGAAGTTAATCGCCGAACAAATTTTGAGAGTGGAATCAATAGCTGCAGAATTGGTGATGCCAAGATTGTTTGTTAAAACGAGGAAGGAGAAGAAACGGGAACATCGCACAAATTATGGAAGAATAAGACGATTCCAAATTTATATGTTGTTGTTGTTGTTGTTGTTGTTGTCTTCAGTCCTGAGACTGGTTTGATGCAGCTCTCCATGCTACTCTATCCTGTGCAAGCTTCATCATCTCCCAGTACCTACTGCAACCTACATCCTTCTGAATCTGCTTAGTGTATTGACCTCTTGGTCTCCCTCTACGATTTTTACCCTCCACGCTGCCCTCCAATGCTAAATTTGTGATCCCTCGATGCCTCAGAACATGTCCTACCAACCGATCCCTTCTTCTAGTCAAGTTGTGCCACAAACTTCTCTTCTCCCCAATCCTATTCAATACCTCCTCATTAGTTACGTGATCTACCCACCTTATCTTCAGCATTCTTCTGTAGCACCACATTTCGAAAGCTTCTATTCTCTTCTTGTCCAAACTAGTTATCGTCCATGTCTCACTTCCATACATGGCTACACTCCATACAAATACTTTCAGAAACGACTTCCTGACACCTAAATCTATATTCGATGTTAACAAATTTCTCTCTTGAGAAACGCTTTCCTTGCCATTGCCAGTCTACATTTTATATCCTCTCTACTTCGACCATCATCGGTTATTTTACTCCCTAAATAGCAAAACTTCTTTACTACTTTAAGTGTCTCATTTCCTAATCTAATTCCCTCAGCATCACCCGACTTAATTTGACTACATTCCATTATCCTTGTTTTGCTTTTGTTGATGTTCATCTTATATCCTCCTTTCAAGACACTGTCCATTCCGTTCAACTGCTCTTCCAAGTCCTTTGCTGTCTCTGACAGAATTACAATGTCATCGGCGAACCTCAAAGTTTTTACTTCTTCTCCATGAATTTTAATACCTACTCCGAATTTTTCTTTTGTTTCCTTTACTGCTTGCTCAATATACAGATTGAATAACATCGGGGAGAGGCTACAACCCTGTCTCACTCCTTTCCCAGCCACTGCTTCCCTTTCATGCCCCTCGACTCTTATAACTGCCATCTGGTTTCTGTACAAATTGGAAATAGCCTTTCGCTCCCTGTATTTTACCCCTGCCACCTTCAGAATTTGAAAGAGAGTATTCCAGTCAACATTGTCAAAAGCTTTCTCTAAGTCTACAAATGCTAGAAACGTAGGTTTGCCTTTTCGTAATCTTTCTTCCAAGATAAGTCGTAAGGTCAGTATTACCTCACATGTTCCAACATTTCTACGGAATCCAAACTGATCTTCCCCGAGGTCGGCTTCTACCAGTTTTTCCATTCGTCTGTAAAGAATTCGTGTTAGTATTTTGCAGCTGTGACTTATTAAGCTGATAGTTCAGTAACTTTCACATCTGTCAACACCTGCTTTCTTTGGAATTGGAATTATTATATTCTTCTTAAAGTCTGAGGGTATTTCGCCTGTCTCATACATCGTGCTCACCAGATGGTAGAGTTTTGTCATGACTGGCTCTCCCGAGGCCATCAGTAGTTCTAATGGAATGTTGTCTACTCCCGGGGCCTTGTTTTGACTCGGGTCTTTCAGTGCTCTGTCAAACTCTTCACGCAGTATCTTATCTCCCATTTCATCTACATCTACATCCTCTTCCATTTCCATTATATTGTCCTCAATTACATCACCCTTGTATAAACCCTCTATATACTCCTTCCACCTTTCTGCTTTCCCTTCTTTGCTTAGAACTGGGTTGCCATCTGAGCTCTTGATATTCATACAAGTGGTTCTCTTCTCTCCAAAGGTCTCTTTAATTTTCCTGTAGGCAGTATCTATCTTACCCCTAGTGAGACAAGCCTCTACATCCTTTTTTTTTTTTTTTTTTTTTTTTTTTTTTTCAAATTTATATAAAAATTTTGTAATACTACTTTTCGATCTCGTGCTTGAGAATCTGGTGCGTATGAATGAAATGTGAAACTATTTCCTAACATAAAGCTTTTTGCTTGTAGTAGGCCTAATAGGCATTTGATATTGGTACTTATTGGATTATATTCTGTCGTGTTATAGAAATGGCGATTTGTACCAAAACAATCTCGTTTATTTGGTGTGTTACAAAATTGCTGCCATATTAGAAAGGCCTGTTTTGTTTTATCTAGCAGGCAGTGACAAAATAGATGTAATCAGATCGAGAAACCACAGCAGTCTTGGGTATTATTTGTATTAACAGCTTTTTCAGTATTAGACAGTGACATTTAGATTTTTCGTGTAGCAAAACGTTTGACGGACTTTGATGAGGTAATAGATTCTTTCGCAGAAAGGAAAGCACGCCATGTAAAGCTGTACCAAGTTTAGAGAGAAAAAAAATGCTAGGAGCTAAGGTTTGAATAAATGTGTAATTTCTTGCTTATCTCTTGTCAGTATTGGTTTTATATATCCTACATTTAATTTTATGTCACACAAAACAGCAAGTTATTAACTAATAGGCAATAACAGGTTGTATTCAACCTGGGACAACCGGGAGATCCAGGAAAAACCTGGGAATTTTTTCATCAGGGAGAAAACTGGGAAAAACCCGGGAATTTTTCATTTTTTAGTTCTTAGTTAAGTTTTTGTAACTTTGACTGGTAAGAACCAATACACTAACAAAGAATATTACTGTATCTCGCTACTACATAATAATACTGCAGCAATAAAACACGAACGAGAGAAAAAAACGAAAATAATAAGTTGCAAAGGAAATGCACCATATACAAGAACAAAAAACAGTGCTCATATAAGCGTCTGCCAACAGCAAAATGTGTTGAAGGCTTTAGGAAGACCATGCAATGTTTCATAACAACAAATTGCCTCCGATGAGTGTGACTTCACAACTGTTTACATTAAATTCGTTGGGGCGGTTGCGAATTAGCTTATGTTCATGTGCAGATGAGTCACGTATGAGAAGTACCTTCTCCCGCTTCTGGCTACAGAAGTGTGGCAATTAGCTGTATAAGCAATAGCAGCAAGCAGCCAGATGCTATCCTGAAAAATTTTACTGGTACGCCTAAGCAGCCAGATTCACATATGTGCAACAGGCTTGGAACTAGAGGGCGGGGGCAAACCGGGGTATCTGCCCCGGGCGGCAATTTCAGGGAGGGGGGCCAAATTCATATTATTGAGGAAAAAGATCTTGTTTCACCAAGCATCCAGCGCACATTGGTGTATTGAGTACTCATATGATTTAGAACGCATCCCTGTTGGTTTTTGAACATTTTTGATCACTTTCTGAGTTGATTTTTGAATGCGTGCATGGTGTACGTGATGTCTCTGCCAGGGGAATCCCTGTCGCATCTAGAAATAAACTTTCCTGCAGACAAAAGGGGATGAGTCTATACGAGCTGAGCGAATAAAGCCAAAAGGGTGAATAACAATCGCAGTTTATGTGGTTGACTGGGTTCGCAAGTGATCAGCGTTTTTATAATTACTAGCGAATTCCATAGATTCAGACTACCAGAGTGCAAATAAACAACTAACAGGAATAACAGGCAACTAAGATTACGTATTGTCTTCTCCGTGTATCCAAGAAAATGAAATTTTTACACGAAAATTTTTGGCCAGACCACTACACTACTAAGGGCTAGTTATACAATACAGGTATAGCAGCAGCTAAAGTTCTATTCTGGGAGTAGCGTGGAAAACGCGTTGTATGTACACATAATAAAGCCAAATCAGAGAATAAATGCGGCATAACTTAATCGGCGTTTGCGGCAGGGTTAGTGAAGTTAACGAGGACACTGGCAGGAATAGTTACAGAACTGGTGATGACAAGATTGTTTGTTAGAATGAGGAAGGAGAAGAAACAGGGACTCTCACAAATTACGGAAGAATATGACGATTCCAAATTTATATAAATATTTCGTACTACTACTTTCCGATCTCATGCTTGAGAAGCTAGAGAGTATGAATGAAATGTGAAACTATTTCCTAACATAAAACTTTTTGCTTGTAGTAGACCTAATAGGCATTTGATATTGGTACTTCGTGAATTATATTCTGTCGTGTTATAAAAATGACCATTTGTGCCAAAGCAGTCTCGTTGATTTGTTGTGTGTAACAATTGCTGCAGTCCTATTTCATTTTATCTAGCAGACAGTGACAAAATACACGTAATCAGATCGAAAAACCGCACTAGTCTTGGGTACTATTTGTATTAACAGCTTTTCTAGTATTAGACAACGACATTCCATTTTTTCATATAGCAAAACGTTGACGAACTTTGAGGAGGTAATAGATTCTTTCCCAGAAAGGAAAGTACGCCTTATAAAGCTGTGGCAAGATTAGAGAGAGAGAAAAAAAAGCTAGAACTTAAGGACTAAAGAAATGTGTACTGTCTTGCTTGTCTCTTGTCTTTACTCATTTTATGTATCTCATATTTAATTTTATTCAACACAAAACAGTAAGTTATTAGCTAATAGGCAGTAAAGACTGCAAATTTTCTGAAGAGTTCTTGTTCTGCCGGTTACAAATAATCCCATCCAGTATTAATTGCAAGATTTTTTTAAGAGGGGCAGGATGTCAAGCCGACCGACTGGGAGCAGGAGAGTCACGACAGAAAATTTTAATTTCCAGTGGCCGGAATATAGTTTGATGGCACCCATTACAAAATATTACACATTTGAATTCCACAGAGCGAAATACAGAGGCGTGTGATGGAAAGTTTAGCTTCTCTTGCAGCTTGATACCAATATTATATGTGAAACATATGCAACACTATGTATATTAATTTAAACTATTAAATTTTCCTGTTTGTGTGTTCTTGCTACTTAACAGTGGTGTTGCTGTTGGCTGACTACATCACGTGTCCTATGTTCTGAATATCCGCAGTCATCGGCTGGTGAGATCACCCGACATGAGCTACGAATGGCTTACAAAAGCGCATCGAAATCTTGATTTCAATTATTCGGAAAGTAACATGCAGTATTTGGTGGAATTCCAAAGCGTGTCTTTTTTTTTTCCCTGAGTTTCGTTTACTAAAGTGACGGGAAATTGTACGCCCGCGTATAAAACCATAACCATTGAAAGGATTGATAAGGGAAAATATACTGTCACCCGGGAGAAAGTATATTTTTAACCGGGAAATCTGGGTATTTTTTTTCCTTGTCCACTTATACACCTTGTCTTGTCACCTTTTGGTCTCTGCTATCCATGACCTCTATGCCCTTGGCTGTACCGCCTGCTCAGTTGTCTTGCTCTGGGTCCCAAGTCGTGTGGGCATCCCAGGGAATGAACTGGCTGACTATTTGGCTCCAGAAGCAGATACTTACCCCCGATTCTCTTTCTTGATTCCAGCTGTATATATACAGATCTATGTCAAATCTCTTTGTCGATACATGGAATGTCATCTGGTGCGCTATTGCTCGTAGTGATAAATGCCACACAATCAAGGAGGCTACTGCAGTTTAGCACTCTTCCTTCCACTCCTCTCAGAAGGAGTCCACTGTTTTATGCCGTTTACACATTGGTCATACCAGGCTCACCTAGTGTCCTACGTAATGAACCACCCCCACAATGTGGTTGTGGAGCCAGACTGACAGTATCCCACATCCTGGTGGAATGTCCCCTTCTTTTGCCCCTTTGTGCAAAGTACAGTCTTCCAGATTTCTTAAATTTAATATTAGCGGACAATTCATGGATGGTTGAACTGATCCTCAGTTTCCCCCATGAAAGTGGTTTTTATTTTCAGATGTAAGATTTTGCTTTACTCCTGGAGCAGGGGCAGGATGATTGCAGTTGAGACCTATATTCATGTCTTCTCAGCCTGGGGGACCCCATGGAAAGAGCACTCATTTTTCCAGTTTTTAGATTTGATCTCATCTTTTATGCCTTTTACTGTGTGTGTTTTAACTTCATTATTTTATAATTTGACTCCTCTGACTGGATCCATCCACTTTTAGTGGACCCTCTTTCTCCTGTGAGTTACATCGGAATCACAGGACTGATGACCTCACCGTTTGCTCCCATAAACCATCTCAGTTAATCAATCAATCTCTTTGGAGGCACTTTACTCTAAAACTTAGATCCACTGTCGACCTAATTGGTCTAAACACACGTTGCTCCTCTTTAGTTCTCCTCATGTCTTCGATACTCCATTTTTTAGGATTTTTTAACTGCCTTGTTAGCATGACACATCTGCTGCTTGGAAATATTGTGCAATTTAAAATCTGTTTATGGAACCTCCCTGTATCTACTGGTCTAATTCACATACACAGTTTCCTTTCACAATTCTTATAGCATGTTTTGGTAATGATCAAATTGTGCTTTGTTCGAAATTTTAACTGATTGTTCCTCCTTTATTCCTTTCCCTCAATCCATGTTTTCCTACTGTTTTTCCTTCTGTTCATGTTCCTACCATCAAATTTCAGTCCACCATCTCAGCTACTTTGTCTCCCTCAACAATCTGATATATTTCTTGTATTTCATCATAAATTCTATCAATCACTTCATCTGCAGAGGTAGTACACATAGAAACCTGTACTCCTGCATTTACCACATTTGATTTTGTATTGATAAATGGATTCTCATCTGATTAGAAGTTCTTTTCTTCTCTCGCTGTACTTCACTAATTCCACTAAATCTAACTTTACGTGTTGCCTGATCTACCTACCCCATTAAGGGATCTAACATTCATCAGTCCTATCTGTAGAACATGATATTTTTATTCTGCAACTTAACTTGTCTTCTTTACAGTAAGTAGCCATCTGTCTTTTCTTACAGTGTTGATATTTCTATGCGAAATTTCCATTCTTAGATTTATTTATTTTTTCTTTTTCCCTGCTGATAACCTCTTGAATAGTCACTGCCTAGATATCCAAATGTGAAACTATTTTGCTTCCAGAATATATTACACAAGAAGAGACCATTTACATTAAACCATACAGTAGGGTTGATGTCCTCGAGGAAATATGATGACTATAGTTACCCCTAGCGTTCAGCAGTTAATAGTACCAAAATAGCATGCCCACTCAGTGTTCTTATGTTTCTTAAAAGTGCTTAAAAGTACTTAATATTTATATTGTGCAGTAATAAGTCTTATATGTGCTTATTTTGTCCTTTTTTATTATGGTCCTTATAAGGCCTTATTTTTGTCTTGGCCATTATATTCAAACTTAAAAACTTAATGAATTATTTAGGAGTAAAAGAGATGACTTACCTAAAGGCACGCACACACGCACACAAATGCATTATTTGATGGGTGGGGGGGGGGGGGGGTGAGTTACCTTAGGTGTAGGCCAGGGGTGTTACGGGAGCACAGGATGTGCTGTAAAAATAGCTCCCATCTACACAGCTTAGAAAAGCTGGTGGTGGTGGATAGGATCCAGATGGCATGGGTTGGTTGTGAAGCAGCCATTGAAATCTCACATGTTGTGCTGCGCTGCACGTTGTGCCAGTGTGTGGTCCACTTGTTTTTGGCTCATGTTTGATGGTGGCCATTTATTCTTGTTGAGAGCTGGATAACCTTGTGATGTGACTGGAGTAGATGTGCTGGCCACCCGTGGCAGACACAGCTGTAGTGATTAGAACTCCCACGCCCACTATGCTGAAGGCCTCGCATAGGCAGTACATAATTATACAGATCGTCCGTGCCATATCCCACACATACCCTACCCTCACATCCGTCTCAAAAACTAACCACAAGGAAGCGACCCCCTTGTCATGCAATACCACCTGGGACTGGAATGACTGAACCACATCCTTTCTTAGGGCTTTGATTATCTATCATGACGCCCTGAAATGAGGGACATCCTACCCAAGATACTTCCATCCCCTCCCAAACTGGTGCTCTGCTGACCATCCAGCCTCCACAACATCTTAGTCCATACATATGCTGCTTCCACCCCTAATTCCCTGCCACAGGGATCATACCCTTGTGGAAAACCCAGATGCAAGACCTGCTCTATCCACCTTCTACTCCAGTTCCATCACAGGTTTATCCTAACACATCAGAGGCTGAACCACCTGTGAAAGCAGCCATGTTATATACTAAATCTGCTGCAACCACTCCATAATGTTTTACATTGGCATGAAAGCCAACCACCTGCAACCTGAATGAATGGCCACCAAAACAAGGTGCACCAGACAGTGGTACCACATGCAGCACAGGACAACATGTGAGATTTCAATGGCTGCTTCAGAACCCATGCCATGTGGGTCCTCCCCACCACCACCACCACCAGCTTTCCTGAGCTGTGAATATGGGAGCTATCCTTAACAGCACGTCCTTTGCTCCCGTAACCTCCCTGGCCTAGACCTAAGATAACTCGCCGTCCCCCCACCAGATGGTGTGCGCGCACCACCCTTTTCCTATTATCCCTGCCCAATTAGTGTGAGCTAGTTGTGTGCTGCCATCTCATGCCCTGTTGTTGTTGTTGTTGTTGTTGTTGTTGTTGTTGTCATTGTCGTCTTCAGTCCTGAGACTGGTTTGATGCAGCTCTCCATGCTACTCTATCCTGTGCAAGCTTCTTCGTCATTGTGGTAACCCTTGTTGCACTATTGAAGAATAGGGACATGCCAAAACTTTGAGGGATGGTTATGAAGGTGCTGCTGGATTCATTTATGATATTAGTGTTGATGTTAATGTCCACACACAGAATTATGTGGACCTTTGTACTTGAGGCTTTATCTAGAACTTCTGTTAATTTATTGAAAAAATTGTCCACACTACCACTGGGAGATCTATACACACACAAACTGATTAATTTCTTGGGGGTATCAAGCCCTGTTAATTCAATAGCTGATACTTCAAAGTGTTTGTCTTCACTTACTGTACTGAGGTCATGTATTGATTTGAACTGTGTTCCTTTCCTGATATAAATGCATGATCCTCCACCCCTTGAAGTAGTTCTGCAGTAAAAGTTTGCCCTTTCATACAATGATAATACTACATGTTGGATTTCTGTGTCTCTACACCAGTGCTCAGTAATACAAATTACAGTGCAATTCAAAGATTGTAACTCAACTTCTAATAGTTGTATTTTATTCTTTATTGATTGCATGTTTTGACGGAGGATTGTTAAGTCTGCGAAATGCCCCACATTACTCTTTCCAATGGTTCATTTTTCTTTGTGACATCTGGTATATGTGATATTTGAATTGTTAAAATATTTGTGAGTGATTGTTTCAGTACTTTTTAAACTGCTGGAGATACTCTTTAGACAGGGGAACCTGCTGTCTGGATTTATCCTAAAAAAAGACCTACGTTCCCTACCTATTATAACAGGTATTTGACCATGTGTGACCCGAGATTCACCCCCTATACTTTCATGAATCAACTGTACCAATCTCCCCTTCCCACTTCTATTTAGGTGTAGGCCATACCTAGTGAAACCACATCTGTTGATAGTCCTGACAGGCACCAGAGAAACATGAGCAAAGTTGGTTGTCCTCATAGCCATTCCTAACCCCACAGTGATTCACCTCACAGCTCCATCAAGGTGTGGTCGATCATGATGCCGGAACAGCTCAACAAAGTGTACGCTGGTGCCAGAGTCAAGGAAGCTATCTTGTCAGGTCACCACCTGTCATACGCCCCATCCCTGTGCAAACTGTTTCCTGCCCCAACCACTATCACTACATGGTCGTCTTTTGTGAAGTCCTTACATAAAGACCCTAGGTCCTCTATCATATGACTTAGCCTTGCATTTGGCTTGAAGATACTGGTGGCCTGGTATGCCGCCCCTAAACTTTCCTGTAACTGAGGGCCTACACCTCGCCCATGGCTACTACCTAGCAGCAGCACTTTCTTCTTCCAAACACTTTGTACATTCCTAGGCTTCTTGACCTCGGTTGAAGTGTGCTGCACATTTCCTGCTCCTTGTTCTACCTGAGGCTCTTTTCCACTTAACTCTGGCAGTGGTAGATACCTGTTTTTGGTGTTGATGATAAAACTGTCAGATCACGTTCTCTTTCTTTCTGTCCTCATATCAGCTAACATTAAAAAATAACAATAAAAGTAACAAAGGTAAAGGTAAATTGCTTGGTTGCTGCCCTTGACAGAGTGCTATGCCCACAAATTATATTGCAAAACTCATAATATCATGAGCAATTTCATGGTAAAGGGGATACAAATATGTAGAATTCTCACAGCAAGATTCTTTCAGCTTAAAAATGTGAATTACAAACCAGATCGTTCAAAGTTAAAATGGCATATGCTGGATTGTTTCTCAGCGGCTATCGAAACCCAATGATGATGAGGATGGAGCTGGGTCATGTGGCAGGAGAGATGTATCGTCAGCAGGTCAAACTTGGTACTGGAAAGCTACAGGATGCAGATATTCAAATTATTATGAGGCCCATCTAATGGATTTTACAGAAAACATGATAATTACCTATACACGATGCACATTTACTTTATTCTTGAACTCACTAGAGCATTGATTGCAACTATTGTCAGTAAAAGAAAGATGATTAAAAGTCCTCAATTTTTTTCTGATTTCAGTTCAAACCCTGCCTTATTAGCTAACGTTACAAGGCTAGGTCAGTAAATCACCCGGACTGTTGCCCATGCAGCTACTGAAAAAGCTGCCGAGCCTCTTCAGGAAGTATACATTGGTCTGGGCTCCCCACAGATAACTCTGCGATCTGTTTGCATTTACAATTGGGCTCTCATATAAGTATGCAGGCTACCCCAACATGGCATTGTCTTTGGTTTGTAGGGGACAATAAACACTAAAAGTGTGAATACTCTGGGCCGGTGCAAAGAGAAACTGTAAAAAATACTAAAAAATTGTAATTAATTTGTACAATAATGTTGATCAACTTTGGTTGTAAAAATCCCTATACAAAAGAATGCACTAGTGGCACATCAAAAACTTCACAACAATCTATAAATTACTAATTACACTTTTCCTATGTCACTGTTCAATATTCATGTAGAAGACATTGAAAAACTTGTAGTTCTTAACGCATGAAGAGCCAGACTTTGAACATTATGCCTCACCTTCCAACCAGCAACCCTAGGCTCACGGAAAAGCTATTCCTTTTGCATGTCTGCATACTTTCCATTGGACATCTTTCTCAGCACACAATGTTGTAGCGTTATTACTGGCACGGAAACCATCACAAACGAAGAAATTTGTTAAATTATATGACAGCGTTCATCTTATGGAAGACATTAATCCTTACAAAGTATGTCCTCCTTGATACAGTTTACATAATGTACAGGCAATATTTTACAGCAATAAGCAGTTAACAAAATACTCGTAATTCTTGCTTTTAATAACTAGGGTTTTCAGAATTATGTCACTTGAATACATGTGGATGGTGCACAGCATTCTGACAGAGTTTTTAGGGGGAAGCAGCTGCATCTACTGAAGTACAACACTTTGACAACTGCAGAGAATGTTTGACATATGGACATGTATAGTGAGCATATGTTCATACTGTCCCTGTATGATACCTGTATTGTCAATTTTAGGTGTTTGTTATTAAAATGAGGCACTTTTAGTGCAGCCTCAATATGTCAGGCTCGAGAATGAACCATTGCCAAAATATATGTAATGCCACTGTAACAGATCTGTAATAAACATTTCATGAAATAAGAAGATTACGGGTCCCAATCAATAAACTGTTGAAATTGCAAAAATGTGAGATACTACATAGTATCATTACTACGTACAAACTACGGTCAGATCAAATGTCTGGATAGTTGACACGTCATGTGTTCTAACTGATTTCCTCCAACCAGAGCCCTCAACGTCACACCTGAACTGTTTGCAGTTGCCAAACTGCCACAAGAACTTGTCAGTTCATTTCCAATTCCTTGTCTGCCTTTCTTTCTTGATGTGTTTGGGTCGCAGGTCCTGGGTGTGTCTCTGTAGTTAGTTAGTTTCATATTGCATTACACATGGTAGAAACACACACACACTGATGACAAAATAATCATTTCATACACAACACTAACCAAATACTACTGTATTCTTCCACTTAAGATACAGTTCAGTGCCACATGTATTGTTGTTGTAATCACAGAGATCAACTTACAGTAAATAAGCTTCACAGGACATTGTGTGAAGCAGTTTTTGAAGGCTGTAATTAATTGTTGCCACTAGGTCACCCATAGGTAAACAACTTCCTGAAGTGTAATTGCGTAACCCAGTGTTCCTTCTTTTTTTCCCCTAAAAATCTAACCAAAAGACTTTGATTATTATTTTTATTCATTTAATTGGCTTAAGTGTAATTTTTTTTAATATTTTGCCGCGATATTTTCATCATTGCGTTGACTTTTTGTTAACTCTTATTTTCTTCATATCATTTTTCTTTTTCTCGTTCAAAGTCTGCTAGTGTCGCCAATTACCTGCAATGAAGTATGGACCAGGTTTGCTCATCAGCTGGTAGTGTGGCAGCCCATTTATCCAGTGTAAGAATAGTTTCAGGTAACCAATGACAACAAGAACTTACAGTTTGCTTTTACCACTGAAACTGAAAATTTTCTATCTAGAGTTTGTTCATGGAGGATAGCCTTAAACACCATGAACAAAGTGATCATGACTTTAGATCTGCCACAGGTTGTTGATCACCATTTTCTCGTATACATTGCACATCTCGAGGTTGTGGGTAGGTTAGGACACGTGTTTAAATTCAGGGCTACAAAATGCCATGTCTGCTGCAGTTCAGTCAATGGTCAGTTAAAATCAGTTGTCGACAGAGGATCTCCCATTTTTGCCATACCTTGCAGTGGCTCCAAGTTACACATAAAAAGCACTTGTGAAGTGACCCATTGTGTATGTGTCTCTTCTGTAACCGAGCAGCAGTCAGCTGCGGTTGTGGCAAGTGACAACTTCGGTCTCCTGCAACTATTTTACTTCCCCCAGACTTCCTCCATTACCTTCTACTGGCTTCATCACCATATCACTTTCCTAAAATCCTAATCCTTGATTCAGCATTTAAAGTATTATTTAGTTGCTGCATTCCACAAGAGCTAATAAAAATAAATTACATGCTTTTAGTTCTTATTGCTTGTTTTTAAAATCAAACTTCATTCTGCAGTGGAGAAAATGATAAAATGAAACTTTATGAAAAATTAAAATTGTAGACTCATACTAAACCCGAGGTCCTTATCAACCAGGCTGATACTACTAGGCATAAAAATTTGTTGATATATATGTGACTGTAGCTATCCATGTTTTGTATATAGGATTGAGTAACAATAAAGATGTTTTTACCTTGACAACGATCCATGCTTCAATGTCTCAGTGGTACATAGTTGCAGTCCGTCAGCAAGTTCTCTTTTGTTTATTTTATGTGAATCACTCTCATCATTACACTAAAAGTTTCTTTCCTGAAATTTCAGAGGTTGAAGGAAGTCATTCCTCTGGGAGAGGCTCTGATGTTAATCACAGTAAGGTTGGCACACCTGTAACACTACCAAAGGAAATACTGAATGCTGAGGAGAATAAGCCGCAAGCTGCAGCTTTGGTTGTTGAAGAAACTGTACCTTCTGTAAATGTTACAAGAAGTTCAGACAGTGCAAGAAAATCAATGGGTCCACCTGATACAGCTAAGGTACCAACAACAAATGAAAGGGAGAGACGCAGGACAACTGGACCAGTTAACTCTCCATCAACACCTGCTGGAAATCCTATGGGAACTGTTCAGAACTTAGGCTTTTCACCATTCAGCCAGGAAACGCCGATAAGGACGTTAATATCGTCAGTCACTGACAATGCAAATGTAACACCCAATAATGGTTGGACATTTGATCCAAATGAAGCAACCCCAAAGCCTCCAAACTACATGTCTACGCCAGAGACACCATATGGACAAGTCTTTAAACCCAACCCTTCACCTACAACTAGGAAGAACTGGAAGAGATGGATTGACAGTATACCAGAATTTGAGAAGCTGGAGCCTGAAGAAAAGAAGAGACGATTGAGCACAGTGAGAAAAATTTCAAATACTCTTATAGCTGACATTGTAGCTCATTTTGTAAAGTATACAAGGAAATTCAGGGTAAATGGTAAATATGCTGAGAGGTGATATTGTTTTCATAATAAACATGAGCCTAATTTTCAGGAGGTATAGATGCTTGACTTTGATTACTACCAAATATTATGAAAAGGAAAGTTGCCACTCACCATATAGCAGAGATGCTGTGTCACAGATAGGCACAACAAAAAGACTGTCACAGATAAAGCTTTCAGCCCGTGAGGCCTTCGTCAAAAGCTTTATTTGTGACAGTCTTTCTGTTATGCCTATCTGCAACTCAGCATCTCTGCTTTATGGTGAGTGGCAATTTTCCTTTTCATAATATTGTTACATTCCATCCTGAATTTTCCACTTGTTTGATGCATATTACTAAGAAAGAGTTGACTAGTACAAATGACTTCAGTGTCTCAGTTGAATGGGACTCTGGCTTCCAGCTGACATATTGTAATAGGGCCATGCCATATCAAGTGGTCTAATTTTGAAAATTTTCTCGCATCACCATAAAGGATTTTGATGTAATTTAGTCTGGAGATTTACACATTTTGCCAATCAACAGTGGTAAAGTTTTACTATCACCAATATAATACTTCCAGAAATGATAGTATTTTGTTTGACTCCATAGTGGAACTGTTGAAAGTGTGCCTCCCTGATTTTTTGGCAGCTTTGGGTTAAAAAAATCTTAAGCAATTTTTATATAAAAACCTGTATCTGGTTCTGCAATGTGAGAATGTAAGCCCTAAAAAATGACAACAAGGTGGATGTGCATTTAAAATACACCCATATTCCACTGGCACTGAAGTCTAACATCAGTTATTATGCTCTGCAATTGTTTAATACTCACTGTGGAAGGTAATATGGGAAGTCCTGTTGGCTAAGATACGAGATTAGGTCAGCAGCAGCAGCAGCAGCACACACACATAAAAGACAGTTGTACTTGTCAAGCTTTTGGAGCCAGTGGCTCCTTCTTCGGGTAGAAAGGTTGAAGAGAAGGAAGAGTAGTGAAGGAAAAGGACTGGAGAGGTCTAGGAAAAGGGGCAGATTTGGCTAAGTCACCCAGAACCGTTGGTCAGGGGAGACTTACTGTACGGAATATGAAGGAAAATCTTTCCTTTTCATCCCGTACAGTAAGTCCCCCCAGACCTGCGGTTCTGGGTGACTTTTCCGAAATCTACCCCTTTTTCTATACCTCTCCAGTCCTTTTCCTTCAGCCATCTTCCTTTCCCTTCAACCCTCTTGCCTGAAGAAGAAGCAACTGGCTCTAAAAGCTTGCTAATTACAACCGTCTTTTGTGTGTGTGTTCTGCTGCTGCTTGGTGCGTAGATTTTTTTATCTATTCAATTAAATAATGTTGTCAATAATTGATTGTTAATATGAAATTGGGTATTTTTATAACATAAAAATGAGATTGAGTTTTTTGTATTTCTATGTGCAAAAATGTCCCTTAATGTAGTGGTCATCATTACAAATATATGCTTGAAATAATTGGTCAGGCGAAATAATTGGTCAGGCTTCAAACAGAGACGTTGGCATTCTTTGGCCAAGTACCATACCAAGTTAGCTATCCACCCTGATGTGTACAAAAAATAACTTTTGATGGAACAAGCTTAACAATAGCAGTCAACCGGCAGAGCGAGCGGGCGGGCGCGCGCGCATACACACACACACACACACACACACACACACACACACACACACACACACACACACACACACACACAAACATGAGCATACACATCAGAAGAGTATTAAATCAAACGACAACAAAAAATAATAGCTGCTGTCATTGTGATCCTAGGTGAAACTGTTTAAAACATTTGTCTCCTACCGTAGTTTCAGTTAGGATTTCAATATTGTACCTTTGAATGCAACTTGGGGCCATGATCCCACCAATGCACATACGTGCAAGTCCCATTCCCCTCCTTTTCATCTCTCCTCTCCCATTTCCCCCCCTCTCCCCCCTACCCCTTCAGCACAGCCACCTGATACTGCACCTAGCAGCTAATCTAATGTTAGTGTTCACCTTGTGCCAAAGATCATGAATGTTAATCACAAGGCTAGGGAATGATTAGAACCACGGAAGAGCTTTGTAAGGCAGACAACCATACTTTCTAGAAGAAATAGTAACTGATGATAAATCCTGTACGTAAAGCTTCACACTCAAATTATCACCTCATTTGATGGTATGCAAGCATGCTAATAATAATAATAATAGAATTTTAGTAATTGCCATATCACTGACATGAATCATTGGTGTGCTTCTGCGTGTCCTGCTGAGTTGGTGTTTCGATTTTATGCACAGTATTTTGACAACTGACCTAGCCGTCCACTTCAAATGCTGCGACTTCTGCTATTGTATGTACTCACTGCCTGGACCCCAGGTAGACTGTGAACTGTTTTGGTCTCATGCCGCCAGTTCGATATCCAACACATAGCACTCCTTTTGATGCTCTTTCGTTTTCAGAACTTGCACTCATATTCTGCAAAACAAAAATTCATGTTATCCAGCTCTGGTGGATGTGATGTGATGGCTGGTGAGGTTTTAATAAATTGAATGTCAGACCTCAAAGCATTATTTAAATTGGTACCTCCATCCCTGTTTGTTAGGTTTTCTGACTTCTTTATTTCGATAGACTCCTTATTTAAGCTATCCCAGAAACTTGGCGTTTACACCACGATACCAGTATCATCGTATGATTAGGGTAAGAGATTTAAATTTAAATAATATTTGGAGATTGGCACTGAATTTATTAAAAACTCTCCATCACATCCACCAAAGCTGAGAGAATTTGTATTTTGCAAAGGGCATAAGAGTGTTTGTAATTGAATTCCACTATAAACAGTGGCACGAAAACCAACTATAGTTGAGCCTGGTTGGACTCCAGGTGCCTGAAGATATCAGGTTGGCTATCAAATTGTTCTGCATAAATTGGAAACAGTAACTTGTCAAGAATGTTGGAGGCACGCCATTAATCATGCTGAGAAAATCTGAGAGATCACAAGTTGTATCAACTACAAACCACTGTAATACGTGGCACACCTATCAAAGAAATATAATTTGTTTGGGAAAAAATCTCTGTGTGGAACTGAGACACGTACTCAGTGACAGTATTTAGATTTTTAGTTTACATTAGCTTTTACTTCTAGAAACAATAATAATGTGCAGAATTATACAACTTGTACTGTAAAATTGTACAGTCTTTTTTTTTTCTGTGTTCAGCCTTTGTCCGAGATTAAGCGCCAGATATGGGAAAAATTTGGAGGCATAAAAATTCCAAGAAAGGTACGTGTAAGGGTGCAAATTACTATTATCTTGTACACAGTTTTTGGTTGATGGTTATTTTATCGTAGTGTGACATTGAGTAAGATGTTACATATATATATAAGGCTCTGCACTTTTAACCTTATGTAATATCTTATCCATCAAGATTGCGTCATGCAAAACATCAAAACCTACATTGGAGTGTAATTACTGATATTAATGAGTGAGAAGTGGCACTAGGAGATGGGCTTATATCACCATTTGATTATCAGGTTTAGCTTTTCCATTATTTCCTTAAATCAGATAAGATAAATGCCGGTGTCATTTTCCTGAGTATTCCATTGATTATTTAGCTCTCCGCCCATGCCCCTTAAACTAGTTCTCCATCTGCTTTGGTATCAAAATCAGGGTTATGTTAAACTAGGACCTTCTTTCCTGTAATCACTATAGTTTCGCGTAGGCTAATATCAGCTTTGAAGACGCCAACTCACTATGTAACCATACAAATGTGATCTTGAAGTGGAGCCACAAACATACAAGAAGTTATGCAAACACTTGTCATTTTGAGCAGCCTTTAAGTTAAATTATTAATCTGCTTTTAACAATTAAGTTCATTCATATTGATTAGTAAAGAAGTGTGTTAGTGCCTGTTCCAGTTCATATAATGAATGTTCACATTCCCAGAAATATTATTCACTAAAAATGAAAAGTTTGTGAGAAGGGAGATCTCATGCTAAAGTTTACATTTATTGTATGACAACACAGGATAAACTTACTTCAGATTTATGTATATGCATCTCTGTTCCATTTTTAAGGCTATATGTCTGAGTACTTCGTGTTTGCTAGAGAAATTATTAGAAGTTGTGACTGGTAGGTCCCCCCGAGATATAAGCACAACTGTAAAAGGCTCCAGTATGTAAAAATGCATATATATATATATATATCTGTGTAATTATTTATGAGGGTTGGAACTTTAATTGTGGCAACTATTTATTTACAGCATGTACAAAATAGATACGTGTTTCGAAGTTTCACTGACCTTCAGAGTAGTCACCAGTATTTTGTATAACCCGTTGCCAGCAATGTGGAAATCGTAGGATACTCTTAGCAGTTGCAGTTGTGTTGACAGTTTAAGCAGTGCGGTCTATTGCCTGATGAATTTGTAGCAATTCTGAAGCGAATGCCGTAAAGTGTTTCCTTCAGTTTAGAAATCGAATTGAACATATGAGGTCTTAAGTCGGGGGAGTGCAGTAGGTGGTATAGCACTTAGCAGCCCCATCAGTCAAACTAATAAGTAACAACTTGCACTGTACATGCTTGAGCATTGTCCTGCAAAATGATGGTCATGTCCTGCAGAAAGTGTCATCACTTCTGTCTCTAAGCTGGTCATAGGTTGTGTTCCAAAAATGAACAGCATAGATTTCTAAACTGAAGAAAACACTTCACGGTATTTGCTTCAGAACTGCTACAAATTTGTCGGGTAATAGACCGCGCCGCTCAAATTGTCAACACAACTGGCACTGCTGAGAGTATCCTATGACTTCCACATCGCTGGCAGCGGGTTATACACAATGCTGGTGACTACTTTGAAGGTCAGTAAAACTTTGTAACATGAATCTATTTTGTATGAGCTGTAAATAAGTAGTTGCCACTATTAAAGTTCCAACCCTTGTATAAAAGTATTACAATGAGTGATAAATGTGCATCCTGCCACAGCTTAGCTAAGGATTGGTGCATAGGGGTTGTGCATTGTGGTTCCACTGGGACAAATAATGGATTATGAATTAGATGCTTTCATTGGTATGTAGGTAATGCTTAAAAGACGAGAAAGAAGATTGTAGAACAAGAGGTGAAAATTTGAACTCTTCAGGCAATTGTTGGTGCTGTAAAAACTGAATGAGAACTTTTGAAGGGACAAAAGAAAGTTAGATGTGGGAAAAGGTAAAAGATAAAAAGAAAAGGGCCTAAAGGGAGTAGTTTAAGACATTTCTGTTGCCTGTTGAGGGTGAGGATCCTCATTCACCTGTAGAAGAAAGTAGATTGTAGGAGAGAGTTGATAAGACTTTGAGACAGTTCGGAAATGGAATTGCACTGAAAATAAGGTTATAAGACTAGTATAGGGAACTGCTACAGAAAAACTAAAATCAAGGTACATGTCACAAGTATTGTAAAATCTAGCACTAACCATGACCACATAATAGCAGATTGAGGCTCTGACTAGGTACAGGAACCGTACTCACTGCTGTGGACTTTGTCGAGGATTTGCAGCATCACAATAAACCCTAGATGAACAAAGTCATTACGGGAAGTTAACTTCCTGTGCAGTGTGTAATTCCAATATTTTTATTACTACTTGTTTATGTGCAACTATACCTCATTCTTTACTTCTCCAAAAAGTTTTTACCAGACTGCAAATCAAGATGTCCGAAGTTCAAGTTTTGATCAAACTTTTGTATTTTTTTTTTATTTATTATTTTTTTCAGTCACTTGTTGTCTCTTTTGCCTCTGGCAACAATTTGTTAATGTGATAAATGGCTAGTTGCACACGTTAAACGGAAAATCCTTGCTAGGTAAGTCAGCTATGTGGAAAACGAGCAACAGGACCATCCTTGGTAAATTAGTATTATGCCACGTAGAAATTTAAGTAATCATATTACTCTTAATTACTGGTAATGTAGTCCCTTCACATAACTGCTAACTTTTGTTGTAAAATAGCTTAAGACAGAAGAGCTACAGCAAGAGGAAGATAATACCCTGGCTTCCCCCCATGTAGCAGCACGTCCCCTTCACTTCTCACCTGTTGCTGGCACCTCAAAGGACAATATGCAGAGTGAAAGCAGTCCACAGACTGTAAGTATTTCAAGTAAACTGAATTACTTTCTGATGATGACATTAGCAGACACGTCAAGTGGAAGAAATGTGGTGCTCCACGATTTTAGATCTTGTCATCTACATCAGTGCTCGATATTTGCTAGTGGAACTTCTTTGATGCAGTAGTATATAATAGTGGAACTTCTTTTACGCAGTAGTATATAAGGTAAGTTTAAAGCACTTCAGTAGAAGCTACCTTCTGCTTGCATGTTTATTTACATGTGTGAGATGATGATCAGTTCTCCTCTGTGTACAAATGAGACCCTGTGTGTCATATAAATTTGCTTCGAAATCCTAGATTCTAACATTTTTCATAGAAACTAAATGTGCTGTTTGTCTTTTTATCCCCATTGTTGTTGTTGTGGTCTTCAGTCCTGAGACTGGTTTGATGCAGCTCTCCATGCTACTCTATCCTGTGCAAGTTTCTTCATCTCCCAGTACCTACTGCAACCTACATCCTTCTGAATCTGCTTAGTGTATTCATCTCTTGTTCTCCCCCTACGATTTTTACCCTCCACGCTGCCCTCCAATACTAAATTGGTGATCCCTTGATGCCTCAGAACATGTCCTACAAACCGATCCCTTCTTCTAGTCAATTTGTGCCACAAACTTCTCTTCTCCCCAATCCTATTCAATACTTCCTCATTAGTTATGTGATCTACCCATCTAATCTTCAGCATTCTTCTGTAGCACCACATTTCGAAAGCTTCTATTCTCTTCTTGTCCAAACTATTTACCGTCCATGTTTCACTTCCCTACATGGCTACACTCCATACAAATACTTTCAGAAATGACTTCCTGACACTTAAATCTATACACGATGTTAACAAATTTCTCTTCTTCAGAAACACTTTCCTTGCCATTGCCAGTCTACATTTTATATCCTCTCTACTTCGACCATCATCAGTTATTTTGCTCCCCAAATAGCAAAACTCCTTTACTATTTTAAGTGTCTCATTTCCTAATCTAATTCCCTCAGCATCACCCGACTTAATTCGACTACATTCCATTATCCTCGTTTTGCTTTTGTTGATGTTCATCTTATATCTGCCCTTCAAGACACCATCCATTCCGTTCAACTGCTCTTCCAAGTCCTTTGCTGTCTCTGACAGAATTACAATGTCATCGGCGAACCTCAAAGTTTTTATTTCTTCTCCATGGATTTTAATACCTACTCCGAATTTTTCTTCTGTTTCCTTTACTGCTTGCTCAATATACAGATTGAATAACATCGGGGAGAGGCTACAACCCTGTCTTACTCCCTTCCCAACCACTGCTTCCCTTTCCTGCCCCTCGACTCTTATAACTGCCATCTGGTTTCTGTACAAATTGTAAATAGCCTTTCGCTCCCTGTATTTTACCCCTGCCACCTTCAGAATTTGAAAGAGAGTATTCCAGTCAACATTGTCAAAAGCTTTCTCTAAGTCTACAAATGCTAGAAACGTAGGTTTGCCTTTCCTTTCCTTAATCTTTCTTCTAAGATAAGTCGTAAGGTCAGTATTGCCTCACGTGTTCCAGTATTTCTACGGAATCCAAACTGATCTTCCCCGAGGTCGGCTTCTACTAGTTTTTCCATTCGTCTGTAAAGAATTCGTGTTAGTATTTTGCAGCTGTGGCTTATTAAACTGATTGTTCGGTAATTTTCACATCTGTCAACACCTGCTTTCTTTGGGATTGGAATTATTATATTCTTCTTGAAGTCTGAGGGTATTTCGCCTGTTTCATACATCTTGCTCACCAGATGGTAGAGTTTTGTCAGGACTGGCTCTCCCAAGGCCGTCAGTAGTTCCAATGGAATGTTGTCTACTCCGGGGGCCTTGTTTCGACTCAGGTCTTTCAGTGCTCTGTCAAACTCTTCACGCAGTATCGTATCTCCCATTTCATCTTCATCTACCTCCTCTTCCATTTCCATAATATTGTCCTCAAGTGCATCGCCCTCGTATAGACCCTCTATATACTCCTTCCACCTTTCTGCTTTCCCTTCTTTGCTTAGAACTGGGTTTCCATCTGAGCTCTTGCATGTTCATACAAGTGGTTCTCTTATCTCCAAAAGTCTCTTTAATTTTCCTGTAGGCAGTATCTATCTTACCCCTAGTGAGATACGCCTCTACATCCTTACATTTGTCCTCTAGCCATTCCTGCTTAGCCATTTTGCACTTTCTGTCGATCTCATTTTTGAGACGTTTGTATTCCTTTTTGCCTGCTTCATTTACTGCATTTTTATATTTTCTCCTTTCATCAATTAAATTCAATATTTCTTCTGTTACCCAAGGATTTCTATTAGCCCTGGTCTTTTTACCTACTTGATCCTCTGCTGCCTTCACTACTTCATCCCTCAAAGCTACCCATTCTTCTTCTACTGTATTTCTTTCCCCCATTCCTGTCAATTGTTCCCTTATGCTCTCCCTGAAACTCTGTACGACCTCTGGTTCTTTCAGTTTATCCAGGTCCCATCTCCTTAAATTCCCACCTTTTTGCAGTTTCTTCAGTTTTAATCTACAGGTCATAACCAATAGATTGTGGTCAGAGTCCACATCTGCCCCTGGAAATGTCTTACAATTTAAAACCTGGTTCCTAAATCTCTGTCTTACCATTATATAATCTATCTGATACCTTTTAGTATCTCCAGGGTTCTTCCATGTATACAGCCTTCTATCATGATTCTTAAACCAAGTGTTAGCTATGATTAAGTTGTGCTCTGTGCAAAATTCTACCAGGCGGCTTCCTCTTTCATTTCTTAGCCCCAATCCATATATCTATTATCCCCATTATCTTTCATCAATTATATCAAAACTTTTGCATACTTCTTGACATATTGAGTATTTTTGAATGTTAATATGTGCAATGAAAAATGTAATTTGAGCTATGTCATCGCTTGTAGAACTAGATGTATGCATTTATCCACAAATGTTGTGCATTTGTATTTGTTTTCATCACTCAAAAAATAATCAGTTGTAAACTACATTTGTACCTTCTACAAATATTGGCAGTAGTATCTTCAGATTCCATGAAAAGCTGGGTTGTGTTTTCATAAACTTGTGCAGTAAGGCTAAGAACTGTAGGGTCCTCATAGATGGGCCAGGGATGGCCTACACATCAAAGTGCTGTTCCAGTTTACCTGACTGTGTGGAGCATAAGTAAGGGTTTGTTACATTTTACAGCTCTTCATCCAATCCAGCTAATGATACCTGGAGGAGAGCACAAAATATTATGTAAGACCTAAAGAAATACCCCCTACAGAAACTGTTGTTAAAAACTTAATTATCAATTGCCAAAGCATTCAGAAAAAAATTCCAGTGTTTGAAGCATCCCTAATAAGCAGTGTTGCACACATAGTTCTAAGTACGTAATTGTTTCTAAAGCTCGAAATTGACAACTGTGAGATTTTTGGTACAAATATATGTTTGTAGCAAAAGTTTAGGTTAATGGGAAATGGAAGTAGTGTATTTGTCACAGTAGACAAGAAACTCATGAGAAATTGAAGCAGCATGTGAGGTAGTGAGTAGTATCAAGGGTGGGCATAACTCACAATTCAGTCATCATATCAACTACCAGACTCACCTCCAGTTTTGACACAACTTTCAGGATAGCTTGAGATTGCTGGTACATTTGTTCCCGAATGATAATGTCATCATTGGGAGAGGCTTTGATCACCCGACAGTCAATTGCCGTAACAATATTATTGGTGTCATTAGATAGCCTGTAAAATGATACCAAATGCGTTCTTGTAACAGTGCTTCGAACATTTAATTTATAAACCACCTTCTAGTCAACTTGTATTAAATGTGTTGGCAACAAATACTCCTGACCTCTTGAAGGAAGTCCACAGTGAAACTGACTGTGAGTCAGCTGTAACAACAATGATTGTCAAAAACACAAAGGGCAACTAAAACAAGTAGAAAGTAGAACTTGTTTAGTAAGCTATGGATGGGAGAAGGTAGGTGAACAGTTAGGCTCTAGCTGCTGTATGCGACACACCAGCAGACCAGCAAGATAAATATTCAGCTTTTTCCACATTTTTTTCTTAGTTTAATTTTAAATTCCTTCCATGTTTTTGTTTTTAAAATGTGAATTTCGTGTTTTAATAACTAAACTTCAGAATGACAAAGTCTGTAGCACAGTTGTCATTTCATTTGAATGGCCGACTAGATATCATTGTAAAGCATCAGCCTCCTTTGGTGACACAACAGCAGCATAGCAAGTTATGCATTTAAACAATGTAAATTTCAGGATAAAATAACAATAATATGAAAAGGATAGATTGCTACTCACCACCTAAAGGAGACATTGAGTTACAGATGGGCACAATGAAAAGGACTGCTAAAATATTTAAGATTTCAGACAAAATTCTTCTTCCGAACTAGAAAACGTGTGACAGTGTTGGTAGAGAGACAGTGATTAGTGATCATGATGTCATCTCAGTGACAATGCTTGTTAAAGTAAATAAACCATCAAGACGGCAAGCGGTGTATTCTTGCTAGAAAGAGCAGATAAGCAGATGTTAGCATCCCAATTAGACATTAAAAGGACATTAGTTAGTTGCAGTATGATGGGCGCGTAGGAATTATGAGCCATGTTTAAACAGACTGCAAACTCTCACTCTGGGAGAAGTTCGTGCCAAGTAAGTAGATTAAGGACTGAAAAAAACATCTGTGGTTTAATAACAAAATTTGGAAAATGCAGAGTTAGTAGTGACTGTTGAATGCTTAGTTCAAAAAGGATGTGAAAATGTCACCAGACAAAAAGAATATAGAAATTCATGCATATGTGAAAGAAAGAGTGATGCACAAAGCATATAAATACAACTGCCATACCTCACAAAAAAAAGTCTTGCTGAGAACCCAAGAAAATTCTGGTCCTAGGTAAAATTGCTATCTGGTCAAAGGCTTGTATTTGGTCACTTGTTGACCAGTCTGGTGCAGCAACAAAAGACAGCAAAAGGTCAGCAGAACTTTGAAATTTTACGTTTGTTCACACAAGAGGATTGTACAAACTTAATGCCATTTGACAGCTGCACAGACCCCTGTATGGAGGATGTAGTAATAGGCATCTGTGGCACAGAGAAGCAACTGGAAGAATTTAAAACAGCTAAGTCTCCCGGTCCTGATGGAATCCCAGTTTAGTTTTACAGAAAGTACTCTATTGCAGTGGCCTCTTACTTAGCCTACATTTATCACAAATTCTCACCCAGCACAAAATACTGTGCACCTGGAAAACAGTGGAGCTGATCCCTATAAATAAGAAGGGTAAAAAAGCAGTCCCAGAAAATTACAAATCAATTTCTTTAACTTCAGTCTGTTAAGTAATATAGCCGAATATGTTGTCATCAATCATGATAGTTTTTATCAGAGATGAGGATATTGTGATAGGATCACTTTTACTCTCTATATACACAAATGAACTGATGGACAAAATGGGCAGCTGTCTGTGGATGGTTGCTAATGATGCAATGGTGTTCGGGTAGGTGGTGTCATTCAGTGACTGTAGGAGGTACAAGATCACTTGCACAAAATTTCTAGTTGGTGTGATTAACGGCAGCTTGTTCTGAATGTAAAAGAATACAAGTTAATGCAGATCAGTAACATTAAAATCCAGCATTAGTAGTGTGCTGCTTGACACAGTAGTATCTATCAAATACCTAGGCATAATGTTTAAAAAATGATATGAAATGGAACTACCATATAAGGATGGTAGAGAATAAGGTGAATGATAGACTTCCTTTATTGGACGACTTTTATGGAAGTATGGTGCATCTGTAGAAGAAACCACGTATAGAACACTAGTGCGACCCATATTAAAGTACTACTAGAGTGTGTGGGATCACCACCAGGTTAAATTAAAGGATAACATTGAAGCAATTCAGAGGTGGGCTGCCACATTTGTTACCAGAGTGTTTGATCAACATGTGAACATTAAGGAGGTGCTTTGTGAACTGAAATATAAGTCCTTGGAGGGGAAAGATATTCTTTTTGCAAAACACTCTTGAGAAAATTTAGAGAACCAGAATTTAAAGTTGACTGCAGACTAAATCTACTGCCACCTACATACATTTCACGTAAGGACCCCGAAGATAAGAGAAATTGGGGTTCATATGGGCTCACATAGATGGAAGTTTCTCCCTCGTGCTGCTTGCAAGTGAAACATGAAAGGAAATGAATAGTAGTGGTTTGAGGTACCCTCCACCATGCACCAAACAGTGGCTTGCAGAGTGTGTGTTTGTAGTTATAGACCTGTGGCTTAAGATTAGAATAATAGTTTATCAAGATTTCAAAGGCTGCATAATTATTGTGAGAAGACAGCAGAACTAAAGTGCGGGAGTTCTGATAGAGGGCATGAGTTGAGAGACATGTGGATATAGTTCCCAAGGAGCCACTAGTATTGGTGGTATGTATTGACCACAAGTAAACTATGAGTAGATAACCAGATATACTGAAAGGATACTGGGTGTAGAATTCACCGGCAAGTGGCTGTTTCAAGGCAATGTATGTTGTGAGTGGGGGTCAGTATGGTGGAAAAAGGAGAATGCAGCAAGTTACTTCACAGCCACTGCAAAAAATAAAACCAGTACTAATAAAGTTACATAATAGACAACAGCACCATATTGGGGGAGGGGGGGAAGAGGTACCAGATTTTCAAATAAACACAGTTTGAATAATGAGTTGAAGTATTAATGTTGAAAAGTAAAGTAAACTAATGAGAAATTGTGTCTAAGAAATCAGGATATCAATCTGTAGATTTATATCTCGTCGTAGGTTTAGGTAGTTAATTAATAGTAACACTAATTTTGATTCATTAATTTTAATGATATACAAATAAAACCAAATGCACCTCATAAATATTGGTGACATAGTCCGTATTAATGCACAGGCTGTTCCTTCTAAGAGTCATTAGTTGATTTTTATCTGGTGTTTCACCAGATATTTGCAGTTTTGTTGTTACAGTGTGTAGTTGGAGTCAGCCCAAACAAGTACTATTCATAACGGTCTTTCATGCAACTACTCATGTCAACAGAAGCATTGGTTTCCTTCTCATTATGAACAAAAGATTTTTTAAGCAGAATTTTGTGTACTTATTCAGTAGTGTGTTCCCGAATTAGTCTAGTGCGATATTTGGTTTAGCAAAATGTATTAACAGAAACAGTAAAATATGAGAATACCCAGTACTTCGGCAGCTAATGAGCAGTTGCATAAAATTTCACAGTAAAAATAGTTTTGTTTGTAAAGGGAAAACATGTAACCTCCCCCTCACTTATCGACCTTAATGACAGTGAAAAATTAAACTGCGTGTACCTAATGGAAATTTGGGAAAAAGCAATCGTCACCGAAGTTAATCTGTCGGGAAAGAGGGAGGAAAGGGTTACATCTAAATGAAAGGAAAAATGCTAATGAAACTGGTGGAACTTAATTTTGAAAAGGGATAAAGTTAATAATGAAAGTAAATGTGCGGCCGTTACGTTAACAATTAACTAGCGGTAATTAGATATTTGAGATTTGGGGGAAATTACGGTCGCCAGTCCTATGGACGATTACTATAGTAACTGAAAAAGAAAGGTTATTACACATATAATTAGCACTAGAAGTGCGGCAACTGAAGGTTGACGCGTGTAGTGTGAAAACTGAAAGTTTGTCAGAAGTAATAAATTTCGCTACACTCTAACTTAATTTAGCAAAAGAATTAATAAAACCGGAAAATCGAAAGTTAATTTAGTGACTGAAGTTAATAGTGAGCTTTCTTTCTGAAGCACATCGAAATTCAGTAAAATACGGTTAGTCTTGGACTACCTCAACAATCATTTCAAAAGCTACTTGAATCTACGCAATTTAGAAATAAGGGATTTAACTTTGAACTTGAATTAAATGATTCTGAACAATTAACAGTAGCAAAATTTAGTACGTACCAAGCTGAGCTGCAGGCACAGGTAAGCTAAAATACGGTAACAAAACTCGCACTCTTAATTTGTGCTTGTGTAATCTGAATATTGTAGCCAGCTATGAATACCTTAACTGAACTTTGAAACTAAAGCAGTGAAATAGAATAATGTTACTTTAATACTGGCGTTTGAATTTCAACGACACTCGGGTTCATTCCGGAAAAGGAAGGGACCCTGCTTGGTAATGCAATTGGGACAATGAGCAACAAAGGTTCATGCTACGTTGCTGTAATTTTGTGATTTGAACAGTTTTAAAAGCTGAGGTCTGCCATACAGTTCTAAAACTTTACGTGCGTCCAGTCTTCCTTGTTGGTTGATTGAAGGTTTGAAGCCGTCGATCGAGGAGGTGGCGACAGTCACTCATTGTCGGCCCCCCTGCGGGTCCGGGGATTAGAATAGGCCCGAGGTATTCCTGCCTGTCATAAGAGGCGACTAAAAGGAGTCCCTCCCCCTCAAGGGGGTAGTTAGCGCCTGCGTCCGGAGACGGACGGTTCCACAACCTCTATTTGCGGTCATTTTGCTTTTTCACTTCTCGTTTCTTCCTTCCTTTGGTTGGTTCCTTTCTTTGCTCTTCCCCACCTCACTGTCTTCCTTACTCTTTCCCCTGTCTTCTTCTCCTTGCCTTCTCATTGCCTTCCTCTCCTTGCCTTCACATTGCCTTCTTCTCCTTGCCTTCTCATTGCCTTCTTCTCCTTGCCTTCTTCTCCTTGCCTTCTCTGGTCTCCGCCTCGGCGTTTGAGACAGTCTGTCCTCTCTCTCTTCTTTTTCCTCTTCTTCCTTCCTCCCTGTGCGCGCCTGAAGGCCGACCCACGCGTTCGCACGCGTAGCCGGTGACGGGGTAACGCGTAATTCCCCGCCCTGGGTAGACATGTAAGGCATGCACGTACCCCTTGGTAAAGGCCAGGCCCAGGGAGGGGTGATTGCCTGAGTTGATACCTTTTGACCATGCCGATTGGTCCCTCCGTCTGTTTCTCGGGAGGTGTGACCTGAGGTGTAAACATTCACCTAAGGCGGGAGTGCCCTCTGAGAGGGTCCCCACAAGGAAGGAGCGCGCCGTCGGAGACGCTGGCAATCATGGGGGATTCCTCTGCAATGGATTTCACTCCGTCTCTCTCGACTTCTGCCCAAAAACGGAAACATGACCAGCCACCAGTGAGAAAAGTACTACCGCCTGCCCCACAGTTCCTCCTCGTTTCTCGATCTGAGAACGGAAAGGATTTTTCCTCTGTCAACCCTTTCGTTATCCAGAAGGGCGTAGATGCCATAGCCGGATCTGTCAAATCTTGTACCAGGTTGCGTAACGGTACCTTATTACTAGAAACTGAGAGCGCCTTTCAGGCACAAAAACTGCTTCGGGCCACACTCCTGTACACGTTCCCTGTCCGGGTGGAGGCTCACCGAACTTTGAATTCGTCTCGTGGTGTGGTCTATACTAGATCCCTCGACGGATTGACTGACGAGGAGATTCAATCTTTCCTTGCTGAGCAGGGCGTGACGGCTGTCCATAGGATCATTAAAAAGGTCAACAATGACCTTGTACCGACCCGGACACTTTTCTTGACCTTTGATAGTGTTAAGCTGCCATGGCGCATCAAGGCGGGCTACGAGGTTATTTCTGTTCGCCCCTATGTCCCGACACCTACGCGCTGCTACCAGTGTCAGCTATTCAATCACACTCGACAGTCTTGTTCCAATGCGGCTAAATGTGTCACTTGTGGCAGGGATGCCCATGAGGGTGACTGTCCACCTCCGTCTCCTCGTTGTGTGAACTGTCGGGGTGACCATGCCGCATCCTCCCGCGACTGTCCTGTCTGTATCCAAGAAATTCGGGTCAAAGAGAAAGTGTCCACCTCGGCTGCTCACAAGCTATTGGCTAGTAGGAAGCCCACGCTGCTCCCAGCGGTGAAATACAGTACTGTCCTCGCCTCTCCTCGGACTATCAGGGAGGTGGCAACCCAGACATGCGATCTGACCTTCAGCACCACGGTCGTCCATTCGGCCAGTGCTAAGATCGCGCGGTCGACGTCTCCTCTTTCTCCCATCACCCCACAGACACCAGCCCCTTCATCAGCTTCTGCTAAGACGAAGACCCCGAAGTCAGATGCATGGGCCTTCAAGAAGGAACCGTCCCGTGCAGACTTCCTACGTACCTCGACCTCCCAGCCTTCGACCGGTACTTCCACCAAACGACCTTCCAAGAAGGCTCATAGGAAGCACAGTTCTCCTTCTCCGCCACGGCGCATTTCTTCTCCTGCGCCACCCAGCGGTTGCCGCCCCAGGCCGTCATCCGTTTCGCCTGGCCGCACCACTGGTAGCCGAACATCTGGCCGTTCACCGGCGGCGGAAGCTTCCCCTCCCGGCCATCTTCCCAAGATGGCAGATGAACCTATGGACCCAATGGACGATGACTGTCCGCCTACTGATAGCGGCGGCAGTGCTCACTCGAAGCCAGGCCCTCAGCGGCCTTCGAGGTGACCCCTTCTTTCATCTTCCTTTTCTTCTTACGATGGCACTTATTCACTGGAATATTCGCAGCATTCGCTCCAACCGAGAGGACTTGAAGTTGCTGCTCCGCTTGCACCGTCCGCTCGTCGTAGCCCTCCAGGAAACGAAGCTACGCCCATGCAATCAAATTGCCTTGGCACACTACACATCTGTGCGTTTTGACCTACCCTCTGTGGTAGGTATCCCAGCTCATGGAGGGGTTATGTTGCTGGTCTGGGATGATATTTACTACGATCCCATCCCGTTGCACACCGGCCTGCAGGCGATTGCCATCCGCATTACTCTCCCCACTTTTACATTTTCCATTTGTACCGTTTACACTCCATCGTCGTCTGCCGTTACCAGGGCAGACATGATGCAACTTATTGCTCAGCTACCTGCACCATTTTTGTTAACTGGAGACTTCAATGCCCACCATCCCCTTTGGGGCTCTCCAGCATCCTGCCCGAGGGGCTCCCTGTTAGCAGACTTTTTCAACCAGCTCAATCTTGTCTGCCTCAATACTGGCGCCCCTACTTTTCTTTCGGACACATCTCACACCTATTCCCATTTAGACCTCTCTATATGTACTCCCCAACTTGCACGCCGGTTTGAGTGGTATGCACTTTCTGATACATATTCGAGCGACCACTTCCCGTGTGTTATCCATCTCCTGCAGCATACACCCTCTCCGTGCTCCTCTAGTTGGACCATCTCCAAGGCAGACTGGGGGCTCTTCTCTTCCAGGGCGACCTTTCAGGATCAAACCTTCACAAGCTGCGATCGTCAGGTCGCACACCTCACGGAAGTCATTCTCACTGCTGCTGAATATTCCATCCCTCACCCTACTTCTTCTCCACGTCGCGTACCGGTCCCCTGGTGGACCGCAGCATGTAGAGACGCTTTACGTGCTCGTCGACGTGCTTTACGCACCTTTAAATGCCACCCTATAGTGGCGAATTGTATCAATTATAAACGATTACGTGCACAGTGTCGTCGTATTATTAAAGAAAGCAAGAAAGCCAGCTGGGCTGCTTTCACAAGCACCTTCAACAGTTTTACTCCTTCTTCTGTTGTCTGGGGTAGCCTGCACCGGCTATCTGGCACTAAGGTCCACTCACCAGTTTCTGGCTTGACGGTCGCGAATGACGTCCTTGTGGCCCCTGAGGCTGTCTCCAATGCCTTCGGCCGCTTTTTCGCAGAGGTTTCAAGCTCCGCTCATTACCACCCTGCCTTCCTCCCCCGCAAACAAGCAGAGGAGGCTAGGCCACCTAACTTCCGCTCCTCGAATCGTGAAAGTTATAATGCCCCATTCACCATGCGGGAACTCGAAAACGCACTTGAGCGATCACGATCCTCCGCTCCAGGGCCTGATTCTATTCATATTCAGATGCTGAAGAACCTTTCTCCTGCGGGTAAAGGTTTTCTTCTTCGTACTTACAATCGCATCTGGATTGAGGGACATGTTCCCGCATGCTGGCGTGAGTCTATTGTTGTCCCGATTCCTAAGCCGGGAAAGGACAAGCACTTGCCTTCCAGTTATCGACCCATCTCGCTTACCAGCTGTGTCTGTAAAGTGATGGATCGAATGGTTAACTCTCGATTGATTTGGCTGCTCGAGTCTCGACGCCTACTTACCAATGTACAATGTGGATTTCGTAGGCGCCGCTCTGCTGTTGACCATCTGGTTACCTTGTCGACCTTCATTATGAATAACTTCTTGCGGAAGCGCCCGACCGCGGCTGTGTTCTTTGATTTGGAGAAGGCTTACGACACCTGTTGGAGGGCGGGCATTCTCCGCACCATGCATACATGGGGCCTTTGCGGTCGCCTCCCTCTTTTTATTCGTTCCTTTTTAATGGATCGACAGTTCAGGGTATGTGTGGGTTCTGTCCTGTCAGACACCTTTCGCCAGGAGAATGGGGTGCCACAGGGCTCAGTTTTGAGCATCGCTCTCTTCGTCATAGCGATCAATCCAATAATGGATTGCCTTCCAGCTGATGTATCAGGCTCCCTTTTCGTGGACGATTTTACCATCTATTGCAGCACGCAGCGTACGTGTTTTCTGGAGCGCTGTCTTCAGCGTTCTCTTGACCGTCTTTACTCCTGGAGTGTCGCCAATGGCTTCCGTTTTTCCGCCAAGAAGACGGTCTGTATTAACTTCTGGCGCTACAAAGAGTTTCTCCCACCGTCCTTACGACTCGGTCCCGTTGCTTTCCCATTCGTGGAGACAACAAAATTTTTAGGTCTTACATTTGACAGGAAACTTAGTTGGTCTCCACATGTGTTATATTTGGCTGCCCGTTGTACCCGTTCTCTAAATGTCCTCCGTGTTCTCAGTGGTATGTCGTGGGGAGCGGATCGAACCGTCCTACTTCGCCTGTATCGGTCGATCGTCCGCTCCAAGCTGGATTATGGGAGCTTCGTATACTCCTCTGCACGGCCATCCATCTTACGCCGCCTCAACTCCATACAACATCGGGGTTTACGACTTGCGATCGGAGCGTTTTATACTAGTCCCGTCGAGAGTCTTCATGCTGACGCTGGTGAGTTGCCACTCACCTACCGGCGCGATATACTGCTTTGTCGGTATGCCTGTTGGCTACTCTCAACGCCCGACCATCCGTCTTATCGTTCCTTTTTTGATGACTCTCTCGACCGTCAATACGGGTTGTATGTCTCTGCCCTGCTACCCCCTGGATTTCGCTATCGTCGCCTCCTTCAACACCTTAATTTTTCACTCCCTGCAACCTTTCGAGTGGGCGAGAGCCACACGCCACCTTGGCTCCAGGCTCAGGTTCGCGTCCACCTTGACCTCTGCTCGCTCCCGAAGGAGGTTACCCCCGGTTCAGTCTACCACTCCCGTTTTGTCGAACTTCGTTCGAAGTTCATTAATATGACCTTCATTTATACAGATGGCTCTAAGACCAATGACGGGGTCGGGTGTTCTTTTATTGTCGGGGCACAAAGTTTCAAATACCGGCTCCATGGCCATTGTTCGGTCTTCACAGCTGAGCTCTTTGCCCTCTACCAGGCTGTTCTATACATCTTCTGCCACCGACATTCTGCATATGTCATCTGCTCCGATTCCCTGAGCGCTATCCAGAGCCTCAGTGATCCGTACCCGGTTCACCCTTTCGTGCACCGGATCCAACGCTCTCTTCAGCAGCTGGTGGACGTCGGTTCTCCGGTTAGCTTTATGTGGGTTCCTGGCCATGTTGGTATCCCTGGGAACGATGCTGCAGATGCCGCGGCCAAGGCTGCGGTCCTCCAGCCTCGGACAGCTTCTTGTTGTGTCCCTTCGTCAGATTGTAGCAGGGTCATTTGTCGGCGCATTTTATCGCTGTGGCATGCCGATTGGGCTGCACTTACAGACAACAAACTTTGGGTCTTGAAACCTCTTCCCGTGGCTTGGACGTCCTCCTCACACCCTTCTCGGCGGGAGGAGGTAGTTTTGGCCCGGTTACGAATTGGACACCATCTGCTGACGGCTGCATCGGCGCCGTTCTGTCCATGTGGGCAATTGCTGACGATCCGCCACATTTTAACGTCCTGTCTGGATTTTAACACACTGCGTCTTGATCTTGGCCTGCCATGTACTCTAGAAGCCATTTTAGCGGATGTCCCATGAGCAGCTGCTCGCGTTCTTCATTTTATCAATTTGACAACCCTCTCTAAGGACATTTGATTATGCTGTTTTCTTTTTTTAATCCTATGCCTCAGTCTGTCTTTTATCGTGTTTTCCGTTTCGTTGCTGTTTTAAACTTGTGACTTGCGGTGCATTCCTAACGCAGTCTGGGCGCTAATGACCGTTGAAGTTGTGCGCCCTAAAACCACAAAAAAAAAAAATCTCATTGTCGGCCGTCGCTGTTGCAGAAGCTGGATGTTGGCGCGCCTTCTTCTCGACATGGTCACCAGACGAAACGGGCTCTTGATGTGATGTGTGCCAGCTAATGCTTCCCGTCCGCGACACCATGTCAGAAACTATCATCGCAAGTCGAGCGCAATTACATGCTGCCCAACCCCAAAAGCGCGGCAACTTACGGGAGCGTCACACAACACACCTGCTCCACTCGCTACTCCAGCCAGACTCCCTCTGCTCAGCCCGCACTCCACGCGGCAGAGTTAACACTACCAAAGATCCTACACACTTTGATTCTTCACATGACCTATCGATGTAATCGTTCGATAGCAGTTTTCCCTAGGCAAGGCCCAGCGTAAAAATACAATTAATATTTACGAAACAAACCAATTATAAATCGACATAAATGCATAAATATATATATACAAACAGTAAAACAATTACAATATATAAAGAGACAGAAATGTCGTATCTTGAGGTAACAAAACAAGGAAAAAAATTATAGTACAATAGATGGAAGTAGGAGGATATGCATTTCCGGCGTTACACACACACACACACACACACACACACACACACACACACACACACACACGGGCTGACCCTAGCTACACATTGCAACAACGAAATTCCAAATACCTGCTGAAGCATCAAAGAAAATGCACCTGATAACTCTCAGGAGGGACAACTGGTGTACCATTTGTGGTAGCAATAAGCTTAGTCATTGAATAGTCAATGTGTGATGAGCGAGTTATGATGTACAAGATTTTCCTGTGAATCACAGTTAAATTCACTTATTATAACCTACTAGGCGAATCAGTGCATAAGCATGAGTTTTATTATATATTTAGATGTACAGTTTGAGTAGTGGTATGTGTATTAAATGCATTTTTGAGAGTTTCCAAACTGCGGATTGACAGCTGTTAAGCAAGATGGTGATAAGATGATGATCAGTATGGTGTACGTAATGAATGTGACAAGACCCAGGAGGGAGAGCAGTATTGTAGATGTATGGCATATCAATTGTTTCTGAAAGTGTTTAACCCCTTTTGTGCAATAGGTCTATGGAATTTTAAAAACTCTTCGGATGATCATATTGTTAGAAAAATTTCCTACAGTTGATTTTCTCGACTTGCACCCTGAACTGCAGCTTGGTGTTCAAATCTTAGTAAATCTTTGTATGAGTTTGCAGACCAGTAACATTTTCTGCAATATGTATAATGGGCTTCTAATTATATCATGGGACACTATGAGTGATTAGAGCTTCAGATTATTTTGCAAAAATTTCACAACTGTAGTATTTAACTGTGGATATAAAGGAAAGCATACCAATCTGTTGGTACACTCACAGCTTATAAAGATTGTGAAATAAACAGTTACTTTGGTAAACCATATGTACATTGTGTTGTGGGTGGCTATTTTCTGTTACTCATATCCTGCCTGCAATTTAAGCAGCTTCCTAGTAGTCTGGCAATGCAACAGCTGTGCAACCAACCCATTAAGACTCACTTAGCCAACAAACCGTAAAGCTGGTCATACATCCTCAGGATAAATTATTGGCCATCTTCATGAATTAAATTTTATAATTATTATCTGTCTCATATCTTGTGTGCACTTTCCTTAATTGAAAATAAGTTATAATCTTTTATGTTTCCAAAATAGCTTTTTTTCCAAACTATAGTCTCTTTTTCAGGAAAAGGTGATGGCTCAACAGGACCAGCAGCAACCAGAAGCTACACAAAATGGCCCATCAGCTGGTATTAATACGTAAGTAATTCATTATGCATTTCTTACAAAAGTAACTGCATTAACATGGACAGTAAGACAAGACAGTTTTTTTGCTGCTCCAGTTTTTTTTAATTCTAACTTTCAGTTGCAAATAACATTTCGCAGATTTATGTAATGTCAATTTCAGTTGTCTCCATTTTATGTTCCTGCATTATGATACTCCATTTGTCGTTGCACTTCTCTGTTCCACTGGATATGCAGTGCCTAGTTGTTGAGAGGGAAAGAGAGAGAGAGATGTTTATTATGTTGCACTCTTTATGTTTAGGCAGTTACATGCCCTGGGAGAAATTCTGACTGTTCCTGTAAATTCACCAAGGGCTCCACTGTTTGAGGGTGGAGAAGAAACTCCAAATAAGGTGAAAAATGTAGACCAAGGAGAGAGTAAAAAGACTGAAAACCTGCCAGCGTCTCTGGAGATTAATACAGGTTGGTATAAATTACAGGAAGTGTCCTGTACAGTTTAACAACGGCAAGCTGTAATTTGTGCTGTTTCCAACTGTGTAGTGTAACATCGTAACATAATTCAGTGCTGTATGCTTTCAGAGTTTGAAAACATATGGTGACTGCTTGGTTGACTGTAGATACCTTGTAGAGTGAGGTTGTAGAGAGATTAGCACACTAGACTCAAACTTTGGAGGACTAGTGTTCAAATCTCCATTCAGCTAACCATATGAAAGTTTCCCATGGTTTCCCTTAATGGCTTCAACCACTGTGATGGTTCCTTTCTAAAAGGGCATAGCTGACTTACACCCACATCCTTGTACTTAATAAACGTCAGCTGTGTCAAACATCCTTGTGTTCTATGAGGCATCACAATCTTTGTTTCATTCCTTTCTTGTAATATATTAATGTGGACAAGATAAAATGAAAAAATTTAGGTAGCATAGCTGTGTTAGTGTTCGATGATAATGCAATGGAGAGTTGGTGACATTGGTGAACGTGATTCCGTAAGAAACTGTCACAGTACTCATGTGGCGTGATTTAATTCTTCTGTTTGTCATTTGTGATGACATTGATATTTGTGTGATGTGATATATCTTGTGTTGTGATTGTCCATCAGAACCAGATTGAGCAGATCCATGTTAATTTATATTTTTACAAAGCTAAAGTGCTGTTTTAGTAAATCAATTTTTTGAAAGTAAAAAATATGTTAATGTCTAGATTGCAACTTCCTTCTCACATTTAAAGTATGATGACTAGTTTCAGTTGCTATCTGCATCCATCTTCAGATAATTCAAAATGTGAAAGAGTGGTGAATATGTAATTGAAAGCATCATTAGCTGTAGAATGCAATAACATGCATTTGAAAATATCAAGACAATAACAGTATGTAATTTAAAAACATCATAGTGAACAAACCAGGTTATAGTCAGTAATCTCGCAAGATGACGGTAATACAGAAAAAGTCCAGTTGCATGGATAAAAAGCTCATTATTTTCAGTAGTATACTTCCCACACCCGGGTTCGATTCCCGGCGCGGTCAGGGATTTTCTCTGCCTCGTGATGACTGGGTGTTGTGTGCTGTCCTTAGGTTAGTTACGTTTAAGTAGTTCTAAGTTCTAGGGGACTGATGACCATGGATGTTAAGTCCCATAGTGCTCAGAGCCATTTTTCATTAGTATAGCAGATGATATCATGAGAACAGTATATGCGACTGTTCCAAAAATTGTCAGCTGTTCCATGTCCCAGCATGCACGAGAATGGTCCTGCATGGCGTGCGAAGTAATCATCTCTATAAAATGTTGAAGGATGTTAGGAAAATTGTGGTCTAGGCACTAAAAGCTATATATTTAACTCCTGTATTTGGTGGTTTCCATATTTATTCTTGCATTCTGCATTTATTCACTGCATTGAAGATTTCTCAAAAGCTTCCACTTTTTTGAGGGACTAGTTGGGTGTCAAAAATGTGATGGTGAAGAAAACTATTACTGGAATGAAGTAAGACATTTCAAATATTCATTTGAAATTATATCTGCAGGGGAAATCAGCTATCATTTTTAAGGTTATAAATGAACCTTAGCATTGACAAAAATGTTGAAAGCCAGATTGGGGTTACATCACTAAAAATCACCAGTTTCACATTATTGTTTGCGCAAAAATTATTTTCCATTTAATGTGTTATTAAGTTTCACAAACTGAAAACAGATGTATTTGTGTCACCTGAAAATGAAAGTAGTGAGTCTGGTTTACACGACGACACTGGCTTGCGCTACTGATTGTGTGCAACGAGTTATATGCAGGTAGTTTCGTGTATGTCAGTAGACATGGCACCACCAGTGTACGCTTCAGTTCAGTTGTTTTGTGGCTGCCGCAGTCGCGCGCAAAAGTTTTGGCAGTTCCATCTAGGAGAGGATAGCGGACGGACATATGGAGTGTGTGCGCCTCGGCAGTGTAAATTTCCAGTTGGGGGAAATAAGCCCTTCCCCTTTACCAAGAAACAATTAATTAATTAATAAAGGACAAATAAAACTCGCTAGAACCAATTGTCTGAAGCAGCATGCCTTAGAACAGTCGGCTCCTCTCCCTCAGAGAGGAGCATGAAACAACGGAAAAAAAGCTTTAAGAGTGCTGGCAGAGTTAATGTTGTTTGCATGAAATCGCTGTGTGAGACAAAAGATAAAAAAATAAGAAACGTCATTGGATTTGTGACTGCTTGAAGGAAAGACTTCAGCTCAGTTGCTCACCAACTTTGCTGAAAGAAATTGTACTGGAAGACTATAAGTTGTTTTAATCATCTGTACTACAGTCTGAATGGGAAGCACTGCTGTGATGCTTTAAATATATTGAATAAACAATTCAGCTTTCCAGATTTCTGTAACCTTTCCTTTTGTCAACTACCTTCCTTAAAAAAAGAATCTGCCAACTTGAACCTCAAAATTTTAGCCTTGTAGATGTGGGCTATTACACAGCTAGATGTTCTGCTTGCCTGTATTTTCCTTAATTCTTTTATGTATGTACATCTATAATTTTAACTGAGTGGATTTTGCTCTGCAGTCATACATTGTTTGTGAATCCATTTTCAGATCGCATGTGACATTCTCAGGCACAGCAACAAGTCGCCGTTTGTTTCTGTAGTCAGCGCCATTTAAATCTTAAAAATACTTACGCATAGCATCGGTACCCAGAAAGCGAATGATTTCCTCTGTTGCCCACTTAATATTTCAGTTTGTTTACTCTCTATTGACACACCTAACCTCAATACACATGCAACTAGTGTCGCCAAAGTTGGAACAAGCCAAAAATGTTTAATTTTTCCAACGAATTGAGCAAACCCGCACCATGCATGCGCAGTGGCCAGTAGCAGAGCTGCGTGTAGCCCAGCGTCATCGTGTAAACTAGGCTGTAGCAAAATAAAGCAGGATTCACAACTATGTTGGAGAAGAACAAATTTGGTTGTGAATTAATCGCTAGTCCTGGCACCCAATATGGATAAAAGTCTGTAGGATTTAGATGCAATGTGACAGAGAAAATGTGTCCCGTGTTCTGCTGTTAAGTCTTGTGTGGTATGTGAACTTCTATTACTATTGCTTCCATTTTCATAATTCTGATATCTTGTCCTAATTTTCTTTTCATCTTTCTCAACTTTCTTCGTCCCTTTTCTCATGAGCAGGGGCTTGAAATTGCAGCATCTATTTTATGCCAAATTAGAATATATGACTAGATGTACAAATTTAAAATGTTGTCACACTACTCAGCTGAAAACAAAGCCACTGTGGTAATTTTATTTCCAGTTTATGCATTAACACATCTACCAAGTTTCACTGCCAAGCAGTAATCTCAGTTCACAGTTCTCCTTCGGGAATAGCAGTACTTTCATTATTTCTGCCCAGTACTTCCTCTTACTACCACCTACTCCAGTCTTGTCACAACCCTCTCCTACCCCAATAAAGGAAGCACTATGTATGAAAACTGTGTGTCCACATGAGTGGCAGAGGGGCAACTGGTCGTAGTTGCCAAACATGGCATTCAACACGGTGTGCTGAACTTTGACTGCTCCACAACCCATGCATTGTGCATTTTCTCACCAACACCTGCTGTTCTGAACTATGCTGGTGAGAACTCGCCCTACAACATACCCTTCTTTCCTATAATCTCGCCGCCACCACAGACCTCAATCCTTCACCGCTCCCAGCCCTTCAGCTGCTGCCTGTATCCTCACCACTAATCCAAACTTCAGCCTCACGCATACCTGCTACCCCTCAGTGAACCTGCATAATCCTGTCCACTTTTCTTGTATCTGCTCCCACCACCACCACCACCACCACCACTACTAATCCTCTGGCCCCCCCTCCCCGCCATGTACCTGCACTCCCTCAAATGTAACACTAAAGCATCATCTCACACCTCTACCCAGCCACGCCACCCCCCCTTCCCACCACCCGCCCAATGCTTCTGTACCCCCCTGTACACACCCCAGATGAGATAACTACTCACGCAGTTGGGCATTAGCCAGTTGGCCAGAGGTAAAAGTGGCCTTGGCTGTGTGTGTGTGTGTGTGTGTGTGTGTGTGTGTGTGTGTGTGTGTGTGTGTGTGTGGCCGTGCGGTTCTAGGCGCTTCAGTTTGGAACCGCGTGGCCGCTACGGTCGTAGGTTCGAATCCTGCCTCGGGCATGGATGTGTGTGATGTCCTTAGATTAGTTAGGTTTAAGCAGTTCTATGTTCTAGGGGACTGATGACCACAGATGTTAAGTCCCATAGTGCTCAGAGCCATTTGAGCCATTTTTGAAAACCTTTCTACTTGTAAATGTGCCTCTCTGCTTCAAATGCCAACTTTAAGTTGTGAGTTGCAGTCTGTAACCTTGATCAAGCGTGACTTCCTTTTAACTGTACGGTATATGTTACATTGCATTTAGGAACTTTCGGGTAATTGAACATGTATTAATGATTACAGATTTCTGTAGTTGTATATATACGTTTGGATGTAGCTGTATTGCGTTGATGTACTGGTGGATATTGTGTGGTATGACTCCTGTAGTTGATAGTATAATTGGCATAATGTCAACTTTATCCTGATGCCACATATCCTTGACTTCCTCAGCCAGTTGGATGTATTTTTCAATTTTTTCTCCTGTTTTCTTCTGTATATTTGTTGTATTGGGTATGGATATTTCGATTAGTTGTGTTAATTTCTTCTTTTTATTGGTGAGTTTGATGTCAGGTTTGTTATGTGGTGTTGTTTTATCTGTTATAATGGTTCTGTTCCAGTATAATTTGTATTCATCATTCTCCAGTACATTTTGTGGTGCATACTTGTATGTGGGAACGTGTTGTCTTATTAGTTTATGATGTATGGCAAGTTGTTGATGATGTATTATTATTATTATTATTATTATTACTATTACTATTTATTGAATCATGAATTTTTCATTCTTTGTATGAGGTCCTAACTTTTTCTCTCATTCCTAAGGGGGTATGCTGTTAATAAATGTGATTTGTTTCAGACTGTGTGGACTGGGTCGATCCTGCTGTTAGCGACGAAGCGTCTCAGGTATATATTTGCTCTTATTTTGTTAAAGTACAATTAAACAGTAGAAAATCCAGGATGGAATGTAAGCAATATTATGAAAGGGATAGCTGCAACTCATCATATAGCAGAGATGCTCAGTTGCAGATAGACACAACGAGAAGACCACCAGAAAATGAGCTTTCGGCCAACAGGGACTTCGTTAGAGATAGAACACACACACACACACACACACACACACACACAAAACTGCAGTCTCTGACCCCACTGTAAGCAGCTGCGCATAACGGGAGACGCAACTGGGTGGTGGTGGTATGGGGGAAGCTGGATAACAGGATAGGGGTGGGGGATGGTAAATTTCTGCTTGTGGGAGCATACGGGAATGAGTTGGAGAGAGGGCAGGGCAGCTAGGTGCACTCGAGAGCTCGAACGGAAAGGGGATGGCGGGTTAGCGGATAAGGTTCTTCCCACAAATGTAAGGGTAGCTCGCATGTCGAGCGATTTGGTGAATGATGACGAGGCGAGGTTCGAGGTTAAGAAATCCTGGAAAATTAACAGGATGTGATTTGGAGGTCATAGGACCACAGTTGGATGGAGGACTGAATTGAGTCGGGCAAGGATCAACATTGGCTTTCGGTCGAGTCTGATCGGTAGCATTGGTGGCGGAAAAGTGTTTCCACTGTAGGGGCCGGAAGAAAGAGAGGTCTTTAACGAGTCCTGCACGATTGATCTTGGGAGTGGGGAAAAGGTGTGGCCTTTGGAAATGACTGATACCTTTGCAGGTCTGAGGCCTTTGGAAGGAAGGTTCACGACTGTATTTTGGTTACCTTTAGTTTCTGAACTTAATATGGTGATGGGAGCGAGTTTTTATCTCTCCTGGCCTCAACCTTCATTAGTCTTTGTCCTTACCCTCTAGCTCCTCCCCTGTTCCCATTCCAGCACTACACAGCCCTTTTTATATATATATATATCTCTCTCTCTCTCTCTCTCTCTCTCTCTCTCTCTCTCTCTCTCTCTTTCTTTCTCTTTCCACTACCTCTTGCCCTCCGTCTAACCTCCGGACTGCACCTAGCTGCCCTATCCTCTCTCCACCTCATCCCTGTATGCTCCCACAAGCAACACTTTACTGTCCCCCACTCCTACGCTGCTATCCCTCCCCCTCTCTGCCACAGCCTCCTCCTTACTCTCTCTCTACCTAGTTGCGTCACCTATCGTGTGCAGCTGAGGGGTGAGGGCTGCATTGTCTAGAATTCACATCACCTTACCGTCTGCTTTCACTATGGCCGTCTAGTATTTTTTTACTTCAGGCATGAAAATTGAACCGTACCATTTGCAAAACAGTTGCAATCATCCAAGCCCTACATTGATTCTTGTAAAATATAGGAAGTTTTCTAACATTTCGGAAAGTCTGGGATTTTTTAGATTTTTTTTTCTATCACCAGGAAGGGTATTTTGTTGTTTCCCGCAGAGTTAATACAGTTCAGCTTAGTAACAGTCTTTACTACCCTTATGGCCAGGAGCACTACTTACCCTTGTAGAAGCTTAATTTATTTCAGCCAGAGCCTTCTAAATAATGCCTTTCTCTTGTGCATTGTATAAAACTTCAGGGTCATAACATTATGCTTCAGACTTTAATCTTTCAATAAAATTTTCTGCTACTTTTGTGTCTGCTTATAGTTATTCCCCACTTACGACCAACTCACGAATACCGTGCGTTGCCTGGAAATTCCATAGCCAGCAATTATTCGAGTTAAGTGAAGACAAACTGTCGATTGTTGTGATAAGAGTTTTACTTTTATGCAAACAGTTGGCCTTGAAGGAGAGTTTCCTTTGCTACTGTAAAAACCACTTGAATACAGCTTCTTCAGGCTCTTTGTTTTCTGCTGTTTTCATTGCTTCTCTCGCTGAACTCTCACCTTCATTCTCAAGAATGGATGCAAAGTGTAAAATTGAGGACTTGTTTCTTTTATGTCTGAATATGTTGATGTTCCCGTGCTAAACATTTCAGCAACTACTTACCACTTAAACCTTTGTCAGATTTTTCAAAGACTTTTCTTTTGACTGCTAATGATAAGACAAAACACATGGCACACAGTAAATTACAACATATGCGCCAAACAAAACAAAAGATGAGGAAGACAGAATTTATCATGACAAGTCATGTACAGATAACGGCGAGAACACAGACCGAAGGCTGCACTGAATGAAGGGCACCACAAACGTGACAGTGCATGTATTGCACATACGACAATTCACATAGTGTATTCATTGTGCACTGTGGAACTTTCTTCTAATAAATTCTCTACGGATTGAGAAGACATGAGTAGGTGAAGCAGATTTGGGGGTAGGTGTTGAGGTTATGAATGAGCTATGGTTGTCTATGTCATGACTCCAGATCATGAAAATCTCATCAGTGAATCTGAACCAGACATGGGGTTTTAGCTGTTGACTGGATACGAAGTATTCCTCCATATGGTCAATAAATAAGTCAGCTCAGGATGGTGCTGTGTGAGTACCCACGGCATTGTCACGGATTTGTATATAGATTTGCCTATGAAAGTGAAATAATGGTGGGGTAGGATGTGGTTGGCCGGGAGAATTAGGAAAGAAATGGTGGGCTTGATGTCGGGAGGATGCTGGGAAAGTAGTGCTCCTTGGCCGCAGTGCCATGTGCCTGTTGATGTTGGTGTACAATGATGTAGCATTCACAGTGACCGACAAGGAGTCTGCTGGTAATGGGACAGGAACTGTCAAATGTACGAAATATGATATTATTCAGATGCCCTCCACGATTGCAGGCACTCTCTCATTCTTTCTATAAAATTTTCCATAACTTTTTGACAAACTTGCACCTCTAGTTCTGAAATTACATGTCATCCTTGAGTTCTGGAAATGAGAGTGGTTTGGTTTGGTGTATACAGTAGATTTCAAATACCTTCACAGAAAGAACTTTCATGTTTTTAAATCATAAAATTGTGGTGACCAGTTCATGTCACACTAGCAAGGAGTCACCTAGCCATCTCCCTCATAACAAGTCCATTGTTGCAATCAAGGTGTTACAGGTTGTGCCATCTTACTGAATCCGAACCTCTTTAGCATTCCCACAATCCAGTTAAGACCACAAAAATTCTCTAAGCATAGCATAGTAATATTTGCCATGCGCTGTTAACATGTTCCTAACACCATCGTCAAAGAAGTACTTTCCAATTACACCCTCAGCCCGAATGCCACACAACACAGTCCGCCGTAGACGTAACTGCTTCTCCATTATTACACAAAGATTTTCTGTGCCCCACAATTCATCTTATTCAGCAAGCAATTTGGCAAAGTGCATCTCATGACTGAACATTATTTTCCTTTACGAAATAATACTCTACATTTTGTTTCATATGCGACCAGTGGCAAATTCTCGGTACTTTCCGTGATCTTATGGTTCTGGTGTCAGTTGGTTTTTATAGAGCTTAAAGTGCAGATCTTCTTTCAGAATTGGTTGTGTGGTGGTTCTGGGAGCACCTATTGTTGTGAACGTTGATGAATAGATTCCACCAGATTTATCATCATTCAGGATGGCGATGTTTTCCACAGAATGACTGACACGAGAAAGTTCTGAGGTTAAATTGCAACTCAACCGGTTTTCTCAACCTCAACTTCAGCAGTCTCATCACAGTTGACTTATATGTTGGCGAAACATTCCACATAGCTACGAACAGTTCCTGCACAATATTCATCACATTTGTAAAAAGTTCTAACTATGGTGACACACTTTCCATCACACACTTGATTTTCTTTATCTTGTTATCCCTTATTGCAGTTAATAAGGGTGACTCCATAATATCTCTCGTCACAGTTATTCTACCTGAAATCTTCATAGTTTTTAGTCTTTCATATCTATTAGTTACAGACTGCAGCAGCACTGTTTGTTAATCACTGTCAAACCTGGAACCTCGGCTTATTTTGTCTAACCAATTGAATAATCAGTGCTTTGCATTTGTCATTGTACTTACAACTGAGTGTCGGCTTCCTGCTTAGCAAAAATAAGGTCTCAGATCAACTACATTTCTCGACCACAAATGTGTTAAATGTCTTCAATGGCTTGCAGCCTTCTTGGGTTGATGCCCGTACGTCTGTCGCGTACTGCATCACCGAGGAAACTTTTATTTTAAACTCTGACTTGGAAGACGTAGAAAAGCTTCAGCTTCATCATGCCACCTGTTTTATGACAAGCGGGACCTTTTCTAGCAATTTACAGTGGTCGTTTCAAGTGGGAGGAGCCATTTTTACTTGAACTGTTGACTGGTCCACAAGCTGAGGAATTTTAAGACGTGGTCTATGGTTGAGATGAAGATGCAAACAGAAGTGTAACCTGGCAGGCACCACACAATATTGGTAGCGCTGACCTTCATGTAGAAAGGCTGTATACATGTGTGACTCAAGAGATAACCTCAAGTTCCAATATCCATGTCATGTCGAAGGACAATATGAACTTCAGCCCATTGAACCTTTGTAATAATTTGTTATTGTTGCTGTGCCAGTCATCCCCACCTCTTTTGTATTTAATTTAACCTTTGTATTCCAAAGTTTTAGAATCAACATGAACTACTAAGAGGGGTCAAATGAGACCCCGTGCAATAATAGTGATGTTGTTGTTGTTGTTGTTGTGGTCTTCAGTCCTGAGACTGGTTTGATGCAGCTCTCCTTGCTAATCTATCCTGTGCAAGCATCTTCATCTCCCAGTACCTACTGCAACCTACACCCTTCTGAATATGCTTAGTGTATTCATGTCTTGGTCTCCCTCTACGATTTTTACCCTCCACGCTGCCCTCCAATGCTAAATTTGTGATCCCTTGATGCCTCAGAACATGTCCTACCAACCGGTCCCTTCTGCTCATCAAATTGTGCCACAAACTCCTCTTCTCTCCAATTCTGTTCAATACCTCCTCATTAGTTACGTTATCTACCCATCTAATCTTCAGCATTCTTCTGTAGCACCACTTTTCAAAAGCTTCTATTCTCTTCTTGTCCAAACTATTTATCATCCATGTTTCACTTCCATACATGGCTACACTCCATACAAATACTTTCAGAAACGACTTCCTGACACTTAAATCTATACTCGATGTTAACAAATTTCTCTTCTTCAGAAACGCTTTCCTTGCCATTGCCAGTCTACATTTTATATCCTCTCTACTTCGACCATCACCAGTTATTTTGCTCCCTAAATAGAATTACAATGTCATCGGCGAACCTCAAAGTTTTTATTTCTTCTCCATGGATTTTAATACCTACTACAAATTTTTCTTTTGTTTCCTTTACTGCTTGCTCAATATACAGACTGAATAACATCGGGGAGAGGCTACAACCCTGTCTCACTCCCTTCCCAACCACTGCTTCCCTTTCATGGCCCTCGACTCTTATAACTGCCATCTGGTTTCTGTACAAATTGTAAATAGCCTTTCGCTCCCTGTAATTTACCCCTGCCACCTTTAGAATTTGAAAGAGAGTATTCCAGTCAACATTGTCAAAAGCATTTCTCTAAGTCTACAAATGCTAGAAATGTAGGTTTGCCATTCTTTAATCTTTCTTCTAAGATCAGTCATAAGGTCAGTATTGCCTCACGTGTTCAAACATTTCTACGGAATCCAAACTGATCTTCCCCGAGGTCGGCTTCTACCAGTTTTTCCATTCGTCTGTAAAGAATTCGCGTTAGTATTTTGCATCTGTGACTTATTAAACTGATAGTTCGGTAATTTTCGCATCTGTCAACACCTGCTTTCTTTGGTATTGGAATTATTATATTCTTCTTGTAGTCTGAGGGTATTTCGCCTATCTCATACATCTTGCTCACCAGATGGTAGAATTTTGTCAAGACTGGCTCTCCCAAGGCCGTCAGTGCTTTGCCAAATTCTTAACGCAGTATCGTATCTCCCATTTCATCTTCATCTACATCCTCTTCCATTTCCATAATATTGTCCTCAAGTACATCGCTCTTGTATAGACCCTCTATATACTCCTTCCACCTTTCTGCTGTCCCCTCTTTGCTTAATAATAGTGATATTTGCTTGGAAATGAATAAAATGTAAAAAAGAAGAAAACTCTTAAGTAAATAACAAATATACAATATTTTTTAATGTAACACATTTAAATAATTAAACAAGCCTACTTGTTTTTATATTTTTCCCTCGGTCATACACACTCATAAAAATTTAATTACATCTTTAAAAAATGTAATACTAGCTAAACTTTCCCTAATGAAACTGTGAACACAACTGAAGGAAATTAGGGGCTATAAAATTTCCAAGCATTTGTCTACTTAATATTTTCACCACATGGAACACACGTACACAGTTTTTGTAAATTTCTTCAAATGTTTGTGGATATACATTATTTGCACATCTTGCAGGATACTCTACACTTTGTCAAACTTTCTCAGACGCAGCTGACACTGGTTCCCTTTTGAAAACTGGACTTAAGTAGGAACTTCACAATCTTTACTTCCCATAGACTCTGGTTCCGGAACAAATTTTTCATTGCAGTTATCATCATTTCACAAGTCCTGTGTGTCATTTGAGTTGTGGTGTGATTAACTCCTTGCCAAGGTTCAGCAGAAAATTTCTCCTCCCATGTTTAGAATTTGATGGAAGATGCTGATATTATTAATCCCCCCCGCAATACATAAGCATTCAAACACCCAGTGTTGACAATGTTGAGGAACAAGATGTAATGCCATCTTGTATCCTCATTATGAAAAACGAAGTACTTTTCTTTACAGAGCTAGGCAACGAAACTTTGAGTAAAGGTTTGAGACTGAGTTTGTGATCCAGATTTATTGTAGATATCGCTACAACCACTTAGTACTATTCTCGAGAGTCAACAAATCGCTGCATGCGAGATTTCCATGCTTCAGACGCTGAGTCCGGGATGGCCTTGAAAGCCCTCGTCGTGGCAGCTTGGACCTCCTCCAGGGTCCCATGATGGTGTTTTTCAGGGTAGTTTTTAGTTTGGGAACAAAAAAAGTCTGGCGGGACCACAACGGGACTGTAGGGGAGCATGGGAATTGTTGAAATCCCTTTCTTGGCTACCAGGTAGCTGGCCACCATGAAGCAGGCGTGACTCGGCACGTTGTCATGATGCAGATTCCAACCATCACCGCTGACTGGCTCACGCAATGGACCCTGACTTGGTCTTTTGAGCACTTCACAGTAAAATTTACCGTTGACAGTTTGGCCTTGGGCATAAAGTCATGATAAACCATGCCCCTGACATCGAAAAAAACAATCAGCATGGCTTTCACCTTCAATTAGCTCATGCAAGCCTTTTTTTTTTCGTACTGAAGCACCCAGGTTTCATCTCCGGTAATAACATTATTTAAAAAATTCGGATCAGCTTCAAGGCTCTAGAGATTGTCTTGGCAGGCATCCAAATGTGTTTGCTTTTGAACGTTTGACAAAATCTTCGGGGCCATCTTGGCGCAGACCATTCTCACTGACCATTCTTTGGTGATGATAATGTGCAATGTCATTGTATCAAATCTGAGGTCGTCCACTATCGTCCTTGACACCCATCCTACGGTCGGTGTTTAATAAAACACACACACTGTGAATGTTTTCATCAGTTTTGCTGGTTGATGGGCGTCTGGAGCGGTCCTAGTCATCAACGCTGTTCTGGCCTACTTTAAAGCTCTTCACCCACCTGGAAACGTGGGCTTTTGACTGGCAATCATCACTGTAGGCTTGCTGTCACATATCCAACATTTCCATATCAGATTTTCCTAGTTTCGCACATAACTTGATGGTGTAATGTTGCACAATCATTTGATGTATGTTGGGCCACGACCGACTACTTAACAGCGTGTTCACTCAACGCACGATGCTGCTGAGACAAGAGCCTGCAGACGTCTGGCACGCCACATGTTTCTAGCCAGGCAACCTCCACCACTAATCCCCCCGAGCGAGCGCGCGCTGCGAAATAGTCGCATCAGCAAAAAATCGGTCTCATTACTGTTTATACAAGCCCTGTATTTCTTGCTTATTCTTCCTCATTGTTCGATAGTGTCAAATTCCTCACGTAGAGTTCAGCTGCAAAGGAAAGAGGCATAATGAAATTATCTGTGATGATGGCATAACCTACTCCAAGACATTTAGTTAGGTCCGGCCTAATATAAGCAACATATGAACAGTCCTCTGGGAAAGAGACAAATTGTTCATCTGCTGTAAGATGTGAATGACATTGTAATTAGACGTGCAATGTTTTACATAAAATGTGAAGACATCTCTGGCACCAGCGAGATTATCATTCTTTCTCCTTTCTTTTGTTGCAGTGATGTCATCAAATCTGATGTGTAGATAGCTGAAATATAGTAAAAGATCTTCAAGCAATGAAAATGTCTCTTTTTGTATCTAAGTAGAACACCCATAGTTACCAGAACACCTAAAAATGAGTACATTTCATCAACATTCGTTGGCAATCATTTTTGCTGCTTTTCTGGATATCTTGGGTTCCATTCCTCACAGTCTGCCTGTGCCTTTTCAATAGTACAGTCTGCAAGAATTTTTAAAATATTGTCATCAAAGGATGACTTTAAAGCATTACTTACTGATTCAGTCCCACTAGATGCTCCTGTAAGTTGTGGAAGCAATTTAGTAACATAAAGAACTGTTTTATGCATAACTTTGGGTGGATTTTTGGGCAGAGATATTCCATTTTTACTTACATATTATTTTATCAGTTGGCATAGTATCAATTAACCAGCACATTTTGTTTCATGCAGACTACTTCACTAAGATTCTCCACATTATTTAGATCATTTTCTGCATCTTTGTATGCTCTGAACTAGTGTCACTTGTAGAATATAAATTTTTGTAATTTCTTTCAGCACTAAACCCATATAGACTCTTGTATCTGTCTTCCGCATCTGGTAAATCGAATACATTGTTGCCTCTAAAACTGGATTACACTGTTACTATATTCATGTCTGTGACAGAGGCATATTTTGGCTGAAAAAATCCAGCCCACATTTATATTCAGCCAAAAAATCAGCACTTCATGCAGGGATAGTAAGAAACTGATGATTAGAGCCTACCTTTATAATTCTTAAGGTAACAAGTACTTCATGTTTGACTGGTTTGGTAGTTTACTCATACCCCTATGGCTTGTCACAATACCAACATTTACACTGATTTGCTTTCTCATGACAGTGAGTCAAAAAATGTTTGCATTGTAGCTGAATTTAGATCCCACTGTCCGCAAAAGCTTGTGCCTTTATCATGCCAGTTTAAATAATTATTAATTTCTTTGTATATCATCCTTCAAGCAAGTCACTTTTTATGCCTGAATGACTAAAGTCATTTACCTCAAAGTAGTTAATACTTTATGCTCCCTGGTGCTGTAAATAATTGGAATCTTGGATAGTTTGGTGTAAGTGCCCAGCTAAACATCAATTGTGCATTTCACTGCTTTGCTGGCATTCTGGCTAAGTATTTCTTTTTTTACTGCACTTTTGTTTACTTTCTCACTTGGGGTTATCGTTGAAAATGAACTTGGAAATTTCCTCATTGCCACATTCTTCACTAGACAAAGGTACATCCATGTCAACATTTAAAGCGTATGCCAACTCCTGCACATATAATTACTATAATTATTCCTCATTCTCTTTTACATATGCCCATTGTTATGCATAAAGTAAAGAAAGGGCAGCCATTCACTTTGTGCAGACTAATTTGCAGTGCATAGACATGTAGCAGAACACAGTATTAACTAGCTTTAGAGCCGTGGCTTTCCTTCTTACAGTAAGTACATACACATACACATACAATTTCATCCTTGTGGCAATATTGTTAGTCTTTACTCACAGTAAGAGGCTCAGACAAGTAATTGTGTATGTAAAAGAGTGTGTTGTCACTACTTACTTTTTCATTTCTCGCAATTTATGATCGTAAATGAGTATTGAGTATACAGGAGTGAATGATCAAGTATCTGGATTTCTTTATATATTCTTTCCCGTGCTTCTCCTTCTGTCAAGCACATATGTTAGGCACCTTTCTGTTGCTCACTTTTCAAATATTTAATCTCTATTTGGTGTGTGCTGTGTTAATGCTCCACATTTGACAAATTAATTCCATTTATCACATATCAGTTACTGTAATGCTTGACCATTCAGTGTCTGGTCGCTTGGCTGAAGCTTACCGTATTTACTCGAATCTAAGCTGCACTTTTTTTCCTGTTTTTGTAATCCAAAAAACCGCCTGCGGCTTAGAATCGAGAGCAAAGCAAGCGGAACTTCTGAAAAATGTTAGTAGGTGCCGCCACAACTAACTTCTGCCGTCGAATATATGTAGCGCTACATAGGCATGCTTTGTAGACACAAAGATAAATACTGGCGCTAAAACCTCTGCGTCAATAAATAAATTTTAAAAAAAGGTGGAAGACGAGCTTTTTTTCTCCGTCCCGAGTTTTGACCATTTTCATACATTATCCAACGAAGTAAATACAAATTCCGTATTGTTCATCTTCAAATGTAGCAGAATTTCAATGTACTACGAAAATACAGCTGGCAAGACTGTTTGAGATGTTTGTCAATATGGCCAACTCTACGTTCTGAATTTTTTCCTACCTGTGAGAAGAGATGGTTGCTAATAGGAACCTGATGAAATGTGAATCACATGCACTATTCTCTTCACCATAAGAATAATACGAATATAAACATTTTGCTATGTATTCTTTCGTGTTTGCTGCTATCTCATTTAAATCCTGTCTGCCTAATAAACTACGAAACTATAGAGCGAGACAACAGCAAACGCGGAAGAATATACGTATCGTGTCATGTTTATATTTGTATTATTTTTATGCCTAATAGTGATACAGTCAGAAATGAAGCATGGCAACTGACTAGATTTTTAAATCTAAGATGACTAATTTCTGTGCAGAATTTGATGTACTAAAGAAGCGACCGCAAAGATTTTCAAACGGAGAAAAATTTTCGCCTAACTCTCGTTCAGAACATGTTCTATCATACGCAGTCTATTATTTGGTTCTTGTTGATCATTATCAAAGAAAGCAGCAGTGTAAGTAACAACAAATAGCAGTCTCTTGCCATTGTTTCGCTAATGAGACGATTCCTCTTATAATGTATTAATGTAAGGAGAATAGATGCTGAATGATTGAATGCATGCAGCTTGCCGCTAACTTTGTGTAATGTCTTGTCTGTATAGACGTGTATCTGTTGCCTTTAAGATCCCTTCTCTTTCACACATAAATCTATACAGTAAAGTAAGGGCCTCCCGTTTTGTCTTTAGGCTGATCCGTGATAAGACAGGCGAAAAATTAGACTAATGGAGGATTATTAGTATTTTCTCTAATTTTCATTCGCTCTCTCCCTCTCTCTCCTTTGTCTATGTACAGTTTTAAATATAATATTTCATTACGTGAAATCAGCCAAATAGAATCTCTGGTGGAGCCCTTCTTCTTAGTATTCAGCGGCTGGCTTGCTGTAAGAGATCTTTACATTTAATTATTACTGTTAAGCGCTGCATTCAGCTGGGAAAATCAATCGTTTGAACAATTCGTTCCTTTTACGAAAGATTTCGAATTCCAGATGTGTACGAAGCCTTTTTGGACGATTTAACAAGGACTCGGTGATTGCAGGCTCTCTTCGACACAGCTGAAACTTCCCCACTAATTACAGGGCCAACGCGATCATCAATGATTCAGACAAAGAACTCATTCGTTCATTCACTCCAGAATAAAAGGGGTCACAAACCTTATTTATGAAGGAAATTGTATATTCAATCCATCTCCATTACATGTCCAGATTTCTGTTGGTTACAAGTCTTAATTATTTTCCGTTACAGTTTCTTTCTCTTCAAACAACCCGCTAGTGGCACAAATGTTAATAGCTCGCTTTAGCGAGAAGAAAAGCAAATATGTCTCTTTTAGAAACCCGTCAATCTTTCAACAGATACTTCCGAAGCTGTCTTAGTTACCAGTCTAACAACCATGGAGAATACATACATGTATCTCTGTTATTCCAAAGAATAAACGTACTAGAAAATACTTTGGCGTCGATGAGCTGTCGGCGCATATATTACTAGAAAATCAGATCAGATACTTTTCCAAAATAAATAAATGTGGATGGTTTGATTGACAATGATTAATTGTTGCGTGGTAGAGGGTATTTTCTGTGGGGACATTACACTCTCTCTTTTTTTAAAATTGTAAGTGGCGGTAGCGCGCACAGAAGCAAGCCATGCCACGAGCGGCGACAGGCCGTAAACATGCACTATCAGAATGCGACAAACAGTGCATAGCACAGTACAGTAATGCATTTTCAGCTTAGAGTGGCGTAAACACCTATAACGAAGAAAACGGCACTTATCAGATCAAAGCAAAATAAGTAATCGATTCAAACCAGACGAAGCACGTGAAAAAGGAAGGGTACCCGTCTAAATACTGACGGAGCGCCTGACGCATAGCAATGGCTACCTGGTAAAGCTGAACTGCTAAGCTTACGACTTGAACCAAACTACTACAGCTGTATCGTCATTCAGTCGACCTAAATTGTGTCTCATATTACAATGGACCAACTTTGTTTCGATATGGAGGTGCGGCCTAAAACTTTTCTCTCCCCTTGAATTTCGAGTCTCAAATTTCAGGTGCGGCTTAGATTCGGGAAATTTTTTTTCCGTTTATTTCGAGTCTCATTTTTCAGGTGCGGCTTGGATTCGAGTGTGGCTTAGATTCGAGTAAATACGGTAATGTATCACAAGATGTGATACAGTGAAACCCACGTTTTACCTTTTTGTGCACTCCAGACTTAAAAAACACAAAATTGAGGAAAATGCAGAATCAAGGAAAACGTTGAAAACCCCAAAATAAGAGCACAAACATATGTAATTGGCATCCATGATTAAATATTATAGTCATCTTCAATACCTTGTTTAAAATCTGAATAAGTGAAGGAAATTAACATTGTATTGTACAATAATTTCCGGTAACAAATTTCGTCAGTTCAGAAAATTGAAATTGGTAAGGACGTGTATGATATAACTACGTAAATTAAGCCTAAGTGGAAGCTGCCGTCACTCCATTTGCTATACACTGATCACATCAGCCATACTTTGAAACAAGCCACCTAGTAAACTTGCTGTTTTTCACTCTATATGGTACAAGTCACTCTGTCAGTATGATGTCACCAAGCTATAGAGTTATTGGCTGCAGGTCGAAAATAAACATCCGAGATGTTGTTATCTGGCAGTTTTCAGTTTATTTCACTATGTGGGCTATAAATTGTTGCGACTATCAAGGTGAACGTAAGATGAAAGAGACCTCAAAACTGTGTGTATTAAGGTATAATTTGCTGCTGTAGTATGTTGGTAAGTGGTGCATTTACCTCATATATCATTAGCAAAATTGATAATCTGTTCAGTTATGTACACTACAGTATCACTAGTGGCAAAACCCATTTTTTTCCACAATAGATCTATTATGTGACATAAAATTTTGAAATTTCTTTCTTGTTTGATTTTGGATTTACAATTTGGTTATGTCAATTCATGTTGTGAGTATTAGTAAAATTACTACCTAGGAGGAGGAGGAGGAGAATGAAATTCTCGCACCGAATTTGATTTGCAGCTTCTGTGCCTTTTTATATTTTATAATCCAGTACTTTAGAGATTTCAAATTTTACGTAATATAAGGTCTGTAAACTTATCATGTAGTGAGGTAAACAAAGTGGGTTTGGTTGGTACATAGTGGCAGTAGGTATAAGCACTGAGGGGAGGGGAAAAGAATCTCATGCAGGGCTAGAAACATGTTTCTCATTCAGAACAGCTCATGTACACTCTTCTACCAAAGACTGTAAATTACACACACGTCAGTACTCAGAGATGGCAGTTTCGAAAGCTCGTTCTTCACTTTACATAACTTAATGTAAAAGGAAAGTAAAATGCAATGCCAAGTTTTCTGGACAAGACTGATTAATAATCCAAACTTAATGTGGCAGACTTACCAGGATCACCAGCAGCCCCTAAGCACTAACATGAAACGTGGCTGGAGAGAAGGGCTTCTTTGCACATAATATACGAAAGAAAAGTCACATGACTTGACATCCCTGAATTAGGCTAGTAAATTGAGTTTTTGAGAACCCATATAGGAAATACAAAACGGATTTGAAGTATAAGTTTTACTTGCAGGTGGATTAGTTAGTAATTGCAGTACATTATTCACTTCGTAACACAGTCCAGAATACTCTTTTGACTGGATTTTTCCTACTGCTTAAGTAAATAGATCTTGTTTTCTAAATTTGATGACATTACTAGCATATTGTCTTCCATATCAGACACCTGCATATATTTTCTTAGAGTCTCTACGCTCTGCAATGGCTAACAGAAAGCACCACAAATAAGCCTTATATGGCCTTTCACTACGTGATCAACAGAGTCTATTTCACATATACTTAAATTTACGTCACAGGAAACACACTCACCAAATTCTGTCTGTTGGTCACACTGCATCCCAATCTTTCCCTTTTCATTCGTCCAGAACATCAGGCACGCCAATATAGTCTCTGCCATGTGCCATTGTATTGTGCTGAAGCTTATCCTGTCCCACATCTCTGAAATAAAGTTAAGGGCAATGAGGAGATTTATCTTTGCTGCGGATGTATCTCGAAGTAGTCCTGCGTCAATCATCCCAACTACTTTCCACACCAGCTGCTTCTGGTAATTAAATTTAAAAGCATTGATTAGGCCCAAATCTAGAGGCTTCAAGTGGCTAGCACAATTTAGGGGGAAAAATATTACTTTAACTTTTCTCAGCATATCAAAACTTTTTGTATCTGCTGCACACTGATAGATGAATAGGACTCTTTTTCAATTTTTTCATCCCCATTTGACGATCTAGTTGGATGAGGAAGTATTCAAAAATTTTCCAAATCACCCAGGAATTTGACTGTGCTGAGTACTTCATAGACAACTTATTAATAATTTTTAGGCAGCGTGGTTTTTAAACTTCCCTGTTTAAAGAGGTAGAAACTTTTCTGAGCCATCTGCATAGTAACACAACAAAACTGTGACTCTCTGTTTAGACTTAGTGCTACCTTGACAGGCATCTCCTTATGAAAAAATTTTATTTGGTCGATTAAAGAAAGTCCTGTTTCATCTGTGTTGAAAATATCTTTCAGTTGGTAACCCTCAGTCAATTCAATCAACTCACTTTTCCAATCACAGACAAGATTTTTTTATTAACTCTTACATTTTCTGTGCACAATGTTTTGTAAACTAGATTGTGGTGGTTTTTAAATCGGTCTATCCATCCAATTGGAAATTATCAATTTACAACTGGGCAGCAATATTTAGGGTCTTCTCTTTCAAAATAGTGTCATCTGTAGCAAAATTTTCTGTACAGGCTTGCTTGAACCATGTCATGAGAACTGATTCCCGTTCTTCAAGTGGTGGTGATTTCATCAATTACCCCCTGCTTAGAAGACGAAGATCCACAATTATAGAAGTTCTTCTCAATGTCTTCACATCTTTTCACAGGCATATTTCAATACGTTACTGGAGTTACAAGAGATAATGATAATTGTACAAAAGTCCCTGTATTAGAATAAAGTTGTTTTAGTATCTGTATCTTCTCTCCTAGTGAAAACACTCAGTGTTTTTTGTTGAAATTATTGGTCATGTCTGAAACAAGATTTTTCACATGCACGACTCGCACATACGTGACAACTCTGTCTACAGCAATGAACTTCTAATTAATTGTGTTTTACTGTTCACTGTCTGTGGATTATTTTGGTCAGGATGGTAGTTTTTATAATTTTGGGATTTTTTAAAGTTTCGTCTACTGAGAAAACATGAATGTAGTTCTCTGTTGCAAAAAATGCAAGTCTCAAATAGAAGAGTATTGTACGTAGTGTATCAGAGGTTCATTAAAGTTGTGCCACGCCTGCTCACCACATACCACGTTGTAATTGGATAAAAAAAATTTTTTAAAAAAGGAGATTCATCAAAAATGCAATATGTTATTGTGAACATGTCTGTCTGTTGTATTACAAACTGTACATGCAAAATAAATTCAACTTTAAAGTGAACACTGGCTTTGTGTTTCTGCAGATCCTATTGGGATTTAATGTTTAGCCAGTATTATTAAGTTCATAATGTGTGATTTTCTGTAGACCCTCTCCTCAGCAAGTTTGCTACATTCAAAATGTCGTAAGCTTAACAGCATAAATGTTGGGTATTGTTTGTAAAAGAATGAAAGCTTACACATTTGATGTGTTCTATTTAAATAAAATCAAACAATGGAAAATCCAGGATGGAATGTAACAATACCAGAGAAGGAAAGTTGCTACTCACCATATAGCGGAGATGCTGAGTCGCGATAGGCACAACAAAAAGATTCACACAATTATAACTTTCGCCCATTAAGGCCTTTGTCAGCAGTAGACACACAAGTACACACAAGCGCGCAATCTCGCGCGCGCACACACACACACACACACACACACACACACACACACACACACACACACACACACACACACACACGTCTGCAGTCTCAGAGAGCTGAAACCACACCATTTAAATAAAAGAATTACTGTAAATGTGATGTGATGAGGTGGGCTTCAGCGGAAAGGAATCATTTGAGACACAGAAATTTTCAGCATCTAATAGCTAAAGTGTCTTCATAAATTTTGTAAAATAAGTTATGAGATAAAGTAATTTTTATTTTATGTGCTGTGTATGACTGAAATAATGTAGCAAGAAAAAATATAAAATATCACAGCAGCTTAGTGGTTAAACCATAAGCATAAATGTAGACATCTGCTTAATGACAAACTTTGTGTCAACATTGCTGTTATTTTTACCACTGTTCTTACGAATCACACTTCTTATGCTCCACCTCATGAAAGTGTTATTTTAGGCTCGATTAGAGAAACACACATGTGGAAAGATGAGTTTGCTTCCACAATTGATATTACAAGCTTATTAGAAGTCAGCTCCGTGAATTTTTGTGTAAAATCCAAATTTAGAAGAAAGCTCTGATGCTACAGTTTTGCTCGATGCCTTATATCACTGCACCAATCTTTATGATTTACAGTGTGTGATGCAAAGTATATATCTGACTATTATATGTAGTTGTTACAACTGTATTGTGTCTAATTTGAACACTAAAGTCTTTAAAATGTACTATCACAAAACCCTTGTTCTATTTCTGTGTGACATCTCTGGCATAGCACATGATCTGCATAAAAAGTATATTTTCAGCACTTCACAAACTGCTTTCACCCGTACCTGCACTCCCGTCATTGAAGGGCCAGTCCTCCCGTCATTGAAGGGCCAGTCCCCTTCACCAGACATCCAGCAGGCCAGCTCATTTTGTGTGTGTTAGTGTGGTGTGGTGGCTGCATAAGCTGTTGGATGATGTAACAAGTCGCCAGTCAATAAGAGCTCACGAGCCGAAAATGGCCCTTTCCTTGTTTCTGATCAAGTACATCTTCGAGACTCAATGTTTGAATCTGAAAGATTGACAGTCGATATTGTTGCTGAATACAGTACTTCGGAAATACATGCAAAAAGATGGAACTGATGAAACTAAGTTATAAGTGGCACAAGAGAAGGTGTCAGTTGGGCCCGTTTGTCACGTATTGGCTCAGTCTGGTACACCGTGGCGACTCTCCTGTTTTTCCATTGCTGTCGCAACCTAGCGGTAGTTGTATCATAATTGTGCCGTGAAGCTAAATGTTGCAAGTTGCGTTGGCAGTGATGATCATGGATTACATCAGCATTTCCTCTCTCACGTCGCTCCTCTCCGCAACAGCGTAAAACTTTCCCTTAATTCTGTCACCAACCCACAGTGTGAACTGTCTGTCTTTAGTGCCAATTATAACTTGTTTAGTCACATCAAATGTCAGTGGAAAGAAAATGGGACAAAGTCGAGCAAGACATTGCATAAGAATGTAGAATTGGGGTAAAGTTTATTAGGAAGTAACGTAAAATTGGGAAATTTTTAATACCGTGTTTTTCACAGGGGCTACGAATTTATAGTTCAGAATTGCAAAAAACGTAAAATTGATTTTCCACTGTGTAATAACTCATAATTTTAATTTTTTGTTGGGTGGGAAATAATATATCATTTGGATAAATAACCTAACTTAAGAGTTTTCATGTTGGAGGCAGCAACTTCACATCTACTAACGAAGCTGGGGAGGTACATTGGTACTTTTTAGTATTCATCACTACAGATAACTGAGAAGGTTTTTGTTATGTCCAAATAGGTTTAACAAGTAATACATTAACTGCAGTGTGTACTCGTTTGCTTCATTTATCCAAGACCTTTCGTTGATTTATTTGTTTTAGACATTAAAAGGTACAGTTGCTTCAGAAATGTCTAACAAAGGTCAAATGCCTTCAATTGCTGAACCAATTGCTCCATTAACTCTTAGTTATACTGAATGCTGTACAATTTGTTTTATTTTACAGGAAGTGAAACAGCCGCCCAAAATAATGCTGTCAAACGTAGAAGTAAGTATCAGCCTACTTATAGATGTAAAGTATACTTTTAATTTTCCAACATGTGCAAGAAAACTGAGCTGTGATCTTGTGAATTAAATTTATTTCAGGACAGGGATTCGTATGTCAAAATGATCATGGATCTGGGTGGCCATGTATCAGATAAAACTGTCTTTGATCCCACTGCAACACATCTCATTTGTGGTAAACCGGCACGAAGTGAGAAGCTATTGGGTAGTATTGCATCTGGCAAATGGGTATTACACAAGAGCTTCATAGATGCAAGTTGCAGAGCAGGTACTTTTGTTAAGGTAAAAGAAACAGTATTCTTAATCACTTGTTGCAAAAAACAGTGGTTAAAATAGAACAATGGAAAGTCCAGGTTGGAATATAAATGTTATGAAAGGGATAGATTGTCTTCTTTAGAAAGGAAAATAAAAAGAAAAAGTTTTCTTTCTGAATGGGCTTTGGCTGAAAGCTCCATCTGTTAAATCTTTTTTCTTGTGCCTGTCCGCATTTCAACGTGTAATCTTTATGGGGTGCAGCAATCTCTCCTTTTCATTATATTATTAATAGTTAAAATAGAATTTACATTGATCCACCAATGCATGTGTCAATTTATTTGCAAGAAGAGGCTGATGCAACTAATTTTTATTAGATATTAACACGGGAAAGCAGACTGTTAATGGGACCAATAGCTGAAAAATGTGAAATGGCTCAGAAAATGGGTCTCTAGAACACTTTTCCTCAGCTGCATTTTTTTTTTTTTATTTATTTATAATGGTTAGAAAAGCTGTTAAGATAACTTTTCATTGATAACATGCATCAGGTTTTGTGACTTGTCCGGTTACAGGATGCATGTAACATGTGAATGTAACATACTCTAAATTAACTACCTGAGTGGTAAGATGAGTTTAACAAATTCAATCATTACTTCAAAAGACATTGTAAATACACACACAATGAGAAGAGTACTACAGGACTAGAATTTTTAGAAGTGAGACACAGACTGTTGTCTGACAAGTGAGGTTTTGACTTGACAGAGTTGTACTGTATGAATGACAACTACAGCATTGCCATATATATTATCAGTGTAGCAGTTAGGAATGAATGTAAAGGTGCTTGTTTTCTTTTTTAAAAAAGAAAAAAAGCTTTGACCGTGAGGTATAAACATTCCTGCAGTTTGTCTTATAGTGTTCAACCACAAGAAATATTCACAGTAAATGACAATATTCAGATCTTTGTGCTCAACAGCAGGTGCAAGATACATTCATAAAAAAGTACCAAAGTTGAAAACACATGGAGCTTGCAGAGCCCATTGATTAAGGTTTTTGGTATCAAACTAACTGCTTACCATGAAGACAATGTTTGTAGGATAAAAGGTGATACATTAGCAACAGTAGAAAAGAATCTTCAGTCAAGTGAAATAGAAACTCAATCAACATATGAAATGATTTGCATGAGTAGCCATCAAGTACAGAATAAAGTTTGCAGTTGGATCATTCTATCACAGTTCATACTCTTCTGCAGAACTGAGAATCTCAGAGTCAGTCTCGGTTAACTAGTGTGTAAGCTTCAAAACCATAGTTGAAGATTTTAACAAATTACAAATTTGTAAGTAGTGGATGAGACATACCTTTCTGTGATGCCATTACAAAAGCTTACTCTGAATATTGTTAAGAAGAGGTAGTTTGGGCTTAGGTTGATTACAGTTAGACTTACTGGACTTAGACCTGACCTCTGTGAGGGTGTTTACTTAGACTGGTATCAGTTATCACAAAACTATTGTAGTAATCAGCAATTATGTTTCACAAGTTACTAATAAAAAAAAGTCAATCAGTTTACATTCTTGTAGGATTGATAGTCATCTTTCGTAAGTCCATAACTTAACAGTAGTGGATGTGTGATATGCTTTCAGTAAAAGTAATATAATCACTTTCCACAAAAAATTGTATTGATATAATGATTTGTTTATTCAAACATGGAAAAATAAATATTTGCTTTTACTGTTGAAACAGTTTGTAGTTCTCATAATGTTTGAATGTGTACATTAGGATGTGTATTAGTTACAAAGTATTTTATTGTTTTGCAGGAAGAGGAATATGAGTGGGGCAACCCCAAAGCAAAAGAACTGTGGAGCCAGTTGCGACCTGGCAGTGTGGATATGGCATTGGCTAAGGCAGTTTACAGGTGGCGGTGCAAACTGTGCGGTAGCAATTGTGGTGCTTTCTCAGCTATGAGAGCCATCATACACACAAATCAAGAGAAGGCAGCTTCTTTTGCCAGACTTATCAAGGCCGGAGGTGGACAGGTGCTGGACGTCAGGCAAGTTCTTTGCTTCTGTCTCTGGTGTATGAATGTTCCAAAGTGTTCTTGTCATGTCGTGCAGCATACTTAATTCACGGTGGTCATGATGAACTTAACATTGTGATTAACCCATCATAACTGGATCAGATGTGGAGTTTGTAGAACTAATCTTTCTTGGTTCGGCAACTATAATGCAGAAACAGAAAAATGGTTGTACCGTAGAGAGAAAGCGAGCAGAAGTTATGAGAAAGACAGGCAAGGGGGCAATACAACAGGAAGGGGTTGGGGGAGGGGGGGGGGGGGGGATATCTGACAGCATCGCAGATTCCTTTTGTCACCTCTTTTTAAATTGCGAAACTGACCACTTAGGGTCACACAGCTACTTTATTTTGCCCTCTTTGGTCAGGTTTTTCTCTGTTACCAATACTCCTTCATAGTGTCTCTACGCTGTTGCTTTCATTCTTCTGGGTTTGGTACTTCTTCTTTTGACTTGAAACCTTTTCTAACTTTGAATTATGTTTGATAATGTGTCTCATTCTAACATGAGGACTTCTGGGGTATTGGAGCTCTCAGTGTTTTTCCGAGCTGCATTAATTCAAGTTATCGTGATTCTTGTTCAGAGGTAATCAAATATTTATTTTGAGTTTTTGTCCGTTCTTTGTACCCTACGGGAGGCCCTCGTCACACGACATTATTATACTGATGTCCAAGAAATATCAACCTCCCATTCCTCATGCTCTCAGGTATTCTCTCTACATTCTAGTAGACTTCTTTGTTGCACCAAAGTTTCCAGGCACATGTGATTTTTCATAGGAATCTCCTTTCTAGGATCTGAAATTTCTCTAACTTGTAATTCATTGAGAGACAATCACTGGCACACCCTGCTCTCCCTGAAACTCTGTACAACCTCTGGTTCTTTCAGTTTATCCAGGTCCCATCTCCTTAAGTTCCCACCTTTTTGCAGTTTCTTCAGTTTTAATCTACAGGTCATAACCAATAGATTGTGGTCAGAGTCCACATCTGCCCCTCGAAATGTCTTACAATTTAAAACCTGGTTCCTAAATCTCAGTCTTACCATTATATAATCTATCTGATACCTTTTAGTGTCTCCAGGGTTCTTCCATGTACACAACCTTCTATCATGATTCTTAAACCAAACATTAGCTATCATTAAGTTGTGCTCTGTGCAAAATTCTACCAGGCGGCTTCCTCTTTCATTTCTTAGCCCCAATCCATATTCACCTACTACATTTCCTTCTCTCCCTTTTCCTACATTCGAATTCCAGTCACCAATGACTATTAAATTTTCGTCTCCCTTCACTGTCTGAATAATTTCTTTTATTTCATCATACATTTCTTCAATTTCTTCGTCATCTGCAGAGCTAGTTGGCATATAAACTTGTACTACTGTAGTAGGTGTGGGCTTTGTATCTATCTTGGCCACAATAATGCGTTCACTATGCTGTCTGTAGTAGCTTACCCGCATTCCTATTTTCCTATTCATTATTAAACCTACTCCTGCATTACCCCTATTTGACTTTGTGTTTATAGCCCTGTAGTCACCTGACCAGAAGTCTTGTTCCTCCTGCCACCGAACTTCACTAATTCCCACTATATCTAATTTAACCTATCCATTTCCCATTTTAAATTTTCTAACCTACCTGCCCGATTAAGGGATCTGACATTCCACGCTCCGATCCGTAGAACGCCAGTTTTCTTTCTGCTGATAACGACATCCTCTTGAGTAGTCCCTGCCCGGAGATCCGAATGGGGGACTATTTTACCTCCAGAACATTTTACCCAAGAGGACGCCATCATCATTTAATCATTTCTTATCAAGCATAATCAGATGAGAGGAAAGACAGCCAGCTACAACAGAGATATTGAACAGCAGATTGCCGTATAAATAAGGTGTTAGTGACTGTATTCCTACTATCGAATTTCTGATATTTGAAGTGTGCTTGGAGACTTTCCTCGGACGTGATAAATCTGTAATCACATTTTCAAATCTATGTAACTCCCATGAATGAATGGATGTCCAGTTTCCTTACCAATGTGAACGTTGTTAGTGTGTGTTTTATCACATGATTAATGCCACTTACAGTTGCTCAGTACAGTTTATCATGCCCAAATGTGTAATATTGTTTTGACTTTATTTCTCTATTTGTGAGGTGCATGTGTAGGGCAGCAGCATTAAGAGCTATTCAACAAAAGATGGTGAAAGAACTGATTATTATGATAATTTCTCAGAGATGATAAAAACATCTAATGGGTAGTATGGAGGCCTAGATTTAAATTACTGATGATCAGAATTTGGTTTTAAATTTAACTAAGGAGGATTTTTTTCTGGAGCACAACTTAAATGTGTTTAATTTTTGCTGGTACTAATAATTGTTTCTATTTCAACAGGCCACCATACAAAAATCCTCAGGGTGCAACACATTGCTTTGCTGAACTTAACAAGTTGAATGAACCAATAGATATGGAAGCATTGGTTAAGAATAAAGTACCATGCTTGTCTCCACTCTATCTCAACAATTACCTTGTTAACGATCCTCCACCAGATGCTGATTCATGTGTCCTTCCAGAATATAGCCGTATAATGCAACAGTTGGACAGATGATAGTTGTTGCTGCATTTCTGAGACCAACTGCTTTAGCTTTAATGTGATGTGGAGGTATTCATGACATATGACTATGTACAGTTTTTTTAATAAATATGTGCATGTGTTGTTTTAATATATGCATATTTTTTTAAATATATAGGAAAGTGTAAACTCATACTGAGACAAACAGTTCCTGGATAAAAAAAAAATCCATGTACACTGTATGTTTTAATTGTTGACAGTGTGTGTAAATAAAAAAAATATCAGTTTGTTTCTGACTTTTTTGTCCCACCCACCCACACCTCCTCTGACGCCTACACTTTTCATTTACAGTGAGTTACTGGGCTCTATTTGAATAATAATTTAGTCAGTACTTATCTTCAGGAGGTAAAATTCCCATTCTGCTAATAAACAAATTTCAAAATACACGAATATATATTACCTCTGAGAACTATTAATTCCTTCCTTGAAGCTGCACTAAGCCACAGAATGGGTGCTTATGACCATAGCTGTATCACGACAGCACATACCAGTAGATGCATCTCGGCGCATGCTGGCAAATAGAATAATTATTTAATGAATAAAGCTAGAAAATGCTATCAATAGATGCACACTGATGACATAGCATTTTCTATTGTAAAGTGTAACTTTCATACTATCTATAAATATGAATAAAATATTTACAGTGAAATGGGAACAGAGAAGGGGTAGACAAGTGGAGGACAGGGCCCAGCAAAGGTTGAGGCTAGGTTGGGGTATGGGAACTAAGGATATGTTGTACAGATAGTTCCTACTTGCGCAGTTCACGAAAGCTAGTGCTGGTGTTGGTGGGAAGAATCCAGAAGACAGCATCTGTGAAGCACATCATTTTGAATGGCATGTAAAATAACTGTGTTATCCAGCTGTCTCCTGGCCACAGTTTGGCTGGACCACCCAGTTGCAGAAAATGTCGCTCAGCACAATGTGCTTCACTGTAATGAAAGAATTTTAGGGAACTATAGCACATTTATCAACGAGGTTGCATGTAGAACGAAAGTGCGACCCATTCTTGAGTGTTTGGGATCCCCATTAGATTGAATTAAAGGAAAACGTAGAAGCAATTTAGAGGCATGCTGCTAGATTCACTACTGGTAGGTTTAGTCAACATGCAGATATTACGGAGATGCTATGGGAATACCCGGGTGGGAGATTATCTCTTTGTGATGCAGTAGTGAGAAAATTTGGAGAGCTGACATTTGAAGCTGGCTGCATAATGATTGTACTACCACCACTTACATTTCGTGTAAGAACCTTGAAGATAAGACAAATTTAAGCTTGTATAGAAGCATTTAAGCTGTGGTTTATCTCTCACTTCACTTGGAAGTGGAACAGGAAAGGGAATGATGTAGTGGTACAGAGTAACACACACCATGCACCATACAGTGGGTTCTGGAATATGTATGTATGTAGATTGACTGTTTAACAGCATGTACCATCTGAATTCTCCCCATCAACACCAGATTTACTGAATTGCACAGGTGAGAACTCTCCCAACAACTTATCCATCATTCCTGTTATCGCTGCTGGGCCAAATCTTCGTGGTTCCTGTCTTCCACCTACCTATCCCCTTCCCTACTCCCTCTACAGTACAAACATGGCTCCTACCCTGCTGGTAGAAATGAATCTTCAGTGGTTCATCCCACTTTATGTGCACTATACCATAGTTGATGGCCACTCATTTTACAATTTACAGTGTATCCTGTAAAATGAGGTGAACCCGATCAGGTGGTGTCAATCCAATCATTTACTGGTTTTTTCATGTTTGTTAAAATACTGCGCACAGTTATCCAATTACATTGCAGCTGACCATTGTCATGAATTCTTGACTAACAAAGAAATAAATATTGCAAAATATATGTTTACAATAAAAATATTCGGTATTACAAATACAAATTTGGGCATATATTTGCAATTTACAATACAAGAGATGTTAAACACTGTAGTTCAGGAACTCTTCTAATGTATAAAATGATCCTTGCAATAGGAACTGCCTTAAGGTTTTTTTTAAACAGGAGATCATCATCTATCAAACAATTCTTGAAGGGAGAGCATTAAAAATCTTACAGACACTGAAATGTACTTCTTTCTACACCATACTTAGATTTGGCTGTTCATAGTGGATATCATGTTTCCTTCTAGTATTGTGACTGTGATATGCACTATTCGGCTTAAAGATGGATTTTTCTTTCCTTATGAAGCACATCAATGAGAATATATATTGCGCAGTGGATGTAAGTATTTCAAGCTTCTTAAAAAGATTCCTGCATGTGGCTCTAGGATGGACTCCACACATGATCCTTATGGCTCTTTTTTGTACACACAGTACTTTTTTAGCCAGTGGCTGATTTCCCCAAAATATAATTCCAAATGCCATAATTGCATGAAAGTAACCAGGTAGATGCCGTGTTTCTTGACTTCTGCTAGGCATTTTATACAGTTCCCCACAGTCATTTAATGAACAGAGTAAGAGCATATGGACTATCAGACCAATTGTGTGATTGGATCAAAGATTTTTTTAATTTATTTATTTATTCATCCGTAGACAACTTGTGTTGTATGGATGTCGTCAACTGTATACATGGAATGAGTATATACATAATAGTACTTCTGGTAGTACATATTTCTATGGTGCAACTTAATCGTTTGTACACAAAACAAATACACACCAATCTTAGTTACAAATAAATATAAATTTACAAATGCATTCTTGCATGGATTACACAAAACAAATACACACCAATCTTAATTACAGATAAATATAAATTTACAAAGGTACTCTTGCATGAATTGAAGTGAACACATGTCATTTACAGTATTCTTTGACAGTATAGTAACATTTATCTGCTAAATAACTTTTTGCAGCTTTCCTAAAGGCATGTATTCCAGTTTCAGCTTTGATCTCCTCTGGAAGTCTATTATACATTTTTATTCCTTTAAATAATAAACTATTTTGGGTTTTTGTTTTGTTTTTTCGTATGAGATGCAAATGGTGGCAGGATCTAATCCAGTGTTGGTGTATAGATCTGTTTTGTGTGTACTGGTCAATGTGTTTCTTTATATATATCACAGTCTGAAAGATGTATTCACATGGTACTGTCAAGATTCCCATGGTTTTGAATAAATCAGTACAGTGAGCTCTCTTGCTGCTTTTTGTTATTATTCGTACAGCCCTCTTTTGCAGCTTGAAAATTGCTTGTATGTTCTGCACATTTGTACCCCAGAAGGTTATGCCATAACTAATTATTGAATGCACATATGCAAAGTATGTAGTCTTAGCACATGAACTATTACATACTGACATAATTATCCGGAGTGCATAGCAAGCAGTAGCAATTTTCTTTTCTAGTACTGCAATATGGTCAGTCCAGTTAAGCTGTGAGTCAACATGCATTCCTAGGAATTTTGTGTTTGTGACACAATCTATAAGTTCATCTTTAACTTTTAGGCCTATGCTATTATGTTTTTTATTTATGTGCAAATTAATACTGTTTGGTTTTTTAATATTGAGGGTTAATTTGTTGCTTACTACCCACTTGCATACATGATCGAGAGTTTCTTCAGCTTTGTCTCTCAATTTGTCTGGTGACTCATCACTGATAAGGATGCTGCTATCATCTGCAAATAGTATTGCTTCCCCGTATTTGACACTCTGGGGAAAATCATTGATACATATATTAGAAAGAGTATTGGCCTTAACACACTTCCCTGAGGGACTCCTATATTAATATATTCTGGTTTGGAAATGTGTTTTGTCAATCTGCTGAACTTCGTTTGTGAGATCTCTACACACTGTACCCTATTTTCCAAGTACGATTGAAACCAATTATTTACTGTTCCCCTTATTCCTAGTGCCTCCATTTTGTTTAGTAGTATTTTGTGGTCTACCGTGTCAAATGCTTTGCTAAGGTCAAGGAATATGCCTGTTACATGTTCCCCTTCGTCAAGTGCTTCTAAGACAAAACTTGTGAAGTGAGCTACTGCTGAACCTGTGCTTCTTCCTGTCCTGAAACCAAACTGTTCTTTACACAGTAGGTTGTACTTGTTTAGGAAATCCATTAGTCTCTTTTTCATTATATTTTCTATTACCTTGGAAAAGGATGAGAGTAATGAGATGGGCCTATAGTTTTCTATATTTTCTGGATCGCCTTTCTTAAATAGAGGCAGGACTTTTGCACATTTTAACTATTCTGGGAAGCAGCCTGCAGTGAAAGATTCATTTATGATGTGTGCCAAAGGATGTTGTATGCTGTCAATGCAGTCCTTCAGTAAGCACCCTGGCACTTCATCTAAACCTGCTGATGTTTTATTCTTTAGATTCTTCACAACCATCCTTACTTCTTCTGTAGAAGTCGGTAACAGTAACATTGAGTTAGCCATATAGTTCAATTTTTGTTCAGGCTGTTTTTTTGCCAAACTTTTGCTGTAGCTTGGTAGCAACACTGCTGAAGTACTCATTTACAGTATTTACTAGTGTATTTGGGTTATGTATAATAGCACCATTATGTTTAATTTGAATGTTTACTTTTTTTAATTTATTACTGTTTGTTTCATGTTTGGTAACAGTCCAGGCTGCTTTAATTTTATTTTCTGCCTTTTCTAAAATACTGTCATTGTGGGCTTTTTTTGCATCTCGTAATACTCTTCTGTATATTCTTTTGTATGTGTGGTAGTAGTTTAGGAAACCAGGATCACTATGGTAGTTTTTTAACCTGTTCAGTTGTTTGAGTGTTGCAGAAGATTTCATTATTCCTTTGGTCACCCAGGTATTTCTTTTGTGTGAGTGTACTGCAGTTTGCATCTTTGGGAATGCTTCATCAAATCTGAGTTTAAATAGTGACATGAATTTAGAAAATTTCTTATTTACACTAGTTTCAGCATACACTTCTTCCCAAGTTATACTGGCTGTTTATTTGCTTGGCAAATTCTGATCTGTTTGGTTTGGAGAAAACCTGTAACACCATAGCTCTAATGCTGTACAGATTTATTTTTCTTTTGTTTTATTTAATGTTATAACATTGAGTATCTGTAAATGTGTTTGATTGAACAGATAACACAAAATTGTATACTCTTTTCTTTGTCAAACCTTTGATGTCGTGATTTGATTCTATGCAAAGTAGTGTATCTGTAATTTAAGTTCTTTGTCCCATTTGGAGGGAACAAAACTTACTATATATAATTGTAATTTCTGTGTGAATAATTTTTTTGTAGAAATGTTAATATGTGCAAATGTTTTGTTTTATTTAATGCATTTGGTTGCTGTTATGTAAATTGCTGATCCTCACTTAGGGTTCTTAGTTAATTTGTATGTAAAAGGTGTAGTGGTTCCCCTCGGGAACGGAACTGTGTAGCGCGCGCAAATTGTGGTTGGCCTAGGTAGAAAAGGTGGAACTGATAGTCAGTCGGAGACGAGCTACGAGTCGGAGACGAGCTACGAGTCCGTGCACTGCCATGTAAAAGATGCATATTGTGCTGATTCTGAGAGAGAGGCTTTTCCTGCTTCTTTCCAAGGCCTCAGATGGATGGATAAATAGCTGGAACTATTCTGGAGTTTGTATCTATCATCGCCACCAAGAAATGACAGAGTCCAGCAATTCTGCCTACAATTCCACCTACCAACATGCAGTTGCCACCACATTGCGCAATCATTGCAACGTAATACTATAATGATGTACAGTGAAGGATCAGCTTAATGGACGTGCTAATGTGCTGAAATATAAGGTAATTTGTATCTGAATATATGTACCTACCTTGATTTTTCTCCTCATCATAACACCTCTCAGGTTCCTCTCCGTTTGAGCTAAAGTGATATCCGAGTGTCCTTACTAAAAGAAATTTAAGCCTAGAGATTTTCTAATTAATGCCTCTTGAACTTAGTAAAAAGAAAGTTAAAGTTACTGTGGCAATAGAGTGAGTTAAAGTAAATGTTATTTGCTCAAAATAATTTTCCTATTAAAACTGCTATTTAAAGTGCTGTTGCTAACTTCAATATTAAAAGTTCTTAAGACTGAGGCTTGTAAGGCAAATGATCACATTATTGTCTGTAGTAAATTCTAAAAGGTGAGTCAGTTTCTTGCAATTTGGTCAGTATTGTGTTTCGCTGTAATAAAAGTGAGAAAGCTGCAGTTGTGAAACATTATATATTCATGTTTGCTAAGTGTTTGTGTATCTTGTGTATTAGAAGTGCATGTTAATAGTAATGTTATAAAGACCATTCACTTTATGTAAGCCTGAAAGTAATAGGGTGTTTCGGTACCTCTTATAATTTAGCAAATAGTTTGTGCTGCTCTAACTGTTAGCTTCAATCTTAAAACATATGTGTGTCAGAGTTCATTGCACTCGCGTGTGGCTAAGTCTAGGTTGTGTTTGTCCGTTATAGTTACTTATACCTACTTTCTTAAACGAGAACGTTAATCTTTCTCTTGCCTAATTAGGCTGGCGACCGTTTCCCTTATTCTATAAACAGTATAGCTAGGCAAAATTTTGTTTGTTACTATTCAAATATTTATGTAATTCTGACTTTCATTTCCGATAAGCCACCTCCGTTAGGAACAACACGGTCAACCTAGCAAAATTCCTCTCAGAGGGTAACACTGCCCTGTTGCTTTATACCATAATTAATCCAACAAAATAATTCTGTTTTGCAAATTGCCTCCAGTTTTGAGGTTATGGTATAGCAGTAGCAGATTTCGTGTTATAAACCCTTCTGTATGTGTATGTTTTAGTTGTATTGTCTATATTTATGTTTAATTTTAGGATTTGACAGGAGTGATCAGAAAGGCCAAGGTTATCTACAATAATTTCACAACTTTCTTTATCTATGTCTGTGATGATGTGATCAATTGTTGATGAGTTTTTGACTATCCTCGTGGCTCTGTTAACTAATGGTGATAACTTATAACAGTGCAATATATTCAAGAATGAGTTACAGAATCTATGTGGGTTTTGTGTGTTTATATTTAAGTCTCCACAAATGAGAACCTTCCCTTTAGGATTTGAAGCCATGTCTAGAATCTGGATTAGTTTTGCAGTGAAAGTATCTATATCACCACTGGTTGAACGGTAAATACGTATTATAGTTAACCTTTGTGCCTCATCTGTCTTGCTTATCTCTATGGCTGATATTTCTGTGTGTTTTTCCTCACTTACAGAATTATCATCATTTCTAATTTTATAGGCAATTCCTTGCTTAACATATATACATGATCGACCACTTCTAATGGTGGTTCTACTATAATGACATTCTAGTATATATGAGTTTAAATTTATTAATGCTATTTCAGTTCCTCTACACCAATGTTCAGTAATGCATGTGACTGAACTGTTTAAAGTTTGTAGTTCCATTTCTAATTGTTGCACTTTGTTTCTGACAGATTGTATATTTTGATGAAAGACTGAGAAACGAGCACAGCTTACCTTGCCTGTATCTTTTGTTTGCATTTTGTTGACAGTGACTGATGCTTTGCGCCGGTTTGTCGCAGTTTTTTTCTCCTCTTGGTACTGAACCATAAAAAATCCTCCTTTGGAATGATGTACTTTCTTGTCCTCTGGCTCCTTCTTATGGGGTGTGGTTTAGCTGGTGGCTTCTCCATTGGTACTGTCGTTTCTGGTGCTACTGCTGTTGTTGGCTTTGCTGTTGTCTGTCCCACTGTTGCTGTGTCTCCTGTTCTTATTGTTGTTGGTGGTGGTGAAGGTTCTGCTGATGTCAGTTCTGCTGCTGACGAGATGACTGCCTTTGTTGATTTTTCTTGTATTGTGGAATGTTCTATTACTGATAGTGGTATAACAGTTGTTTTTGTGTTGAAGGTGTTTTGAAGTAGTTTTAATTCCTTCATTATCATGTTCGCCAGATATTCTATCCCAATACTGTTTAAGTGTAGTCCTTGTTGTGTATGGAATCTACGACCTATATTATTTATATTAACACATTTAACATTTTTAAAACGTCTACAGATTTTGGCAAACTGATAGTTGGCTTTTTGTATTTCTGTATTTACACATGATTGGTTATCCAGATCGTGCCGATGTGGTGTATTCACAATTATCACGTTTGTATGCGTGGGGTTCTTCAGACACTGTTTAAGATAACGTGTAGCATTTGCAGTTTCATTTTTATATACATCGTTTGAACCTCCGATGAGTATTACACAGTCTTTATCGTGTAGGTTTTTAACCTCTCTAGATTCAGTCGTTTTTATTATTTCCACTAGTGGGGCTCCCGGTTTTACTATGCTACACAAACTTCTATTAGTTTTCTCTTTAATTTTCTTTGCGAGTCCACGGCCATGACTATCTGAAAGCATGAGTATTTTATTATGCGAGTTATCTGTTACAATGTTTTTCGTTTGAGTGTCTGTTTGTATCGGTATTTTGTGATGTACTTAAAGGTCATTTTGTACCAGTATTGTCTCATGAAGTTCATACGACACTTTATCGCTGTTTCGCTGATTTTTTGATGTGTTTAGACTGTTCACTGGTGGTTTTAGGCCTACTATCTTGAATGTTTTTCTTCCCAAGCAACTCGTAACGGCTCGTTTTACCCTTGCTGTCTACAATTGCGAGTACTTCAAACGAGTTTTCGTGCACGAAATTAACGTTGCGGTCATTGTTCACACGATTTAACACTTCTTGTTTGTTGTTTTTAAACGTAGCTTGCTTGTTTTTAAACGTAGCTTTGTTCCAGTTTTTGGAAGCAGACGAAATGTTTTGCACCGAGTCCCGCGTGTAGCACGCACCTTGTTTTGATCGGAGATCATAATTTTCTTTCTTGAGCCATGAAATTTCTTTACGAAGCACTTCGACAATTTTCTGTAGGCTGATAATACATTCATTTAACACCATTATCATTCACATAATGACTGTTTTTCACTAGGGAGCTGTAATTTTCGCGCACAGGAATATTACGAACACTTGAATCTGTCGCCATGTTCTTTCAGGTTCTAATTTCCTAGATAACAGAACACAGTATGTCATTCTCAATGGAGAGAAGTCTTCCAAAGTGAGAGTGAGGTCAGGTGTGCCACAAGGGAGTGTCGTAGGTCCTTTGCTATTCACAATATATAAAAATGACCTTGTGGATAACATCGGAAGTTCACTGAGGCTTTTTTCAGATGATTCTGTAGTATATCGAGAGGTTGTAACAATGGAAAATTGTACTAAAATGCTGGAGGATCTGCAACAAATTGACGCACGGCGCAGGGAATGGCAATTGAATCTCAATGTAGACAAGTGTAATGTGCTGCGAATACATAGAAAGAAAGATTCTTTATCATTTAGCTACAATATAACAGGTCAGCAACGGGAAGCAGTTAATTACATAAATTATCTGGGAGTGGGCATTAGGAGTGATTTAAAATGGAATGACCATATAAAATTAATCATCGGTAAAGCAGATCCCAGACTGAGATTCATTGTAAGAATCCTAAGGAAATGCAGTCTGAAAACAAAGGAAGTAGGTTACAGTACACTTGTTCGCCCACTGCTTGAATACTGCTCATCGGTATGGGTTCCATACTAGATAGGGTTGATAGAAGAGATAGAGAAGTTCCAGTGGAGAGTAGCACACTTTGTTACAGGATCATTTAGTAATTGCGAAATTGTTACGGAGATAATAGCTAAACTCCAGTTTAAGACTCTGCAAGAGAGACACTCAGTAGCTTGGTACGGGCTTTTGTTGAAGTTTCGAGAACATACCTTCACCGAGGAGTCAATCAGTATATTGCTTCCTCCTATGTATATCTCGCAAAGAGACCATGAGGATAATATCAGAGGGATTAGAGCCCACACAGAGGCATGTCGACAACCTTTCTTTCCACGAACAATACGAGACTGGAATAGAAGGGGGAACCGATAGAGGTACTCAAGGTACCCTCCGCCACATACCGTCAGGTGGGTTGTGGAGTATGGATGTAGATGCAGATGTAAATGATTTTGTCCAAAAATATTAAGTCATTATTAAACAAAATGATGCCGAAGATCGTAATGCACGCCAGCAGTTGTAGGCATGTTGTAGTGCCTCGAGAATTTAGACGCAAATTCTAGAGACCCTCCGCTTTCCACCATCTCAGACACCTGGTATTTTATGTATGAGTGTGAGAAGCAGGAGAGTGTCTATCTCGCGCTGGTTTTCTGTGTGCGCAGGGTGGAAATGTGTCAAGAGAATGCCACAAGGTGAATGGATGATCAGCGCGGGCAAGTGGTTGCCTCGCTCATCACAGAAGCTGCAGGACCAGCACTAGGAGCAAGTGCGCATTATTCCGTGACGGTGCTACGTCAGTCATTATTTGGAACAGTTGAATTGTGTAAAAGAAAAGATACTTACTTTTACTTACTTACTTAGTGACTCTTTATAGTTGTAGATGGTGGACTTGTGAGAACGTTGAGATATTTTTGGAACTGTATTTATTGTGAAAGTAAATAATTGTTTCTGACGGACTGCGAATCATGGGACTTACAAAATATGACCCATTTATGTGAAAACTGTTATGTGGTGTTCCGCTTGTGGAAGTGAAAATATAGTCGAATTGATTTAAGAGTATCCTGAGTGTATGCAATCATTTTTAAGAGTAGAGAAAATTCCTCCAAACTGCAACATTTCTTCGGAGAAGAAGTTGGGCAGATCGTCGCAGCCGACTATCCTGAGAAGAAGATTGGCAAAGCACCTTCAAGTAAGTGCAATGAAGAAGGGGACATGTGAGTCTTGCACACCAGCACCACATTGCTTCCTCTAGTTGATGCTAACTGCCAGAATGTTGACCTGGTTCAGGTAACAGAGTGGTCTGAAGGAGACCAGACCAAAAGAGTAATAAAACATATGAGTGTAGCAATGGTCAGAACCACTGAAAAGTGAAAAACGCCATTTTTTCACAAAATGGCGACTACTCGAAGAAAAAAGAAAAAAAAAAAAGTGAACTTTGTTTGGGCATTCTGGCGTATGTAAAAATTGATATTTTGACAACTGTTAACTTGTAGAGGTTCTGACCATTGCTGTTTCAATTCTCAACAAAAATTGCTAAGCGGCATCAAAATCAGCCAATCGGTTTTTTGCTAGTCAAAACACCCAGCAAAAAAGACTAGGAAATTGTGCTTACAGTTTTGGAAGGGTTTTTAGACCTTACCATCAGTCTGTGATGCATAGAGCATACAGTATGCCTTCCTCGGTCTCATTCGCATGCATTGCTTCCTCCTGGGCTGCGTACAACGCAGTCTCCATTGCGTCTTTTGACATCGTGTTGCCAAGTTGAATGCCCATGACATTTATTGTCTGTGTGAGTCCTGTGAAGTTGTTGAAGATAACTGCAGCCAAAGTGTTTGCAGTTTCTACTACTTCTTTACCGGAATATATGTATTTTAGAGAAAGCGTCCAAATCAGCGAATTTATCAACTCGTTAGAGTTTTGAGTGTTCACACCAACACGTCTTTCCAGTGGATTGTGATTCGATAGGTCTTCGTATACAGGTCTGATTGCCACCAAGCCCAGTCTGTAGGTGCTCGATGACAAAGAACTGCTGGTCCGATGATTGTGTATTTCAACTATATGCAATAGTATATGGGCAAAATGGTTTTGCCCACGTGTTCTCCGTAATATAATGTATCAAAATATACAATAAGAAATTCCTTTTTTTGAAACTTTCAGAACAGAAAAACCCCTTAAGGCAGTGGATCCCTGTTTGCTTGGATTGTGATCTGCAAACCTGCTTGCAATGCTATCTGAAATGTCATATAGAATTAACAAATGTACTAATTTGAATCCTGCTGATATGAAAAAGATCAAGAAAATTAATGCAATAAGTTATTTATTCTAAAGGTACATGATTAATGACTATTATTGACTGGTGAACAAAATTTCAATTGAAAAACCAGTAGGTTACAGTAAGTACAGTACAGTAAGTATAGTAACTGAAAATCTTTTTTAAAATATGAAATCCATTTGATAACAATGTTCTCAAATGTGATGTCACTAATGTGAGGAATGAAATCATTTGGGTTTTTCCATTGAAATCTAGAATAAATGTTGTCACCATCAGTCTTTGGTCCACTTGCACATTAAGACTATTTCACTTTAAGGTTTTAATACTGCAAAGAGTAGAAAAGCTCTGCTCACTTGTCATTGGTAGGGAAAGGTATAAAATGTTGCAATTCCTTTTTAATCAACTCTGCATACCCTCTGTGCAAATGCAACCAAAAGCTATGAAGTTCATTTTCTGTGAAAATGTTTTTTCATGAAGGGAAGAACCATGGCTAATGCCATTTGTTGAGGCTGGAGGTGTGTGTGGTGATGCGGTAGTGAAATCCTATTAGAGTTAAATAACAGAGAAAATGCACTTGATAAGCTTATTATTGTGTCTAGTTTCGAAAACACCAGGGGTTAAAACTGCATCATAGCGATAAAAACTTGGAAGTGTGAGGCAGTTAAATCGTGTTTTTCTTATATAACCACATGATCTAGCTACTGAAGAAAAAAAGAGCATCACCAAGCGTAGCCTTTTTGTCGCTTAATAATACAGCAAATCTGAAGTTTTTATTTTTAATTGATCATTTATGCAAAATTAAAGACAAAGAAAATATTGGCTACAACAGTAATAAGACTGCAGTGCAGTTTTATTGTTTCATAGTTGTTCTTACCTTTCTGGGAAGGAAGCAGTTGAAAAGCATTGTTGTGTGAGTATATCATTTTGATATTTTTAATATTGTTCATAAATTAATTAAATCAAAGCAACATCCTTAATTTTCTGTCCTGGTGTGTCTACAGAGACAATTTTGCATTAACCACTCCAAATTTGAGACAAGAGTTACTCGCAGTGGCAGATCAAGGAAAATAATTTGGGAGGGGTTTCTCATACTTATTAAGAAAAGGAATGACAAACATTACTTTCTTCTTTCCTTAAAAAAATTAATGGGAGCTTTCCACCACCTAAAGATGAAATCCATGATATTCTAAGGTGTTACGCAGGTAATGTACAACTACTTTTGAAAAAGTGCCCCAACAACGAAGGAATTTCTCTCACTTGAAGTAGTCCTATATCGCTGTTGACTGGCTTCAGGGCAGAAATTTAGTAATATAGGAAAACATTTAAATTTACAAACACAAGTACAATTTCTAATTGAATTCTTTTTAGGAACTGAAAAATACTTCTTGCATAATATATTTCAATTTGTAGCAGTCATGGACCCTCTGGGTAAATATCACAATTTTATCATCATTGCTAGTCATTTTCATCATCTTCTCGAAACCACGAGACCTGAAATGCTTCAGTAAGAGAGTTCTGTTAATTGAATCAGTCTCGTTAATTTAATAATACTGCTGTACATTGATCATTAACTTTTAAAGAATACTATAGTAACTAGATCCTCCTTTTAGGTGTTTGTCACATCTGTATTATTATAACATTTTATGTACTATGACTGCTGTATATAGTCGATTCTTCTAAGGTGAAGGCCCGCATAGTATATGGGCATCATCCACTTCCATACGTTTCTCTCATGAATTATTCCTTCCTACAATAGATTCAAATTGTAGAGAAGTCACTTGAGTGTAGCTTCAAAGTAGCCAGTCATGTTATCTGTCCTTAAATTCAGTAAGTACGGGCAAACCATAATAAACTTTACCATAAAGTACTTGCACTCCTCTTCAATGCCACTACTTATGTGGACTAAATTGCAAAGATACTTGATTAGGTATTCAAGCCACTTGCTTAATCTTTAATTTTTTAGATTATACAATGTAAGCAATTAACTTGACTACTCAAAGAAATCTAAGTTAGACTCCCCCTGAAAAATAACTTGTACTTATCCAACAATAGTATGTAGTACATTCAAAAGGAGTACAAACTTCCTTCGCATAAACACATACCAATAAATGTTACTACAACATAGTATAAAATGGTATAAACCATCATACCATATTCTCATTTAATTAATTAAATCTATAAAATGTACTGTATTATATTCCATGGAATTTTCATTTATAATTTATTCTTGAATAGAGAGAGTCATTTATTTAGATAATATTCTTAATATAAACTTCTTAGGAGATTGACATCATTCAATTACAGCATGCCTCTCATAGTGGAAGGAAAACTTGGAGGATGTTCATTTTCCTCAAGCATTTTAATCACCATTAGGATTACTATTTCCAGTGGACTCTTTGTGTTTGAGCTAATTGCAACAAGAAACTGGTCAGTCTCTGTAGTAGGAGAAAAGTGGTTTCTCTGCACAGGATAAACAAGGGTACAAAGACCACAGTAATTACTATTAAATAGGTGCTCCTCTGTAGTGAGTGGGGAAAGCTTTCTTTACTGTACAGAGGACAGTGGGTACTAAGGCCATAGTAAATCTTGATACTCTCTCCAAGATCCCCCTTTCCTTCACACTTCATTAAACTACACCACATAAATGCTCACCACTTAATGGATAAAATAAAATATTTACTTGATTTTAATGTTACCATTCCTCACAAGTCTTCATGTTAATCAGTCCATAACAACTCACCCTAATAGGTGCCACCTCCTCTCACCAGACCATGAAAGGTTCTTAGCCCACCACAGGGGGTCAATGTTGCTTCACGTCCGTGGGTGTAAACCTGAAATTTGCCCCACACGTGATCCCTGGGTGGTGCTAAGAAGGCCACAAAACTGGCAGCCAGACAATCTTTCTAGATCTCCTGGCTATTCAAGAAGTACATAACTGAGAGGAAATGACTCATAATCATATCAAAAGCCCTTCTCAGGGCCAAACATCAAGGAAACTTGGAACAAGTATTAAAATATGCCAGCTGAATATTGAGGATGTTAGTGAAACCAAATGCAAAATTCTTCAAAATTTATTGACTAAGCACAACATTGATGTGGTAACCCTACAGGGAACCCACACACATAATGAAGATCTACTACGCTCCAGAGGAAAAATACCAGGATACAATACTGGGCCATTGCAACAATGCACACTGATTTGAATGCAATCTGTCTGCCCTGGCAGCGTACTTCTGTAAATGGAGGCTTAGGCGTAATGCAGCGAAGACAGAAGTAACTTGCTTCCACCTCAATAACAGAGAAGCTGACAGAGCTCTGGAGGTATACTTTGACGACACACGTCTCAACCACAACGAGGAGCCAAGGTAACTGGAGGCTACGTTAGACAGAATATATTCATTTAAATCATACCAAACAGCTGCAAAGGTGAGAACAAGAAACAACCTCATCCATAAACTCTGTGGACGTCTGCGCTGAGCCTGGTATACTCTGCGGCGGAGTACTGTGCATCAGTATGGCTGAACAGCAGCCGTGTGAGCAAAAGTGATGAACTTAACGACACCTTGCTCATTATTTCAGGAATTGTTAGGTCTACACCTATCATATGGCTACCTGTCCTGAGTCATATACCACCCCCAAAAATGCGACGAGAAGCAGCCTTGGTCATGGAATACAACAAGATCAAAGCAAACCCTGAACTACTGGTACACATCGATATACCTGATCCGAGTATTAAGAGGCTTCGTTTAAGACATCCTCGTCTTGCTCTCAACAGCCTCACTGGGGCTGACATCAGCTCTTGGAGAAGAAAATGGTTACAAAATGCCCCAACAACTTACCACCTAATGGCTTGTATTACTAAGGCAGTTCCTGGGTTTGATCAGCCCCACAAGATCTGGTCAACTCTGAACCAACTAAGAACTGGTTATGGAAGATGTACTAACTCACTCTTCAAATGGAGACTGCTGTCTTCGCCAGCATATGACTGTGGCACGCCTAAACAGACCATCCAACACATCAGAGATGAATGCAGTGCCACAGTGTTCAGTGGGAACTTGGAAGAATTCCTTATGGCATCCCAAAAATCAATTGAATATGGTACATACAAGGACTAGATGTTTGTCTGTGGATATATGTCATGTTATGTAATGTAAAATAACGTGATCCAATACTGAAATGTACTTAAATGCCATACACTAAATTAAATAAAATAAATAAGCCCACTGTACAATAATGCTTATCTAGTAAGCTTATCCATTATGCGTGTTTGAGAACCCATGACTGTTTATTCAATATAAATACGGAAAACTGCAACCAATCTTTTATAGTTATTGGTTATATGAACCATTTTTTGGAGCTTATCAGGCCCATCTTCAGATGTTGTATAGGAGGTTACATAGCTATTTCAAAGTGTAATGCTGGGTGCTGGCTCTGTGACAAAAAAATCGAACATGCTTTACTACAGTACCATGAGAGTTCTTTATATGCTGATTTGGATCCAACATTTAATTCTGTACTTACTGTGACAGTATGGGTGGCTTTTGTAGGTAATGTCCATCTGCAGAAATATGTATACCTTTATTATATCATACCAACCTACTATACTGGTTCTGAGGTGAACATAATTTCAGAAACATATGTCTGATACTGCTGAAACGGCAAAACTGGAGGAAGCAATAAGTTAAGAACAATTCAAGTTCAACTGTGAGTGTTGAAACTTCCTGACATTAAAACTGTGTGCCGGACCGAGACTCGAACTCGGGACCTTTGCCTTTCGTGGACAAGTGTTCTACCATCTGAGCTACCCAAGCACGACTCATACCCCGTCCTCACAGCTTTACATCTGCCAGTACCTCATCTCCTACCATCCAAACTTTACAGAAGCTCTCCTGCAGACCTTGCAGAACTAGCACTCCTGAAAGAAGGGATACTGCGGAGGTCCCAAGTTCGAGTCTCGGTTGGGCACACAGTTTTAATCTGCCAGGAAGTTTCATATCAGCGCACACTCCGCTGCAGAGTGAAAATCCCATTCTGCATACTGTGAGTGTTGACCATGAAGAAGGAACACAAAGCAAATGAGGTGAAGGACATCATTACTGTGGATAATAAGTGGACTAAAGAGGGTGAGTAATTAAAGAAAACTATTATACCTGCTACCAAAAGCATGTGAAACAATTGTTAATCAGATCAGTGTGGAACTGTGATCAAAGAGTGAAGAGAAATTTTGGAGAAAGGAACTCGTATTGATATTTGTTACTTTTTACATGTTCTTTGTATGAGTTTAGGTGAATGTAAGGGAACATTAACTCCATGAAGAAACACAGTAATATTTTTTTCTTACATAATGGAATTTCTAGAGATTTTCTGTATGCAAGCTAGAGTGGGTCATGTTTAAAAATTTCACCCAAGGAAATTTTGTTGAAACTCAGAGATTAATAATGTTTGCAATACTCCACTGTGATAACTGTGTAAGTATATCACTATGCTACTGTCAAGTTTAAGAAGAAAGATATGCAACAATTTGTATTCTTAAAAATAACTAATTTCTGCATTGAAGTGCCAATGGAAGTGGTATAGCCATGCATATTCAAATACAGAGATATTTATACTGGCAAAATATGGGACTGTGGTCGGCAACGCCTATATAAGACAACAAGTGTCTGGTGCAGTTGTTAGACCGATTACTGCAGCTACAATGGGAGCTCATCAAGATTTAAGTGAGTCTGAATGTGGTGTTCTAGTCAGCACATTAGTGATGGAACACAACATCTCCAAGGTAGCAATGAAGTAGGAATTCTCCCGTGTGACCGTTTCAAAGTCTACCGTGAATATCAGGAATCCGGTAAAACATCAGATCTCTGACATCACTGCGTCCACAGAAAGATATCTAAAGAACTGAACCAAAATGACTGAAGATAATCATTCAACATAACACAAGTGCAACCCTTTCACAAATTGCTGCAGATTTCAATGCTGGGCCATCAACAAGTGCCAGCATGTGAACCATTCAACGAGACATGGGCTTTGGGAGCTGAAAGCCCACTCATGTGCCCTTGATGACTGCATGATACAAAGCTTTACGCCTCGCATGGGCCCGTCAACACCGACATTGGACTGTTGATGACTGGAAACAGGTTTCCGGTCAGATGAGTCTCGTTTCAAATTGTATCGTGCGGATGAACATGTACGGGTATGAAGACAACCTCATGAGTCCATGCATCCTGCATGTCAGCAGGGGACTATTCAAGCTTGTGGAGGATCTGTAATGGTATGAATTGAAGTGATATGGAACCCCTTACATGTCTAGATACAATTCTGACAGGTGACACATACGTAAGCATCCTGTCTGATCACCTGCATCCATTCATGTCCATTGTGCATTCCGACGGATTTGGGGGACTCCTGCAGGACAATTTGACATCCCACATGTCCAGAATTGCTACAGAGTGGCTCCAGGAACACTTCCACTGGCCACCAAACTTCCCAGACATGAACATTATTGATGCCTTGCAATATGCTGTTCAGAAGAGATCTCCACCCCTCACACTCTTATGAATTTATGGACTGTCCTGCAGGATTCATTGTGTCAGTTCCCTCCAGCACTATTTCAGGCTTTAGTAGAGTCCATGCCATGCCATGTTACGGCACTTCTGCGTGCTCATGGGGGCCCTACAAGATACTAGGCAGGTGTACCAGTTTTTTTGGCTGTTCAATGTATTAGTCATACCAAAACTTTATTATTCAGTGAATAAGAGTCAATATAAAAACAAAGTCCATAGGATAAATTATGTTGTAAAATACTTATGTTCCATAGGGTCACAAATAAGAGCATATGTCACTATGCATGGTATTGTGTTGTATGTTTGAGGGGGCCAGTACTGAAACAAATATGTACCATTTTTTTGCGATATTATTTCTTCAAAATTTGCATACCTTATGTTCAAAAGGAAAGTTTTTGGAACCGCTATGATATTTGGTGACTATTAATCAAAATTTCATTTGATGTGGTTTTTGCAACGTATTTTGAAAATAAAATTATTTATGTTTTCACTTTATCTCTGAAAATGTTAATTATCCAGTGAAGTCAGACTTGTTAAGTGCACTAATTATCAGCAGATAAATTTGCTTTTGGCAATTCATGAATTGTTAAAAATGGGTTATAGAAATTAACTTTATGCATAACAAAATCTTTCATTCTTTCCAAAACATGTTTGTATTTTGAATAATATTTTCTACATAAAGATAAGCACAGTCTGGCTGCACTGGCATCTACGGAACTCTTTGTTATCAAAATGTAGAACTTGTGTTGAATGATGCTGGGTGTCAAGTCTGGGACTTGCCTGAATTGTAATTATCAGAAATGTATTACTTATAGATGATGTCTGAAAGAGCTTCAATGAAAAAAAATTATGTTTGTCATCAGTGTTAAATATACATCATGTGAAGTTAAAGTGTTTTATTCAGTAGGTAGCATACTTTAACAACAGAAAATAAGGGGTCCCTTTAAAAAATGATACCACGGATAGGGTGAGCAGCAATCTGCAACTGTTTGCTGATGATGCTGTAGTTTATGGTATACTATCATCGCAGGCTGACTGTAGGAGGATACAGGGTGACTTAGACTCAATTTGAAGTTGGTGTTACAAATGGCAGCTTGCTGTAAATGTAAAGAAGTGTAAGTTAATGCAGATGAGTAGGAAACTCTGCCCTGTAATATTTGAATACTGGCATACTGCTTGATACAGTCACATTGATTAAATGTCCAGGCATAACGCAGCAAAGCTATACGACATAGAACATGCATATAAGGATGGTAGAAGGTGAATGGTTGACCGCAGTTTATTGGGAGAATTTTAGGAAAGAATACCTCATCTATAAAGGAGACTGCTTACAAGACACTTATGCAGCCCATTGTTAAGTACTGCATGAGTGTTTAGGATCCCCATCAGATCACATTAGAGGAAGACTGAAGCAATTCAGAGGTGTGTTGCTAGATATGTTACAATTAGTTTCAATCAATGTGCAACTGTTACAGAGATGCTTCATGAATGCAAATGGGGTTCGCTGGAGGGATGATGACGTTCTGTTTGTGAAACACTGTTGGAAAAATTTAGGTAACAGACATTTGTGGTTTATTGATGAACAGTTCTGTTGCAACCAATATACATTTTACATAAGGACTGCAAAGACAGATAAGAGAAATTAGGGCTCATTCAGAGGCATACAGACAGTTTTTTCTCCTTCACCATATACCATATGGTGGCTTATGGAGTAAGGATCTACATGGAGATGTGGATAAGACTCAATTTCTGATGGGGAAATATTTAACTCCTTAACATAATGATTTCTTTTTTAACTTATGTTCCAAAAAAATAATATTTTTTATTAGTGAAAAACAGCGTTTAATGAATGATATTACATATGGACATAGAAAGGTAGCTTTTAAAGCTCAACATAATAAGTTTCACAAGTTTCAAGAGTACCAGTAATAAAATCCCAAATATGCTTGTGCACTGGACTTTTTGACTAAAATATCCTGAAACGTGAAGCCATTTTTTAGTTTCTGTGTTGCTATGGAGTCATAGAACTGATTTGCCTCAATGGGCAGTGACTCCACCACCTTCAGTGCGGACACACAATTATGTCCAAATTCCTATGGGAATCTTAATGTAGCAAGCATGGAGGACATGCATGGAGAATGCAGATAGATGATGCATGTGGGAGAGTGGGTTGGCCGGGAGGCATGCCAAGATAGTCTGAATGATTCTGTTAGAGACTGTGTCTGGGTGATGCAACTGCCTAGTAAGCAGGAGATACTGGGTCTGAATCCTGGTCTGATACACATTTTCACTCCTTGTCATGGATTCTGCATAAAGTTCCAATGCCTGTGACATCAGTAATCCCTTCCCTCTCCTTTCCTTTCTCCCCCCTACACTCTCAATTTATATAATGATGAACTGTCATCACTGTCAATCTGTAACGAAGTAACGTCACATTCTTCTGCACTTTCTGAGCCATTAAATTCAATGTCAAATTCAGGATCACTATAGCCATCCTTTTTCAGAAGCATTGCTGAAAAAACATATACAGCAAGAGGCTGCAAGCGCATATTTTGCTGTCGAGTACCCAAAGCCTCACACACTAAGGACAATACCTAATGACAACCACTTCAACATGACAGCAAGGCTGCAAATGTAGGGCCAGATGTTCTTTAGTGGATGAACTTTTAACTATCAGTGCTGAAATGGATGTAAGTGGAGTTTTATTTTTTTGAAGGCCTTTTATTAAGTTGCCCAAGTATACTCAGGATTTTAAGTTTCTGCCGAAATAATAAAAATGAGATTACTCGGGAGTTTTATGTTAAGGGTCAAGGAGTCATAAAAAGTTTGGTGCTTGGCCAGCTATCCTTGATCTACATTTATGATTTGCACAGGGTAATGTAAGACTGTTTGAAAACTATGATGTTTGCTGATCACACAAGTAAACTGATAAATGGCACAACACATCCATACCGGATACAGCCGGGAGAACAATTTAATCTTAACCTTTAATCTTATGAACTCTCATATTATGTGATTCCATACAAATAAAAATGACCTTGCAGGTGCCAGAAGTAAGATTCATGGCACACACTGGATGAGCCTCATTGTTCGAAGTTTCTAAGTATCCATATGGATAATAATCTGAGATAGCACCTGCATATGGAAGGCTAACCAATAAACTCAGTTCTGCCTGCCTTGTACTTACAAGTCTCTCTCATTGTTGCACTGCAGACAGGATTGCTAGCACACTTTCACTGAATGCCGCTTTGTGGCACAATTTTTTAAAGTGAAAGGAAGAATCTATTCTACAGAATCATACTGTAAGATTATGATCAAATGTTGATATGTGACCATTTGCAGAAGTCTCTTCAGGGACATTAAGATTCTGAATCTTATGTGCCAATATATGTACTCTGTAATGGTATTTTAGATTAGTAACACGAGTTAGTTTAGCATCAACTGTGCAATTCACAACCACAATATTAGAAGCAAATCTAATTTTCATATAGACTGTACAATCCTTTCTAGGACTCTGAGTAGAGTTTTATATTATGTTTGAAAAGTTGTATTAGTCTGTCAGTAGGTATAAGGCAGGAAATCGTAAATTCCCAGAACTTCAAAAACCAAGTAAATGACTATCTTACTTTCCATTTGTTTCATAAATTATTCAGAATGTTTGAATTCAAAGGATGTGAACTCTGCATAACACTGATGTTTGCATTGAACTGGTGTTGACTTTTCTGATAAATGGACAGATGACAGTGTTCTGTGTAAAGCAACATATATGTTTTATTTCAAACAATGGAAAATCCAGGATGGAATGTAACAATACCAGAGAAGGAAAGTTGCTACTCACCATATAGTGGAGATGCGGAGTCACAATATGCACAACAAAAAGATTCACACAATTATAGCTTTTGGCCATTAAGGCCTTTGTCAGCAGTAGACACACATACACATACGCACACACACACACAAACTCGTGCGTTTGAAATTAAGAACAATTAATAGGAACTATGTCCTGTGAAGAATTCTTCCAAAATCATTAGTAATCTTGTGGCTATGCACTACAAAAAAATTGGTGTTGTTGTTGTCTTCAGTCCAGAGACAGGTTTGATGCAGCTCTCCATGTTACTCTATCCTGTGCAAGCTTCTTCATCTCCCAGTACCTACTGCAACCTACATCCTTCTGAATATGATTAGTGTATTCATCTCTTGGTCTCCCTCTACGATTTTTACTCTCCACGCTGCCCTCAAATACTAAATTGGTGATCCCATGATGCCTCAGAATATGTCCTACCAACTGATACCTTCTTCTAGTCAAGTTGTGCCACAAATCTCCCCAATTCTATTCAATACCTCCTCATTAGTTATGCGATCTACCCATCTAATCTTCAGCATTCTTCAGTAGAACCACATTTCGAAAGCTTCTTTTCTCTTCTCGTCCAAACTATTTATCGTCCACGTTTCACTTCCATACATGGCTACACTCCATAAAAATACTTTCAGAAACGACTTCCTGACACTTAAATCTATACTCGATGTTAACAAATTTCTCTTCATCAGAAATGCTTTCCTTGCCATTGCCAGTCTACATTTTATATCCTCTCTACTTCGACCATCATCACTTATTTTGCTCCCCAAATAGCAAAACTCATTTACTACTTTCAGTGTCTCATTTCCTAATCTAATTCCCTCAGCACCACCCGACTTAACTCGACTACATTCCATTATCCTCGTTTTGCTTTTGTTGATGTTCATCTTATATCCTTGTTTCAAGACACTGTCCATTCCGTTCAACTGCTCTTCCAAGTCCTTTGCTGTCTCTGACAGAATTACAATGTCATCGGCGAACCTCAAAGTTTTTATTTCTTCTCCATGGATTTTAATTCCTACTCTGAATTTTTCTTTTGTTTCCTTTACTGCTTGCTCAATATACAGATTGAATAACATTGGGGAGAGGCTACAACCCTGTCTCACTCCCTTCCCGACCACTGCTTCTCTTTCATGCCCCTCGACTCTTATAACTGCCATCTGGTTTCTGTACAAATTGCAAATAGCCTTTCGCTCCCTGTATTTTACCCCTGCCACCTTCAGAATATGAAAGAGAGTATTCCAATCAACATTGTCAAAAGCTTTCTCTAAGTCTACAAATGCTAGAAATGTAGGCTTGAGGCTTGCCTTTCCTTAATCTATTCTCTAAGATAAGTCATAGGGTCAGTACTGCCTCACGTGTTTCAACATTTCTAAGGAATCCAAACTGATCTTCCCCAAGGTCGGCTTCTACCATTTTTTCCATTCGTCTGTAAAGAATTCTTGTTAGTATTTTGCAGCTGTGACTTATTGAACTGATAGTTCAGTAATTTTCACATCTGTCAGCACCTGCTTTCTTTGGGATTGGAATTATTATATTCTTCTTGAAGTCTGAGGGTATTTCGCCTGTCTCATACATCTTGCTCACCAGATGGAAGAGTTTTGTCAGGGCTGGCTCTCCCAAGGCTATCAGTAGTTCTAATGGAATGTTGTCTACTGCCGGGGCCTTGTTTCGACTTAGGTCTTTCAACTCTTCACGCAGTATCATATCTCCCATTTCATCTTCTCCTACCTCCTCATCCATTTCCATAATATTATCGTCAAGAACATCGCCCTTGTGTAGACCCTCTGTATACTCCTTTCACCTTTCTGCTTTCCCTTCTTTGCTTAGAATTGGGTTTCCATCTGAGCTCTTGATATTCATGCAAGTGGTTCTTTTTTCTCCAAAGGTCTTTTCAATTTTCCTGTAGGCAGTATCTATCTTACCCCTAGTTAAATAAGCCTCTACATCCTTACATTTGTCCTCTAGCCACCCCTGCTTAGCCATTTTGCACTACCTGTCGATCTCATTTTTGAGACATTTGTTTTCCTTTTTGCCTGCTTCATTTACTGCATTATTGTATTTTCTCCTTTCATCAATTAAATTCAATATCTCTTCTGTTACCCGAGGATTTCTATTAGCCCTCGTCTTTTTACCTACTTGATCCTCTGCTGCTTTCACTATTTCATCTCTCGAAGCTACCCATTCTTCTTCTGCTGTATTTCTTTCCCCCATTCTTGTCAGTCGTTCCCTAATGCTCTCCCTGAAACACTTTACAACCTCTGGTTCTTTCAATTTATCCACAGAGGTCTTTCAATTTATCCAGGTCCCATCTCCTTAAATTCCCACCTTTTGCAGTTTCTTCAGTTTTAATCTACAGTTCATAACCAATAGATTGTGGTCAGAGTCCACATCTGCCCCTGGAAATGTCTTACAATTTAAAACCTGGTTCCTAAATCTCTGTCTTACCATTATATAATCTATCTGACACCTTCCAGTATCTCCAGGCTTCTTGCATGTATACAACCTTCTTTTATGATTCTTGAACCAAGTGTTAGCTATGATTAAGTTATGCTCTGTGCAAAAATTGATAAAATATGAAAAAAATTCATGACACAAAAGATCACAAAAATTAAACAATAAAGCATGAGCGGTTCTTTAAGCAAGAAAAACTGGTTCATTTGCTGTCGTAAAACATTAAAGGGCAATCTCCCAAAAAAACATGTGGTAATGGCTACCAACCATGCGCAAAGAAAAATCTCACTCAGATGTGCACAAAACACAGTGGCTTTTTTTAATATGACTACTAAATGTTAAAAAGTGTAAACACTGCTCATTATCATTTACACAATTTATTCAGGGATCTAGTCATGTTCATAAATCTCTGTGCCCTCATGCCCCACAGTCACAAAATTGTAGAGAACAAAGAAAACACAGCTAAAAATTCCAAACATCACAAAATTATTCTAAATTTCTGCCTACGCAAGGTGTCTGGAATAATTATGTAATTGCTGAAACCTAAGAAATGAATTAAGGACTCAGTTAAACTGAAAGTTACACATTCACAAAATTACAGCACTAGCCCGCAGGGCTAAACTAGATGTTACCTCTTTGGTCATTTCTAGCTGAGTGAGGCTGCTTGCTAGTCACCCACACTGTGGACTGGAAGCTGGCACACAGACAGTATGCATATGCCACCTGTGCCAACTTAACAAAAGTGACAGATCATCACTTGCCAGTGTCTAACCCAGAAAAGTTCCCCTTTGCTACACACAAAAGTTGGCTTAGTTGTCCCTACATTCAGTGAAACTTACCCTAAGTCGAAAAACAGACAGCAAACATGCTTCCAGGCAGACAATCAGAGGGATGGAACAAGGAAAACATAGCATGATAATGCAGATATGTGATGATTGCTTTTCTGTATCAAATTAAACTCTTAATATGTATCTAGGTAATGCAGAAAATGATTTACATATGAAATAAAATTCAGATATGGTAATTTAATATTGAAATATCACTGTGGCTGCCAGCATATTATCCAGCTGATCATCTTTCCCTCAGTTTGAATTTATAGGAGCACAGAAACATAAGTGATGCTGTTCAGAAATTTAAAAGTGGGTAGCAACCCTGAAAGTCAATGAACCAACTTAATGTAGAAGCTTCAGTACCACCTTCTACATAGCCACTGTCTGACACAAAGGAGCACTCCTTTCATGCTTCTGTGCCACCCAGGACTGGAGCAACTGCATCACATTCTCTGTCAGAGTTTCAACTACCTCCCAAAGTGCCCCAAAATGAGGAATATTCTCCTCACTATCCTCCCCACCTCTCCCCCACAGGTATTCTGCCACCAACAGAATCTCTGGAGTATCCTTATACATCTATTTTTAACTCCTGCTCCCAAACCCTTGCTTCATGGCTCATATCCCTGAAATAGACCTAGATGAGAGAACTATCTCATACATCTTACGACTACCACATACCCCAGTTCTGTCACAGGCATCTCCTACCCCATTGAAGGCAGGGCTACCTGTGAAAGCAGCAGTGTGATCTAGAAATTAAGCTGTAACCATTGTGCTGATTTCTATGTGTACATGGGCTGACTGTGTTAGTGAATGGCCACCACCGAACTGTGGTGGTCAAGAGACAGCTGGACTACCCAGTTGCTGAACATGCTGCCCAACATGATGTGCTTACAGCTTATTCCATCTAGCTTCTTCATACCAAAACTAGCTTTTCTGAACTGCAGAAATAGGTACTCTCCTTACAATATATCCTTTGTTCCAAGGGCATCCATATGATAGTTTGTAGGGGGGGGGGGGGGGGGGGGGGGGAGAGACCTAGATCTTGCGGATATGGGTATTTTTAATACACCCTAAGATAGAAAAATATGCACCATGAAGGAATTATCCAAATAGGACAGAAATCAATAGGTATGATGTACATGTCCAGGCAAACAAATAATTGCGATGTCAGAAAAATTGGATTTTTTATTCAAGAGAAAGAACTTCACAAACTCAGCAAGTCAATAACCTGTTGGGCCACCTGTGGTCCTTTTGTAAGCTGTTATTTGGCTTCGTATTGATTGATGTTCAACTTCCTTCTGAGGGAGATCATGCCAAATTCTGTCCAATTTGTGCATCCTGAGATGGTTGGAGGGCCCTGCACATAATGCTCCAAATGTTTTCATTTGGGAAGAGATCCAGTGATGCTGGCCAAGATAATATTTGGCATAATATCCCTTGGGAAGACATCAAACAACTCTGTCAATCAATGGGAAGCTAAATAACTACTTCCATAAGAGTCACAGGTGGACCAGTGAGTTATTAATATGCTCAATTTGTGAACCTAATTTTTCTGAAATTGTAATCATCTGTTTGTCTGTATATGTACATCACATCCACTGATTTCCGTCCAATTCAGATAATTTCTTCATGGTGTTTTTTTAAAACTATTTTATTGGAAAAAAAACATCTGACTGCAATATATTTTTTTTCCTTTCCCAGAGAGTTGGGGAGGGGGGGGAGAGGGCAGGATGTCCCCCCCCCCCCCCCCCCATGTTCCCAGGTATGGGTGCTCTTGCTTTGTTCCCATAACCTTCTTGCCTCCACCTCCATTAGTGCTGTCCTCTACTTGCCTATCTCCTTCCCAGCTCCCTTTCCAGGACATTAGTCCCTTCACTTCCTTTCTCTCTACTCTCCCTTCTGCTCTTATCTCCTTTCTGGGCCCCAGACCACATCGCTGCACCATCCCACAGGGAGCACACAATCTTCCTCCACCACTACAGTGTTATCCCTCCCCCTCCCCATACCTTGCCTCCTCCTTAAACCACCACCCACTGCAGGAGATTGCTGTTCACCTAAGATGCAATCAGGCCCTGCCTGGAGACAGTTACCAGGTATGTATGAGTTATGCTTGTGTGAATTTATTTATTTGTTTAGTCCTTCAAATACCACATGTATAGAATATATACAAGGATATTGGACATGGTTAGGCCTTTACAAGATAAAATACAGTTTGTATTGCATTCCTAAGGACTAGATATTGAAGTAATTTAGCAAAGGATCATATATACAACAAACATTAGATGTGACATACAAAGTAGAATATTCATAATGCATCCTTATTTTTTTTGTTTGGTTTCTAGGTACTCTGTCAGACTGTAAAAGCATGGATCAATTAAATATGCCTTTTGTTTGTGTGTTTTCTATTTTGGAAGAAGGTCTTTATCTTAAAATATTAAGATTTTAGAGCAATCCTTCTCATTGTGCTTATTTGTGACTCAGTGTCTTCTCTATGTGGTGAGTAAGCAATCTACGCTTTCCCTATTATTGTTGTTATTCCATCCTACACTCCTCATTGTTTGATTTTATTGTAAATTTCTGGAAGATGCATAGCAGAGTATCCTTCTAATGGCATCATATGACGAGGTTTGCTGATATTCGATTCACTTGACTTTAGCATGACTGTAGATAAGATAATCTGCAAATCAGGAGTTCAGCCTTACATTCACTATCCTTATGGAAGCCGTGTTTTTGGCAGTTCCAAAACATTTTTATATTTAGTTCAGAAAATTTGTGTTTGTAATTTTATGGCCAGCTGGAGTGGCCGTGCGGTTCTAGGCGCTCCAGTCTGGAACCGAGCAACCGCTACAGACGCAGGTTCGAATCCTGCCTCGGGCATGGATGTGTGTGATGTCCTTAGGTTAGTTAGGTTTAATTAGTTCTAAGTTCTAGGTGACTGATGACCTCAGAAGTTAAGCCGCATAGTGCTCAGAGCCATTTTTGTAATTTTATGAATTATAGAAAACAGTCATGGGATTTCTTCCTTTAAGTATTTTAGAGATCACATTTTCACCATGTATGACGAAGAAATGCACAATTCACACAAGCATGTAGCAACTGAAGTCAGTTTTCTTTGCATAGGCTGAAGCAGAATTCACACACATAATATTAATTGCATAGTGACAAAACGAAGATCTGTAACAAAATTTTGTCCTAAGTATATTTTTGGTTGAAAATGGGCACCAAAGAATGTCAGTTTAGAGACACAGTAATCCCGTGGATGACAAGAATTTTTATTCAAGATAGTAAAGAAGCACTATCCAATTAGTGATGTGGGTTTGTAAGGGGTTTGCAGGCCCTCACTACTAGGTTTGCACTCACACAGGTCGACAGGGCAACTATCGATTAGTGTGTCGGGTCGCGAGAGCGAGAGTTTGAGTCAAGTCTGTGTGTGTTGTAGGTTCCCGCGAGGAGGGCAGAGCTGAGCAGAAGCCAGCAATTGTTAGAAATTACCGACAAAGGGAGTGGCCATCGCCGCGGTTCAACCCATTTGTGTTAGTATTATAGGGGAAAGTGAGAAAGTATACTTAACAGAGTGATTCAGTGATATTTATGTGCCGATATTTGAGATTCCGCGTCTACCGCGCCGGCATTATTTGGATTGCAGTGATTTGGATCTAGCGTGTGACAATAATGAATAACGAAGAAGCCTGTGCTGAGATTAGCCGTTATTAAAAGTGTATGACGAAGGCAGTGGCTGTCTCCTTGTTCTTGTGGTTTTTGGTAAGAATATAGGTTTTGTTTAGTGAAACTGTGTTTGTTGTTCTTCTTGCCACCAAACAGTACATTATTACAGCATTGAGAAGGACAGAATGGAATGTAACAACTCCGTAGCAGTCCATTCCGATTGCCAGCCCCATTAGGTACACGGTCACATTAATTGATTATTATCTGGGCTGCTATCAGATCCCGATCGAGCGGGATACATTAATAGGACGTGTTACACCCTTGGCGACCGTGACAGGACTAGTGCAATTTTCGGGCGAACAATAAAGAACAATAGGTAATTTTACCTTGCTTAACGCAAGAAAACATTTTTTCATTTTGGATCGGGACAGAGCATAAACTTTGAAATCGCGACAAGGAACAGTGCATTATTGAACAATACGAAGTAATAGAGTCTTACGATTGTGACTAAACTTTTTTCTCGCCATATAAGATAAGAATAATAGTGTCGATAAACTGTGTTATAATGTGCAAATGCGTAAATCCGCGCGAAAAACTGTGAAAAGTGAACACTAAAGAGAGACACGTGTTAACATTACAACAGCAAAACGAACTAAGAATTCGTCACGAAAGCCTTAACAGAAGTGTTTAATAGTAATATTATGACTGAAATTGTTTTTTGAATAGTGAAAATCGGACGGCTTCATGTGGACACATTAACTGTTATGCAGACGACAATATATTGTGGCGACGCAATTGTTGAGTGACGTCACTAGACCCGTGTAGCAGTTGCACCAAAGAGCTTCGATCCGCGAGGTGATTTCACACGACATCCCACCACGGAGCGGCCGGCTGAGCGACGCGACTTCGAGACACCGAGCGCAGTCCCGGCACCTAGCGGCCAAACTACAAACTACGCCCGCCTGCAGCGCCACGGAGCGGACGGCTAAGAACTACGACGGCTCGCCACAGCAAGCAGCGCAACTACACGCGGGTCCGGTGGCAGTACAGCGCCACGCCCACTTCAAACGTCAAAACATCGCGACTCGCGGTAACGTCGGTTGGTGAGTGAAGACGACCGGTTGGCATAACATTTAATTGCAGTGTGCAATCTTCGCAGTAAATAAACAAATTTTTTTATTGGTTTTTACGTTTGGGAAAGTGCTCAATTATAGTAATTTCTGAAAAGTTTGCGAGATATACTCTGAAATATACCATACTTATCTAAGCATACTGTGTTGTTTAAAGGGTAATTATACAGGTATGCTCATTGTTTTTGGGGATTTTACATTTATAGATTTTATGAATGGTGTGATTTATCTTATTTAAAACATTTTGCATAAACTGTGTATGTGAAAGTTGATATTTGATGTTATTAAGTTTGAGGGTTGTTATGTTCGGTACTCATGCATATTGTATCAAAATTGAGATTAACTGAGAATACTGCAGGTACTGTTTAATTAGTTTCGTGGTAAATAAGAGTGTTTTGGGTTGCTAGAGGTTATTTTATATTACTTGCCTGAGCATTAAAAATAAACCAAACATGTCTACTGAAGATAAGCAGGTTTGTGAGGCAGTAGTTGAAAGGAAAGGGATAGGACAGGAAGACAGAGATGATTCAGGAATCAGTGGTTGTGGATTGTCATTAGATAACCCATTAGCACGTTCAACTAGTTATTCCGAGACACCGGGACGAGTGACGAGAGATAAGCCAGTTTCAGAGGGTGCAGATATACGGTCGATGTTGGCAGCCTTGCTAAAAGAAAACAACGCATCACTAGAGAAAAGATTACAAGAAAACCACGCATCATTAGAGAAAGGTTTACAAGAAACTAAAGAATCACTAAAGGAAACTATAGCACAAGAGATCAAAACATCGCAAATGAAGATAGAATGTAATCTGAAGAAGGAAATGCAGGAATTACGAGAACAATTGAAGATGGACCTCGACGAGAGAGAGAGAGGAAGCTACAGAGGAGCATAGACCAAGTCCAGGAAGACGTGGAGAAGATGGAAGGAAAGTTAACACAAAAGATAGAAGACGATATTGAAGAAACAAAAGCCGAATTGGGAGGGAGAATCGACGAAGTGGAAACAAATTGCGATCATCGAATCGCCGAGGTGACGCAGATGCAGAAGCAATGCAATGATGCAGTTAAGGGGATAGGAGATAATCAAAACCAACTGGCTATCAATCTGAGAAATGTTATAGCTGTGCAACGAGAAGAGAATAACAAGAGGGTTGCAATGGAGGTCAGGCAATTGCGACAGGAAGTGCAACAATTGGAGAGCAAAACAGAAGAGATTAATAAACGAATTAGCAGTGCCACCGTTGGGAAAGGTAAAGTCGCTACCTTAATGGGCAGTGATAATCGGTACGTCCAAAATAGTGCAGGGCAGAAATTTAAACTGAAAGGAGGGTTACACCCAGTGATATTTATGAAATGGTTAAAAGGAGTTTTCCCAGCACATGTTAAAGACTCAGACAAGATTCAATTTGCAATTGATAGAATGGAAGGTGAAGCCTTCACTTGGGGAGTCAGGAAGAAGGAAGAGACTACTAGTTTTGATCAGTTTGAAGAGGAATTCTTGAAGAAATACTGGTCCAAAAGTCATCAGTGTGCAGCAATTGAGGACCTACTCCATCGCAAGTCACTTAATACATGGAGAGGAACGTTGAGAGAGTTTGCCGAACATTTGTGGGAATTGAACGAGACCTTGGAACAACCCCTGAGCGATGGCGTAATGATATCTGCAATAAAAAGAAGATTGAGCCGGAAAATGCAAGAAACTGTATCCGGGAGCCTAATTAAAGATAGGGAGGCCTTGATGGAGATACTGGAACAGTTGGAATCTGTTCGATCACAGGAACACAATCAAGCTAATGATCAAAACCGAGAGGGAAGTAATGACCCAAAGAATCATTTTAATCATTCATCTGATTATAGAGGAAGAGGTGGAGGGACCGGAAAACCGAATGACACTCCAGGTGAGGTCCGGTCAAGAGTGAGAGCTACAGGACCCGAATAAACCTGCTAAGATATGTTTAGAACATTTAGCTGTAAAATGGACATTTGAAAGATGGAAAGGTTTATTTACATTGTGTTTTGTGATATATTACAATTAGAATTGCATATTTCATGTCGAAGATTATCTAAGAATGAGTATAAAACCTGTAATAACTAATTTGTAGTATAGTAATTCATATGTCCTGTGTTTAAGTAATAATTTCTGAGTGTATATGTTGTGTGTGTTTCATTCAATATTGGACTAGAGAGTGATTGTTGATATAAAAATTGTAATTTAGACGGTGCCATGATTATGAGATGTAATAACCTTTTGTAAAAATTATTGTGGAGGCAGCCCACTACCGGAGTCGAGGGATTATTTGATGAATTGTAATTTCATTAATTATTAACACTGAGTGTTTGTTCAAATGTAGCAATGTTTCATTCCCGTGCCGATTCTTTTTCGCCTGCGGCTCTAAAGAAGTTTTCGAGGGCGGGGATGTAAGGTGTCCGCAGGCCCTCACTACTAGGTTTGCACTCACACAGGTCGACAGGGCAACTATCGATTAGTGTGTCGGGTCGCGAGAGCGAGAGTTTGAGTCAAGTCTGTGTGTGTTGCAGGTTCCCGCGAGGAGGGCAGAGCTGAGCAGAAGCCAGCAATTGATAGAAATTACCGACAAAGGGAGTGGCCATCGCCGCGGTTCAACCCCTTTGTGTTAGTATTATACGGGAAAGTGAGAAAGTATACTTAACAGAGTGATTCAGTGATATTTATGTGCCAATATTTGAGATTCCGCGTCTACCGCGCCGGCATTATTTGGATTGCAGTGATTTGGATCTAGCGTGTGACAATAATGAATAACGAAGAAGCCTGTGCTGAGATTAGCCGTTATTAAAAGTGTATGACGAAGGCAGTGGCTGTCTCCTTGTTCTTGTAGTTTTTGGTAAGAATATAGGTTTTGTTTAGTGAAACTGTGTTTGTTGTTCTTCTTGCCACCAAACAGTACATTATTACAGCATTGAGAAGGACAGAATGGAATGTAACAACTCCGTAGCAGTCCATTCCGATTGCCAGCCCCATTAGATACACGGTCACATTAATTGATTATTATCTGGGCTGCTATCAGATCCCGATCAAGCGGGATACATTAATATGACGTGTTACAGGTTGAATGTAGGGCTACAATGGTCAAGGTGGAGTGGTTGTTTACAAGAGTAGGGGTACAGTATTTTTTTTTTTTTTTCAACTTTATTCTTCATTGTATGGTTTCTGGCTTGTCAATCATTACATTGCAACAATTACAGAAAATGATGTGTAAAACTTGTAGGAATACTTAATAATAACACAGAAATAAGAGTACATTTTTTATTAAACTTTTAAAGATGCATTCTGCCTTTAAGATTACACTCTGTTCTCTTATCCCACACTACATTTCTCTATAGTTTTTTGTTCACAGGAAAATGAATCTACTAATCTCTAAATGTTTGTAGGCAGGGAGGTTACTTTGAGCATCTTCTTGGAAGACAACAGTCATAACCAAACTCAGCACTCATAACATCTCAGTTAAGGACGTGGGGAAAAATGAAGAACAAACATTGACAGTCACATTTGATCTCAACGTTCAGTCCGGATAAGAACATTATGATTTCTTACTGTACTTTATTGCCGCCAGTTCATGATCATGTGGTTACCATTGCTGTCTCTAGATCAGGGAGACTCTGCTTCAGGTCGTGGCTGCGTGGGAGATTTTGCCTTTTTTGGATCTGAGCATTGTGTTCTCTTCATCATAATTTCATCATCATTGTTGCGTAAGTCACTAAAGTGCATCAAATAAACAGACCTGCATTAGGCAGCTGAACAACCCAAGGTAGGGTCTCCCAGCCAATATTTCCATACAGGCATTTTATTTCATTGTGCCTCTTTTTCATGTATTCCTTGTATCATGTCCATCGAATCCTATGAACTTAGTTATAATTCACCATTTACCTAACAAAGAATTTAGAAAATACATAAGTCATGCAAGTTTGGGGCAATGATCTCCCATTATCAAAAAATTCATCTAGAAAATAATTTGGTAACTGCGTTTGGAAGATGAATCATTGTGTTGAATGCAGTGGTGGTGGCTTTTCAAATGAATGGTATGACTGAGTGGAGGTTGGGACACTGTTTTAAGATAAGTCAATAAATTGATCTACTTATTGTCGCTATTTTGAGACCTGTTTCAGAAACAACTGAGAGCATAAAACTTTGGTCCAGCAGATTTAATCTTAGTTGAGCAACATAGTATTAGGCAAGGAAATGATAGAAAATAATATAAAAATGAATGTACTATTGCCTGCTATAGAATGTGCCTTAAAATTATGATTTTATTTTTTTACAATGCACCAATTCATTACTGCCTACAGTACGACTAGAAGACAATGTGATCTTGGACACTGTTATATCTATTTATTAAAGTATAAATTATCAATATATGCTTGTCTTTTGTGAGTTAAAAATGAATAAATACAGCTACAATACCCAATATATAATCAGTTGGAATACTGGATACACTGAAGGTGAAAAATATGTCCTTCAAAATCTTACTTCCTTATTATCAGAGCTATTCATCACTGTCATTCTTTCAAGTCCACCTGATAACATTACAGTTGACAGTTCATGATAATGCATATGTGAAGGATCATTTTTTAAGCGTAGGGAGTCTTATAAGCTAATTTATCTTATTGTGTAAAGGATTAGTAGAAGCAAATAAAGTGATACAGTCATGAACTATTCTCACTGCAGTCTACAGAAAACATGGTGCTGTGTAGGACTGTTCTGTATGCAGTGCTTATTACTCTGCCCACAGTTTACCAAGCTTTTCCATATCATAAATCAATTAAGGAGGCATCATGTGGATATGATGTAAGTATATTTGCCTCTTTCAGAAATGCTTAATTGCTATTTTTATAGGTCTACGTTTTAATGCCTGCACTCTGAGACAAAATGTGGCACATATTGTTGGATTTATGTAGCTGGTACTAGTGTGACAAAGGATCTATATTGCCTGCTCAAAACTGAACTTATTTACCTGTTTTAAAGTACATAGTGAACATAATGTAGGAGTAATGGTAATGATTCACCAAAAAGTAGAGATGTGCCAGATGAGTACACAGTCTTGGGACTGCAATTCTGCAGATAGACTAGACTGAGAGGTTATGTAAGGTGGAGTGGGAGAGTGGAGAAAGTAGGCAGGAAGTTGAAAGGAGCATTGGGGATTAGATTAGATTAATTATTCATTCATTCCATAGGCCCATAAAAGAGGGAATCCTCCTGGGTGTGGAACATGTCAGATAAACACATTACAAAAATGTAAATAGAAAAACTTGAGTTTCATTAATTTTAATGCTCCTCAGTCAATAAACAGTAAAATTATGTACTTGAATTAAATTTAAACTTCTAATGTTTACAGGTTTAATACTTACATCTGCTTTCATTAAATCCATCATTCAGACATTTGCTAGCTTCTTGGCTATTACAACCAAGTATTGTCAAAAATTAAAGTAAATTATTCATTTCAGTGATCCTCAGTTAAGATCAGTCAGATTATGTACAAGATTTAAAATTAAACTTCCACTATTTACAGACTTAAGACTTACATCTGCTTTCCAGACATCCATCATTCACACAGTAGATAGTTACTTGGCTGTTACAACTGCTGTAGAAATATGGGGTGCAACAACTCAAGCCAACCTAAGTACATTATTAATACTACAGAAAAAAGTTATCAGAATTATTTGTGGTGCCAAACCTCGAGAATCATGTTGGAATCTGTTCCCAAAATTAGGTGTGCTTACCATTATAGGTGTGTATATATTGAAAGTTATATTGCTTGTGAAAACAATAAATTCAAATTTCAACTGTGACCTGCACCAGTACGATACAAGGCAAAAGTTCAGATACCATGTAAATAGCCACAGAACAGCTTTATATGAAAAAAATGCTCTTCATGCTGGGCTGAAGCTAGCCAATGCCCTACCAAAAAGTCTCACAACCCTTCCTACTAACAATTTAAAAGATCGGATAAAAAGAATTCTAATTGAAAACCCTTTTTATTCCCTAGAAGAGTATTATATCTGTATGAAAAGTGCTTCATAAGTATGCCAAGCTCATAGTTTTAAGTAACCTACAACTAATATAATGTTGATAAAAAAAATATTTGTAATATTGTGATTGTACACTACCAAATGTAAAATCCATCAAAATGTAAAATTTACTAATACAAACAAATCTTTAGTTTGTAATTTATAAACTGACACATTCAGAAGAATAATCTGTATGATGTCCTGAAACTGTATAAGAGTATAAGAGTCTTTATTAGCCATTCAGTATTTTCTTATACAATGGGCTTCATCAATGAGTTCAATTACAGTATATTCTTATAACAATGTATATATAACTCCTATGAATGTTAGTGTAGTACAATAGCACACATTTTATATATTGTTAATTTTACAATAAAAAGAAAACATTATACAAATTTATATTAAGTGGGGAGTATTCATTATGATGACATTATGTCATTATCATATATGTGTTGATAACATTATGTCATTATCCTAAGATATTGATACAAATATAGAGCACTCGAAATAGGTCTATTACACCTATATGTTAGATATTGTGTTTCCAAATTTAGGCCCTGCTACAGGCACAGGCACCTTTCTCTATGTTAAAACAGCAAATCTACCATATTACAATCTTTATATTCATCAACTGAGTAAAATGCTTTGCCTTTGAGCCATTGACCCAATGTTGTCTTAAATTTATTTTTAGATACTGTTAGTATAATTTTAGGGAGCATATTAAACAGTTCGAGGCCTACATATTTGTAACTATTATGTATCTTGGACAATCTAGAGTATGGCAGATCAATTGTGTGGTTTTGTCTTGTATTATGGGTGTGGACAGATGACCTAATGGGATATTGAGCTATGTTTTCTTTTACGTGTAATACGCAATAATAGATGTACAAACAAGGAACTGTCATGATGTTAAGTTTTTTGAAATGTTCCCTGCATGTATCCCTAGGAGATAAACCTACTATACATCGAAGAGCTTTTTTTTTGCCATCTGAAAATTGATACTGAATTGGGAGAATTTCCCCAGAGCAGAATACCATATGAAAGATGGGGGTGGATATAATCAAAATATGAATGCAGCAGTAAGTTTTGGCTGACATTATTCCTAAGCTTATAAAGTAGGAACATAGCATGTGCAAGTTCAGAACAGACATACGTGATATGTTTATCCCAGCTAAGTTTCTGGTCAATCATCATTCCCAACAGTTTAACAGACGTATTTTCTTTGTTTGATACCTGAAACGTCTGAGTTCAGCTACGTATGCTATTAGGGTTACTGCAAATTTTGGTGATAAGAATCTCAGTAAATTAGCTTACTATGTCTACTTTCATTCACTAATTTCGTATGGCATCATATTCTGGGGTAATTCATCATTGAGTAGAAAAGTATTCATTGCTCAAAAACGTGTAATCAGAATAATTGCTGGAGCCCATCCACGGTCATCCTGCAGACATCTATTTAAGGATCTAGGGATCCTCACAGTATATATATTCACTTATGAAATTTGTTGTTAATAATCCAGCCCAGTTCAAAAGTAATAGCAGTGTGCATAGCTATAACACCAGGAGAAAGGATGATCTTCACTATGCAGGGTTAAATCTGACTTTGGCACAGAAAGGGGTAAATTATGCTGCCACAAAAGTCTTTGGTCACCTACCAAACAGCATCAAAAGCCTGACAGATAGCCAAATAACACTCTAAAATAAATAAAAAGAATTTCTAGATGACAACTCCTTCTACTCATTGGCTGAATTTTTTGGATATAAATTAAGGGGGGCAAAAAAAAAAAAAAAAAAAAAAAAAAAGAAAAAAAAAAACTTAAACATTAGTGTCATGCAATATTTTGTGTAATGTAATATCTTGTACAGACATCTTTTATTAACCTGACACGTTCCACATCATTACGAAGTGTCATATTCATGATCTATGGAACAAGTATTAATCTAATCTAAAGAATATTTCCTCAGTTTTTGTTTCATTTATGTACAGGGAGTTTGCACTAAACCAATGAACCAATTTTTCAAATATTATATTATTTTTTTCTCGCACAGATTCAAGAGTCTGTCCTGAATTGATAAAAGTTGTATCGTCCACATAGAGGACTGTTTTAAAGGGTAAATACTGTGGCATATCATTAACATACACTACAAACAGGAAGGGCCCAAGTATGGAGCCCTGTGGCACACCTCTTTTTATTGTTTGTGGGTTTCACAGCTGCCCATTTACACTAACAAATTGTACTCTGTTGCTTAAGTAGGATTCTAATAATTTCAGGGTGTCCTCTTCCATTCTGTAGTGTCTTAATTTGATGATCAAAGTACTATGAGATACAGTGTCAAATGCTTTACTCAGGTCTAGGAGAGTAGCACAAGAAATTAATTTATTTTCAAAGCCATCATATATATCACTAACAATATTTTCAACCGCTTTAACTGTGGATAGTTTAGACCAGAATCCATACTGTGAGTTACTTAACAAGTTATTCCTCTCAATATAGTGATTCATTTGTTGGTGAACACAGTCTTCGATTATTTTAGATATTATTGGGATTAATGAGATAGGGCGATAGTTACTTGGATTTGATTTATCTCCTTCCTTATATATGGGAATGGTTACTGCTATTTTCAAACAGTTGGGGAAAATCCCTTGCTGTAATATACGGTTAATGAGAGTGGTTAGAGGGGACAGAAGATCACTGGATATCTTCTTTATGACAAAGTTTGACAGACCATAGAAGTCCTCTGCTCTGGAACTACTTAGTTTGCCTTTTTTCTAGGGATTGTATTTGATTATTCGATGTTGAATAAATATTATTATTATTATTATTATTAACCAAGTATTGTCAAAAATTAAAGTATAATAAATTGTCAGTAAAATGGTCTACTGCACTTGAGAAACTCATGGATGGAATAGAAGGAGTTGGCCACCAAAAAATCTTTTAAATTGTATTTAAATTGTGCCTTGTCTGAAACGTAACTCTTAATGGTTGCTGGTACCTTATTGAAAATATGTGTTTCTGAATACTGTACTCCTTTCTGGGCAAGAGTAAGTGATTTTAAATCTTTATGTATATTTTTTCTTATTCCTAGCATTGATATTGTGTACTAAGCAGTTAGTTGGAAAAAGAGAAGTATTATTTACAACAAACTTCATTAAGGAATAAATACACTGAGAAGCTGTGGTTAATATGCCCAATTCTTTGAATAGGTTTTGACATGATGTTCTTGGATTTACACTACTCATTTCTCTTATTATACACTTCTGTACTCTAAAAGGTTTTTCTCTGTATATGGAGTTACCCCAAAATATGATACCATATGACATAATGCAGTGAAAATAAGCAAAATATGCAAGTTTTTTTTTATATTTTATCCCCTATGTCTGACATCATTCGCATTTCAAACACAGACTTGTTTAGGCGCTTTAGCAGTTCATTAGTATGTTGCTCCAAACTAAATTTATTATCAAGTTGTAATCCCAAGAATTTTACACTCTCAACTTCTCCTCTTTCCATGTCATCATATTTTATACACACACCAGAAGGAAATCTCTTCGAAGTTCTGTAATGCATATAGTGGGTCTTTTCACAGTTTAATGACAATGAATTGGCTATGAATCACTTATTAATGTCAGTAAAAATTTAATTAGCTGCTATTGCAATGTTTATATCATCTGAAAATAAGACAAACTTGGCATCTGGTATAACAGATGACAGGTCATTAATATAAACAAGGTAGGTGAGCAGACAATAAACAGGGTAGATTCCTCAAAATACCTAGGCTTGCATATTGATAGCAAACTGAATTGGTCCAACCACATCGTGGATCTGTGCAAAAGACTAAGTTCAGCAACATATGCATTGCGCATTGTTTCTTCTTATAGAAATATGGAAACCATGAAGTCAGCGTATTAGGGTCACTTTCGTGCAATTATGGCATTTGGAATTATATTTTGGGGAAATCAGCCACTGGCTAAAAAAGTACTGTGTGTACAAAAAAGAGCCATAAGGATCATGTGTGGAGTCCATCCTAAAGCCACATGCAGGAATCTTTTTAAGAAGCTTGAAATACTTACATCCACTGCACAATATATATTCTCATTGATGTGCTTCATAAGGAAAGAAAAATCCATCTTTAAGCTGAATAGTGCATATCACAGTCACAATACTAGAAGGAAACATGATATCCACTATGAACAGCCAAATCTAAGTATGGTGCAGAAAGAAGTCCATTTCAGTGGCTGTAAGATTTTTAATGCCCTCCCTTCAAGAATTAAGTGTTTGATAGATGATGATCTCCTGTTTAAAAAAACCTTAAGGCAGTTCCTATTGCAAGGATCATTTTATACATTAGAAGAGTTCCTGAACTACAGTGTTTAACATCTCTTGTATTGTAAATTGCAAATTTATGCCCAAATTTGTATTTGTAATACTGAATATTTTTATTGTAAACATATATTTTGCAATATTTATTTCTTTGTAACACTTATTATTTTGTAATCTTTATCTCTCTCTAAAACGTATTTTTGTAGTGGGACCTAAGTTACTGTTCACTGTTTTTTGTTTTGTAATCTCTATCTATATCTAAAATGTATTTTTTTTGTAGTGGGACCTAAGTTACTGTTTACTGTTTTTGTTTTGTTTTATGTATTACCATAAATTCTGGCCAAAAGCTTGTAAAATTGACACGTTCCATATTCTGTGATACTGTCACAACATGGATCACCGGAACAAGAGATAAATAAATAAATAAATGAATAAAACAGTAGTGGACCTAGTATGGAACCTTGGGGAACACCACATGTACTTTCTTCCCAGTTTGTCAGATGATGTCTGATTGTTTACTGCTGAAGTGTTACGTAATGACACCCTTTGTTTTCTATTAGTAAGATATGACTGAAACCACTTTGCAGCACTATCAGTGATGCCATAATATTTTAATTTACTTAAAAGAATGCTGTGATTCACACAGTCAAACGCTTTTGACAGGTCACCGAATATGCCAGTTGTCTCTAATTTGTTGTCCAATTAATTAAGGACATTTTCGCTGTAAGTATAAATAGCTTTCTCAATATCAGAATCCTTAAGAAACCCAAACTGTGACTTTGACAGAATGTTATTTTCACTAAAGTGCTTAAGTAGATGCTTGAACATAACCTTTTCAAAGATTTTTGAAAAAGCTGGCAAAAGTGAGATCAGTCGGAAATTTGATGGCATTTCTTTGTCTCCCTTCTTGTGGAGAGGTATAACTTCAGCATATTTAAGCCAGTCCAGGAATGTTCCTGTGACATGTGATTGATTACACAAATACCTTAAGATATGTCTAAGCTCACATGAACACTCTTTTATTAACTTAGTTGATATGTTACCATAACCACTAGAATGCTTTGATTTCAAGGACTCTATGATGGATTCTATTTCTTTGGGTGAAGGATGGCTGTGCGCTCTGAGGGTGATATCTTATGTTATGTGGTTTATTCATCTCATTACATACAATTTTCAAATCATTTGATTTGATGTACAGGAGACATGTCAAGGTTTACAAAAGAAACTTTTTTCACTTTTTTAAGAGAAATACAAAAGTTTACATTATATTTTACATTTCTAAGTTTCAGCTACACATGTACATAAAATAATAAATATATTACAATCCCTGTGTTCAGATTGTGAAGCTGTCCTCAATGAATTCATCGACAGAATAATAACACTTTTCCACCAGTAGAGTAAAGAGCAATCTTTTCAGTGAACCAATCTCCATTTTAAATATATTACTGCCTTTTATTTTATTGAAAAATTTTAACCCCATATACTCTGGCGTTTTGGCATAAAGTTTTAAACGATGTGTTGGAAGTTTGAAGTTATCTCTGTGGCGAGTGCTGTAGTTGTGGTCAAAACGGAAATTGTCTAGTGTATGTTGACTTCTATTTGGGAACACCACCATCTCATATATGTAAAGTGAGGGGATAGATAGTACTTTTAAATTTTTTAACAGTGGTCGACAGAATCCCCGTTTTTTGCAACACACATGTTTCTAATTACTTTCTTTTGTAATACTAGGAGCCTAGTGACATTTGCTGAATTTCCCCAGAAGATTATGCCATAACAAATAACTGACTCAAAGTAGCAGTGATAAACTATCTTTCTGGTATCCATGTTTGTGGCACCTGACAAAATACACATTGCAAATGCTAAGTTGTTCAGTTTATTTGCTAAGTAATCTATGTGTACCTTCCAATTTAAATTTTTGTCAAGATTTAGGCCTAAGAACTTCACATGGTTTGCTTCTGTTATATCCTGATCATTGCAAGTTATCTTTATTTCACTCCTTTCTACTGATTTAGCTTCAAATTGCATCATTTTGGTTTTAGTTACATTTAGTTTTAGTCCATTTTGATAGAACCAAGATTCAAGTTTTTCTAAAGTATTTTTGGCTTTTTCTGGAATATTTTCAGATGCCTCATTTTCAATTAGAACTGATGTATCATCAGCAAATAAGACTGAATGAACATCAATAGCAAGTGGTAGGTCATTTACGTAAAAAAGAAACAGATAGGGACCCAATATCGAACCTTGTGGGACTCCTTGGGGAACTGTTTTCCAGTCTGATGAATAATTGGTTCCATTTGAAGTTAAAATTACTTTTTGTTTCCTACCTGACAGGTAAGAGCTAAACCATTTTAAAGCAGTGTCTCTGATTCCATACATCTGTAATTTGTGGAGGAGTAATGCATGGTTCACAGAATCAAAAGCTTTAGTCAGATCACAGAATATACCTGTGACCTTTCTACCTTTATCTAACGTGGAGCATATTTTTTGGATAAACTCATTTATAGCATTCGCAGTGCTTTTACCCTGTTGGAATCCGAACTGGTTTTTAAAAATTATATCATTTACAGTAAGAAAGTTATTAATTTGTTTTGCTGCAATCTTTTCAAACACTTTAGAGAAGACCGGCAAGAGAGAGATAGGGCGGTAATTCCCCATATCTTCTGTCGATCCTTTCTTGAATAGAGGTTTGATCTCACCATATTTCAATACCTCTGGAAAGCATCCGTGTTCATAAGATTGATTTATAATAGTTGACAGTGGTTGGGAAATAATATCGTACACATACTTGATTACAGATGTTGTTATTTCATCCCATCCATGTGAGGCTTTGTTTTTTAGAGACAATATTTCCTTTTCCACATCCCTTTGGGTTATTTTTTCAAATTGTTTAAAAGATGTGTTCTGGCTGTTTTCCAAATTTGTGATGCCCTGATAGAATGTCATATCCACATCTGATCTTACTACGTTTAGGAAGAATTCATTGAAACAACTTGACATCTGAACAGGGTTTACTATAATTTCATTTTCATGTCTAATTTTCAAAATCTCATGAATTTTTACTTTGGCTCCTAGTTCAGACTGAACAACTGACCACACTGCTTTTGTCTTATTTCTGTGTTGTCGTATGAATCTATTATTTGCCATTTTTTTAGCTGCCGCTATAACTTTCCTAAATACAGCTTTATATTGTTTGACATAAATAACAAAATCTGGATTTCTGTTTGATTTTAACTCATTGTGGAGCTCTCTCTTTCTGGAACTAGAGATCTTTATTCCTGTTGTAATCCATTTGAGTTTACCATTAACTTTCTTTTGCTTATATCTACGAGGAAATAATTCATTAAATACCTCTAAGAGACAATTTAAGAATTTGTCATAGTTTATCGAGCTTGAACCATTGTAGTCTACAGGCCAGCTTATTATACTTAATTTACTGCAGAATAAATCTATTTTACTTTTACTGAGATCCCTTTTTATACACACTTCTGGAGGCTTTAGATTATTTGCTTTTGGGAGCTCAATAAACAGAGCTGAGTGATCTGAAATACCCAAGTCTAAGCAGTATTTGTGCTTATTTCCACTGTCAAATTTGTAGTTAGTAATAATATTATCAATGCAGGTCACTGATCTGCTGTTTTCCCTTGTGCTTTCAGAAAAATTTAGCTTGAAACCAGATTTCTGAATTAAGTCACGAAATTTTGTGGAATCATTGCTTTCAACTAAGACATTTAAGTTGGAGCCTGCTGCTATAACAACTTTTTTTTTACTTTCTTTCTGGAGTTTTTCCAGGAGGCATTCGAATTTGGTTAAAAACACTTTTGTTACCACACATCCAGGAATTCTGTAGATTGCTATAACCAGTGTATTCAGATCACTCAGTTCTACAGAGCAACTTTCAAACACGCTCTCTTCATTTAAATAATTAAAACTATCTCTTACTGTATAACTTATGGAAGAATTGACAAGAATGCAGGAGCCTCCACGAGATTTCCTTATTCTACAAAAGCTAGCAGCTACCTTAAAATTATTAATACTATTTAGTACTTTTATACTATCTTCTGTTAACCAGTGTTCATTTAGGCAGATTATTTTAATATTTACGGATTCTGAAAGCAGAATTTTTAGTTCGTCGATTTTTGAGAATTTACGATTTGGTAGTTCTGCCCCTAAGCCATTTATATTCCAGTGCATCAATAGATCATTTTTGCTTTTAGTTATTTCACGTGCATCCTTTGTTTGGTACCTAAACTTTTTATTTTCAGTTTGAATTTTTTCTTTGTCACCCCTATCACAATGAATTAGTTTCCCTTGCTTCTTAGGACTTTACACATGTCTATGAACATTTTACTAAGGTTCACAGAGCCTAATCTATTCAAGTGCAGGCCGTCTTTTCCCAGACACTTACAGTTTAAGAATTTGTTTGGGTCAATGAATTCTGCACTGAGTCTGTTGCACTGTTCCCTAATGCCGGTATTTATCCTGTTGATGTAAGTATCACTTACCAATCTTTGATGAATAATTCCATTAATTACCAGCCTGGATGTTGGGTATACCGTTTTCGCTGATCTAATCAGATTCTGTGTTTCATTCACGATTTCTTCCTCACTGTTACTGCGGATGGAGTTTGGGCCCACGTGGATTAAGACACCTCTGTAATCGTCGGTACTTAAAGTTTTGTTACCAGTTTCGCCCGTGTTTCTTTTCATGGACAATACATTCTTAAAATGTTTGTTGAGTTGATGCGATCGGATTCCAGGTCGAACATCGACCTTGCAGTCCGGCACAATAACATTTTTTAATATACACTCCTGGAAATGGAAAAAAGAACACATTGCCACCGGTGTGTCAGACCCACCATACTTGCTCCGGACACTGCGAGAGGGCTGTACAAGCAATGATCACACGCACGGCACAGCGGACACACCAGGAACTGCGGTGTTGGCCGTCGAATGGCGCTAGCTGCGCAGCATTTGTGCACCGCCGCCGTCAGTGTCAGCCAGTTTGCCGTGGCATACGGAGCTCCATCGCAGTCTTTAACACTGGTAGCATGCCGCGACAGCGTGGACGTGAACCGTATGTGCAGTTGACGGACTTTGAGCGAGGGCGTATAGTGGGCATGCGGGAGGCCGGGTGGACGTACCGCCGAATTGCTCAACACGTGGGGCATGAGGTCTCCACAGTACATCGATGTTGTCGCCAGTGGTCGGCGGAAGGTGCACGTGCCCGTCGACCTGGGACCGGACCACAGCGATGCACGGATGCACGCCAAGACCATAGGATCCTACGCAGTGCCATAGGGGACCGCACCGCCACTTCCCAGCAAATTAGGGACACTGTTGCTCCTGCGGTATCGGCGAGGACCATTCGCAACCGTCTCCATGAAACTGGGCTACGGTCCCGCACACCGTTAGGCCGTCTTCCACTCACGCCCCAACATCGTGCAGCCCGCCTCCAGTGGTGTCGCGACAGGCGTGAATGGAGGGACGAATGGAGACGTGTCGTCTTCAGCGATGAGAGTCGCTTCTGCCTTGGTGCCAATGATGGTCGTATGCGTGTTTGGCGCCGTGCAGGTGAGCGCCACAATCAGGACTGCATACGACCGAGGCACACAGGGCCAACACCCGGCATCATGGTGTGGGGAGCGATCTCCTACACTGGCCATACACCACTGGTGATCGTCGAGGGGACACTGAATAGTGCACGGTACATCCAAACCGTCATCGAACCCATCGTTCTACCATTCCTAGACCGGCAAGGGAACTTGCTGTTCCAACAGGACAATGCATGTCTGCATGTATCCCGTGCCACCCAACGTGCTGTAGAAGGTGTAAGTCAGCTACCCTGGCCAGCAAGATCTCTGGATCTGTCCCCCATTGAGCATGTTTGGGACTGGATGAAGCGTCGTCTCACGCGGTCTGCATGTCCAGCACGAACGCTGGTCCAGCTGAGGCGCCAGGTGGAAATGGCATGGCAAGCCGTTCCACAGGACTACATCCAGCATCTCTACGATCGTCTCCATGGGAGAATAGCAGCCTGCATTGCTGCGAAAGGTGGATATACACTGTACTAGTGCCGACATTGTGCATGCTCTGTTGCCTGTGTCTATGTGCCTGTGGTTCTGTCAGTGTGATCATGTGATGTATCTGACCCCAGGAATGTGTCAATAAAGTTTCCCCTTCCTGGGACAATGAATTCACGGTGTTCTTATTTCAATTTCCAGGAGTGTAGAATCACCTATTAACAGAAAATCATTTTTGTCATCTTCTTTGTTCGTTGCACTTTTACGTTTGTCCTTCTTATTATAGGAAACTGTTTTCCATTTATACTTATCACTTGTTTCACTGACAGAGTTCTCTGTGGTATTATTCGCCGTATTACACAAATGCGGATGTTTGCCACTTTGTTCAGTAATGGGTTGATTTCCACACATGCAGGATTTTCTTTCAATAACCAGTTCAGAATTTTCTTGTTTCAATGCTAAAACTTCCGCCTTCAGCGCTTCAATGTCACTTTGAAGCAATTTAATAATTTCTTCTTTTGAGTTCACAGTACTTATGAGTTCAGCCGTCTCAATACGCAAACAATGTGGACACGACCATGGAAACTCGTCTTTTATGAGTTTTAAATTCACTTTCACACATTTTTCATGAAACTAGTAGTTACACTTCACACAAAAGATGCCTTTCATGACGTGTTTCGAACATTCCCTACACAATGAACTATTTAATTTAACCTTTTTTGAGGACTGAGATGTGTCACAACACTCTTCTATTGGCGCCATCTTGAACCTTGATAGCAGGTGTGCGAGGTTGGAATGTGTGGGGATAGGCACATGACAGGTGCACATGACAGGAATGCATCACACCAGCGCTCGTGAGTTAGTGCAGTGCACGATGATGATGATGCTGATGTGGAGGAGATGACTGGAAGGAGGCGACAGAGCAGAGGAGCGGGAGACTGTGATAAAGAGGGTGTGGGTGCAGGATGTGGGACAGAGTGAAAATGGATGTGGGACAGGGGGGTAGCTGAGATTGAGCTCATGAGAGTTATAGGAATAATTCCAGATGTGTGTTACTATATTTTTTACCAACAGTTCCGATCAACATGAAAGTGTTACAGAGATGCTTCGTGAACTGAGTGGAAATGCCAAGATGATGCTCTTTTTCTGCAACACTATTGGGAAACTTGTATGATTTTACTGTAAATTTCTGGAAAAAATAAGAGTAGGCTATCCTTCTAATGGGATCACGTATTGTGGTTTCTTGCCATTCAATTCCCACAATTTTAAAATGACTGTGAATTGGATAATCAGCAAGTCATGAATGCAATCTTACATTCACTATACTTATTGAAAGAGTGTTTTAGACAGTTCCAAAACATGTTTGTATTAAACTCGTGAAAGCTAGTTCTTGTAATTTTATAAATTATAAAAAAAAATCATGGGATTTCTTCCCTGAAGCAGTTTAAAATTCACATTTCCACTATTTATGAGGAATACATACACAATTCGCTCAAGTATGTAGCAACTCAAGTCACTTCTCTTTACACAGACTGAAGCAGAATTTACATAGCAATCCAACTTCAAAATGTGGTTTCTTGCAAGCTAGCAAAGCCAAGATCTTTAACAAAATTTTGGCATGAACATATTTTTGGTTGAAAATTGACATCAAAGAATGGCAGTTTAGCAGCACTGTAATGACACGGATGACAGGAATCTTTATTGAAGATGGTAAAATAGCACTGCCCAATTAGTGATATTTGTTGAGTGTTGAGGTAGAATGATCAATGTGGAGTGCTTGCTTCCAAGAGTAGTGGTATTTGTTTTTATTTTTTAATTTTAATCTGCATTGTGATGTATCTGGCCTGTCAATCATTATGCAGCAATTACAGAAAACATTGTACAAAACTTGTAGAAGTACTTAATACTAATCTAGAAATAAGAGTACAACTTTGAAAAGAGTTTTAAATATGTATTTTGCCTTTAAGCATACAGTCTGTTCTCTTACCAAACACTGCACTCCTCCAATTCCCCCCCCCCCCCCCCCCCCCCCCCTCCCCAGATGAGCATTAATCACCAAGTCTCCAAATGTTTGTAGGTGCAGGGAGGTCACTTTGAGCATCTTCTCTGAAGACAACTTGTGTTTTGTGAAAGACATACTATCACTGATACTGTACGCAGCATATTTTAGCAGGTTGCTGACATATTGCATCGGGGTACTTGTACTGATTTTTTATGTATGACAAGTAATTTTTAATTATTTAAATACTAAAGATTTTTGAAATATCTACACGATTTTTTATGTATGACAAGTAATTTTTAATTATTTAAATACTAAAGATTTTTGAAATATCTACACCCATAGGTTTTGTATGTATTTTGTCCTGTAATGCTGCCGAGTGAGGTGGTGCAGTACTTAGCACACTTGACTTGCTTTTGGGAGGATAATGGTTCAAATCTCTACTCAGCTGTCAAGATTTAAGTTTTCCATGATTTCTCTAAAGAATTCGAGCAAGTGCTGGGATGATGTCTTTGAAGAAGAGGATGGGCAGTATCCTTCCCCAATCTTTCATAATCCAAACTTGAGCTCTGCTTGTAATGACCACACTGTTGATGGGGTGTTAAACCCTATATCTACTTTCCTTTTGTAACAGATAATTTTTGTGCCCATGATGATCTAGTGAGTAGAATGCTAGACTATGGCTCTTGTGGTCCTCAGTTCTGTCCCGGGGTATTTCCTTGTCCCAAATCCACTCAGCGTGCTAACAGATTGAACACTAGGGATATTTCTTGGCAGTAAAAGGCAGCTGGGACAATGGACACACTATCCTCGACTTCACAGTCCCATACAGAACAAAAGACTACACACTACCTACTGTCTGGTCAGAAGCCTGTTCACAGGTTGAGTGCCACATTCTTTACTTTACTATTAACAGAAAATTTTGGCTTAACTGATCGTCACTCTTGATGAATATTTCTTACTTGTCTAATGAGTATTTGTTACATTCAGTCTTAAAAATACTGCACTTGTGGTTGTAGGGTACATATATATAGCAGTATTATTGGATGTAAAAGAACAAAGATCATATGCTCCTACACAGAGAATCAAACCCTCATCACTGAACATACTAATCCAGCACTCTGCACATTGCAGCACTATTATCTGTATTGAATGAAGGTACATGCCATCACAGTGTTATCCAGTTGCCATTCTTTAACTTTTGAACATATAATGAGCAAGAAATTGGCACTGTCAACTCTGGATGTGCATATTTTTCTTCATCCTGCCACCTGTTCCTCTAACTAAGATCCTATGCAGTCAACTAGTATTCATTTGCAGGTGTCAGAATCATGTTATAAAAATGATCTAGTTTCTCAATAAATTGCATAAATGTCACCATACATTGTTTCTCTGAATACAATAGTGAAAATAAGAAAAGAACAGCCTGAAGCAAGTGTCTGAGGTAATGTTTTACTCACATCTTATTGAAGTTTTGCACAGTATGTAATGACAATCACAAGGTCATGTTCCTAATGATTGTAACAATAATGGATAACAATTTAGTATCTGCTATACCTACTGCTATCAATCTGTATATTGAGCAAGCAGTAAAGGAAACAAAAGAAAAATTCAGAGTAGGTATTAAAGTCCACGGAGAAGAAATAAAAACATTGAGGTTCGCCGATGACATAGTAATTCTGTCAGAGACATCAAAGGACTTGGAAGAGCAGCTGAACGGAATGGACAGTGTCTTGAAAGGAGGATATAAGATGAACATCAACAAAAGCAAAACGAGGATATTGGAATGTAGTCGAATTAAGTCGGGTGGTGCTGAGGGAATTAGCTTAGGAAATGAGACACTTAAAGTAGTAAAGGAGTTTTGCTATTTGGGGAGCAAAATAACTGATGATGGTTGAAGTAGACAGGATATAAAATGTAGACTGGCAATGGCAAGGAAAGCGTTTCTGAAGAAGAGAAATTTGTTAACATCGAGTATCATCAGGAAGTCGTTTCTGAAAGTATTTGTATGGAGTGCAGCCATGTATGGAAGTGAAACATGGACGATAAATAGTTTAGACAAGAAGAGAATAGAAGCTTTCGAAATGTGGTGCTACAGAAGAATGCTGAAGATTAGGTGGGTAGATCACATAACTAGTGAGGAGGTATTGAATAGAATTGGGGAGAAGAGGAGTTTGTGGCACAACTTGACTAGAAGAAGGGACCGGTTGGTAGGACATGCTCTGAGGCATCAAGGGATCACAAATTTAGCATTGGAGGGCAGTGTGGAGGGTAAAAATCGTAGAGGGAGACTAAGAGATGAATACACTAAGCAGATTCAGAAGGATGTAGGTTGCAGTAAGTTCTGGGAGATGAAGAAGCTTGCACAGGATAGAGTAGCATGGAGAGTTGCATCAAACCAGTCTTAGGACTGAAGACAACAACAACAACAACAACATACCTACTTGTAGCTACAACACAGCCTTGCAACAGTGCATAGGGATATATAAGATATGATCAAAAAGCAACAAGAAATTTTTAATTTTGTGAGCTTTATACATCCAATTTCCAAAACTTTTTTTTTATCTTGTTGGTAGATATGTTCCTGATGTGTGTGTGTATTTTTAGCTGTTTTTAATATTTGTTTATTGTTGACACTTTAACAGACCTCTCCCTATGATTTCCACAGTCTATAAGTAGTCCTACTCCTTCGTCCACATGGTGACTTCAGGCACTACAGGAGATTCAAATTTATAGTCCGAGGTCGTTAACAAGTACGAACAGTTGGTACTTAACTCATATCGATGGCTGCGTTGTTGTCTTCGTGAAGTCTAGAGGTGATTCCACTGTGATGTTCCTGCGGTTTTCTTTGTGTTTGGATGATACTGGTTTGTAGGGCGATGTGGTATTTTGATTTTTAGAGAGCAAACGTTACATTAGTTTTGCACATCATTATTTAATTCATTTATTCACATTTAACACTTCTACAATAATATGAAATAATACATTGTTTAACACCACATCTGTATTACCACCTCTTCCAAAGATCGACCTCCTTCCCCCCTGACCAAAGATAACCGTCTCTTAGTTGTTAAACTCACAGTCAAAGGCTATATTTACATAAAACAAAAACTGATTTTTCTGACTTTCACATAGATTTACAGCTTCCTTCAATTTGACTTCGACTACTTCTTCGAAATTTTGTTCATTTATAAGGTCAAAGGATGTGTTATCACTTATGCCTTGATTATCTACCTCGCTTACAACAGCTTTGATATGGTTGCAAGAATTACTACAGTTAAGGATGAACATTTCTGTTTTCAGAATACTATTTTTCTCAGGTTCAGTAATCATAACACACTTATCTTCCCAAGAGAAGCTTACACCCACTTTTAAGACCCAATCCATGCCAAAAATGATATTTTCTTCTAACCTTGGGACCACAAGGCAACCCTGTTCAAATTCCACATCTTCAATTTCAAACGTTAACAATACTTGACTCTTAACTACCTTACTTTGCCTACCAGTGGCACCTCTGATTTTTACCCCTACAACCGGCATTTCTACAAAGTTCTTACCATCTCTAATTTTATCTCTAAATTTTTCTGATATTGCACATATGGGGCTTCCTGTGTCAATAAGACAGTGCCCTTCCCACTGATTTACTCTTATTTTAATGTATGGACAGCCTAATTCCTTTTCATCTGCCTTCCCCTCGGGGACTTCATATAATAAATCTTTTTCAATTTCTTTATAATTTCCATCTACTTCCACCCTTTCAGTCTTCATCCGGTTTACCTGATTTTTAGATTCTAAGTTACTAGTGTCAAGTTTACACTTTGGCTGCACACAAAATATCTGCCTACTGTTTATGTACCTTTCACTCAGTCTCTTTCTTTTACTCTCCCACCAGCGTGGGCATAAAACTCTACTAATTATACTTAGACGATACCAAAACACTTTGCTACTATAACTCTCATTATACTGGTTCCACAGGATTTCTAAAAATTGGCTTCCTTTACTTTCAATAATATCATGCAAATCTAATTCTTTCACAATATTTTCACTTTTGTTATCACCACTTTGATTAACCATGAAATCATCAGGGCAGACATGTAGCAATTGATTTTCAGCTGTCACTTCATTATTCTTATCATATTCCTTTGCTTCGTCACCACAACTATCATCAAGTTCCAACACTTCATTATTTATTTCAATAAAAACATTGTACTCACTTTCTGATTTGCTTACCATACTTTCCACATCAAAATTACTAACATCATCACTACTATGGTATACTTTACTGCCAGTTTCATCTATTTCTCTCTGTTTTTCACTTTCTATGGTTGATTCTTTTTCCTGTTGCTTAGGTTTATCATCAGCTGATTCACCATTACCTTCTTGTGTGAACAACCCCCCCCCCCCCCCCCCAATTCTGAACTAAAACATTTATTACTCTCTTCATTATTAGCTTGCTCTCCCCTTTTTGCCCAGCTGTAAAAATCATTTAACATCTCCTCATCCAGAATTGAGTCAAAACTTTGATCTCTCCTATGTTTATTTTGTGGTGGTCTACTGTGCCACATAGCATCCCAAAATTTTTTATCAAAATTTATATAATTAACTTGGTATTCCTGGTTTTTAACCTGTTTGTTAATGGTACAGTTATTTACCCTATTGGGTTTTGTGTGAAAGTTAGTGGTCCTATTATGTTTAAATCTGTTTGCCCCAAAGCTGTGGACCCTCATTGAGGCGGTCCGGAGTTTTCCGGATGTCTACCTCTATTGTCACTCCTCCAATTTGTATTCATTCTGTTGTTACCTTCCCATCTGTTGTTCCTAGTTACACCATTGTTTTCCCAGTTACTCCCTCTCCCAGTAGCATTGTACTCTCTTGTTCTATCATATTGGTGTTCATTCCGAAAATCTCTATCGTCCCTTCTAGGGTTCTCCCCATGGTAATCAGAATTCCACCTCCCACTGTAATGGTTTCCGTTACTAAACTGTTGCACATTTCTCTCCATTGCCCTGTCTAATTTGTCTATATATTTTAGAAACTGGTCTAAACAGTCGTCAGGTCCATGCACTAATTCCCACTGTATTCTTTCAGGTAACCTTCTTTTAAGGGCATCAATTTGCGTCATTTCGTCAAAGGGTTTATCTAGATGCACCAATTTCCTAAGTTGATCCCTGCAAAAGTCTTTCATTGAGTGATTTCTGCCCCTGAAACTAGGCCCATTTAAAAATTCACTTTTTATTCTACCCTGTTCAGTCTCAGACCAAAACTTATTTAAGAAACTCTTCTTAAAATCATCAAATGTTTTCCACTCATCAAAATGTTGGTTCGCCCAAGACAAAGCTTCTCCCTCAAGAAACTTTTTGACAAATGTAATCTTTAGATTATCAGACATGCCAGGAACAAGGTTGTCAGAGCAGTGTTGTAAAAAGTCTACAGGGTGTAAATTATCACAAGGAAAACTTTTTACAGGTGAATTACTCCACACACTTCCACCATTCATACATAAATTCCTAGACACAAAATTATCTTGCATTTCAGTGAATCTCTTGTCGATTACACTTAAATTACATGTTACAGACTCTTGTATCTTATTTAATTCAGCATCTAAGGAGTTAACTTTTGATTCTGTATCTAGACTTAATTTGTCTACCTTCTCCTCCACAGTTCTTTGAGCTGCAGTTAACCTTTCAATCTCGTTCCCTTGACTTGAGCTAACTGTGGCCAACTTATTTTCTAAGGTCACAACTTATTTTCTATAGCTTCAATTTTGGAGTTCACGCCTTTCAAACTTTCTCCTAATTGGAGTTTTAAATTTGAGATCTCTTCTTTCAGTACATCACCGTTGCTTTTCATTTTTGCTTCCAGCGATTCGCTAGTTAAGTCCCATTCTGGCAAAGAGTAAACTTACCCAGTCCTGTTGATCCGGTTTTCTTTCGGTTTGTGAGTCATCTGGCTCATCACTTACACCACACACATTCGAGTCTAACATTTCTCCCGCTTCCTTTTTAATTTCTTCTGATAGCGTCATGATGACACCACGTGTTTGGACACAGTTTTGACAAAAAGTTTAAAACAAAGCAGAATTGTATTTATCTTTTCACACTACGACGTCGATCACAGGTCCACCTCTCCGATAAGCCAGCACTTTGTTGGTTCTCACACTACTTTTTCTGGTCCAGGAAACGTGTACAATGTTATTCATGTTTTACGAATTATAGTTTATAATGTTCCGCAAATGAAGCACAATTAGTCTCATTGCATTTAACTGTAATATCCCGGACGAGCCCCCAAGTTTAACAGACCTCTTCCTATGATTTCCACTGTCTATAAGTAGTCCTACTCCTTCGTCCACATGGTGACTTCAGGCACTACAAGAGATTCAAATTTATAGTCCGAGGTCGTTAACAAGTACGAACAGTTGGTACTTAACTCATATCGATGGCTGCGTTGTTTTCTTCGTGAAGTCTAGAGGTGATTCCACTGTGATGTTCTCGCGGTTTTCCTTGTGTTTGGATGAGACTAACTGGTTTGTAGGGCAATGTGGTATTTTGATTTTTAGAGCGCAAACGTTACATTAGTTTTGCACATCACTATTTAATTCATTTATTCACATTTAACACTTCTACAATAATATGAAATAAGACATTGTTTAACACCACATCTGTATTACCACCTCTTCCAAAGATCGACCTCCTTCCCCCCTGACCAAAGATAACTCTCTCTTAGTTGTTAAACCATGGAGGTCCTTATACCTCCATGTGTTAAACTCACAGTCAAAGGCTATATTTACATAAAACATTACACGTAAAGAAATTACTGACATACATGATTTTACGTTCTGTTATAACACCCAAAAAGGTTGTACCTGTTTTTGAGTGCTCAGTGAATTTTTACTTTCGAAAAAGATGGCTCCAGGAACCTGTATTAAATATTGCATGAAGAATGGAATAGGGTGCAACACCACATTCAAAACGTTGACTGTGACTTGTGGCACATCTTCTCTGAATAGTACAAGAGTTTACGAGTGATGTAAATGTTTCAAAGAGGGTGGAGAAGATGTTGAAGATGAAGACCACCCTTGGCGCCGCCCTAACAAATCAATTACTGATGACAATGTGGAATTGTCCTCAAGTACATTGCCCTTGTATAGACCCTCTATATACTCCTTCCACCTTTCTGCTTTCCCTTCTTTGCTTAGAACTGGGTTTCCATCTGAGCTCTTGATATTCATGCAAGTGGTTCTCTTTTCTCCAAAGGTCTCTTTAATTTTCCTTTAGGCAGTATCTATCGTACCCCTCGTGAGAGAAGCCTCTACATCCCTACATTTGTCCTCTAGCCATCCCTGCTTAGCCATTTTGCACTTCCTGTCAATCTAATTTTTGAGACGTTTGTATTCCTTTTTGCCTGCTTCATTTACTGCATTTTCATTGTCTGTTCCTAGATCCCACAAATTACAATGAAGTGATGACACGGGCAGTAACAAATGGTCTATCTGATCATGATGGTCATGACAACCCTAAAACTTGCCAGCAGAAAAACAACACATGGCCATTTTAGCCAAGTTAAACATGTTAGAACAATAAATGCTGAATCTACTTGCTTGTTCAGAAATATTTTATGCCATGAACAATGAGAGGAAGTATACCAGGCTGACACAGTGAATGAGAAGTTCAACTCTTTCCTGAAGTTATTCCTTAAACATTTTGAAGCTTCTTTCCCCCAAAGACAGATTAAAAACAAACCAACCTGTAGTAAAAGGAAAGAGTGGCTAACTACTGGCATAAAAATATCATGTAACAAAAAGCGAGATCTGTATGTACAACAGAGGACTAGTACAGACCCAGTAGTAAAGTTACATTACAAGAAATACTGTAAAATTCTAACAAGTGTAATCAAGAAGGCCAAACAGTTGCACTATGCACAAAAAATTAGCAACTCAAACAATAAAATAAAAACCGTATGGCACATCATAAAAAGTGAGACAAATAGGAACATAAAACCTGACAATAATAACCACAAAGTTGCAGCCTCAGATTTCAACAATTTTTTTCTCACTATAGCTGAAGAAAAACAGTGAACCATAACAAACAGTCTCACAGAGAAGCTATTGAACTACTTAACCACGTGCAAAAAACATCTAAAGTAGCACTTCATTTCAGAAGTACAACTTCTAAATAAATTAAAACAAAAACATAAAATTACTCAAAAATTCAGATTCCTGTGGATACGATGGCATATCAAGTAGGATTTCAAAATCATGTGCAGACTTAATCAGTTATATATTGTGCTATTTGTGCAACCAATCTATGGAAACTGGTGTGTTCCCAGATAGATTAAAACATGCAGTAGTGATGCCAATCCACAAAAGTAGAGCAAGGGATGAAATATCCAACTATTGGCCCATCTCTTTGCTGCCAGTGTTCTCAAAGGTATTTGAGAGAATAGTGTATGATTTATAGTCACACCACAGAAAATGGCTTACTGGCTCCTACACAGTTCGCCTTTCGCAAGGGCTCCTCCACAGACAGAGCTGTATTTAACGTAACAGATGAAATTTTAGGTTAACTAAATTACAAAAGGTATCAAATGGGGATATTTTGTCACCTTACCAAGGCATTTGATTGTGTAGATCACAACACACTCTTAAAAAAGCTTCCACATTATGGCATTAAAGACAAATCTTTGACTTGGATAGACTCATACTTACAGACAAGGAAGCAAAGGGTTGTCTTAAGGGGGACAGGTACAGCATTAAAATCAGGGTGGGGAAGTATAAAGTATGGAGTCCCGCAGGGCTCAATTCTTGGGCCACTAATTTTCCTAATTTACATTAATGATCTACAAATCACAATTAATAACAGAGCAAAATTAGTAATGTTTGCCAATGATACAAGTATCCTTGTAAAAGCACCCAACTCCACAATGCAGGATACAGCCATGACAGTCTCTACTCAAGACACAAATGGTTCACTGCGAATAGCCTAACCTTAAATCTTTCAAAAACCAATATGATACAGATTTGATAAAAAATAAAAAAATATAGTTCCTGAAATACTTGTTAAAAATCACATAATTAATGTAACCACCTATACAAAATTCCTAGGTTTCCAGATAGACAGACACTGAAGATGGAAAGAACAAACTGATCAGCAGGTCAAGAAACGTAGCTCATCGTGCTTTGCTCTAAGAGCTCTCCATCAGTTAGTGGACAGAGAAATAATGTTGTTGTCATATTTTGCATATTTCCATTCTGTTCTCTCCTATGGCATAATCTTCTGGGGAAATGCTGCAGATGTTGAAAAAGTATTCAGAATACAAAAACGAGCAGTGAGACTAATATGTGGGGTCCCTAATGGGGCATCTTGCAGAGGTCTCTTCAAATCTCTCAGGTTACTTACCATCACAGGTCAGTATATATACTCACTGATGTTGTTTATAGCCAACAGCAGAGAATTGTTTCAGAAAACTTGTGACATCCACAACCATGACAGGTGAAAAGGTTTCACCAAGGCTCTGCAACTCTCACTAAAGTAAATAGGGGAGTTACTGAGTCAGGTATAAAGGTCTTCAATAAGCTCCCTATCAATATAAAAAAGGAAATAAATAATGTACAGGTTTTCAAAAGGAAACTAAAATTATTTCTCATCAAACAAACTTTCTATAAAATGAATGAATACTTAGAGTTATAAGGTATAAGAGTAGAGGAAACTGTCTAAGAAAAGCATTCCCTTAAAGATAAAGTGTGACGCTGTTACTTGCAGTTTAACTGAAATTGTGGTGATAAAATGTAGATTTATCTATGTCATTATGAGAAAATGTGAACTCCCATGTATCCCACACTCTTGGGCATTCACTTAAATCTCTTCTTAAGGAATGCAGTTAAAATTTGTATTAAGTCCAAACCATGACCATGAAGCAAATTTACCAGCTTATATATATTCGGCAGCATAAAAATATGCACTATCTCTTATTCTACTATTTTAAACAGTCATTTAAACTGTTTTTGGCATAAGGCAGTCTTTAATACTGCATGCAAATAATTGTTCTTGGTAAATAAACAAATGTCTGTGCAACTGATGTATAAATGTTCTTGTACTAGTGTATTGTATCAATTGACTTGTATTACTTGTACACTGGTTGTATAATACGTAATCAACAGAACCAGATAAATAAATGAATAAAATCTCATTACTCGTAGCTGTCCTGACAGAATATAATTTTATATACCTAGAGAAAACATCAACAATAACAACAACCATTTTTACTTTTTGGTGAACTTCCATAAAAATCCACAGAAACTACATCTCCAGTGTCATATTTTGCATCTCACCTTGACAAGTTCTGTTACTTATCTTGACTCTCTGACACCTGTCACAAGTAGATACTTCTTTCCTAACATTTTTAGCCATGTTATAGAAATAAACATTTTCTTGCAGCTTTTGTGTACATTTCTGAGTGCCATAGATTCCATAGCTCTCAAGTATATACTTAATCAACTTTCCAGCTTCTTCCTCTGGCCAATATAACTTTCAGTCTTCAGAATCCACATCTGTTCTCCTGAAAAGTATTCCTTTGTATACTTCATAACATCTTTTACCTAAACAATACTTTACTGTCCTCCAGTGTGGATCACAGTTTTGGTTCCTTCTAATTTTGTTACACATTGCTCTAATAATTTTCTCATCAAGTATACCCTTCATATATCTGATTTTAAACTCTTCTTCCTCATTTTGACAAAGATTTTCATCACTTCCACCTGATGGTATCCTTGATAAAGCATGAGGAACAACATTGTCTGCACCTTTAATATATTTAATCTCATAATCAAATTGTTGTAAATACATTACCCATCTGGTAAGACTATTAGAATATAGTCTACATTCCTGTAGGTAACTTAGTGCTTTGTAGTTTGAATATACAATAACTTTATGCCCCAACAAATAGGTGCTGAATTTCGTACATGCCAAGTAAACAGCTAACAGTTCCTTTTCTATAACCATGTAAGATTTCTCATGTTTTAACAGCATGCTACTTGCAAAGGCAATTGTGTCATATATGATCTCCCCATTACCTTCTTTTTCCTTAAATAGTTCTGCTCCAAAAACATTATCACTACTATATGCGTGTAAACAAAATGGTAGGCTAAAATCTGGTCTGTGTGACAAATTTTCATTATTCATTCTTTCCTAATGTTTTCAAATGCTTGCTGACATTCTTGGGTCTAGACCCAATTAGTATTCTTTTTAAGTAATTTGCTTAAATAGGATGCATTCAAGCTTGGTCAACACACAAATGTTCGATAAAATTCACATAAATCATAAAAAGATTTCAGTTGCTTTCTACTGTGCAGCACTGGAAAATCTGAGATTGCTTTAATTTCATCATAATCTACCAAGATTTCTTCCCGAGTATTACGTGACCTAAGAATTTTAGTTCAGAAACAGCAAATTTACATTTTTCGAGTTTCAGAGTCATATCTCCTTGTCTAAATTTTTCACTTACCTACTTCAACAACCTCAAATGCTCTTCTCAACTCTGTCCGTTTACAAAAATGTCATCTGCATAAACATCACGTTCTCCTACCAGATCTTGATCAAGTGAAGTACATAATCTAATGCACTTATAAACTCAGTTACTGGTGACATCAGACCAAAAGGTACTACACAGTATGGGTACCATCGACCGCTGCAAAGAAAGGCAGTATTGTTACATGGTTCTGGAGCTAAAGGTACCTGATGAAGTCCAGAAGTTAAATACAAACTAGAAATAATATGAATATCTTTAAATTCGTATAAAAGTTCATCAATGTTTTAAGAGTGATATTGTTTCTCTGTGCAAATACTTGTTCAAATGCCTAGAATCGAGAATCAATCTCTATCCCCCATCTCTTTTAGAAATGATGACTAGTGGGTTCTTATATGGCCTAACACTTCTCTCAATGATTATCACACACTTCCATCTTATGCAACTCTTTCTCAACTGCAGCTCTCTTGGCTATAGGTATGCAATATGGCTTTATAAAAAATGGTTGATGTGGGTTTAGTTGCAAAGTACACTGAGGTCCTCTCACTCTACCTGGAATATTGCTATACACATCACTATACTCCCATAACATTAGTTCCAACACTTGTTTCTGATTATCAACTAACCCTTTGCTTCTGAAATCTTAGTCTCTACAAGTTCTTTAAATTCTGCTTTATCTGTATCTAATCCTGGCATATCTTTGATTACAAATCTATTGTCTTTTAAACATTGTATGCTATTTATTTTATCCTCCTTATAAGATATAGTTGACTTTATAAAAAAAAGTACAAATACAATCTCCATCAGTTACACTGCCTATCAACTTTTGCCCTCCCCAATCAAAACCTGCATTCACACTGACTGCCCATGTCATGCCAAGGATAAAATCTTCACAGAGATTTTGAATTATTAAACATCCTTGTGTAAAAGCTCTCCATCAGTTGTAAGAGTTATTAAAGCCTGACTTTTAACCATTTCACTGTTTCCCAGTTGCTCCTTTAATCCATACTCCAATTACAGATAATTCTACATAGTTCTCATTATGTTTTAGGTTCTTACTTAAAGATTCAGATACTCCTGAAATTTGGCTGCCTGTATCAACAAGACTCCTGGCTTTGCATGATCCTACTTTGACCTTAATGAACAGACAACAAACTTCAGTACATTTATCAGTCTTAACATCCTCATACAGATGACAGGTCATCTTCTACCCCTTCAAAACGAAAGCCCTCAAAATCATTGTTGTTCTTACCATTTTCATTGCTTTGGTACAGTTTCTTTAAATTAACACACACAACATTATCACTATTACTGAGAATTTCATCTATCCACATACTCTTACTTGTATATCTTATATCAGCACTCTGGTAATTGTCTTTAAGTTGTTTTACAATAACATGATTAATTTTATGTCACCAGTCTGGATATAAAGTTAAATGCAGATCTATTTTATCATGATTCTAATGCTTTCATCTTTCTCAACAGCATCAATATCTAACCACACATTATATAAAAAAAGATCCATTCTCATTCATAACAAAAGGAGGTTACTGTCACTGTCACTGTCATAACTGGTAACTGAATTAGTATGATCCTCTATACCTGAATTAGCATGATCCTCTATAGATGCCTTCTTACTAGTAATTAAATCAAGATTTTGTTTGCTGTGACACTGTCATTAATGTCCCTAAATCCTTGCAGTGTCCTTGGGTATCTCTACATCATCATAACCAATACTACAGATTTCCTTTCTAGTACCTAATGCCTCCAATTCTTCCTTAAAGCAAACAAAATACTTTTCTTTCTCATTACTATACTCATCATTTGAAATTGACAACTCGAGCAATAAAGTAAAAACTATCTGGAAATTTGTAAAGAAGGAAACGGGGAAAAATGCAGTTTGTAGTGAAAATATCCAAATCAAAAGTGAGGGTAATCTTGTTAGCGATCCAAAAACAGTTGCAGACACATTCAACTACAATTTTTTAACAGTAACAGAAAAAATAGGTTTACAAGGGTCCATGAAGCAAGCCATCAATCTTTTGAAAGCTAGAGTACCTGGTTTAGTGCAATACATGAAGGTAAAAACAGTCACTGTTCAAGAAATTGAAAGAGTTATTAAATCCCTGAAAAGTAAAAACTCTGCTGGAATTGACAACATTTCTAACAAATTATTAAAATACTGCTCCAGCCATGTAAGTAAAGTCCTTTGCCACATTTTTGATGCGTCACTTAAGCAAGGAATAGTTCCTGAGAGGCTTAAGTATGCAGTTGTAAAACCGCTGTATAAGAAGGGGGATAAGACGGATACTGCTAACTATAGGCCAATATCACTACTGACAAGCTTTTCAAAAGTTTTAGAGAAACTAATGCATGCCAGGATAGTTAAGCATCTCAGTGAACACAATAGCTTCACCAAAAGTCAGTTTGGATTCAGTAAGGTTTGTCAACAGAAGATGCAATATTTGCATTTACTGGCAAACTCTTGGAATCTATCAACAAAAAACTGAAAGTGATTGGCATATTTTGTGACCTAACAAAAGTATTTGACTTTGTAAATCACCAAATTCTTTTACAAAAAGCTGCACGTCTCGGTATAAGTGGTGCAGCAGGGAAATGGCTCGACTCATATCTATCAAACAGAAAACAAAAAGTTGTAGTAGATAGTCAAGATGGTGTCCCAATATCTTCAGAATGGGGTATCATCACATGTGGAGTGCCACAGGGCTCAGTTCTGGGCCCCCTACTTTTTATTACATTTATAAATGATCTTCCTCTCTCTACGGAATATTGTAGATTCACCATTTTTGCGGATGACACTACACTACTTATTGATAATTCAGAAGATAAGCTTGAGGTAACGGCAAATAAGGTTTTAAATGAAATGGTGAACTGGTTCAACATTAACGGTCTTATTTTAAATTACTGTAAAACAAACTACATTCAGTTCCACAAAACATCCAAAGATGATGAAATATTTGTAAAGGTAGGTGAGCAGACAATAAACAGGGTAGATTCCTCAAAATACCTAGGCTTGCATATTGATAGCAAACTGAATTGGTCCAACCACATAGTGGATCTGTGCAAAAGACTAAGCTCAGCAACATATGCATTGCGCATTGTTTCTTCTGATAGAAATATGGAAACCATGAAGTCAGCGTGCTGGATTCCAGGCAGTGCTGATTTGGTATCCCGAGTCACAATTGATTACATTGTCTGTGACCTTAATCTCAATGGCTTCTTTAATGACACTGTCCCAAAATATTGAGGTCTGTGTCACAATCTTGGTGTCATTGTAATCCATTGAATGACCAAGTTCCAGACAACGCTCTGCTATGGCTGATTTAGTTGCCTGCCTGAGTCTGGTATGTCTCTGGTGTTCTTTACGCCTGATGTTCACAGTTCTGGTGGTCTGGCCAATGTATGACATCCCACACTGGCATGGTATGTTGTAAATACCTGGCTTGCGTAGCCCCAGGTCATCTTTTACATTCCCCAGCATAGCCCCAATTTTGGTGGGTGGGCAAAATATGCTCTTGATGTCATATTTCTGGAGAATCCTGCTGATCTTGGCAGAGGTAGGTCTGGCATATGGCAGGTATGCCATCTTCTTTGCCTCTTCTGGTTCTTCTTCTTGATCCTTTGGCCGGTTAGCAGGTTGAAGTGCCTTCTGGATATCTCTAGAGGAGTATCCATTCCTGCTGAACACTGATTGTAAGTGTTCTATTTCTGTGGCCAGACTATCAGGATCTGACAGAGTTTGTGCTCTGTGGACTAGTGTTTTGAGCACTCCATTTTTCTGTGCCGGATGGTGGCAACTGCTGGCTTGTAGGTATACGTCAGTGTGCGTAGGTTTGCGGTACACACTGTGTCCAAATGTGCCATCTGCCTTTCTCTTCACCAGAACATCCAAGAACGGAAGTAGTCCATCCTTCTCCATTTCCATTGTGAACTGAATGTTTGGATGGCAAGAGTTCAGATGTAGCAGGAACTCATCTAACTTCTCTCTACCATGGGGCCAGATGACAAAGGTATCATCCACATACCGAAAAAAGCACTTGGGCTGATATGTGGCTGAAGAGAGTGCCTCCTCTTCAAACCTTTCCATAAATAGGTTGGCCACCACTGGTGATAGAGGGCTGCCCTTCTGTTTGTTCTTAAAATTGACCCCCATATAGGAAGTACGTCCTGTCGCCAGGATCAAGCATCACGTTAACTCAAGAGCGGCAAACAGGATAAAACACCGAGCTAGTCTCGCTCTGGTTAGACAGAGAGTGTGTGACTTGCACCACCGACTGGATGTTATGTCCAGGGAGTTGCTGTATCTTCACCTAACTATAGCAGCTTCCTTGACCACTCAAGACTGGGACCAGGTTGACGGTGCCTCCTGGTCTCTAGCAGAATGCACCAGCAAGGAGTCAATGGAACTCCAACTAGCCAAGTTTGAGTGCCTCAACAACAAGGTGCAACAGACTGGGGACACATGCACGGTGGTCAATCTAAGTGACAAGCAGCTCGATGAGACCACCTTAAAAGTACTTAGCAAGGGCCTCAATTTCACAGTGACCCCTAGAGACGTGCCTGTCACAGCCTTCATCAGTGCAGTTGAGCAAGTGGCCAACACGCTACCATCTAGTGTGGCCGAAGAGATCCGAAGAGAGATCTGCAGGGCGCTCACCAAGACCAAGCCACCCAAATCCAACATTTCAGGTGATGAAAGGGTGGCACTGAGGCGTCTCCGGGAGGATGACACCATTGTGGTGTTGCCCACAGACAAGGGGAAATCCACAGTCATCCTAAAGAAAACAGAATATGACAGAAAGGTGCAACAACTTCTGGAGGATCCTGCATACAGGTCAATAGCAAGCGACCCTACAGAGAAAGTGGACAAACAGACCAGGGCTCTGTTGAAGGAGACAGGCCTGCCTGAACAAGTCATCAAGAAGCTGCGTCCCAAAGCGCCAGCACCACCTAGACTTTATGGACTCCCCAAGGTTCATAAGGATGGGGTTCCCTGCGACCTATTGTCAGCAATATTGGCGCAGAAACTTACCCTACTGCAAAATACCTGAAGATGATGTTGACACCACATATGGGTAAATGTGCACATCACATCCGGAACTCAGAGGATTTCCTGCAATGACTGGGCCAGAAACACATCACAGACACAGACATCACGGTTAGTTTTGATGTAGTGTCTCTCTTCACACGGGTACCACTGAAGGAGTCACTTGAGCTTATTGGAGAGAAGTTCGATGGGGCTTTCCTCGATCTATTCAGGCATGTACTCACCTCGACGTACTTCCTATATGGGGGTCAAATTTACGAACAAACAGAAGGGGTGGCTATGGGCAGCCCTCTATCACCAGTGGTGGCCAACCTATTTATGGAAAGGTTTGAAGAGGAGGCACTCTCTTCAGTCACATATCAGCCCAAGTGCTTTTTTCGGTATGTGGATGATACCTTTGTCATCTGGCCCCATGGTAGAGAGAAGTTAGATGAGTTCCTGCTACATCTGAACTCTTGCCATCCGAACATTCAGTTCACAATGGAAATGGAGAAGGATTGACTACTTCCGTTCCTGGATGTTCTGGTGAAGAGAAAGGCAGATGGCACATTTGGACACAGTGTGTACCACAAACCTACCCACACTGACTTATACCTACAAGCCAGCAGTTGCCACCATCCGGCATAGAAAAATGGAGTGCTCAAAACACTGGTCAACAGAGCACAAACTCTGTCAGATCCTGATAGTCTGGCCACAGAAATAGAACACTTACAATCAGTGTTCAGCAGGAATGGATACTCCTCTAGAGATATCCAGAAGGCACTTCAACCTGCTAACCGGCCAAAGGATCAAGAAGAAGAACCAGAAGAGGCAAAGAAGATGGCATACCTGCCATATGCCGGACCTACCTCTGCCAAGATCAGCAGGATTCTCCGGAAATATGACACCAAGAGCATATTTTGCCCACCCACCAAAATTGGGGCTATGCTGGGGAATGTAAAAGATGACCTGGGGCTATGCAAGCCAGGTATTTACAACATACCATGCCAGTGTGGGATGTCATACATTGGCCAGACCACCAGAACTGTGAACATCAGGTGTAAAGAACACCAGACACATACCAGACTCAGGCAGGCAACTAAATCAGCCATAATAGAGCATCGTATGGAACTTGGTCATTCAATGGATTACAATAACACCAAGATTGTGACACAGACCTCAATATTTTGGGACAGTGTCATTAAAGAAGCCATTGAGATTAAGGTCACAGACAATCTAATCAACCGTGACTTTGATATACCAAATCAGCACTGCCTGGAATCCAGCACTTGAGCTTGTGAAAACTCAACGCAGGATACCCCGGGATTCTACAAGAAATAGAAGTGGAGACCGAGAGAACAGCCGTGAGGCAAGGTGTCTGACATTGGAGACCAGATCTGACACACCCCAGATCATGGACTCGACTTCAGAAGATAGCCAGGCTGGGCGCGGACAGTGGAGGGAACACCAGCGACCAGAGAGGGTCAATGAAGCCGCGTCTGTCGGGTGTGGACCTCAGACGGAACACACGACGCGCCGCAGACCGATTAGGGAGCGCCCAGCACGAAAAAAAAGTGGAAATCATAGTAACAGTCAGGAGATAGAGTACCCAACATCTCAGACCAGGTCTGACACACCTCAGATGATAACCTCATCCATTGAGGATGGCCAGAATGGGCGCCGACGGCAGTCGGAACATCTGCGACTGGAGGGGTCTGTTGAAGCCGAGTCTGGTGGGCGCGGACCACAGATGGAACACTCGACCTGGCACGGACCGATTAGGGAACGCCCAGCTCCTCCCAGGCATAAATACTGGACTTGATCGACCCAAGGACCAGTCTCAGGTAGCACCTGAAGAAGACAGCGAGGCACGCTGTTGAAATATCGTGCGAGAATGACACGAACATCTGGCTGGATTCCCGAATATCCAAGATGTCATGTTCTTTGATTGATTGATTGATTTTTTTATTGGTCCAGTTTTATCATATAGCACAAATTGTACAACTGATATCGTACAGGTCAAAGATAAGTTACCATAATACATAGTGTTAGCAAAATAGTAGGCAAATTAAAATTAGGTACCTATTACAGTTAATTTTGTTACTTATTCAGAAATTCTCTGGCAGAATAGAAACAGTGCTTTATTAGAACTGCCTTTAGTTTAGCTTTAAAGGCAGATAGTCAAGATGGCCGCCGAGTAAGTGACGCCAGAAACCATTTCCAGAAAGCTAAGTGGTTTAGACAGGAATATAATTTAGTTTAACGCCGACAACAAATTAAATACATGCATTAGTGTATCATTTAGTCTTGCCGTTAAAGGTTTGACTTTTCTTTTCGTATTTTTTTCAGAAAACACGAAAAGATCATAACTTCACGAAGTCGCGCTTAGGCTTAAATTTTGTAAACGTGTTTGTTTCTTGTTTTACGGTAATTTAACTAATTTCTCGGTAACAAATAAGTAAACTACCGTAAATAGCGTATAACTTCATTGTTTTAATACAGATTTCAGAAAAACAGTGTAACTTTACATCAGAAACTCGCTTATATACATTTGTTTATAGGCCTAATTCTCGTAACATTTTTGGAGAATCAAAGTTAAAGTATCTCATTTAATTGTCCTTTTTTTCATTCCATCGAGTGAAATATAAAATAAATAGCGTATACCTTCATTGTTTTAATACAGATCTCAGAAAAACAGCGGAATTTTAAATCAGAAACTTGCTTATATACATTTGTGAATAGGCTTAATTCTTGTAACGTCTTTTTTGATTTTCGGTAATTTAATTGATTTATTCTAGCTAAAGTATTATTTTTGCCATGAGTGAGAAGTGCCTGACTTGCCGTAGAATTGTTAGTTCCAGGGTTTGATGTGATGGATGCAGTAGTTTTTTTCATTGGGGGGACTGCAGTGGCGTGGGTGTCGGGAAAGTGGATCAGGCTCATCAGTGGTTATGTAGGATTTGCAGCAGAGATAGGAAAATAGTGGAACAGGAGGGGAAAATTGCTGCCCTTCAGGCTGAGCTAGATCAGGCTAGGGAAGATCTGGACAGGTTAAGGAGGGAGAAGGGCAAAGAGAGGTGGGAAGCGGCAACAGGTAGCAGAAGGAACAGGCCTCGAACTAAGTCTGAAAGTTTTGTGGTGAATGTCAAAAATAAGTTTGACCTGTTGCTTCAGTTAGAAACTGATGAGCCTCAAGCAGAGGTAGGTGTAGACAGGACGCAACAAACTTTCAATAGGAAATTGAAAAAGAATGTAGGAAAGCCATCGAAAAGGAGGAAAGTTTTGTTGTTAGGCAGTTCTCATGCCAGAAGTGTAGGCCAACTTCTGCAGGAGGAATTAGGACCAGAATACCAGGTCACAAATTTTTTCAAACCAAGTGCTAGTCTGGATCAGGTGACAGAGGATTTAGGTTCACTCTGTAATGGATTTACCAGGGAAGACACCGTGGTTATTGTGGGAGGGCCAGGGAACAGCATCGACAGAGATCCTGGGTACAGTATAGAGTGTGACCTGGTAAAGATTGCGTCGGTATCGAGACACACCAATGTTGAATTTGTATCTGTCCTGAGACGCCATGACCGGCCTCATTTGAACTCTTCTGTTGGGAGAGTTAATTTGGAGTTGGAACAGCTGCTTGGGTCGGGTGCGGGGGCTCATATTGGTGTGGTTCCTGTTGATTCTCTCAGTAGGTGGGAGTATACCAGGCACGGCCTACATCTCAACAGGAAAGGGAAGGGGAAACTGGCTGGGGTAATAGCAGGAAATTTAAGGGGGGGGGGGAGGTACTGCCATGAATGGTAAAATACCAGTGGTTACAGGTGTTGGAGCAGCACCTTTTTTAGGATAATTAAGACAGAAAGATGTCAAGTTCTACGAGAGGTCAGGATTGAAACAAATCTTCAGTTTAGGAAAGAAATTAAACAGCACAATTCTAGCACATTGGATCACCAATCACAGCTGTCAATTATAAATTTTCACCAATCACCAGAAATTTTATCTCCACCAAGTTGTATCTCAGTCCTAGGTAATTGCATTGATGAATTAAAGCCACCCAACCCAGTTGACATAATCTGCCTCTCTGAACACCATGTGACCACTGGTATAGCAACTAGGCCTAAGCACAATGAGAAACTCAGACAGGAGAGTACTGCAAATGTTAGAATAAGGAAAGGTTCTCATAAAAGTATAATTAAAAATAATGTAAGTATATTTCATCAAAATATTGGGAGTTTAAAGAATAAAATAGATGAGCTTCTGGTTTGTTTAGAAGATTTAGAAGCTGAGGATGAAATAGATATACTATGCCTCTCTGAGCATCACATTGTTACTGATATGGATAAGGTAAATGTAAGTGGATATAAGCTCTCTGCACATGTAATGAGAGAAAATATGGAGAAAGGAGGAGTTGCCATATATGTCAAAAGTTATCATTGTGCAAAAAGTATAGAAACAAAAAAGTTTTGTGTAGAGAAACATATAGAAGCATGTGCCTGTGAGCTTAAATTAAATAAAGGCACATTTATAATTGTAACTGTATATAGGTCCTCATCAGGAAATTTTCATCTATTTCTGAAAAATTTGGACTCCTTGTTGTGCTATCTGTCAGACAGGGGGAAGCAAATTATTATTTGTGGGGACTTCAATGTAGATTCTCTGAAAGAGGGTAATAGGAAAAATGATCTTGAAGTATTACTCGGTTCTTTCAATTTGACACCCGTTATTGATTTTCCTACTCGGGTGGTAAAGGATAGCAGCTCACTGATGGATAACTTCTTTATAGACCAAGATAAGTTTAACCAGATAAATGCTCAGTCTGTTGAGAATGGTCTTTCTGATCATGGTGCACAGCTAGTTACAATATATGACATAGCTCCATTCAGCAATACTAAACAGTCCTCCAAAGTAGTACGTTCAGTCAATGATTTAACAATTGCAAATTTCAGGGAAAGCCTACAGCAGTTAGATTGGGATGAGGTGTACCGTGAACCTGATGCCAATTTAAAATATAATTTATTTCATGACTTTTTTGTAAATGCATTTGAAAACTGCTTCCCCAAGAAAATAGTTAAATTAAGAAAAGTTATTAAAAAATCCAGAAGTATGCGTATCATGTCTGAAATCAGCAACTCTGATAATAAAATTAAAACAATTTGGAATATTATTAAAAGAGAAACAGGTCAACCAAGAGCACAGGAAGACAGTATTACCATCAAATTGAATGAAAACTTTATGAACAAAAAGTCAGAAGTTGAAAATATTTTTAATAATCATTTTCTAAATGTTGTGCATATAGTAGGATCCAGGTGTTCATTTGAAGATGCTAGGCTGTTAATGGAAGAGGCCATACCTATGCAATTTGATACAATTGAAATCTCACCCACTTCTCCCTCTGAAATTAAGAAAATAATAAACTTGCTTAAAAGCAAAAACTCACATGGAATTGATGGCATTTCCAGCAAAATACTAAAAGCTTGTTCTCAACAGATAAGTAAGATTCTCAGCCACCTGTGTAATAGCTCTCTGGAACAGGGCATTTTCCCTGATAGACTGAAATATGCTATTGTTATACCTTTGCATAAAAAGGGGGATAGATCTGATGTCAACAATTACCATCCAATCTCCCTTCTAACCGCTTTATCCAAAATTTTTGAGAAAGTATTCAAGAGTAGCTTCACATATCTGTAACAATGAAGTACTAACAAAATGTCAGTTTGGTTTCCAGAAAGGTTTTTTCAACAGAAAATGCCATATATGCTTTCACTAATCAAATTTTGAATGATCTGAATAACCGAACACCACCCACTGGGATTTTTTGTGATCTCTCAAAGGCTTTTGATTGTGTAAATCATGAAATTCTGCTAGACAAGCTCAAGTATTGTGGCATGAGTGGGACAGTGCACAAATGGTTTAATTCGTACATAACTGGAAGAGTGCAGAAAGTTGAAATAAGTAGTTCTCATAATATGCAAAGATCAGCACATTCCTCAAACTGGGGAACTATCAAGAATGGGGTTCCACAAGGGTCAGTCTTGGGTTCTTTGTTGTTCTTAACATATATTAATGACTTGCCATTCTATATTCATGAAGAGGCAAAGTTAGTTCTCTTTGCTGATGATACAAGTATAGTAATCACACCTGACAAACAAGAATTAACTGATGAAATTGTCAATACTGTCTTTCAGAAAATTACTAAGTGGTTCCTTGTAAACGGACTCTCACTGAATTTTGATAAGACACAGTACATACAGTTCCGTACAGTGAATGGTATGACGCCATTAATAAATATAGACCTTAATCAGAAGCATATAGCTAAGGTAGAATATTCAAAATTTTTAGGTGTGTCCATTGATAAGAGATTAAACTGGAAGAAACACATTGATTATCTGCTGAAACGTTTGAGTTCAGCTACTTATGCAATAAGGGTCATTGCAAATTTTGGTGATAAACATCTTAGTAAATTAGCTTACTACGCCTATTTTCACTCGTTGCTTTCATATGGCATCATATTTTGGGGTAATTCATCACTGAGGAATAAAGTATTTATTGCACAAAAGCGTGTAATCAGAATAATAGCTGGAGTCCACCCAAGATCATCCTGCAGACATTTATTTAAGGATCTAGGGATATTCACAGTAGCTTCTCAGTATATATACTCTCTTATGAAATTTGTTATTAACAACCAAACCCAATTCAAAAGTAATAGCAGTGTGCGTAACTACGATACTAGGAGAAAGGATGATCTTCACTATTCAAGATTAAATCTAACTTTGGCACAGAAAGGGGTGAATTATACTGGCACTAAAGTCTTTGGTCACTTACCAAATAGTATCAAAAGTCTGACAGATAACCAACAAGTATTTAAGAAGAAATTAAAAGAATTTCTGAATGATAACTCCTTCTACTCCATAGAAGAATTTTTAGATATAAATTAAAAAAATAAAAATAAAAATAAAAATAAACAAAAATAAAAAACACAAAAAAATGAAAAAGTTGTTATATTAACTTAAGTATGTTGTTAAATTAACTTAATTTTGTCATGTATTGGAAAATTTGACTCGTTCCACATCATTACGAAATATCGTATTCATGATCCATGGAACTAGTATTAATCTAATCTAATCTAATCTAAGTTATTGTCAGTTCTACATGATTATGGAATAGGAGGCAAACTTTAGCAAGCAATTAAAGGTCTTTACATAGATAGTCAGGCAGCAGTTAGAGTTGACGGTAAATTGAGTCCATAGTTCAGAGTAGTTTCAGGGGTAAGACAAGGCTGCAACCTGTCTCCACTGTTGTTCATATTATTTATGGATCATATGTTGAAAACAATAGACTGGCTGGGTGAGATCAAGATAGGTGAACACAAAATAAGCAGTCTCGCATATGCGGATGACTTAGTTGTGATAGCAGATTCTATTGAAAGTTTGCAAAGTATTATTTCAGAGCTAGATCAGAAATGTAAGGATTATGGTATGAAGATTAGCATCTCCAAAACAAACGTAATGTCAGTGGGAAACAGATATAAACGGATTGAGTGCCAAATAGAAGGAACAAAGTTAGAACAGGTGGACGGTTTCAACTAGTTAGAATGCATATTCTCACAGGATGGCAACATAGTGAAAGAAATGGAAGCGAGGTGTAGCAAAGCTAATGCAGTGAGCACTCAGCTATGATCTACTCTCTTCTGCAAGAAGGGAGTCAGTACCAAGACTAAGTTATCTGTGCACCGTTCAATCTTTCGACCAACTTTGTTGTATGGGAGCGAAAGCTAGGTGGATTCAGGTTACCTTATCAATAAGGTTGAGGTTATGGATATGAAAGTAGCTAGGATGATTGCAGGTACTAGTAGATGGGAACAACGGCAGGAGGGTGTGCACAATGAGGAAATCAAAGAAAAACTGGGAATGAACTCTATAGATGTAGCAGTCAGGGCGAACAGGCTTAGATGGTGGGGTCATGTAACACACATGGGAGAAGCAAGGTTACCCAAGAGACTCATGGGTTCAGCAATAGAGGGTAGGAGAAGTCGAGGTAGACCAAGGAGAAGGCTAAAAAAAAAATGGCTCTGAGCACTATGGGACTTAACAAGGAGAAGGTACCTGGATTCGGTTAAGAATGATTTTGAAGTAATAGGCTTATCATCAGAAGAGGCACCAATGTTAGCACTGAATAGGGGATCATGGAGGAATTTTATAAGGGGGACTAGCTCCAGACTGAATGCTGAAATGCATAATCAGTCTTAAATGATGATGATGATGAATCCTTTTTCAAAGTCTACATACGTTGTGTCACCATTAGTATACTGATATGCCCAACTTAATGCTTTACCTTCCAGAAACATCATAACAAACTTGATTTTCATATTATCAAGTCATATTAGACACAAAGTTATCTCAGTAATGCTGCAGAAAATCTACAGGATGTAAACTACCTTCACCTCAAAAGTTTTTCACTGCAGTGTTGCAAAACATGGTAACAACATTGTTAACAAGATTTCTGTTAACTACATCATTAGACAATTCTTCAACTTTTTTACACAAAACTGAAACACTGCTTTGTAGGTTGCTAGTTTTGTTGTTACTTAATTTTACATTTTCTGTGAATTTGTTGTCTGCTGTTTTCACCTGTTCACCAAAGCTGTTTTCAACAAGTGCCAGTTTGGTTTCAACATTAGCTTCTTAAATCAAAATTTGACTATTTACATTTTTGTTGACAGTTCTTAATCCCTCATAGACTTTTTCAAAAGCAATTTTGTTTTTTGCTAACTTCAGTGATCTCATCTTTGACATTTGCAACTTCATTATTAAATTTTCATTTATTAATTTAAGCATAGAACACCCCTACTGAATGACCAATTTCTGTGAACTGAGTCTTATCATTTAATTGAGCTGTATTTCTATTGACACAATCAAATAAAGTTCCTATTGACTGCTAGAGTTTTTTGAACTAATCATTACTCAGTTTTATTACCTGGTCTGTATTATCATTGCTCATTTTTACTAACAGTGATAGCTTGGCACTTATGTCATTATCATCATCTCATTTTAATTCATCCTTTAGTTTTTCCTGTTTCACAAGTTCATCACTAACGTTTTCCTACTCTTGTTTCACTACACTACTTAAGTCTCCCATGTCTGTATTATTTCCTGTTGATCCAGATTCTTCAATAACTGTCACTGTTAAAACCTGTATAATGAAGCACTTCAACAAAAAAGAAAAAATAAAGAAAATATCTCCAGACATAACTTTGTTGTTGGATGTCGACATTGTTAATTTTTCACCTCACTTTTTATTTTTTTCTTCCTTTTCTTCTTCTTGTTTGTAAACTCTTTTTTGCTGTTATTGTTGCTGTTTTGTAGCTGTGGTTCATATTTGGCTGGTTGTTTACACAAAATTTTCACAATATCTTTTAATCTGCAAGAAGAAAACTAGTCCAACACATCATTCTCATTTCACTTTCAGAAAATCCTGGACGATGCCACCACATTCTAACTGTCCCCACCCTCTTGTTACCCAATGCTGAACTTAGTGGTGTTTGGAGTAAGTTAGTAATCAGGGCAACTGGTCACATTTTCACAGTTCTTGCCACACTCAGACAGTGATACACTGCACCGAGTGACAGTCAAATTTTAATAACCAGTTCTGTTAATATTAAAAATACTCACCTTTTTTTGTTGCTCTTCTTTTTTGTATGCTGATGGTTCATTGCACATCCTTACATTTGTCCTCTAGCCATCCCTGCTTAGCCATTTTGCACTTCCTGCCAATCTCATTTTTGAGACTTTTGTATTCCTTTTTGCCTGCTTCATTTACTGCATTTTTATATTTTCTCCTTTTATCAATTAAATTCAATATTTCTTTTGTTATCCAAGGATTTCTATTAGCCCTCATCTTTTTACCTACTTGATCCTCTGCTGCCTTCACTAGTTCACCCCTCAAAGCTACCCATTCTTCTTCTACTGTATTTCTTTCCCCCATTCCTGTCAATTTCTTCCTTATGCTCTCCCTGAAACTCTGTACATCCTCTGGTTTAGTCAGTTTATCCAGGTCACATCTCCTGAAATTTCCAACCTTTTGCAGTTTCTTCAGTTTTAATCTACAGTTCATAACCAATAGATTGTGGCCAGAGTCCACATCTGCCCCTGGAAATGTCTTACAATTTAAAACCTGGTTCCTAAATCTCTGTCTTACCATTATATAATCTGTCTGATACCTTCTAGTATCTCCAGGCTTCTTCCATGTATACAACCTTCTTTCATGATTCTTGAACCAAGTGTTAGCTATGATTAAGTTATGCTCTGTGCAAAATTCTACCATGGGGCTTCCTCTTTCATTTCTTACCCCCAATCCATATTCACCTACTACATTTCCTTCTCTTCCTATTCCTACTACCGAATTCCAGTCACCCATGACTATTAAATTTTTGTCTTCCTTCACAATCTGAATAATTTCCTTTAACTCATCTTACATTTCATCAATTTCTTCATCATCTGCAGAGCTAATTGGCATATAAACTTGTACTACTGTAGTATGCATGGGCTTCATATCTATCTTGGCCACAATAATGCGTTCACTATGCTGTTTGTAGTAGCTTACCTGGATTCCTATTTTTTTATTCATTATTAAACCTACTCCTGCATTACCCCTATTTGATTTTGCATTTATAACCTTGTATTCTCCTGACCAAAAGTCTTGTTCCTCCTGCCGCCGAACTTCACTAATTCCTACTATATCTAACTTAAACCTATCCATTTCCCTTTTCTAACCTACCTGCCCAATTAAGGGATCTGACATTCCATGCTCCGATCCATAAAACGCCAGTTTTCTTTCTCCTGATAACGACGTCCTCTTGAGTAGTCCCCGCCCGGAGATCCGAATGGGGGACTATTTTACCTCCGGAATATTTTACCCAAGAGGACGCCATCATCATTTAATCATACAGTAAAGCTGTATGCCCTCGGGAGAAATTACGGCTGTAGTTTCCCCTTGCTTTCAGCCGTTTGCAGTACCAGCACAGCAAGGTCATTTTGGTTAGTGTTACAAGGCTAGATCAGTCAATCATCCAGACTGTTACCCCCGCAACTACTGAAAAGGCTGCTGCCCCTCTTCAGGAACCACACGTTTGTATGGCCTCTCAACAGATACCCCTCCGTTGTGGTTGCACCTATGGTACGGCTATCTGTATCACTGAGGCACACAAGCCTCCCCCACCAATGGCAAGATCCATGGTTCATGGGGGGTGGGGCAAATAAATTCATTGTCATCCAAGCAAATGATATATTGTTTGAGCATTATTTATCATAAACTAAGCAGGCTAACCATCCAAATGACATGACCAAGCCTTCGTCAAGTGTGAAACATTATAATTGTACAAAACTCCACTTATTTTTCATGACTGATATATAATGTAAATTTCTTTCAACATGAAGATGCACATACCACCAGGTAAATAAGATACAGTGGAAAATCCAGGTAAATAACAAGAGTTTTGTGAATAGCAATCTGAAAATATATTTGTGAAGTGTCCATGAACTAGTTCTTATGATTATTATAAGATTGTTATTATCAATGCATATAACACAAAACAATTTACAGAAAATTTATTTACTGTTTAGGCATGCCATGAAACCATTCCTGGCATGATAAATGTACACATGATACCACATTCACATGATGATGTTGGATGGTTAAAAACAGTGGACCAGTATTATTATGGAAGTAAGTACCATAATATTAAAAATAAAGCTTTATTTAATTCAATATGTAAAAAAATAGATGCCATTGTTAATGATATCATTGAAGGCAGATGTTGTGCCCTAATTTCCATCTCCCTTCAGATAGTTAACTTAATATATGGAAGAATATATTTGAAAAACTATAATAAAATTAATGAAAGGAAACCATAGAAAAATGTTCATTATTTGATTAGTTTTCTGTCACAGTTGCTTATAACCTTTAATTAACTTGTTTTGAATACATGCATTAATTTTTGAACCATTATCTGCATCTCTAATATTTGACTGTAACATAAACTCCTTGGAGGATGCAAAAGGCTTGTTCACACAGCAGGTCAACTTAACATATGTTATGTCAATGTTACAGTCAAATATTGGAGATGCAGGCAATTGTTTGAAAATGAATGCACATTTTCTAAAATAATCACCATTAAAGATTACATGCAATTGCGATAGAAAACTAAATAAATAATAATTAAATTTTGTTGCTGGCCCTTAGCACTAATGCAGTGCTAGAATCTGTGTAAATATGTTTACTATAATGTGAAAGGTAAGAACAAGATAGTGGACATGTCTAATTATTTTATATTTGGAAATACTGGAGTATAAGTGTAATAAATAATCCACCTACCAAGAAGTGACATAACATGCTTTCTGAACAAGAAAGATGTGCTTGTTTGTCTGAATGTTTGTGTTTTTTTCTTTTCCTTTCTGAAGAAGGCTTTGGCTGAAAGTTCTTTGTGTGATAGTCTTTCTGTTGTGCCTGTCTGCAACTCAATGTGTCATCTTTATGGTGGGTAGCAATCTGTCCTTTTCATAATATTGTTGATATTCCCAACTGGACTTCCCATTGTTTAACATAATTTTATGTTAATATGAAATTGTATGAATAAGCTAAAGTCAAGAACATCTCAGAATGAACGAGCAATAACTTGAGAGCAGGTGTGGGTTTCAAGGAAATGATGATGGGAACATGAAAGAAATTGTTGAATCAATTAAATTATTTGGAAATATCTTGAAGAGGATACAATCAAAATTCTTACAAGAAATATTTGAAAGCAATGGGTGTACGAAGATAACAGAACTGAAACTTATGTTTTGTATACGATTTACTTTATCACTTGAGACAGCAGATGGTGCACTGATTTACAATAGGGAGAAAACTATACAAGTATTTTTTGATTTCTTTTGTATTTGCACAGTTTAATAGATGGATCAGAGGCACACGTTATGAGTCATGGAAGTAATGCTATTTCATGAGTAACGATAGATGATTTAAAACCATTCAGGGTGTGAATGAAGAAAAGACATAACAAGGTGGTGGCATTTCAACGAAATTATCAGAGATGGAAAAAAAATTATAAAAATGAACTTTCAAAAATATGAATTTGCTGTATGCAGTCAAAGGAAATTCCCCAAAATGTGAACAATGGTGGAATCATTCTACTTCACTGATGACATTAGCATTTTTATAAGAGGATACACTGAGGATAATCTACAGCAGAGTATCTCTAGGACAATAAATGAGACAGGAAAATGGTGTAGCGATAATGCTTTGATCATAAATAAGGATAAAATGGTATTGATGAATTTCAGTAATATTAAAAGTAAAGCTAGAAGAAGAGTAAAAGCTGATTTAGGGAACTATGTTATTGCACAAGCTCCATACACAAAATTCCTCAGTATATGGGTGGATGAGCACTTGAGATGGGTAAAGCATCTAGAGTAAAAAATTAAGTAAATGAAATTAAGTAAATGCTGCTGTGTGCTAAGAATTCTTCGGGAATGTTGCTGTGTGCCTGTTATGCTTACATGAATAGTTTGCTTAGATGTGGTGTGATCTTCTGGGGTAAAAGCAAGCTTTCAAACAAGAGTCATACCGATTTTGTATTATACCGATTATATTTGTACTAAGTTAGCATGTGTGACATATTTGTTAGGTAAACTAAGGTCATGTGTTAGTGGTAAGTTATTACTCAATGCATACTATGCCTTTTTCCACACCCATTTAACATATGCCACTTTGTTGTGGGGAAACTCACCCATAGCAAAACAAGTTTTCATTTGGCAAAAGAAGGCAGTCAGATGCATCCATGGAGTCAGAAATAACAAGTCTTGTAGACCATATTTAAAAATCTAAAAATACTAACAGTTGCAGCTCTCTTTATACTAAGTTGTCTGATACACACAAAAGAAAACCAACACAGTCACAAACTACGACAATCTATCCATCACCATGACACATGTATAAAACAGCAAATTGACATCCCAGTTGCTAGACTAAAGAAAACTCAAGATAGTTACAGGTACATGGGAGTAAAACTATTTAATATGTTGTCAATAGAGGCACATAATGTGTCACTGAATGAGTTTAAAAGCGTCATGAAGAAATGGCTTAGAGAAATAGCTTTTTATACAATAGAAGAGTTTATAATGTGCACTAAAGATGATCTTAAGTACCGGTACTAATATAGTTTGATGTAGATTAAACTTGTACATGTAAATATAATGCAAATACCTTGTCCACCATCAAGGACAAATATTTGTTTCTTATTAGACAATAATGATCTACAATATATTACACCATTTCTGTTAGTTATGTAAACTATATATGTACACAAATGACGACATCAATTGCATTTCTTAATGCCTAAAGATGGATAATAAAATAAATAAATAAAAAAGGACTATTAGAATAATGAAAGGGGTTCCCTGCAGAGTGTCAAGCAGGGAAATATTTAAAGAATTTAAAATAATGATTCTTCCTAGCTTATACATCTATGAATGTGTATGCTTTCTGAAAACTCACCAGAAATTTTCAACATTAAATAATCAGGTTCATAACCATGAAACAAGGAACATGGATGATTTTCACAGAGACACCCACAATGGAGCACTCTACCAAAAAAGTGTGAACTACCAGCACTATTATTATGCACTATTTAGTGCATAATAATAATAATAATAATAATAATAATAATTTTATTGTCATTCGGCTCATTATAGCAATAGACAAAGTCAAGAGCACATATTTCTGCATAAACTAATATATCGATGTAAACTGGTTTACATAAAATAGGTACACGTTAGACTATGGTATTTTCTTCTTCAAAAATTCATCAATGGTGTAAAAAGGATTGTTCACTAGTAGCTTGTATAATTTAGCTTTAAAAATATTTACAAGCAGTTCTTTAAAGTCAGCACTTAGTCTATTAAACATCATTAGTCCAAGAACTAGGTAGGAGTTCTGCAAGTTTGATAATCTATGATATGGCACGTCTACAGATGTTCTGTTTGTTGTATTATGGCTATGAATATCACTTCTTAACACAAAATTAGAGACATTGTTCCTAATGAACAATAAAACATTGTAGATGAATAAGTTTACTACTGTAAGACACTGCATTTTAATAAACAGAGGTTTAGAAAGTTCTGTTTTATCAGAATCCGTTATGAATCCTGTGCCTAGTGTGGAAAGGAACAGTGAAAATTATCATGGGCAAAATACAATCGAAAAAGACACAGGGTTTTTAAACTGTGGAAAATATGTAAGTAAATACAGCTGGAAAATAGTGACATATAATAAAAGTGTGAAACATGAAATTGCCTCACAAAAGCAGAGTAACGAAAAGGAGTTCTTTGTTATTGGCAATTATATATTAAAAAATGTAGTTTCACCAAACTGTGAGATAGATGTTCACCCTGGTATCGGACCTCATCAGCTCAACAAACATTTTAAAAATCTCTTAAATACAAAACAGTCTACAACTAAAAATGGATACGATCCAAAGACCAATTACAAAGGTGTTTTTATTCATTCTGGGACGAATTCAATATGAAGCAGCAGTCAGGGAGAAATTGTAAGTGAGACAAAAAACATCATTCTTTCAGCCAAAGCATTTAACACAAACTCACAACTGGTTATAAGTGGAATTCTGCACAGAAGTCAGTAAGCAGTTCTTATATAAGCAACATAAACAGTGCTATCAGGGAACAGTGCGACAAACTCGGGACAATATTCGTTGACCCCAACAAATTTTTAAGTGATAAATGCTTAGAAAAGGATGGCGTGCATTTAAACAGACTAGGCTCAATGAATTTCAGTAAAATGGTTACAGACATCTGTAAAATCATCAAGAACAAAGGAAACTGATACCATGTGGAGGGGGTGAAAATTCAAAAGTGAAAATTGAAAATAAAAAATATCATCCAGGCAGAAATTTCAATATAAATATAAGTAATAAGGATAGTAAGTTTCAGAACTCGTGTTTAACTCCAAACCTGATGGTACTTCATCAAAATGTACAATCCCTATCCAACAAAGTAAACGAATTTCAAATTTTGTTGGAAAGTGACATGAAAAACACCTCTGTATTATGTTTTACTGAACATTGGCTTGACAAAGAGAAACTTCATATGCTATGCATTCCAAATTTTGTATTGGGTAGTTCTTTTTGTCATAAATTGTATAAACATGGTGGTAGTTGCATTTATATTAAAAATAGCATAAATTTTAAATGTATGCCGTATGTAGAAAAATGATCCATACAGAAAGATATTGAGGTAAATGGAATTGAAATCACAGACGAAAAAATTGCTATAATTTGTCTATACAGGGCACCAACTGGCAATATTAACATTATGTTAAAGAACCTTGAAAATATCTTACACAAGACTACACAAAAAAATAGAAAACTAATTATATGTGGGGATTTCAACATTGACTTTGCAAGTGAGTCTAATCAAAAAACTGCTTTACTGAACCTCTTAGCAACTTTCAATTTAAAGGCTACTATAGAAACGCCAACACACATCACAAAAACCTCAGCCACAATCCTTGATCAAATATTTACAAATGTGCCCTTGAAACATACAACACAAACCCACAATACAGGCTTTGGGGACCACACAGCCCAAGAAATTAGTATAAGATTAGGAAAACCGCTTAGTTCAACTGAATGTCTAACTACTACATCTAGGAAATATAATGACCAGAATATACAACATTTCCATAACTATCTGCATAAAGAAACTTGGGAAGACATCTATGAATGTGAAAGTACTTATGATAAGTTCGATAAATTCCTAAATAGTTTTACCTATTATTTTGAACTTTGCTTTCCACTCCATAAAAAGACAGTCACAAAAAAGGATCTGAAAATAAAATGGGTCACTACAGGGATACAACTATCTGTGAAGAAAAAGAGACTACTTCATGAAATATCTAGACAGCACACCACATCCCCAGAATTTGATTCCTATTTTAAGTTTTACAAAAAGATTTTAATTAAAGTCATAAAAGAAGCAAAAAAATGGCAAATAATTCCTTCATAGCAAATGCACAAAATAAAATGAAAGCCATATGGGAGATTGTAAGGCATGAAACAGGAGTAAAATGGAGAGAATACCATAATATCAAACTGAATGAAAACACTTCTGTAATATCTGATCCCCAGCAGATAGCAAATAATTTTAACTCATATTTCTCTGAGGCAGCTGAGATTCTGGTGAAGCAAAACTTTCAAAATTCTGTCACCGCAAATCACATTAAAATTATCCCTAGTAACAAGTCTCTCTTCCTACACCCAACAGATGAACAGGAAATGCTAGAAACAATAGGGGAGCTAAAATCAAAATTTTCCTCTGGTAGTGACTACATACCAGACCATATCATTAAAAAATGTGCACCCTTAGTAGTTAAGCCCATGGTAGACATATGCAATAGTTCACTTTCTCAGGGAATCTTCCCAGAAAGGCTTAAAATAGCTAAAGTGAAGCCATTGTTCAAAAAGGGTGGAAAAACAGATATAATAAACTATAGGCCAGTCTCTCAACTATCTGTTTTTTCTAAAATAATTGAAAAAATCTTTTATAAAAGACTCGTAGATTTCATTGAAAAAAATAAACTTTTCTCAGCTACACAGCATGGTTTCCGAAAATGTAAATCCACTGAGACAGCTATTATCGATTTCTTAAATGAAGCTTTAAATGAATTAGATAAAAAAGAACACATAGCAGCAATATTCCTAGATCTTTCAAAAGCATTTGACATCATTAACCATGGTCTTTTGCTTAGAAAGCTAGAAAATGTTGGTGTCAGAGGCCCAGCCTATGAATGGGTAAAGTCATATCTACAAAACAGACACCAAATAGTTGAAGTCTTGTACAAAGAAGGAAAAAATTTAACTTCCTATCAATCATAAAAACAGTGTGTTAAATACGGTGTGCCGCAGGCTTCTGTACTGGGACCGATCCTGTTCTTGCTGTTCGTAAATGACCTGGAACCATCCAGCCCTAACTATAAGTACATTAAATATGCTGATGATACAAATATACTTATCAAAGGAAAGACCCAAGAAGAGCTCCAAAATGAAATAAAAAAGAGCACTACACATGTATCATAATGGTTCGCAATGAACAACTTAATAATAAGCACACATAAAACAAACAATATGCATCTACACACAGTGCAGAATAAACAGCCTTTAACTGCAACCATAGAACAGGAAAATCGTAGATGAAAATAACAAGATTGCTCCAAAAAACCAAAATATCCATTCATATAACACAAGAAATAATCAAGATTTACATATGCAGTTTTCACATACAACACAAAAACAAAAAGGTCCTCTGCAAGCAGGAAAAAAACTGTATAACAAACTACCTAAAGAAATTAAGGCAATAACTGGCATGCTTAAATTCAAAACTGCAGTGAGTGACTACTTGCTACAAAATTGTTACTATAGTGCTGATGAATTTTTATCTACAATGTAAGTATGTGAAAAATTTAAATAGTTTATACAATTAAGGCCAAAATAAGAAATGTGTACATTAAATTTATCTGTGTATTATATGTGGTCTATTACATATATGTGTGTGTCTCTATAATCAAGGCCAAAAGTATGAAATGTGTGCGTGTAAAATTTACTTGTGAAATGTTATTCCCATATCTTAGAGTTATATTGCTATATACTGAAAACAATACAACAGCTTTTTTCTGTTACACTTTATTGCAAATTATTTGACTTGTCCTATATCATTATGTACCCCTGTACAATGTATGATTCACAGGACCAATAAATATACAATACAATACAATACGGTTATAATAGAAGGAAACATTCCACGAAGGAAAAATATACCTAAAAACAAAGAAGATGTGACTTACCAAATGAAAGTGCTGGCAGGTCGACAGACACACAAACGAACACAAACATACACACAAAATTCAAGCTTTCGCAACAAACTGTTGCCTCATCAGGAGAGAGGGAAGGAGAGGGAAAGACGAAAGGATGTGGGTTTTAAGGGAGAGGGTAAGGAGTCATTCCAGTCCCGGGAGCGGAAAGACTTACCTTAGGGGGAAAAAAGGACGGGTATACACTCGCACACACACACACATATCCATCCACACATATACAGACACAAGCAGACATATTTCAACAATACAATATTCATATTACTTTCTTCGAGTAAAAGTAAAATGTCATTTACATGAAGCTAATACCCTACAGTAAGATTCCATAAGATATGATGCTTTGGAAGAAGGCAAAATATGCTGATCTCACATTGTCATTGGGGACATGTCTTTTTAAATTTCTAATTAGATAAATAACTCTTGAAAGCCTAGCCAATATATTTTTAATGTGTGGTTCCCATGTCAATTTATTGTCAATAGTAACACCTAAAAATTTAGCAGCTTCTAATTATTGTTAGTTAGGAATCTCTTTGAGGCTGAGGTAAAGTGTCTGGGTTTTGTTTTCATTTAGTAAGAAGCCATTAGCTTTGAACCATAATGAGGACTGAGCAAGGGTATTTTTGGTCAGTGTTTTCAGTGTACCTAGATCAGAGTTTTTATGTATAAAAGTTGTGTCATCAGCATACAATATTGCGTGAGAATTTGTGAACAAGGGCAGGTCATTAATCATTAGTATAAACAGTAAAGGACCAAGCACTGACCCTTGAGGCACTCCGTACCTAACATTAACCAAATTTGATTTCGCCATACCAATGCATACAACGTGTCGACGGTTCTCAAGAAAATACCTGAACATATTTATACTGTTGTCATCAAAACCATAGTAAACTAGCTTATTCAGCACATTGTCATGCTGTACACAGTCAAAGGCTGTTCAGGTCACAAAATGTAGCCTTCTACAATAAAGAAAATTAAAGAATTTCATAAATTCAAGGTAGATCTTAAACAACTTTTACTAAAACATAGTTTTTATAGCATTGAAGAATATCTGAATATGGAAAAGTAATATTATTTATTTATACTGATATAAAATATTTGTATTTATTATCCAAGTTTTTGAAACAAATTAAAGATAAGAAACTATATTGTAATTGACTACATCCAAACTATGTACTGTATATTGTTAATGGATGAATAAAGATTGGTTGGCTGTTTTGGGGAAGGAGACCAGACAGCGAGGAAATCGGTCTTATCGGATTAGGGAAGGACGGGGAAGGAAGTCGGCCATGCCCTTTGATAGGAATCATCGATGAATAAAGAGATTGATTGATTGACTTTTAATATAAAAACCATAAAAACTGGGTGATGTAGAAAATAATAGAGATATATGTTGGAAATAGTAAGGAGAGGCAGAAAAATAGAAACTGAAGGTGGGTTGAGGAACAGACTGAATTGGAAGTTGTAGTTATTATTGTAAAGAAAATAAACTGGAACTTGGTCAAAGTAGTTGGGCAAATGAGAGGAAGATGTACCCAGGAAGTTATTTGTTTGATTCTAAGAAATCAGAAAAGCCTAAGACAATGATCTAATGAAATGTGGATGTACATCGTTAGGAAATTTGTTGTATTACCATGGATCACTTAATACAATTTTAAATGATGATAGCACTACCATTGAAGAGTAACATGAGAAAGATGAGTTAGTATCTGTAAATTACAAACTTAGTTCTGCAAATCTATGAATAACATTTTTAGGTATACTCCTTATGTTTAAAAATATTGTAAAGGAATATATTGTGCAAATTATTACTTGCACCTAAATGATTATCTTGTATATTAAATCAACTACAGCATGTTCCTGATTATCTAGTTTAATGAGGACTGAGACTGCATAGACAACAAAAAACATGAAACTTCCTGGCAGATTGAAACTGTGTGCCGGACTGAGACTCGAACTCGGGACCTTTGCCTTTTGCGGGCAAGTGCTCTACCAACTGAGCTACCCAAGCACGACTCACGCCCTGTCCTTTCAGCTTTAATTCTGCCAGTACCTCGTCTCCTACCTTCCAAACTTAACAGAAGCTCTCCTGCGAACCTTGCAGAACTAGCACTCCTGAAAGAAAGGATATTGCAGAGACATGGCTTAGCCACAGCTTGAGGGATGTTTCCAGAATGAGATTTTCACTCTGCAGTGGAGTGTATACTGATATGAAACTCCCTGGCAGATTAAAACTGTGTGCTGGACTGAGACTCGAACTCGGGACCTTTGCCTTTCACGGGCAAGTGCCCTACCAGAAAAGCCTCAGCTGGTAGAGCACTTGCCTGCAAAAGGCAAAGGTCCCGAGTTCGAGTCTTGGTCCGGCACACAGTTTAAATCTGCCAAGAAGTTTCATATCAGTGCACACTCCGCTGCAGAGTGAAAATCTCTTTCTGGAAACAAAAAACATGGATAGTCCAAAATATTTAGGCAGCTGTTGTTTACTTTATTCAGTAAACATTCTACATTTTAAAGCCTACGGCATTCCTGACTCATTATTTGTTGGGGACTGGAAACTTATTTACAAAATTTCACTTGAAATTTGCTGTATATTGTATCACTTGCTTCCAGTTCACTTTCAAATTCAGTGCAAACTTACATAAATATTTTATTTAAAGTAGTAGTTAAAAACAGTAACTTAGAACTGTATGAGGAGGGGCAGTTTTCTTTTTAAATTGGCTGTCTTTCTCCCAACATAAATGCATAAATTAATCTAGAATAATTACCATAATTTATTACTGGCTTGAGTATAACAGTACTTGTCATTACTTGAGCAGTGTTCACTTCTGCCCATTAAAGTATAATGTGATTCACTGCACATCCCAGAGTCCTCTCCTTCATGAAGGGGTTTACAGAATGTGACATACTAATGAATGAATTAGGAAATACTCATTCAGTTTTTTGCCTTTTTCAATTTTTTATTCACTTTTTTTTCCTGATGATTGTTTTCATTTTCTGGAGAGTCAAAACATTGGTACAGTCAATAAACATTATCCTGAATACTCCAATAACAGATCAACACATTTCAGGGCTGAGGTGGGCAAGAAAATGAGTTCATTCTCATCCTCTAGTGAACACAAACTGTTCACTATACCTGCGTCACATAGATGCTCAAATTCCACTTAATAGGCATTGTTGTTTAGCTCCTTGTAGATATTTTCTTCATCTACATCTTCATAACCAGAAATTTAATTCACAATGACAAACTGCCTGTTGGCTTCTGTCTCGGGTTCTTAGGCCGACGTTCATCTAATGATTTTTCTGACGTTTTGCCAGCACGAGTGGCTGGCATTGTCAAAGCTTCACCCTCCATTGCCAGTTCACCACCGGCAATGGAGGGTGAAGCTTTGACAATGCCAGCCACTCGTACTGGTGAAACGTCAGAAAAATCATTAGATGAACGTCGGCCTAAGAACCCGAGACAGAAGCCAACAGGCAGTTTATCAACAAGTGGCCACGAAAGCCTTAACAATTAATTCACAGTGTTGGTCAGAGAAGCAGCAGTAAAAAATTACACACTGCTATAAGGCATAGGAAACTATCATCCTATTTCTGTTCTTCCAATCTTGTCAAAAGTATTAGAGAAAGTAACTGCATACCAGATCACAACATGTATTGTAAAGAATGATTTATTATAAGTAAAAAGTTTGGTTCCCAAGGGAAAAACACTCTGGATGCAGTGAATGGTTTTACTGAAAAGATATGCAAGCATTGGATCTGAGGAGAAAAGTTACAGGTATCTTTTGTGAGCCTACAAAAACCTTCGATCCCATAAATCATCCCTCGCTTATTATATTGTTTGGGGAGAGAGAAATATGCATTAGTTACAGGTAAGCTGCACCAAAAATTGTCTATCCAGAAATGTGTTATAATCTCTGTCAACAGCAATGAGCTTGTTGTATTGAGTTTTTTTAGTGGCTTCATTTTCAGGTTTCATGGTGAGTGCACCAGATATTTATGTTCATTCTGAGTGTGGCTGTTTTCCATGACATTATTAAATAATATCTTTGTTTTTTCTTGTTTTGTTGTTATGGTTATGGTGTAACTTCTGGATGCATAAAGAAAGGAGCAATAAGTTATTTTTACTCCAATACACTGCTTTTCACTCTGTGATTTTCTGCCATACATAATTAAAGACATCAGGTTATGGGCCCAGGCATACACATACATACGGTATCTGTTTCTGTTCTGTGAATTCATTGCTTTTGGTCAGACTTTTATTTGTGTGAATTGTGTGAACCATGACGCTCAAATTCTGGAACCATTGTTTTTCTCTGGTCTTTTGTGGAAAACCTTCATTTTCATATTGAACTGAGTTTGACTTACATTTGACTTACATTCAGCCTACATGAAGATGAATAAATTGAAAACATACAGTATCAAGAAATTTGACACAAAAAATTGCCAAATGTGGAAATATCAGTTGCAAATTATGTTTCATGCTGAAAAAGTGCTCGATATCGTCAAGGGGAAACCAAGGCCAAAGAAGCTGGTAAGAGCCAAAAAACTTGGGTCGACTTAAATGTGATAGCAATGCTCATTCTACCTACTGCGGTGGAGTTTGACCAACTGCCATCTGTTATGAAGTGCACAAATTCAGCAGACAAGTGGGCCAGACTAAAGACTATTTGTGAACAGTGATCCGCAGTTATTGAAATGGCCTTGAAGCCGGAATTTTTTGATTATAGAATGTCGCCAACAGACATGATCACACAACACATGAGTCAAGTTGAGTCCTTGGTACAAGCATTAGCTGATACTGAGGAACCTGTTACAGAAGTTGACAAAATGGCTAAAATTTTGGGAAGTCTGCTCGCAAAGCTGAAACTTTTCAAACTGCCTAGGACTTGTGTACTGCAGATCAATGTTAATTTAGTAAATATGTTAAGATCCTATGTTAATTTAGTAAATATGTTAAGATCCAACAATCTCTTTTGTGCTAATTGAAGTCCTACAAGATATTTTTCCTGTCTCGGCAATCTAATAATAAATGTATACAAATGTGATTTTGAGCTAGGCTTATTTAATGTCGATTACCTGTCGGACCATAGAGGTATATGGATGTAAATAAAAACCAAAAGAAGACCAGGAACAAACTCTGTGTGAGAGACCATTTACAGATAGAAATATTAGCAAGTATAGAGAAGAATTTAAGATTATAGATTGGAATACTGTTATACACTCCTCCAGAAACGCTGATGAAGCCTTCAGCACATTCCTCAAAATCATTTCTGAAATCTTCCATACAAGCTGTCCACTGGTTAAAAAACAAAAAAGTCAGGAAACCTAGCCACTCAACTTTACAGATGCGGTTTTCACCTCAATTACAAAAACTGAGACTATTGGTAATTACTTGTCATGATAAGGTCAAAAAGGGAGCAGTAGATAAATAAACTTACAAAAACTTGAAAAGAAAGTACAGATCTGAAATTAAAATAGCCAAGTGGAAGGCAAATGACAATTTCATTAAAACTTCACACAATAAATGTAAGGCTGCATGGAAAACAATAAAAGCAGAGCTAGGTATGGATATAAACTATAAAGACAACACAAATGCTGCCAACATCACTGCTGATGATTTCAATCACTTTTTTGTCAACTCTGCCAAACTTAGCCTCTCAACTCAGGGCAACCAGAATTCCAATTCTACACCACCAGCTATTTCTCACCCCACATCTGGCAGAAATTTTCAACAAAACATTACAAACATACAGTCAGTTTGTAAATGGAGAGAAGTACAAGTAATTGATATAATTAAAGTGACCTCTAAATTAGGATACTCCAGATCTTATGATGGTTATGGGCTGTCAAACTTTGTAATTAAAAAATTGTAGATCTCATATCATATCCTCTTTGCATACTGATAAAATGGATGCTCTCTAGTGGACACTTTCCAGAATGTCTCAAAAAGATATTTGTCTTACCATTTTACAAAAAGGGTGAAAGTCCTGTATCAATAATTATAGATCAATTTCTCTTGTGCCCATTCTTTCAAAAATACTAGAATATTGCGTACTGCAGCAAATATGCATACACGTATCAGACAATAATATGTTAAATGATTCTCAGTATGGATTTAGGTCAAACTTATCAACAGTCAAAGCAGTTTAAAACCTTATCTCTTTTGTACTAAGCTCATTCGAGTCAGAATTATCTGCTGAAGTCATTCAAATTGACTTTAGTAAGGCTTTTCACTCAGTTAACCACAAATTGTTATTAGATAAACTGTGTTGCTATGGAATCAAACACTTGAAACTCTCAGTAATTAAATCATACCTCAGCAATAGAAAAGAAATTGTAAAGCATAGTGGCCAAAAGTCACAGACCTTATTTTAAAGACTTAAAAATTCTCACAGTCCTATCTCTTTGCATATATTGTTGCCAATTAAACATAAAATAAAACTTAAACCACTACACTATAAGGAAATCTGTTCATCAACACCATACTCGACAAACAAATATGATTGATATACCCACAACTAGGCTTAAGAAAACCGAATATAGCTATGAATACATAGGCATAAAATTATTCAACACTTTACCCATGCAGGTTCAGTTGGTTTCACTGGTTATTTTCAAAACTAGAACCAAAGTGCAGATGAAGGAAAATACTTTGTACAGTATAGAAGAATTTCAGAATAGTTGTAAAAGTGACCTAATTTATTGATAAATTAAGGCTTATTGTTATGCACAGATATGAGTGTAGAGGCAGCTATAAGCTAATAGAGTACAACACTGTTATATCTTTTACCATGTAATATTTTGTTATATGAAACATAATGTACAAATAGCTGTAATTCTTCTGACGACATCGATTGCATGTTAATGCTGATAAATTACGGCTTACTGTTATCTATAGATATGGGTGTAGAGGCAGTTACAAGCTAATAGGGTACAGCACTGCTATATTTTTACTATCTAATAATTTGTTATGTAAAACATAATGTACAAATAGCTGTAATTCTTCTGATGACATCGATTGCATGTTAATGCTGTAAGATGGATAAAATAAATAAATAAATCAACAGACGTTCAATAATTTGACTTTAAGGTTATTGAAAGAAGACCAATAACTTTTACATTGTGATGAAAACTCAACAGCCTTCACAGCAGTTAATGTGGACAAAACATGCAAGTTCAGTTCAGATACCAGTAACATGCAAGTTCAGTTCAAATACCAGTAACAACAGTGCATCTAACATGGTCAATAGAAAAGATGTTGAGTGCTATTACTGTCACAAAAAGGGACATTTTAAACCTAAGTGCAGAAAACTTTTAGCAAAACTTAATACAAAAACTGATGCACCTGAGCGCCAAGCTTTCAAGCACAACACATGTGTACATTTTTGCTCCAGGTTGTGAATAAATTTGGTTAGCTGACATGCTGCATCAAAACATATGACTTCACACAAAGAGTGGTTCAACACATTTATGTCAATTCAGTTGGATGACTCATTTGTTCAAATTGGAGACAACTTGCCTCGGGCAAGTACAGAAAGGGCAACAGCCTCAACGGGTGCGGGGCAAAGTCAGGACATGAGGGGACCAAGCAGCAATCGGTATTGTAATTGTAAACTGTCGAAGCTGCATTGGTAAAGTACCGGAACTTCAAGCGCTGATAGAAAGCACCGAAGCTGAATTCGTTATAGGTACAGAAAGCTGGCTGAAGCCAGAGATAAATTCTGCCGAAATTTTTACAAAGGTACAGACGGTGTTTAGAAAGGATAGATTGCATGCAACCGGTGGTGGAGTGTTTGTCGCTGTTAGTAGTAGTTTATCCTGTAGTGAAGTAGAAGTGGATAGTTCCTGTGAATTATTATGGGTGGAGGTTACACTCAACAACCGAGCTAGGTTAATAATTGGCTCCTTTTACCGATCCCCCGACTCAGCAGCATTAGTGGCAGAACAACTGAGAGAAAATTTGGAATACATTTCACATAAATTTTCTCAGCATGTTATAGTCTTAGGTGGAGATTTCAATTTACCAGATATAGACTGGGACACTCAGATGTTTAGGACGGGTAGTAGGGACAGAGCATCGAGTGACATTATACTGAGTGCACTATCCGAAAATTACCTCGAGCCATTAAACAGAGAACCGACTCGTGGAGATAACATCTTGGACCTACTGATAACAAACAGACCCAAACTTTTCGACTCTGTAAGTGCAGAACAGGGAATCAGTGATCATAAGGCCGTTGCAGCATCCCTGAATATGGAAGTTAATAGGAATATAAAAAAAGGGAGGAAGGTTTATCTGTTTAGCAAGAGTAATAGAAGGCAGGTTTCAGACCACCTAACAGATCAAAACGAAAATTTCTGTTCCGACACTGACAATGTTGAGTGTTTATGGAAAAAGTTCAAGGCAATCGTAAAATGCGTTTTAGACAGGTACGTGCCGAGTAAAACTGTGAGGGACGGGAAAAACCCACCGTGGTACAACAACAAAGTTAGGAAACTACTGCAAAAGCAAAGAGAGCTTCACTCCAAGTTTAAACACAGCCAAAACCTCTCAGACAAACAGAAGCTAAACGATGTCAAAGTTAGCATAAGGAGGGCTATGCGTGAAGCGTTCAGTGAATTTGGAAGTAAAATTCTATGTACCGACTTGACAGAAAACCCTAGGAAGTTCTGGTCTTATTTTAAATCAGTAAGTGGATTGAAACAGCATATCCAGACACTCTGGGACGATGATGGCACTGAAACAGAGGACGACACGCGTAAAGCTGAAATACTAAACACCTTTTTCCAAAGCTGTTTCACAGAGGAAGACCGCACTGCAGTCCCTTCTCTAAGTCCTTGCACAAACGAAAAAATGGCTGACATCGAAATAAGTGTCCAAGGAATAGAAAAGCAACTGGAATCACTCAACAGAGGAAAGTCCACTGGACCTGACGGGATACCAATTCGATTCTACACAGAGTACGCGAAAGAACTTGCCCCCCGTCTAACAGCTGTGTACCGCAAGTCTCTAGAGGAACGGAAGGTTCCAAATGATTGGAAAAGAGCATAGGTAGTCCCAGTCTTCAAGAAGGGTCGTCCAGCAGATGCGCAAAACTATAGACTTATATCTCTGACGTCGATCTGTTGTAGAATTTTAGAACATGTTTTTTGCTCGAGTATCATGTCGTTTTTGGAAACTCAGAATCTACTATGTAGGAATCAACATGGATTCCAGAAACAGCGATCGTGTGAGACCCAACTCGCTTTATTTGTTCATGAGACCCAGAAAATATTAGATACAGGCTCCCAGGTAGATGCCATTTTTCTTGACTTCCAGAAGGCGTTCGATACAGTTCCGCACTGTCACCTGATAAACAAAGTAAGAGCCTACGGAATATCAGACCAGCTGTGTGGCTGGATTGAAGAGTTTTTAGCAAACAGAACACAGCATGTTGTTATCAACGGAGAGACGTCTACAGACGTTAAAGTAACTTCTGGCGTGCCACAGGGGAGTGTTATGGGACCACTGCTTTTCACAATATATATAAATGACCTAGTAGATAGTGTCGGAATTTCCATGCGGCTTTTCGCGGATGATGCTGTAGTATACAGAGAAGTTGCAGCATTAGAAAATTGTAGCGAAATGCAGGAAGATCTGCAGCGGATAGGCACTTGGTGCAGGGAGAGGCAACTGACCCTTAACATAGACAAATGTAATGTATTGCGAATACATAGAAAGAAGGATCCTTTATTGTATGATTATATGATAGCGGAACAAACACTGGTAGCAGTTACTTCTGTAAAATATCTGGGAGTATGCATGCGGAACGATTTGAAGTGGAATGACCATATAAAATTAATTGTTGGTAACGCGGGTACCAGGTTGAGATTCATTGAGAGAGTCCTTAGAAAATGTAGTCCATCAACAAAGGAGGTGGCTTACAAAACACTCGTTCAACCTATACTTGAGTATTGCTCATCAGTGTGGGATCCGTACCAGATCGGGTTGATGGAGGAGATAGAGAAGATCCAAAGGAGAGCAGCGCGTTTCGTCACAGGGTTATTTGGTAACCGTGATAGCATTACGGAGATGTTTAACAAACTCAAGTGGCAGACTCTGCAAGACAGGCGCTCTGCATCGCGGTGTAGCTTGCTCGCCAGGTTTCGAGAGGGTGTGTTTCTGGATGAGGTATCAAATATATTGCTTCCCCCTACTTATACCTCCAGAGGAGATCACCAATGTAAAATTAGAGAGATTAGAGCGCGCACGGAGGCTTTCAGACAGTCGTTCTTCCCGCGAACCATACGCGACTGGGACAGGAAAGGGAGGTAATGACAGTGGCACGTAAAGTGCCCTCCGCCACACACCGTTGGGTGGCTTGCGGAGTATAAATGTAGATGTAGATGTAGATCAAAGCAGAAGGCATTGTATCAACTGAAGTATTGTCATTAGTTGAGGGAAATGGCAGCCTCGCACTTTGGAAAACAAATGATATATTCCTAAGCTAAAGAAAAAATTATTTTAGCGGGATCAGTCACAAAAAGAGAAATGAAAGTTATTTTTGACAGCAAGAGAATGGAAGTTTGTAAGTCAGGTCTAATTGCAGCAGGAAAGAAGATGGACAATCAGTGTTATCGAATGTTGTTTAAATGTCCAGATGTGCTACAGGCAAAGCCTGCTTCCCTGACTTCTACCATGATCTGGCATGAGAGACTTGGGCACGCGCATTTCAGTGATCCCAAGAATATGGCTGCTCTGAACTTAATACCTGATTTCAATATGAAGAAAGTTGAAAATCTTCATTGTGAACTGTGTCAGTGTGGCAAGATGAAATCTTTTAATTCAAAATTGGAATCAAGATCAAAAATTCCTGGTGAATTTATTCAAGTAGATTTGAGTGAGTGGATGAGAAAACTGTCTCTTGGAGGTGCACAATTGTACATAGTTTTCATTGATGATACTAACGAACACTCGTAAGAAAATCAAAAAGATGTTCAAGAGGAATCTGAAGAGGATGATACTGGTGAAAAAATGAAAGAAAATCATTGGATGAATCTGAGAGATTCGTATAATCTGCGAGCACCTGCTCATTTTCGGGACCAAGATGTAGCTTGTTCTGCCTTTATCTTTGAACCTCAAACTTCTGAAGAAGAAGAACAAAACTTGGGATCTAGTACCATTACCACACAACTGCAAGGCAGTTGGACGTAAGTGGGTCTGTCGTGTGAAGCAGAATTCTGAGGGGGAAACTGACCACTTTAAAGGTAGATTGTGAGCAAAAGATTATTCGCAATAAGAAGGCATTGATTATGAAGACACTTTCTCTCCTGATATGAATCAATCAGAGTTTTATTAGCTATAGGAGCTTCATGAGATACAGAAATTAGGCATTTTTGTGTTAAGACTGCATTCATGAATGGGGATTTGAAAGAAGAAGTTTACATGGAGCAACCAAAAGGTTTTGTTGTAGAAGGCTCAAATAATGTTTGCTAACTGAAGAAGAGCCTGCAAGGACTCAAGCAATCACCACATTGTTGGAATCAAAAATTTGTACAGTTTCTGACAATGTTTGGCTTTGTACAACTGAATGTAGACAAATGTGTTTTCCGTGCTTTAACAACTGACACTGACATTTACCTGGCACTTTATGTGGATGATGGCTTGCTTATTTTTAAGTCTCCAAAAATACTGGAAAATGTTTTGACAGCACTGGGATCAATTTTGAAATTATTGTGTGCAATGGAAAATACTTCTGTCATTTGGAAATTGAACAAAGCCCTTCTACAAAAGAAATCTATACAGGCCAGCAAAGATACATCAATTGCTTACTTCAGAAGTTCAGCATGGCTGATTCAAAACAAACTCCACTCCTTTTGATGTTAGAACCACATTGCACAGTGGGCAGTATCCCGCAAACAACATGGGGTAAAGGAGATGGAAAGCAAATCTTATTAGCAGGCAGTACACAGCTTCATGTTTGCAGCAACTGTATCACAGCCAGACATCATGTTCTCTGTGAGCATGGTGAGATAGTTTTTCCATAATCCGGGTCTCGGTCATTAGCATGCTGTTAAAAGGATTATAAAGTACCTACAGGGGACCAGGGACTTGACCATAAGGTAAAAAGCTGTACTGCACTGGTGGTCCACTCAGATGACAACTTTGCTGGTGACTGACACTCATCGGTCAACAACAGACTATGTGAGCTTGTTAGCAGGTGGGCCTGTGACATGGTGTTCACGTCGGCAGAAATGTGTAAGCAGATCAACAGAAGCAGAATACGTAGCCACTTCAGATGCTGCTACTGAAGTTGTTTGGTTGTGTGGTTTTCTCAGTAAGCTTGTTTTCAGTTAGACAATACAACAACACTCCATGTTGACAATCAAAGTGCAATTCACCTGATTAAAAACACAGAACATCACAAACATACCAAGCACATCGATATTAAATACCATTTTATATGTGAACATGTTGATAATAATGAGATTGAAGTTTGTTATGTTTATTCCGAAAAACAGTTGGCAGATTTATTCACAAAACCTTTCACTAGAGACATGTCCATAACAAACAGAAAAGCCCTGTCAATGATCTCAAAACAAACTCAATAAAACAAAAGTGGGAGTGTTGATAACAGTGAAATTGTTGTATTGGGTTAGTTAATTAGTTACGTGTTCCATCGATCAACAGCACGGAAAACCGTTATGCTGTGGAACGTGTCAAATGCACAAGAAATAGGTACAGGAAACAAGTTTTCTTTCTTTCTTATTTTTTTTTTACATTGTAGTGTTATACCTAAATATTTATATTATCTATCCCATTCCCTTAAATGGCACAAAATGCATATATTATATCTCAAGATTTATTTACTCATATTCAAGAATTCATCTATAGTATAGAAGGAGTTGTCAAAGAGGTATGATTTCAGTTTCTTTTTGAAACTATTATGCTGTCTGTCAGACATTTTATTTCATCTGGTAATTTATCAAAAAGTTTTATAGCAGCATATTTTACCCCTTTCTGTGCCAAAGATAGGTTAAGTAAAGGATAGTGTAGGTCTTTCTTTTTTATGTTATTGTAATCATGAATGTCACTGTTGATTTTAAACTGGTCCATGTTGTTGAGAAAAAATTTCATTACTGAGTAAATGTACTGTGAAGCAGTTGTAAGAATTCCTAACCTTTCAAACAGATGCCTACAAGATGTGCGACTATGAACCCCACACATTATTCTAACTACTTTCTTTTGAGCAGTGAATACCTTTTGCCTAAGTGTCGAGTTGCCCCAGAATATTATTCCGTATGACATCAGAGAGTGGAAGTATGCACAGTGTGTTAGCTTACTAATTTCTACATCCTCAAAATTGGCAATTATTCTGATTGCAAAACTTGCTGACCCCAGTCGCTTTAGGAGATCCAAAATATGAATTTTCCAGTTAAGATTCTCATCTATATGTACACCCAAAAACTTAGTATGCTCTACCCTGGCTACTGACTTCTTTTGATGTGTTATGTTTATTGAAGGAATTATACTTTTTGTAGCAGAAAATTGGATGTACTGTGTTTTTTCAAAGTTCGGAGCAAGCCCATTCGCAGAAAACCAATTAATAACTTATCCAAAGACCTTATTTGTATCACTTTCTATCAGACTTTCTTTTACCGGATTAATAATTATGCTTGTATCATCAGCAAACAGTGTCAGTTCAGCATCTTGTTTCACGTAAGAATGGAGGTCATTCACATATATCAAGAACAGGAGGGGGACCCATGATCGAAACTTGTGGAACACCTAATGTAATTTCACCCCAGTTAGCTGAAGTGGCAAACTCCTTTGAATCATTTGAAGCATATAAAGAGACGTTTTGCTTCCTGTTCTGTAGATATCACTTAAACCACTCATATGCTGTTCCATTTAACCATAAAATTGTAATTTCTCTAACATAATGTCATGGTTCACACAATCAAATGCTTTGGATAACTCCCAGAATATTGCTACTGGTAGATTTTACTATTTAAAGACTCTACTATATGGACATTGAAATTGTATATTGCTGTCTCAGTGGAACAGCATTTCTGAAATCTGAACTGTGATTTACTAAGTATCCTATTACTGTTGAGATGGCTAACCACTCTTGAGTACATTACTTTCTCAAAGATTTTTGAAAATGCTGTAAGCAAGGATACTGGCCAGTAATTATTGACATCTGTGGTTTCCCCCTTTTTGTAGAGAGGCCTGAGAATGGCATATTTTAACCTGTCTGAAAAATACCCTGAGTCAGTGATGCATTACATATTTGTCTCAAAACATCAGCTGTAATTGCTCCACATTGTTTTAATAACTTGTTAGAGATGTCATCTACTCCAACAGAACATGTATTTTTCAAAGATTTAATAATTTTCCTTATTTCACAAAACGTTGTTAGATGAAATTTAATCTGACTAAAATTTTTCAAAACCGACTCTTCCATGTACTGTCTGGCTTTTTCTTTTGAACTACTTTCACCAATTTTTTCTCCTACACTCAAGAAGTGATTGTTAAATACATTGGCTACCTGCCTACTGTTGGTTAAGATGGTCTCATTCTCTTTAACAGTAATACTACCTACCTCAGTGGTTACTTTTCATGTCTCTCTTCTAAAAACATTCCATATTGAATTGATTTTATTGTTGGAGTTGTTAATTTCTTCTCTAACATACATATTTCTTGATTTCCTTACAACTTTTCTCAGTATGTTACAATAATTTTTATAGTGTAAAACTACTTCTGGATCTTTAATAGTTCTTGCTGTCTCATACAGTTTTCTTTTTCTTTCTGAAGACACTTTAATACCTGTAGTAATCCAAGGTTTCTTTGAAAAGTTTGTGGTGTTACATTTATTAATTTTCTTTGGAAAACAATATTCAAAAATGGATATAAATTTATCAAGAAAAACGCTGTATTTATCATTAGCATTTGGCTCATTATCAACATTTCCCAGTTTACGTTCCCTAAACTTTCTCTGAAGTGATTGATAGATACCGGGCTGAGCATCCTCACATTTTTACTTAACGTTTCTGAAGTGTACATCCTGTTCGGTTTTGTAAGTTAATCAGTTGTGCATCATCATCAGATAATCCATTTACCACATGGGAAGCATGTGTTTGCTCTACATCCTCTTGCTGTACAAATACATTATCTGTTAGAGTACTACTGTCCTGACCTATACGTGTAGGGAAATTGATCACTGATTCCAAGTTATATGTTGTTAACAACACTTCTAGTTCACTTTTCCTATCAGAATTGCTTAGAAAGTTAACACTGAAATCACCAGACAGACAGCATAATAGGGAGTCAAACTTTTTTTTATGACTAGCTCCCAATCTCCTAGTGGAGATATGTACACTGTGGCTAATATCAATACAACATTATCTAGCTGAAGTTCACATGCACAAACCTCAAAGTGCTGATCAACACAAAATTTGCTTACTTCTAGTTTTGCATTTACAACCTTGTTTCATGAAAATGGCAACTCCTCCTTTATCCATTCTAGATCAAGTGCAAGGTGCTAAATTATACCCACTTATACTGACACTATTCATGCCCACAGTTACATGGTGTTCAGACAAACAGAATACATCAATCTCATTCTTATTTTTGAGATCATCTAAACACACTAATAGCTCATCTACTTAATTTTGTATTCCCCTGATATTTTGATGAAGTAAGTTGATACTGCCCTTAGCTTTATCCCTATTTACTGTACATGAAGTGTTTCTTTTATTCTATTTATCTTGATTGTCATCTGTCTGGACTTTGGCTTTAACCTAAAAAACCTGTCTGCCTGGACCTATTAACCACATCATTGAACCGTCTGCCAGTAGTTGGTCTATGCCCATACATATGACACCCAATAAAGACGAGTCCTGGTGCACATGCGGAGACTACCGTCGACTAAACTCACAAACAATTATGGACAGCTGCCCCATACCCAACATTGCTGACTTTACCAGTTCCCTCGCAGGTGCGACCACGCTCTCTGGGATTGATTGGAAATGGGCCTACCACCAGGTCCCCCTGGCACCTGAAGACATCGAGAAGACAGACCCTCACCACCCCGATTGGGCTATTTCAGTTTTGATTCATACCCTTTGGTCTGAAAAACGCAACCCAGACCTGGCAGTGCTTCATCAACGATGTGCTATTTTACCTAAAATTCTGCTTTTCATATCTTGATGACATTCTTGTGTTCAGCTCCTCTGTCGAGGACAACAATCGACATGTGAAAACTGTTCTGAACACTCTCGCGGCAGCAGGCATCGAGACCAACCAGGACAAATTGCAGCTACATCAACCCACTGTCACTTTTCTCGGTTTTTGGGTCTGTGCCGAAGGCATTTTACTGCCCCCTGAGAAAGTACAAACAATACTAAACCTACCCAGACCTTCGTCATTCAAAGAGCTCCGGCACTTTCTGGGGACAGTTAATTATTATTGCCGACATCTACCTCGGGCTGTGGAGATTCAGGTTCCACTGACTGACGCCTCGACAGGCGCCGACACTTCTGGATCTTGGCCCGATCCATGGACCCCTGCTGTGACTGACTCTTTCACTGCCCTCAAAAATCTTATTGGCGAGGTCTGCATCATTGCACATCCTCATCACAATGCACAGCTTTTCATCAACACAGACGCGAGCGATACTGCCGTTGGCGCTGACCTTAGCCAAACTTCACCTCTCCAGTTCTTCTCGTGCAAGCTCACTAATGCGCAACAGAAATATTGTGCATTCGACAGGGAGTTGCTCGTGGTCTACGAAGCGCTCAAGCATTTTAAGACTGATGTTGAGGGATGCCCTTTCTATGTTTTGACAAACCACAAACCCCTAGCTGTGGCCATTACAAACCCGCCAGCTGACCTGCCTCCTCGCTGCTTCAGATACATGGACTTCATATCTCAGTTCACCACCGATGGCAGACACATAAAGGGTGCTGACAATATAGTTGCTGATTTCCTTTCACGAGTTGATGCCGTCCATTCGCTGTTAGACCTCTCTGATCTACCTAACCTCAAACCCGTCGACAAGGACACACAAAACCTGATTTCAGACTCTACCTCTTCACTTCACTTCATCCGCACCACCTTCCCTGGCATTTCTTGTGAGATCTGGTGTGACGACAGTACGGGCACGTTATGCCCCCTCATCCCAACCACGCTCCGTCGAGCTGTCTTCAATGCATTGCATAATTTAGCCCACCCCGGTGGTAGTGCGTCCGCCCGCCTCGTAGTGGAGCGCTTTGTGTGGAGAAATGTCAACAAGGACTGCCAGCAATGGGCACACTCCTGCATCGCGTGCCAACAATGGAAAGTACACAAGCACACTTCACCGCCCCCCCCCCCCCCCCTTGGCGCCTTTTCGATCCCTCCTGGGCGTTTCCAGCATATTCACATTGACATTGCCGGCCCTCTCACCCCCTCTGACAGCTTTCGTTATGTTCTCTCATCTATCGACCGAACAACTCGTTGGGTTGAGGCTGTTCCCCTGTCCAATATTACGGCAGAAACTGTTGCTCGAGCTTTCGTTGGTCATGGGTATCGCATTTTGGATGTCCAGCTATCATCACGACTGACCAGGGCAGACAATTTAAGTCGGCCCTGTTCAACGAGATTTGTAACATTTGTGGCATCTGGTGCATCCATACCACAGCATATCACCCGCAAAGTAACGGGCTAGTCGAGCACTGGCACCGCACTTTCAAGGTGACTCTTCGATGCCACGACTCTCTATGGACGGAGGCCCTTCCCCTTCTGCTACTTGGCATTCGTGTGATCTATAAGGAAGACCTCAAAGGCACAATAGCCGAGTTCATATACGGCTAGAACAATGTTCTTCCTGGTGAACTTGTGAGCCCCTCCGCTTCTCTCCCTCAGTCTGACTTACCTTCCTTCATGGACCACATCAGAAGTCACTTCATAAACCTCCATATCCCTCTGCCTGCCAGCCACTCCCGCCATAAGGTTCATGTCCCGAAATCACTGGATAATTGCGAGTATGTCATGCTCTGAGATGACATTGTCCGTGCTCCCCTACAACCTCCATATACCGGCCTGTACCGAGTTCTCTGACGCTCAGCCAACACCTATGACATCCAGATGAAAGATTCAGCTGTTACAGTCTCTCTCAACAGACTGAAGCCTGCTCATGTCGAGCCTTCTTCCACCACCCTTCAGGCCACGACCATGCCACTCACTGCCGTGGCTCACAATGCTCTGACCACTCCCTCCACGTCGGACTTACACACTCGATCGAGTGACTTCAAGATCCAATTGTCGAGCTCTTCTCTGACCTCGCCCTCTACTCCGGTCTCACGCACTGTGTCGAGTGACCACATGCTACTCAGGTCGAGCTTACCTACGATCACACCCTCGCAGCTGGTCCCTTCGACCTCTCCACCATCGCCTGCCTCGCCCTGTTGAGGATTCTCATGCCCCCCCCCCCCCCCCCCCCAATCTTGAACGTGTCCTCGCTCAAGGTGTTTGTGCCTGTCACCCTGGACATAATTCATGACATCTCAAAAATACTGCATGATCACACACTGTTCATCGTGTGTTTCTCTTCATCCAGTGCTCGTGACACAGCCTCTGCCATTCCCCTCCCGCCCGACGTCGACCTGGACATGCTTCATGTGTTCGCCATGCCCACCGGACACATCATCGCCGTCGCTCCGTTCCACCTGCAAACCGCCAGCCTACCTGTTGTTGCACGACCAGCATGCCCAGCACGACGCCCGGCTCACTTCAACGACATCTACCTACACAGCTCCCTGATGACAGTGTCGAGCTGACCATGGTCCGGCTCCCGTGGATCACCCTTGCCGACGCCATAGTCACTCCCCTCCCCCCCCACCCACCCACTCAATAGTACTCTGTACTGCGAGGGGGGGGGGGGGGGCTATGTGGCACCGATGAAATCAAAACCAACATCGATATGCATTCATCTTTGGACTCTAAGCATTATCTTTGGCTGTTCCACCATGTTGAGTTGAGTTCTTTGTGATCCTTGCATGTGTTAAGGTTAATAAATGAACTATTGCTAAATGGGTGTGATTATTGGTGCAACAAACCTGGTAATCCTCCTCAAATGTATTATTGTCTGATAGCTGTATGCATATTTGCTGCAGTACGCAATATTCTAGTATTTTTGAAAGAATGGGCACAAGAGTAATTGATTTATAATTATTGATACAGGACTTTCGCCCTATTTGTAGAATGGTATGACAAATGTCTTTTTGAGTTATTCTGGAAAGTGTCCACTAGAGAGCATCCATTTTATCAGTATGCAAAGAGGATATGATATGAGATCTACAATTTTTTAATTACAAAGTTTGACAGCCCATAACCATCTTAAGATCTGGAGTATCCTAATTTAGAGGGCACTTTAACTATATCAATTACTTGTACTTCTCTCCATTTACAAACTGACTGTATGTTTGTAATGTTTTGTTGAAAATTTCTGCCAGATGTGGGGTGAGAAATAGCTGGTGGTGTAGAATTGGAATTCTGGTTGCCCTGAGTTGAGAGGCTAAGTTTGGCAGAGTTGACAAAAAAGTGATTGAAATCATTAGCAGTGATGTTGGCAGCATTTGTGTTGTCTTTATAGTTTATATCCATACCTAGCTCTGCTTTTATTGTTTTCCATGCAGCCTTACATTTATTGTGTGAAGTTTTAATGAAATTGTCATTTGCCTTCCACTTGGCTATTTTAATTTCAGATCGGTACTTTCTTTTCAAGTTTTTGTAAGTTTATTTATCTACTGCTCCCTTTTTAACCTTATCATGACAAGTAATTACCAATAGTCTCAGTTTTTGTAATTGAGGTGAAAACCACTTCTGTAAAGTTGAGTGGCTAGGTTTCCTGACTTTTTTGTTTTTTAACCAGTGGACAGCTTGTATGGAAGATTTCAGAAATGATTTTGAGGAATGTGGTGAAGGCTTCATCAACATTTCTGGAGGAGTGTATAACAGTATTCCAATCTACAATCTTATGTTCTTCTCTATACTTGCTAATATTTCTATCTGTAAATGGTCTCTCACACAGAGTTTGTTCCTGGTCTTCTTTTGGTTTTTAGTTACATCCATATACCTCTATGGCCCAACAGGTAATTGACATTAAATAAGCCTAGCTCAAAATCACATTTGTATACATTTATTATTAGATTGTCGAAACAGGAAAAATACCTTGTAGGACTTTCATTAGCACAAAAGAGATTGTAGGATCTTAACATATTTACTAAATTAATATTTCTGGCTGTCTTTTCCCTAATGTCTATGTTTAGATCCCCAAAAATTAATATTTTGTATTTAGTATACTTTTGTATACTGATCGCAAGTTTTTCTACATTACTATCAGGAGTGAGATATAAAGAAACAGTTATGAGCTGTACACCAGGTACAATCAAAGCTGCTTCAAAAACACCTTTATTGCATAAGTCACTAGCTTCAAGAATAGAAAAATTTAAGTCTAGATCACTGCTAACATATATGGAAGAACCCCCATAACATTCAATGGGTCTGCAATAGTATGTAACTAATTTGAAACCTGATGGTGCATACAGTTTTATATCTTCTTCCTTTAACCAACATTCATTTATACATAAAATCATTCTTTTGTTACTTCTTAATAGTATACCAGTCTCATCAACTTTATTTTTCAGAGACCTGACATTTAAGAGCAGTAATAAGATAGATTTTCTGTCACGGGAGGGGAAGAGTACAGTATTATGGGGTAATGGAGAACATTTAATTGTTTTTCCAGTCCTGGAATCTATGTTAGGTGGCAGCTGGACTTCCTTGGAATAATCTATAAAAAATCTTCATTTCTCTTTTTGGATCTGCTTGAAACATGTATGGAAGTTTGTTTCACTTCACTGTCAACAAGTTTTATAAGATCATATTTTCCCAAATCATTTGGTAACACTTCATCATGAGACAAAGACGATACTTTATTTACTGTGACTGGTGTATTCTTTTCTGCTATCCCTGAAGATGATGGAGGAGGAGCTGGTTCTGTTTCTGCTGGTGGAGAAGTTGGTTTAGTTACTGCTGGTAGAGGAGTTGTTTCTGCTATTGCTGGTCAAGTAGTTGGTTCTGCTACTGCTGATGTGGGAGATGATGTTGCTGCTACAGGAACTGGTTCTACTGCTGGAAAAATTTTTATTTATTTATTTATTCCATGTGATCTGATGGTACACAGAGTGTTGCAGATGTTGTAAAATGTCATTTAACATTGTTAACATGTATTAATGTAAGCCTATAGTATTCTAATGTATTATATTGCTCAATGTTTTCAGTTTAGCAAAAACAGCAAGATTACTGATCTAAGTATTCATTTACAGAGTAAAAACAGTGATACAACAAATATGACTTCACGACTTTGCTAAATTTTATGTTGTCTTTGATGGACTTAATACTAGTGGGAAGATTGTTGAACAGTTGGAGGCCCATGTGGAAAACTCCCTTTTTACACAGTTGAGTGTTTGTACGTATAACATGCAGGTTTGCGTTTTTCCTGGTGTTGTGTTCATGTATTTCATTATTTTTTTACGACTCTGGGGTCAGTTGGCACTATATGTTTTCTGAAGAATTTTAGAGTCTCAAGAATGTAGAGGCAAGGCAGTGTAAGGATTTCTAACTTTCTGAAGATGGGTTTGCAGGAGTCTCTGGGTTTGCTCCCATTAATAATCCTCAGTGCTCTCTTCTGGATTCTGAATGTGCTCAGAGCAGTTGGAGCATTTCCCCAGGATATTACACCATATTTTAGGTGGGCTTGTATATAAGCATAGTATGCACTGGTTAATGTTCTCAGGCTAGCACATGTTTTCAGTACACTCAATGCATAACAGCCAGTACAAATCCTGGCATTTACCTTTCCTGTATATGTATTCCATTTCAGGTTATCTTGAACCCACAGACCTAGGAATTTGAAAACAGTGTCGGTATCTATTGACTGGTAATTTATAGTGACAGATGCCTGAGAGGAATTTGCATTTTATGTTGTGTGGAAGTTCATGGAAGCTGTCTTTTTGGTGTTGATAGTTAAATGAAATAGTGAAAATTTAATAGTCATGGGTGACTGGAATTCGAATGTAGGAAAAGGGAGAGAAGGAAACGTAGTAGGTGAATATGGATTGGGGCTAAAAAATGGAAGAGGAAGCCGCCTGGTAGAATTTTGCACAGAGCACAACTTAATTATAACTAACACTTGGTTTAAGAATCATGATAGAAGGTTGTATACATGGAAGAACCCTGGAGATACTAAAAGGTATCAGATAGATTATATAATGGTAAGACAGAGATTTAGGAACCAGGTTTTAAATTGTAAGACATTTCCAGGGGCAGATGTGGACTCTGACCACAATCTATTGGTTATGACCTGTAGATTAAAACTGAAGAAACTGCAAAAAGGTGGGAATTTTGGAGATGGGACCTGGATAAAGAACCAGAGGTTGTACAGAGTTTTAGGGAGAGCATAAGGGAACAATTGACAGGAATGGGGGAAAGAAATACAGTAGAAGAAGAATGGGTAGCTTTGAGGGATGAAGTAGTGAAGGCAGCAGAGGATCAAGTAGGTAAAAAGACCAGGGCTCTTAGAAATACATGGGTAACAGAAGAAATATTGAATTTAATTGATGAAAGGAGAAAATATAAAAATGCAGTTAATGAAGCAGGCAAAAAGGAATACATACGTCTCAAAAATGAGATCGACAGGAAGTGCAAAATGGCTAAGCAGGGATGGCTAGAGGACAAATGTAAGGATGTAGAGGCTTATCTCACTAGGGGTAAGATAGATACTGCCTACAGGAAAATTAAAGAGACCTTTGGAGATAAGAGAACCACTTGTATGAACATCAAGAGCTCAGATGGAAATCCAGTTCTAAGCAAAGAAGGGAAAGCAGAAAGGTGGAAGGAGTATATAGAGGGTCTATACAAGGGCGATGTACTTGAGGACAATATTGTGGAAATGGAAGAGGATGTAGATGAAGATGAAATGGGAGATACGATACTGCGTGAAGAGTTTGACAGAGCACTGAAAGACCTGAGTCGAAACAAGGCCCCCGGAGTAGACAACATTCCATTGGAACTACTGATGGCCTTGGGAGAGCCAGTCCTGACAAAACTCTACCATCTGGTGAGCAAGATGTATGAAACAGGCGAAATACCCTCAGACTTCAAGAAGAATATAATAATTCCAATCCCAAAGAAAGCAGGTGTTGACAGATGTGAAAATTACCGAACAATCAGTTTAATAAGTCACAGTTGCAAAATACTAACACGAATTGTTTACAGACGAATGGAAAAACTAGTAGAAGCCAACCTCGGGGAAGATCAGTTTGGATTCCGTAGAAATACTGGAACACGTGAGGCAATACTGACCTTACGACTTATCTTAGAAGAAAGATTAAGGAAAGGCAAACCTACATTTATAGCATTTGTAGACTTAGAGAAAGCTTTTGATAATGTTGACTGGAATACTCTCTTTCAAATTCTAAAGGTGGCAGGGGTAAAATACAGGGAGCAAAACGCTATTTACAATTTGTACAGAAACCAGATGGCAGTTATAAGAGTCGAGGGACATGAAAGGGAAGCAGTGGTTGGGAAGGGAGTAAGACAGGGTTGTAGCCTTTCCCCAATGTTATTCAATCTGTATATCGAGCAAGCAGTAAAGGAAACAAAAGAGAAATTCGGAGTAGGTATTAAAATCCATGGAGAAGAAATAAAAACCTTGAGGTTTGCCGATGACATTGTAATTCTGTCAGAGACAGCAAAGGACTTGGAAGAGCAGTTGAATGGAATGGACAGTATCTCGAATGAAGGATATAAGATGAACATCAACAAAAGCAAAACGAGGATAATGGAATGTAGTCGAATTAAGTCGGGTGATGCAGAGGGAATTAGATTAGGAAATGAGACACTTAAAGTAGTAAAGGAGTTTTGCAATTTGGGGAGCAAAATAACTGATGATGGTCGAAGTAGAGAGGATATAAAATGTAGACTGGCAATGGCAAGGAAAGCGTTTCTGAAGAAGAGAAATTTGTTAACATCGAGTATAGATTTAAGTGTCAGGAAGTCATTTCTGAAAGTATTTGTATGGAGTGTAGCCATGTATGGAAGTGAAACATGGACGGTAACTAGTTTGGACAAGAAGAGAATAGAAGCTTTCGAAATGTGGTGCTACAGAAGAATGCTGAAGATTAGATGGGTAAATCACATAACTAATGAGGAAGTATTGAATAGGATTGGGGAGAAGAGAAGTTTGTGGCATAACTTGACCAGAAGAAGGGATCGATTAGTAGGACATGTTCTGAGGCATCAAGGGATCACCAATTTAGTATTGGAGGGCAGCGTGGAGGGTAAAAATTGTAGGGGGAGACCAAGAGATGTATACATTAAGCAGATTCAGAAGAATGTAGATTGCAGTAGGTGCTGGGAGATGAAGAAGCTTGCACAGGATAGAGTAGCATGGAGAGCTGCATCAAACCAGTCTCAGGACTGAAGACCACAACAACAACAGTTAATCTGTTGATTTTTGCCCAGTTGCTGAGTTGATCAGTAGCCACGTTCACAGCTTTTTGCACCGCCTCTGTATTCTCCCCTTTGAGGTGTACAGTTGTGTCATCAGCAAAAATTATTGTTTTGTGTGCATCAACATTCAGGCTCAAGTCATTAATATACAGGAGGAAAAGTAGGGGTCCCAACACTGAGCCCTGTGGAACACCTTGCTTTACAGTTTTATTACTTGATAGTATTTCGGTTATTGAGTTGCTTTGTCTATTAGTATATTTCGTGCTGACTCTCTGCATCCGCTTGTTTAGGAATGTAGCAATCCAGTTGTTTGCAATTCCTCTGATACCGTAGTGTTCTAATTTTTTCAGTAATATTTTGTGGTCAACAGTGTCAAAAGCCTTTGACAGATCCAGAAATATGCCTGTTATGGGTTGTTTTCTATCTAACAGTTCTAAAAGCATATTTATGCAATCATATACTGCAGTTTCTGTAGATTTGTTGCTTCTGAACCCATGTTGAGCTAAACTTAGTAAATCTTTTTTTTTCAATGAAGTCCATCATTTTTTTGGACATTATTTTTTCAAAAACTTTAGAAAAGCAGGATGAGATTGAGATAGGCCTGTAGTTATTCATATCTTTTTTTTGAAGACAGGAATTACTTTAGAAAGTTTCAGAGCTTCAGGGAAGATATCTGCCTGGAAAGAACAGTCACAGAGGTGAGTTAATGGTTCAGCAATTGTGTGTTCACAATTTTTTATTACAGCTGCTGGGATACCATCAATTCCAGCTGAATATGAATTTTTTAACTCTCTGAGGGCTTTTGAAACATCATTTTCAGTGACTTTGGTAATGAAAATTGACTCTGCACATGTGTGATATTTTTGGTTTGCTGGTTGGTAATTTGTGTTAGGATTATTTTGGACCAGTTTTTCAGCTATGCTTGTAAAGAAATTGTTGAATGAGTTCACCACTACTTCCGGATTAGATATAGATTCATTGTGGAGTTTGATTTCTATGTTCGTATGTGAAGCTTTCATTTCCCCTCTTTCCCTTTTTATGATATTCCACATTGCTTTTACTTTATTGCTGGATTTGTCAATGTACTCATCATTCTGCATCCTTTTTGCTTGTCTTATCACTCTTCTTAGGATACATGTGTAATTTTTATAGTATTCTGTTAGTTGGGGGAGTCACTACTTTGTTTACATAACATGTGGAGTATTCTTTTATGTTTGCAAGAGATTTTTATAGCTGGTGTAATCCAACTCTTGTTTCTATTATTATTTATTCTTACTGGTTTTTGCGGAAAGGCCTCTTCAAAGTGGTGGATCATTTTGTCAAGAAATATGTTGAATTTCGTGTTGACATCTTTGACTGTGTACATCTCTGTCCACTTTTCCTTACTAAGGAGGGCATTTAGCTTGTTCAAGTTCTCTTGGGTGAAAAACCTTCGTAAAGTTTTAGGTGGGACTGGGTTTGACGTATCTTTGCTAACATCGACCTTTAGAATGACAGCTTGGTGGTCACTGAATCCTGCATGGTATACTTCTAGAGTTGGGTTAAGTTTATTTCTATTTGCAAAAATTTGATCTAGAGCTGTCTTGGATGTGGGTGTTATTCTAGTGGGATCGTTTACAAGGCCATGCAGATTATAAATTTTTGCAATGTTAATCAATGTTTCCCTGTTTCCGTTGTGGGTAAGAAAGTCTATATTAAAGTCACCACATATAATCACCTCCTGTTTCCACTGACTTATTTTGGATAGAAACAAGTCCATTTCTAACAGAAAATCATTAATACTACTGGAGGGGGGACGGTAGATTGTAGCTACAATTAGATTTAGATCTGTAAGCTTTATGGCTGCACATTCAAAGATCTTATCTGTTCCTATTTCCTTTAGGTTAGGAAGTGGGCTATATTCAATGTGTTGTTTGATGAAGATGGCAACCCCACCATGTCCATCATTTGATCTGGAGTAGTGTTCACACAATTTGAAGTTGGGTAGTGAGATTAGCTAAACCACCTCGGTGCAGAGCCAGTGCTCTGCTAGGCATACTACTGAGATATCACTGAGTTCACTGGTCAGCAAAGTGCTTAAGTCATCAGTTTTGTTGCTCAAGGATTGGACATTGTGATAATAGATTTTCAGGTCTGAGTGGGGTTTACTCAGTGGGCTCGAAGTCATATTTACTGCGTCACTGACCTTTAGTTTAAATTGTGCTGTATTCCAGGTATGTTGACTTCTGAGCAGTTGTGATGGTTCTGTTGGTCGTCCTTGGCAGCCATCTCATCTTCCAGGTGGGCCTGAAAAGTATCCACATGCACTTCACACTGTTGAGGCATCACATTGACATTTTGGAGGGATGTCTCGATAATGTTCACCATCACATTATTGATCCTTTCAGGTTCCTGACCTTTTTGAGGGGTCAGGGGATTTGTGTTTCATCTCTGTGACTTCGTGACCCATTTGTCTAGTGTTGTTTGCACAGTATGGCCACTATTACTCTTTTTATTTCCCATCTTGTTTATCTTTATCCAATTGCTTGTTAGCGTCTGTTTATGGTTTCTGACTTTTGGTTTCTTATTGTCACCCATAGTTGTCAGGAAGGCCAGTCTATTGCAGATAATCTCCTTGCCACATTTGTTTAGGTGTAAGCCATGTGTTGTGAAGTGGTTTCTGGCTAGTCTCTCTATTTCAAAGTTCACAGCAATTCTTTTTTTGTACGCGTGTTTAGCTAAATTCAGAGCGTGAATCAGGTGGAGGTTTGCAGTATTAATTTTACTATTTAAATTTTGAACATCATATCTCCTGGGTATAGGATGGATAATGATATTCATTTTGTGACTTAGAGTGAATATTGGTTCCAATGGTTCTACCACATGCTTCAACATTAGATCGAGAGGTTTGTCTATGTCGTTAGAACCACCTATTACAATCAAAGTATCACGTGTACCGAAGCTTCTTGTCAAATATTCTGCGTTTTTTATCACTTCTTTTAGTGGGGCGCCAGGTTTTACTATGCTTTTTACCTGGTATGGGGGCCGTAGTTTGTCTTGCAGTATTTGAGCACAGTCTCTTCCATGACTGTCACTTAATATTAGTACTTTCATTTTTTCCGAGATTTTCTTGCTATGTAACATTCTGGAATTTCTTTCATTTTTGTCCTGCACATATATTTGAGAGATTATGTTCATCGGCGGATTACTCATACACTTTGTGGCGGATTGTTCACTTTGGGTTAATTTTTGCGTAAGATATTGAGCAAAGTTAGACTGCAAATTGACCTTGCTAGCATCTTGCACCCGGCGGTTATCAGTAGTTACACTTTTAAAATCACTTTCTGGATCCATTTCACGTAGGCGTACCCCCACATTAGCTTTGTTTTCAGTTGCAGTTTGTTTACATTCAGATTTTACAGGGCTACGATCACACGTGGCGCTAGACAACACACGATTTCTGAGCATTGCATTCTGAGCACGATTTACGGCTTGACTGTTTCTCGTAGTACGTTGTCCGGTCAAACGCCAGTTTTTGTTACCCATATTTACGTTCGGTGTGCGGATAACGAGTTCATTGTTCGTGGTTTTATTGGTTACTGCCACTTCAAGTTCATTACACTTCACTAATAGTTCATGATACTTCACCAGTAGGCTTTCAAGCTTCAGGTTGAGGTCCATTATTTCTTGTTTCAATGACGTAATTATGTGATCCTGCATTTTTAGAGTATTGTTTACTTTGGATTCAGCTGCTTGTATGATGCACTGGCGGCATGTCCACTGTTCTTCACTGTTAAAGTATTTCAGGTTAACTTTGATGCATTTTTCGTGATACCAGTAATTACAGTTAATACACAGAATACCTCGTATAACTCTTTTCGAGCATATTTTGCACTTATTACGGTCAAAACTCGTAGGAACTGCGGGATCGGCAATTTGTACACTTTTACCCGGCGCCATCTTGATATGGCTCCTTGCTTCCAATATTGCTGATGATGTTTCTTCTGCTATTGCTGGTGAAGGAGTTTGTTCTGCTACTGCTGGTGAAAGAGATGGTGTTGCTGCTGCAGGAGCTTGTTCTAATGCTGGAGGAGTTACTGATGGTGGTTCTTCTGATGTTGTTGTTGATTCTACTGCTGTTAGTATTGCTGATTTAGGTACTTCTGCTGCATTTTCTGTTACTGTATCTGATTCTGCATTAGTCATTCCTGGAAATACTTTCTGTGGTGATGATACAGGTACCCCTGGTGATGTTGTTGGTAAGTGTTGCAATCTCTTTATAATTTCCATTAGCTTTCATGTAACAAGTTGCTTTCCAAGGCCATTATTATCATCAAAATTCCTCCTATGATTTTCCACAGAGGGCTTCACTCACTCTACTTTATCAACATAATACAAAAAAATCACTAATATTTTCCCTAGGGGCAGGTACAAGTAATACTTTGTGAGGCAACTTAGTTTCTAAACCCATAATTGTTGATATACTACCTACCTCTTTGTCCAAATATTTCAGTTTGCTTATCCAAAACTGACAGAAACCTTTCACAGTAGCCTTCCTACAGTAAAATCTCTCTCCTCCCCAAAATTCGCCCAAAATTCTATGCTGCTTCTCTTTGGACAAATATTCATATAAAAAGGCTTCTTAAAGATGTGCCATGAAGTGCAACAATCAGCTATCTGAGCTGCCCATCCATAAGCGTTCCCTTTCAAGAAACCTGTCTTTATGATTCCATGTTTCAGGCAAATCACTCAATTTCCTAATGAAATCCAGTGGATGCATTTCACCATATTACTCAAAATTATTAAATTGTGTACAACTATCAAATGAAGGACTGTTTGGGACACTTTAAATTCTATGCTTTAGATTTTGTGCCTTTTTCACCTTTTCCTTCATTTCAGTCAATTTTGATTCTACATTTTTATTTACTTTTACCAGTTTTTCCTCTACCATTACTGCACACTTGGTTTCTACATCAGTTTTTAAATCATTTTTAATCCAACCAATTTGGTTCTCAAGTTTAACCCTATTTTCTGCACAAAATCTCCCTACTGCTTTGACTTCATCTTTACACTGTTTCTTGGAAGCCTCCACCCTCCTACTATAGTCATCACAAAGTTCCTTTCTCTCTTCTACACATTTACTACTCATTAATGTTAATTTCTCTGGCCTCTAAATATTTATTTTATTTTATTTATTTATTTAGCATCCAATAGATCACACATGTGATATAGGGTTTCTCATTTGATTACAAGTAACACATAATAACACATACACATAATAAATGGACAAATAAAAGTGCGTCAAGTGAAAAAAATTTCAAAACATTCCTAAACTGTTTCCTAGATGTTTTCAATGAAACTTTTCCCCCTCCGGCCAGGCATCAGAGAGTGGCCAATAAAATAAGTTGGATTACACCAGGAATAAAAGTTTCTAGTGCCAGGAAAAGACAGCTTCACAATGAGTTAAAACGTAACAAAAATGCTGACTTTGTGGGGTATGTAAAGAGATTTAAAAATACATTAAAAAAGTTGTACAGGCACCAAAAAAATTGGCTAACAACCTGTATTTTGGTAAACATGAAAATAAATCAAAGTAATTTGGGATGTCATCAAATCTGAGTTGGGAGTACAGAAAAATTGCCACAAAATCGTCCAAATAAAAATTAAAAATGATATAATTATAGATCCTTTTCAAATGTCAAACTGTTTCAATGATTTCTTCATAAATGTGGCAAAATCAGAAGCAGATATCACAGCCCACCAGGACAAGGTAGATGTCAACCTTGTAAATATAGATCAAAATGCAAACCTCAAAACATTCAAATGAATTATCCCAAATATGTACAAGATGCTATTGTGTCATAAAAAAAAAGAAATCAGCTTGGTGGGATGAAATTCCAACCACTGTAGTCAAGGCTGTTTATAACATCATTTCTCATCCATTGGCTAAAATTATTAATCAGTCATTTGAGGATTTTTTATTGGTCCAGTTTTATCATATAGCACAAATAGTACAATTGATATTGGACAGGTCAAAGATAAGTTACAATAATACATAGTATCAGCTATTAAAATTAGGTACCTACTACAATTAGTTTTGTTACTTATTCAGAAATTCTCTGACAGAATAGAAACAGTGCTTTATTAGAAATGCCTTTAGTTTAGTTTTAAATATTGGATGAGTAGTATTTTTTATTTCCTCTGGTATCTTATTGTTTAGTATTACACCAATTTTAATTATGCTCCTCTGATATGTGGTTGTTCTGTGATATTTTTATGTATATTTGATTCCCTTCTGGTACTACAGTTGTGTACACTTTTGTTCTGTAGCAGTTTGCCTGTTTTCAGGAGGTAGTCCCTAGTGAACAAGATAGTTTCATAAATGAATAAACTTGGAACATTTAGGACACCAAGCTCAGTAAAATGGTATTTACAGGACTCCACCTTTTTAAGGCCACAAATTATTCTTTTTTGCATTCTAAAAACCTTTACACTGTGAGTTGAGTATCCCCAGAAAATGATCCCATATCTGATTAGTGAGTGGAACTGTGCATAGTATGCCTGCAGTACCGTTGTTTTGCTTGTTGTAGCCTTTAAAATTCTTAGGCCATAGCACACAGATGATAGTTTTCTACACAAGTTATTTATATGTGTGTCCCACTTTAAGTCCTGCTGAACCCAAGGACCCAAGAATTTTGTGACACTTACATTTTCTAGGGGATCATTTTTTAATTGATATTTCCCACATGCTGAAATAAGACTTTTGTTCAAGAAAGGCTCACCAGATGACATGGGAAATTACTGCCCTATTTCCCCACTGACAGTTATTGCTAAGGTGATAGAAAGGATTTTTGCAAAACCGCTTGAAAACTTTATTATAGAAAACAATATTACAATTAAAAATCGATTTGGATTTTAAAACAGGAAAAAAACAATAAATGCTATCAATGAATTCACTTAAAAGATAAACTCTGCTTTAGACAGGGGTAAAAAGGTCACAGGCATTTTTTGTGATTTGACCAAAGCTTTTGACTCGGTCAGTTACTACTTCTATACAAGCTAGAGAGCTATGGGATCGTGGACAGGGCTTTGCAGTGGTTCAAATCTTATTTGTCTGAAGCAAAACAGAGTGTTATTCTAAATTCGAATTCAAATGGAAAAAAAATAATTGTTGGACTAGTAAAAGAGTTGTGCAGAGTTCCCACAGGGCTCAATTTTTGGGCCTACCTTTATCTGCTGTACATAAATGATTTAGCTTTAAACATTGATGTTCACTCCATTTTATTTGCAGATGACACCTCAGTTTTAATTGAAAATGACAATTTAGAACAAATTCATGATACTGTGGAAAATATAATGGAAAACCTAGAACTATGGTTAGATTAAACACAAATATAAATTAAAACTCAATGTCACAAAACACAATCAGTGCAGTTCAGTGCTAAAGCATTGTCAGCATCTCCCATAAAAATAGTACACAGCAATCAGGAAATGACTGAAGCGAGTTATGTAAAATTTCTAGGTCTAAATCTTGACAAAGATTTAAATTATAAGGCGTGTGTAGACTTCAAAGCAAACAAACTAAACAGTCTAGTTTATGCGATGAATGTCTTATCTAGTTCCTCATTTATGGACACCAGGAAGATAATCTACCATAGCTACTTTGAGACTATAATTCGATAGCTTGCAGTCATTTATTTAAGGAACTGAGGATATTCACACCAGCTTCGCAATACATATATTTTCTTATGAAATTTGTCATTAATAGTCCATCCCAGTTAAAAAATAACACCTAAGTGAATAGATACAACACTAGGAGAAAGGATAATTTGCACTATTCTGGATTAAATCTCACTTTGGCACAGAAAGGGGTGAATTATGCTGCCACAAAAATCTTTGGTCATTTGCCAAATAGTATTAAAAGTCTGACAGATAGCCAGCCAACATCTAAAAGCAAATTAAATGAATTTCTGAATGACAACTCCTTCCTTCTACTCAACAGATGAATTCTTAGATATGAAGCAGTAACTAAAAAAAAAAAAAAAAAAAAAAAAAAAAAAAAAAGTGTAAAGAAAACTTTGTTTAAGTGATATGTTCCACGTCATTACGAAATGTTGTATTCATGATCTATGGAACAAGAATTGATGTATGTATATATGTATGGAATAATTTTCTGGGGAAACTCTGCGCATGGCCCAAGATTAGTTGCACTTTGAAAAAGAATATATTCATCTATAAAAATCAAAACACGCTTGACAATTTTCATTTCACCCACAATTACAGTACTTGTCAAAGACGCAGTTTCAAACTTCCCTCTCATAATTTAAAGCTTTGTGCTCAGACACCATTGTACATGGGATTAATTATTTAGAATAAATTAAATCTGTTAAATATGGAGTCTGACCCACTAAAAATATTTTTATTTAATACACTAATGGAAAAATGTTATTTAATTGAAGAATTCAAGCAGGACAGTTTGACAATTTGAAAAGAAAAGAAACAAAAAAGATTATGTATTGTATAATAAACTGTTAATACATCTACATCTACATCTACATTTACATAAATACTCCGCAATCCACCATACGGTGCGTGGCGGAGGGTACCTCGTACCACAACTAGCATCTTCTCTCCCTGTTCCACTCCCAAACAGAACGAGGGAAAAATGACTGCCTATATGCCTCTGTACGAGCCCTAATCTCTCTTATCTTATCTTTGTGGTCTTTCCATGAAATGGAAGTCGGCGGCAGTAAAATTGTACTGCAGTCAGCCTCAAATGCTTGTTCTCTAAATTTCCTCAGTAGCGATTCACGAAAAGAACACCTCCTTTCCTCTAGAGACTCCCACCTGAGTTCCTGAAGCATTTCCATGACACTCGCATGATGATCAAACCTACCAGTAACAAATCAAGCAGCCCGCCTCTGAATTGCTTCCATGTTCTCCCTCAATCTGACCTGATAGGGATCCCAAACGCTCAAGCAGTACTCAAGAATAGGTCGCACCAGCATTCTATAAGTGGTCTCCTTTACAGATGAACCACACCTTCCCAAAATTCTACCAATGAACCGAAGATGACCATCCAACTTCCCCACAACTGCCATTACATGCTTGTCCCACTTCGTATCGCTCTTTAATGTTACACCCAAATATTTAATCGACGTGACTGTGTCAAGCACTACACTACTAATGGAGTATTCAAACATTACAGGATTCTTTTTCCTATTCATCTGCATTAATTTACATTTATCTATATTTAGAGTTAGCTGCCATTCTTTACACCAATCACACATCCTGTCCAAGTCATCTAGTATCCTCCTACAGTCACTCAATGACGACACCTTCCCGTACACCACAGCATCATCAGCAAACAGCCACACATTGCTATCCACCCTATCCAAAAGATCATTTATGTAGATAGAAAACAACAGTGGACCTACCACACTTCCCTGGGGCACTCCAGATGATACCCTCACCTCCGATGAACACTCACCATCGAGGACAACGTACTGGGTTCTATTACTTAAGAAGTCTTCGAGCCACTCACATACTTGAGAACCAATCCCATATGCTCGTACCTTAGTTAGGAGTCTGCAGTGGGGCACCGAGTCAAACGCTTTCCGGAAGTCAAGGAATATGGCATCCGTCTGATACCTTCATCCATGGTTTGCAAGATATCATGTGAAAAAAGGGCGAGTTGCATTTCACAGGAGCGATGCTTTCTAAAGCCGTGCTGATGCATGGACAGCAAGTACTCTCTGTAAAACCGAATTGGAATCCCATCAGGACCTGGCGATTTATTTATTTTCAAGCCAATTAGCTGCTTCACTACCCCAGGGATGTCTATCACTATGTCCTCCATACGGGAATCTGTACGAGATTCAAACAGCGGTATGTTTGTATGATCCTCCTGCATGAAAGATTCCTCAAATGTTAAATTTAAAATTTCAGCTTTCGTTTTGCTGTCTTCCGTTGCCAGGCCAGACTGATCCGTGTGTGACTGGATGGAAGCCTTTGACTCGCTTACCATTTTTACGTAAGACTAGAATTTCCTTGGGTTTTCAGCAAGATCTTTTGCTAAGGCATGACGGTGATAGTGGTTGAATGCTTCGCGCATCGCTTTTTTTACAGCAGCACGAATCTCTACTAACTTTTGCCTGTCCTCCTTCTCCCAATCTCTCTTGTACTGCGAGTGCAACTGCCTTTGCTTCCTAAGCATACTCAGAATTGTGCTGTTAAACCACGGTGGGGCTTTTCCGTCCATAACCCACTTTTTCGGCACATACTTGTCCAATGTGTAATTTACAATGTGTTTAAAATTTGCCCATAATTCTTCCACGTCCTTCGTACTGGAAGTAAATAAAGTCGATTCATTTACTAAGTGGGATGCTAACAACTGCTTATCTGCTCTTTCTAGTAAGAATACTCTCCTAGCCTTCTTGACCAACTTTTTAACTTTTGTAACCATAGTCATAACAACAACATCATGATCACTAATCCCTGTCTCAACACTGACACCGTCGATGAGGTTTGGTCTGTTCGTGGTTACCAGATCTAAAATATTTCCATTACACGTTGGCTGTCGATTTATCTGCTCAAGACAGTTTTCAGATAATGTGTTCAAAAGTAATTCACATGATGGCTTGTCTGTACCACCTGTAATGAATCCATAGACATCTCAGTCTATACTAGGTAGGTTGAAGTCGCCTCCAACTAATATAGCATGATCCGGGTACTTCTGCGATACAGAATGTAGACTCCCTTTGAATGATTCTAGAACTGTCACGGTGGAGCCTGGTGGTCGGTAATAACACCCCACAATTAACTTTATTTCCCCTAGCGCTGTTAAATATGTCCAGATAACTTCACAATCACACTCTACTTCGACCTCAGTAGACACAATATTTTTGTCAACTGCAATGAAGACACCACCTCCTACGGTGTCTAATCTGTCTTTCCGATACACGTTCCAACCCTCACTAAATATTTCAGAGCTTCCTATCTCAGGGTTCAGCCAGGTCTCAGTCCTGAGAATAATTTGTGCGCCACACGCCTCCTGGAGGGCAGTGAATTCAGGAACTTTATTCCGAACACTCTGAAAATTTACTGCTAATATCTTGATAGCTGAAGTGTCTTTACACTGAGCACGTACTGATTTCCCTGCCTGCACGTTGACTGGTGACCGTTCATCAGGACACCTCGCACTACTGCCTAGCCTATAACACCCCCGTGTGCACGCCACAAGTACTCTGCTACCTGAGTAGCCGCTTCCTTTGTGTAATGCACCTCTGACCTATCCAGGGGCATCCTACAATTCCCCACCCAATAGGGCCAGTCTAGAAATCTGCAGCCAAGACCGTCACAGAGTTGACAAAGCCTCTGGTTGAGACCCTCCACTTGGCTGCAAACCAAAGGACCCCGATCCACTCTGGGAACGATGCTGCAAATAGAGAGCTCTGCTTGCACTCTGCGTGCGAGGCCAGCGGTCTTCACCAAATCCGCCAGCCGCCTGTGCGAACTGAGGATCACCTCAGAATCCAAACGACAGGCATCATTGGTGCCGACGTGAGCAACTACGTGCAGACGACTGCACCCCGTATGCTCGATAGCCGCAGGCAAGGCCGCCTCCACATCTTAGATGAGGCCCCCTGGCAGACAAAGCGAGTGCACATTAATATAGTGTGTAAATTGTATTGCAAGCTGCAAAATGACTGTAAGTGTTATATATGTTCTTATTTAATTGTTCATGTGTAAAAATGCAGAAATATGTTAACTATTATAATCTTTTTTTCTTTTTTTTTTTTTTAAACAAAGGTACCTTAAAGTGTCTCCAGTACAAAAATCTTTGATTTGTAACTGTACGTTATGAGATGAATAAACTACATTCCACATTCTAATATTCTTTCGCTTTGACGCCAAAATGTAATGTGGCATCATAATACACTGTCATCTAGTGCTTGCAAGTGCTGTGACATAATATGAATTTAATAGCTTCTTGCAGATGTTGATTTCTTCAAGGTTCAATGTCAGATTTCAAGTTCTTTGGCACAGTTTTGAGAATATAATGTTCTCAATGTTAATTATTAGTTTTGTAGAAGTTTTACTTTTCTTGTGAGTGGTGACTGCTGATTATAACTTAATGTCACCTTTATGCTTGACCACAGATAAAGTTCAGACTTCATCTTTAGATTCATCAGAAAATGGTGGAAGTCAAGTATTTGGCATGGTGTGTTATTGTATAAATAAATATGATGCTTCTCCGGCCAGTGTGATTCTGATGTACATTACTGAAGACTGTAAGACACAGAAAAGTTTTGGGGCTGTCTTTATCCATAGGATTACTTCAAATGGTTGACAATGATGAAATACTATTGAGTAAGCACACAATGTATCAGGATATAGCTGTTGCAGCACATACTCTCCCACATGTGATTTGCAGTTACTACTATTCCAGTACAAGTTTATAGTTAATAACACATACTTATGGTATTTGAATGAAGATATGGCATTCACTCACTGAACACTGGGAGAATAAATAAATAAAGCAGTTTGATAAATTTAGTTTAAATGTTGTACAGAAAGATGCACACCAATCTGCCAATCCTTTCAGATTCCACAAAGAAATGAAAAATCTGATCAATAAATCTAAGTTGGAAGAATCACATATTTGTTTTGTGGAAGAGTTCCTGCCAGTAATTCAGAAACACTGATGATGATGTACTACTCACACAGATACAAGCTGCTTCTAAACATATCTACCAAACTCATACGATGTTTAAAATTTTATTCATGGCTGTTAATCAGTGGCTGTGAAGCACATTTTAAGAAGAGGTATAATTAGTCATCAGTCGCAAAAAAATAGGGTATAGGAATGAACATATTAAACATTGTGTTTCACTTTTTCACTAGGTAAAAGAGCAATGCAGTTTCTTCTGTAAATATTACCATCAGTATTTTTTCCCCTGAATTTTAATTATACTTCTGATTCTTTCTTTTACTTTCTACATTGTTTCTTCAAAATATTGGTTCAACAGAGGAGGAGAAAGGCCATTTACATACTTCTTAATCTGGGCACATCTCTCTTGGTCATCCAATCGTATTGTTTCCCCTTGGTTCTTGCTCGTACTGTATGTTACCCACATTTTCGTGTAAAGTATATTGATTTATTTTGAGGATTTCAAACATAGTACACCACTTTCCATTGTTGAACGCTCTTCCTACTTCAACAGATGCTGTGAAAATATCCTGATTTACACAATAAGCGTATAAGGGAAATTTAGAAACATAATAGATACTATCACAGATCTCTTATTTTCCATAGGGTATTTTCTAATCAACCTGTAAGCATGCATGGCTGAACAGCACCAATAATCCAGTGGAATACCAGGGGCCAACATATGAAAAAAACTTATACAGATGATAAGATCTCATATCTGAGAGCTAATACGAAATATTTAGTCTGAAAGAAAAAAAATTATTGGTCAAAGAACATTGTCTGTAAGCTGTGGAGTTTTAAAGAATACTGCCTGATATTTTAGTTCATTAATAAATGTTGGCATGAGATAGAAACAGAAAAATAATGGGTGTCACCCTTAGCATCACATCATTTTTTCAGGTAAGCCATCTGTACGGAAAGCAGGTGTGCAGTACATTATAGACACTGTGATAACAGAGCTGCAAGAAAATCCAGACAGACGGTGAGTGGCCAATATATATACTTATATAAAATCATGACATATGCTAACTACCAGTAATTCAAGTAAAGTGCTGTTACATTCCACATCTATTTAACATTGCACACTTTTATCAAGAGAGAGAGAGAGAGAGAGAGAGAGAGAGAGAGAGAGAGAGAGATGTAGAGAAAACAAAGCAGGGGATTATACTTTCAGTATAACTAATAATACTATCAATTCAGCCCAATCACCCACAGTAGCAGAAAATGCTTTTCCTACAGTAGTTCACTACTAGGTAGGTGTATATGCATACTTGCAAATATCTAAACATACACTTGCTTGACAGGGTGGCACTAAAAGAGAAGTGTGGCAACACAATTCAAAAGTATAACTATCATTTATTAACACTGACTATTTACAATAAATGCAATAAATGTACTTAACTTCCTGGTAGCTTGATGCGTGACACTTGAAATCCTATACCTGATACAATGGAATATAAATAACTTTGCTTTCTCTTGGTAGTTTATAATCACTATAACTGAAAGTACTTTGCTGACACTCACAGTTAATTGTTCATATTGCTCCATAGTGATTATTATGTTGGAAATGTAGTCACTGTAGAACCTTGGCACTCTCTGTGAGAGAAATAGAACATTAGCACAAATAGCTTCTGAAAGGAACTGTCAGAACTGTGCTCCATAGCTTAACTGCAGAAACTGTCAGAACTGTGCCAGAACTGTCAGAACTGAGTGAGCGTCGGAAACACACCATCTCTTGTGCCTGTTGATGAAAGGATCTCCTCCCACACCCATACTTGCCAGAAGTGAGATAGCCAGTGATTGTCAGTGGCCTGTGTGGCTGCTGGCAACACTATGAGTGGATGCGTATGACACACTGATGGACATTTTGTGGAAGCAGAATATAGTCCCGGTTGGTGAGCAACATCTAGAGGCTTCTGATCAGAACTGAGGAGACCCCTGAAAGTGATATACCTGTAGGTGGTACCCTCTTGTGGTACTTCTATATATCTCTTGAGCTATGTACGCAGCAGACTGCAAAAAATATTTATATTATAAGCTGCTATTCATACAGATACTAGATTAGTTATAATCAGATTAGATTAGATTTACTTTCATTCCAATTGATCCATAGTAAGGAGGTCCTCCAGGATGTAGAACACAGCAGAAAAACAATAATACATGACAAATATTTACAACTGAAACAAATAAGCTAATGTACCTTCCACAGTTCCCAAGTGGAATGATCATCATTTTTTTGAATGAACACTATGCGAAAGTATCATTTTACGAACACTCATTTACTAAGAACACATGTAATTAATTCCCAGTTGGATGATGACTGATAGGTTAATACATGTCTCTTTCCTAATAACACCCTTTGTGTCCTGCCAGAGATATAAAATTTGAACCATTTTGCAGCAATTCCTGTTACACCACAATATTCTAATTTACTTAAAAGGAAATTGTGATTTACACAGTCAAATATCTTTGACAGATCACAAAATATATCAGTTGCCTGCAATTTTTTGTCTAATGAATTAAGTACATTTTCACTGTAACTGTAGATAGCCTTCTCAATATCAGAACCCTTTAGAAATCCGAACAGTGATTTTCACGGTATGCTATTTGTGATAAGATGGTTATATAGCCAACTGTACATTACTTTTTCTAAAATTTTTGAGAATGCCGGCAAAAGTGAAATTGGACAGAAATTTGATGCTATTTCTTTATCTCCCTTCTTAAACAGTGGCTTACCTTCAGCATATTTCAACCATTCAGGAAATATTCCACTGATAAACGACTGGTTACACAGATAGCTTAAAATGTTACTTAGCTCAGAATCACATTCTTTAATTAACTTTGTTGATATTTCATCATACCCATTAGATGTTTTATGATGGACATTACTTCTGCTGGGGTACTGAGGGTCAAATTCATGTTGTGGAAGTTACTTGAAATGTCTGGTCTGAGGTATTCCATAGTAGAATTTACAGAACCTGACAATGACAACCCCATCTTTTCAGTAACATTTATAAAATGTTTGTTAAAAAGTTCTGCAACAATATACACATCTGTCACCAATGTATCATTTACTCTTAATGCTGTTTGTTCCTCTTCATGTCTGGTTCTACCAGTCTCCTCCTTGTCTATATTTTGTTATCTGATATGACTATCTTTTCCTTGTAATATATTTGCTTTGATGTCCGTATTACAGACTTTAATATTTTGCAGTATTTCTTGTTATATGCTGTGCATCAACATCAAAACTGTTTTGGATTAACAGAAACAGTTTTCTTTTTGTTTTACAAGACACCTCTATTCCTTGAGTAATCCATGGCTTCTTTGTAGACTTTGCTCTAATGTTGGTTACTTTTGGGGGAAAACAGTGTTCAAATAAGGTAAGCTCTTTATTAGCAAAAGTGTAATACTTTTCATTCATGTCAAGAGCACTATAAACATCACTCCAGTGAATGTCTCTGAGGAGTGTCCTAATACAGTCAATTTTTGGCTTATTGATTACCCTCTTGAGCTCAGATTTAACAGATTTTATTTCCTATTCAGTATTAACATTTAACAGAAGGAACTGCATGTCATGGTCTGAGAGGCCATTGACTATTGGTTTTGTAATATAATTTTGTTCACTGGACTGTTCTATAGAGATATTATCAATGGCTGTTTGAGAGTAATTGCCTATCCTAGTGGGGAACTTTACAATGGGAATTAAGTTGAGTGGTAGTGTTACTAACACAAATAAGTTCTTATTGAGAGAGTCTTTAAGGAAATCTGCATTGAAGTCACCAGCAATAATTATTTCTTTGTTTTTGGTTGTTAAATGAGCCAGTACAGCTTCAAGGTGGTTTATGAACAGATTAAAGTTACCTGCAGGTGCGCGATATACACTTAATATTACGAAGGATTTTTTGTGAAATTCTACTCCTGTTGCACATACTTCCATGTTCTGTTCCAGGGAAAATTTATGAATGTCTGTGTTCTTAAATTTATGACAGCTTTTGATGAATGTGGCAACTCCTCCTTTCTCCATTGACTGAGTTAAAATTGGATAGAGTTGAAATTTCTGGTGATTGTTGAAAATTCTTACCAACAGCTGTTTATGCTGATGTAATAAGCTAGAATTATGTTTTTTGGTTTCTTTCTCAAACTGGAGGTTTGTCCCAATCCTAACCTCTCTTTAAGACTTGGTTTCTTTCTGTCCTCCCTACCCTAAAAAAGGGTCTTTCCTGAACCCTACAACCACTGATACTTTATCACTCATTACAGTGCCTCCCCCCTTTAACTTTCCTGCTATTTTCCCAGCCAGTTTACCCTTACCTTTCCTTTTAATGTGAAGGCCATGCCTAGTATAATCCCACCTACTGAGAGAATCAACAGGAACCACACCAGTTTGTAACCCTGCAGCCAACATAAGCAGCCGTTCCAACTCCAAATTAACTCTCTTGACAAAAGAGTTCAAATGAGGTCGGTCATGGTGCCCAAGAACAGATAAACTCAACACTAGTATGCTTTGATGCTGATGCAATCTTTTCCAGATCACACACTGTACTGTACCCATGATCTCTGTCAACACTATTACCTCGCCCATCCAGTACAACCATATCCTTGCATAATAATAATAATAATAATAATAAAGATTTTATTGTCTTTAGGCCATTACAGCAATTGACAACGTCAAATGAAGTTACAATTTATAATACAGTGTGATAAGGCATTGACTACTGAAATATTTTAGCTTATATTACAATAAATGTACAGTGGGTCATCTGTTGGATTACTGCATTTTACAGTTGAAGAATTCATTGATATCATAGAACGGGTGGGCAATAAACCATTCATGCAGTCTTTCTTTGAATGTATGTTCAGGAAGATCCTGTATGGCATGTGGCAGCTTATTAAATAGCTTGTGTCCTGTGACTTCATAGCTATTTATTGATTTTGATAGTCTGTGGTAAGGTGTGTATATGTGTTTGATGCTTCTTGTGTTGTAACAATGTACATTTTCTCTACGTTTCACATCTTGTAGGTTCTTCTTCGTAAAGATTAAGACATTGTATATATAGAGGTTTATTACAGTCATAATTTTTTGTTTGGTAAATAAGGGTTTGCAGTGAGCCTTATGTGAAGAATTTGTAATTATCCTAATGGCTTTCTTCTGGAATAATAGGATGTCATGTATATGACTACAGTTACCCCACAAGATAATGCCATACGATATTATACTCTGGAAAAATGCAAAATAAGATGATCTGATGTATGTTTCAGGTACACAACTTCTGAGTTGTCTTAATAAATAAATTACTCTAGATAGTTTACTACTAATATAGTTTACATGTTGGCCCCAGGATAACTTTTCGTCTAAATAAAATCCCAGGAATTTAACAGAACTAGGGTCATCAGATAGTGGCTTGTCTCTTAGAGTGAAGATTGTCTGCTGAGTTTTATTTTCATTTAGCAGGAAACCATTTGCTCTGAACCAATATGCTGCATGAGTGAGTGTATTTTCAGCACAGGTTTTAAGATCATTAAGATTGTTACTGCTATGGAGAAAAGTCGTATCATCTGCACACAATACAGTGGTGGATCTAATAAACGAGGGGAGGTCATTGATCATTATCAGAAACAAGAAGGGCCCCAGTACAGATCCCTGAGGCACACCTACTTTAACATTTTCTATGTTTGACATTTCCTTACCAACACAAACTACCTGTTTACAGTTGTTGAGATAACCTTTTAATAGTCTGAGACTGTTTTCTTTGATGCCGTAGAATTCTAGTTTCTCTAGTAGTGGCATGTGCTCAACACAGTCGAAGGCCTTGCTTAGGTCACAGAATGAGACCTGAGCAAAGCCTTTGTTCTCAAAAACTTTGAGGATGTAACTGACTACCGTGTCGATTGCATCAATGGTCGACAGATTCTTCCTAAACCCGTATTGTGTAGCATTAATTATTCCTAGGTTCTCAAAGTGAGATGATAATCGTTGGTACATGATGCATTCTATTACCTTTGAGAATGCGGTTACTATTGAAATAGGCCTGTAGCTAGATGGAGAGTCTTTATCTCCCTTTTTGAATACTGGAACAAATACTAACAAAGAGATAGAGGGGCTGGCCAGTACTTACCTCAGCTTAGTACAGCCGATTGATACACTTAAAACAGAACCGAAAATTTACATTCCTAGCTTTCGGAACAAATGTTCCTTCATCAGGGAGGAGAGAGGGGAAAGAAAGGGAAGAAGGGAAAGGAGATTCAGTTACTCACAACCCAGGCTATGAAGCAACAGGGAAAGGAAAATAGGTAGGGTAGCAAGGATGGAGGCATGGTTGTCAGAGGGAAGCCAAAGATATTCTACTGTAAGTACTGTGCCAGCTTCAAACCAAAGAGGATGCATACAGAAGTAAAGAGGTATATAGTATAAAGATAAACACAACTATGTAGGATGAAAAGATGCGTGAATGGCTAAAGAGGAAAGGGAAAGAGGAGAAGACTGAAGAGTAAATGGGAGTGAGGTTGTTTAACGTAGGTTCAGTCCAGGGGGATGGCGGGATGAAAGGATGTGTTGGAGTGCAAGTTCCCATCTCCGCAGCTCAGAGGGACTGGTGTTGGGTGGGAGAAGCCAAATGGCACAAACGGTGTAGCAGGTTCCTAGGTCCCTAGAATTATGCTGGAGGGCATGCTCCGCTACTGGGTATTGGGCATCTCCTAGGCGGACAGTTCGTCTGTGTCCGTTCATACGCTCAGCCAGTTTAGTTGTTGTCATGCCGATGTAAAAGGCTGTGCAGTGCAGGCATGTCAGTTGATAAATGACATGTGTAGTTTCACACGTGGCCCTGCCTTGAATTGTGTATGTTTTACCAGTAGCGGGGCTGGAGTAGGTGGTTGTGGGGGGATGCATGGGGCAGGTTTTGCAGCGGGGTCGGTTACAGGGGTAGGAACCGCTGGGTAGAGAAGGTAGTCTGGGAATATTGTAGGGTTTAACAAGGATGTTACGGAGGTTAGGGGGGCGACGAAAGGCAACTCTGGGTGGTGTGGGGAGAATTTTGTCAAGGGATGATCTCATTTAAGGGGTTGACTTGAGAAAGTCATATCCCTGGCGGAGTAATTTGTTGATGTTTTCGAGGCCAGGATAATATTAGGTGACAAGGGGGATGCTTCTTTGTGGTCTGGGGGCAGGAACATTGTTGTTGGACGGGGAGGAATGTATTGCTCGGGAGATCTGTTTGTGGACAAGGTCTGCAGGATAGTTGCGGGAGAGGAAAGCAGTGGTCAGGTTATTGGTGTAATTGTTGAGGGATTCATCACTGGAGCAGATGCGTTTGCCACGAATACCTAGGCTGTAGGGAAGGGAGCGTTTGATGTGGAATGGATGGCAGCTATCAAAGTGAAGGTACTGTTGTTTGTTTGTGGGTTTGATATGGACAGAGGTGTGGATGTGAGCTTCAACAAGATGAAGGTCAACATCCAGGAAGGTGGCTTGGGTTTTGGAGAAGGACCAGGTGAAATTCAGATTCGAAAAGGAGTTGAGGTTATGGAGGAAATTAAGGAGTGTTTCTTCACCATGAGTCCAGACCACAAAGATGTCATCTATAAACCTATACCAGGCCAGGGGAAGCAGCTGTTGGGTCTTCAGGAAAGCCTCCTCCATGCGGCCCATGAAGAGGTTGGCATAGGACGGAGCCATCCTGGTTCCCATGGCCGTTCCCCTGATTTGTTTGTAGGTCTGGCCTTCAAAAGTGAAGCAGTTGTGGGTGAGGATGAAGTTGGTAAGTGTGATGAGGAACGAGGTTTTTGGAAGATCTTCGGGTGGGCGTTGGGAGAGGTAGTGCTCAAGGGCAGAGAGACCATGGGTATGTGGGATGTTTGTGTAAAGGGATGTAGCATCTATGGTGACAAGAAAGGTTTCAGGTGGGAGAGGAGTGGGAATGGATTTGAGGCGTTCTAGGAAGTGGTTTGTGTCTTTGATGTAGGATGGGAGTCTGCGGGTGATAGGTTGGAGGTGCTGGTCTACCAGAGCTGAGATACGTTCGGTTGGGGCTTTGAAGCCTGCTACAATGGGACGGCCAGGATGGTTCTCTTTGTGGATTTTGGGTAATAGGTAGAAGGTAGGGGTACGTGGCTCAGGTGGAATGAGTAAGTCTATGGAAGCCGTTGTGAGGCCTTGTGAGGGACCTTGGATTTTTAGGATTTTTTGCAGCTCAGTCTGGATGGAGGGAATGGGATCCTGGGTAACAGCTTTGTAGGTTGAGGTGTCGGAGAGTTGATGCAGTCCTTCTGCCACATACTCCACACGGTCAAGTACGACAGTTGTGGAGCCTTTATCCGCCGGGAGGATGACAATAGAGCGGTCTATTTTCAGCTCCTTAATGGCACGGGATTCAGTTGGGGTGATGTTGGGGGTTGTCGGGATGTTCTTCAAGAAGGACTGGGAGGCAACACTGGATGTGAGGAATTCCTGAAATGTCTGCAAGGGATGGTTTTGGGGGAGGGGAGGAGGATCCCTTTGGGAAGGCAGTCAGAACTGTTCTAGACAGGGTTCAATACTGGGTCTAGTATTTGGGGGCTGTGTTTGGGTAGTGAAGTGATATTTCCAGTTGAGGTTCCAGGTGAATGAGAGGAGATCTTTAACCGGGGCAGTGTGGTTGAATTTAGGTGTGGGGCTAAAGGTTAAGTCTTTTGATAGAACAGATGTCTCTGGAGGAGAGAGGGATCTGGATGAGAGGTTTAGGACTGAATTGGGACTAGTGATATGTGGCATTTGACTGTTGTTATAGTTGAGATTTGGTCTGTGTGGGGTGTGTGCTGGGATGGGGAGATTGAGTAGGGTGGCTAGGCTAGGTTTGTTGGCTATGAGGGGGGTTTGTTGAGGGTTCTGTTGTGGTTGGTGTTTGTGAGGGATAGGGAGAGGGACCCCACTTCTTAGGTGTTGCACTAGCACTGTGGATAGTTTTTTCAGGTGGTGTGTGGCATGGAACTCAAGTTTGTAGCTGGCTTCTAGGATGATGTTTCTGAGTGTGTTCTCCAAGCAAGGGTTTGAGAGGTGAAGGACTTTGAAGAGAGATAGGAGCTGTTGGGAGTGGTGGTTACATGAAGTAGTGTAGAGATTCAGGACAAGTTGGGTAAGGGCTAAGGATTGAAGGTTCTGGAAGTCCAGGAGAGACTGGTGGAAGGAGGAATTGCACCCGGAGATGGGAACTTTTAAGGTAAGCCCTTTAGGGATAATTCCAAAGGTTAAGCAGGACCGGAGGAAAAGTATGTGGAATTGCAGTTTGGCTACGGTGAATGCATGTTTCCGGAATGAATGTAAATAATGTGGTATAGGATTAGGGTACATAGTGGGTAACTGGTGGGTAGGGAAATTAAATAACTAAAGTTGAAATAGTAATCATAAGAAGGAATAAAACGGGGAGGGAAGGACGAGAAAGAAAGAAATTGTCTTGGTAATGTTCAATACCAAAGGAACACCACTAAATAAGAAAAAATACGGAAAAAGTTGACCAGACCAAGCAAGTATGTCCAGATCAGGGGAAAAGAACACATGTTGCTCAAAAACAGAGATAGCGAGTGGCGAAAAAAGGATCGCGCGTGCCGCAAAAGCGATCGCGCGTGCCGCAAAAGCGATCGCGCGTGCCGCAATCTGAATTTCACCTGGTCCTTCTCCAAAACCCAAGCCACCTTCCTGGATGTTGACCTTCATCTTGTTGAAGCTCACATCCACACCTCTGTCCATATCAAACCCACAAACAAACAACAGTACCTTCACTTTGATAGCTGCCGTCCATTCCACATCAAACGCTCCCTTCCCTACAGCCTAGGTATTCGTGGCAAACGCATCTGCTCCAGTGATGAATCCCTCAACAATTACACCAATAACCTGACCAGTGCTTTCCTCTCCCGCAACTATCCTGCAGACCTTGTCCACAAACAGATCTCCCGAGCAATACATTCCTCCCCATCCAACAACAATGTTCCTACCCCCAGGCCACACAGAAGCATCCCCCTTGTCACCCAATATTATCCTGGCCTCGAAAACATCAACAAATTACTCCGCCAGGGATATGACTTCCTCAAGTCAACCCCTGAAATGAGATCATCCCTTGACAAAATTCTCCCCACACCGCCCAGAGTTGCCTTTCGTCGCCCCCCTAACCTCCATAACATCCTTGTTAAACCCTACAATATTCCCAGACTACCTTCTCTACCCAGCGGTTCCTACCCCTGTAACCGATCCCGCTGCAAAACCTGCCCCATGCATCCCCCCACAACCACCTACTCCAGCCCCGCTACTGGTAAAACATACACAATTCAAAGCAGGGTCTTTCTTATTTAGTGGTCTTCCTTTGGTATTGAACATTACCAAGACAATTTCTTTCTTACTCGTCCTTCCCTCCCCGTTTTATTCCTTCTTATGATTACTATTTCAACTTTAGTTATTTAATTTCCCTACCCACCAGTTACCCACTATGTACCCTAATCCTATACCACATTATTTACATTCATTCTGGAAACATGTATTCACCGTAGCCAAACTGCAATTCCACATACTTTTCCTCCGGTCCTGCTTAACCTTTGGAATTATCCCTAAAGGGCTTACCTTAAAAGTTCCCATCTCCGGGTGCAATTCCTCCTTCCACCAGTCTCTCCTGGACTTCCAGAACCTTCAATCCTTAGCCCTTACCCAACTTGTCCTGAATCTCTACACTACTTCATGTAACCACCACTCCCAACAGCTCCTATCTCTCTTCAAAGTCCTTCACCTCTCAAACCCTTGCTTGGAGAACACACTCAGGAACATCATCCTAGAAGCCAGCTGCAAACTTGAGTTCCATGCCACACACCACCTGAAAAAACTATCCACAGTGCTAGTGCAACACCTAAGAAGTGGGGTCCCTCTCCCTATCCCTCACAAACACCAACCACAACAGAACCCTCAACAAACCCCCCTCATAGCCAACAAACCTAGCCTAGCCACCCTACTCAATCTCCCCATCCCAGCACATACCCCACACAGACCAAATCTCAACTATAACCACAGTCAAATGCCACATATCACTAGTCCCAATTCAGTCCTAAACCTCTCATCCAGATCCCTCTCTCCTCCAGAGACATCTGTTCTATCAAAAGACTTAACCTTTAGCCCCACACCTAAATTCAACCACACTGCCCTGGTTAAAGATCTCCTCTCATTCACCTGGAACCTCAACTGGAAATATCACTTTACTACCCAAACACAGCCCCCAAATACTAGACCCAGTGTTGAACCCTGTCTAGAACAGTTCCGACTGCCTTCCCAAAGGGATCCTCCTCCCCTCCCCCAAAACCATCCCTTGCAGACATTTCAGGAATTCCTCACATCCAGTGTTGCCTCCCAGTCCTTCTTGAAGAACATCCCGACAACCCCCAACATCACCCCAGCTGAATCCCGTGCCATTAAGGAGCTGAAAATAGACCGCTCTATTGTCATCCTCCCGGCGGATAAAGGCTCCACAACTGTCGTACTTGACCGTGTGGAGTATGTGGCAGAAGGACTGCGTCAACTCTCCGACACCTCAACCTACAAAGCTGTTACCCAGGATCCCATTCCCTCCATCCAGACTGAGCTGCAAAAAATCCTAAAAATCCAAGGTCCCTCACAAGGCCTCACAACGGCTTCCATAGGCTTACTCATTCCACCTGAGCCACGTACCCCTACCTTCTACCTATTACCCAAAATCCACAAAGAGAACCATCCTGGCCGTCCCATTGTAGCAGGCTTCAAAGCCCCAACCGAACGTATCTCAGCTCTGGTAGACCAGCACCTCCAACCTATCACCCGCAGACTCCCATCCTACATCAAAGACACAAACCACTTCCTAGAACGCCTCAAATCCATTCCCACTCCTCTCCCACCTGAAACCTTTCTTGTCACCATAGATGCTACATCCCTTTACACAAACATCCCACATACCCATGGTCTCTCTGCCCTTGAGCACTACCTCTCCCAACGCCCACCCGAAGATCTTCCAAAAACCTCGTTCCTCATCACACTTACCAACTTCATCCTCACCCACAACTGCTTCACTTTTGAAGGCCAGACCTACAAACAAATCAGGGGAACGGCCATGGGAACCAGGATGGCTCCGTCCTATGCCAACCTCTTCATGGGCCGCATGGAGGAGGCTTTCCTGAAGACCCAACAGCTGCTTCCCCTGGCCTGGTATAGGTTTATAGATGACATCTTTGTGGTCTGGACTCATGGTGAAGAAACACTCCTTAATTTCCTCCATAACCTCAACTCCTTTTCGAATCTGAATTTCACCTGGTCCTTCTCCAAAACCCAAGCCACCTTCCTGGATGTTGACCTTCATCTTGTTGAAGCTCACATCCACACCTCTGTCCATATCAAACCCACAAACAAACAACAGTACCTTCACTTTGATAGCTGCCATCCATTCCACATCAAACGCTCCCTTCCCTACAGCCTAGGTATTCGTGGCAAACGCATCTGCTCCAGTGATGAATCCCTCAACAATTACACCAATAACCTGACCACTGCTTTCCTCTCCCGCAACTATCCTGCAGACCTTGTCCACAAACAGATCTCCCGAGCAATACATTCCTCCCCGTCCAACAACAATGTTCCTGCCCCCAGACCACAAAGAAGCATCCCCCTTGTCACCCAATATTATCCTGGCCTCGAAAACATCAACAAATTACTCCGCCAGGGATATGACTTTCTCAAGTCAACCCCTTAAATGAGATCATCCCTTGACAAAATTCTCCCCACACCACCCAGAGTTGCCTTTCGTCGCCCCCCTAACCTCCGTAACATCCTTGTTAAACCCTACAATATTCCCAGACTACCTTCTCTACCCAGCGGTTCCTACCCCTGTAACCGACCCCGCTGCAAAACCTGCCCCCCACAACCACCTACTCCAGCCCCGCTACTGGTAAAACATACACAATTCAAGGCAGGGCCACGTGTGAAACTACACATGTCATTTATCAACTGACATGCCTGCACTGCACAGCCTTTTACATCGGCATGACAACAACTAAACTGGCTGAGCGTATGAACGGACACAGACGAACTGTCCGCCTAGGAGATGCCCAATACCCAGTAGCGGAGCATGCCCTCCAGCATAATTCTAGGGACCTAGGAACCTGCTACACCGTATGTGCCATTTGGCTTCTCCCACCCAACACCAGTCCCTCTGCACTGCGGAGATGGGAACTTGCACTCCAACACATCCTTTCATCCCGCCATCCCCCTGGACTGAACCTACGTTAAACAACCTCACTCTCATTTACTCTTCAGTCTTCTCCTCTTTCCCTTTCCTCTTTAGCCATTCACGCATCTTTTCATCCTACATAGTTGTGTTTATCTTTATACTATATACCTCTTTACTTCTGTATGCATCCTCTTTGGTTTGAAGCTGGCACAGTACTTACAGTAGAATATCTTTGGCTTCCCTCTGACAACCATGCCTCCATCCTTGCTACCCTACCTATTTTCCTTTCCCTGTTGCTTCATAGCCTGGGTTGTGAGTAACTGAATCTCCTTTCCCTTCTTCCCTTTCTTTCCCCTCTCTCCTCCCTGATGAAGGAACATTTGTTCCGAAAGCTAGGAATGTAAATTTTCGGTTCTGTTTTATGTGTATCTATCGGCTGTACTGAGCTGAGGTAAGTACTGGCCAGCCCCTCTATCTCTTTGTTAGTATTTGTTTCACATCTTTACATGAGATTTTTGTATACTGGGACGATACTAGACAGTTTTAACTCATCAGGAAAATATCCCTTAAGTAAGCACTTGTTTATGCAATGGGTTAAGGGGTAGAGAATGTGGTCACACACTTTTTTTAGCAGGTTGCATGATATGCCATATATATCTAAGCTATCAGATGATTTCAGTTGTTTTATGACCCCTTGTACATATCTAGGCGATACTTCAGAGTAGGTTACCATGCTTGTATTTAGTGACTGTCTACCCCAATTTTGGGAGAGTAACTCTGATGGACTAATGTCTGGTTTGATAATTGCGTCTCCTATTTCTTTCACTGAATTAATAAAAAACTCATTGAGTGTTTGTGGTGGGATATTAATTTTGTCTTTTTTAGTATCTCTGGCAGCACTGTTAATTACTTTCCAAGCGGTTTTGCATTTATTGGTGGAATTATGTATGCTGTTGGCATTGTAGGTTTTTTTGGCTTGCAGGATGGCTTTTTTGTATTCATTCCTGCATTCCACATAGGCTGATTTGGCACAGTCAGACTTCATACTATTGTATATGTTGTACAGTAACAAAACTTTTTTCTTTAGATCTGTCAGCTGTTTATTGTACCATATATTTTGTCTGTTTTGAGATCTGGATTTGTGGCTGCTGTCCATTATTTTGATTTTCTTTTCTATTTTCTTTATGGGAATACTATGGTTAAATAGGGTCAAGAATGCATTAAAAAATCTATCAAATATTATTTTGGCTGGCAGGTCATTACTTGATGTGTAATGTCCATCGACACTAAAATGGCCAAACCAGTCTCTGTCAGCAAGGGAATTACGAAATGTGTTAATTTTATCCTCAGTTATGGGTCTGGTAATCACAACTGTTGGGACAGGTCTGTTTGCATTGCTCCTATTGAGGGGAATTTTACTTGCATAATTTAGAGATACGGAGTCGTGGTCAGAGAATGGGAACACTACAACTTCGCATGTGTTTTCAGTGGTCTTGAAGTTTACAAAGATGTTATCTAAACATGCTTTGTTTCTTGTGGGCCTGTTATTAACAAGATATAAATTGTATTGTCTTAGTAAGTTTTCCAGATCAGCAACACTACCCTTACATTTAGTAACATCAAAATCATCATTCAAATCACCTCCTATTGCAATATCATAATGTAGCCATTTAATATTACTTAATTCACTCAATAGCATGTCCATTTTTTCTAAAAATATGTTAATGCTTCCCTTTGGTGATCTGTACATGGATACTACTATTAGCTTATGACTATTTAATGATTATACCCGTAACTATTTGAAAAAGTTAACGCAGAACAGGGAATCAGTGATCATAAAGCGGTTACGGCATCGATGATTTCAGCCGTAAATAGGAATATTAAAAAGGGTAGGAAGATTTTTCTGTTTAGAAAAAGTGACAAAAAGCAGATTTCAGAGTACCTGTTGGCTCAACACAAAAGTTTTGTCTCAAGTACTGATAGTGTTGAGGATCAGTGGACAAAGTTCAAAACCATCGTACAATATGCGTTAGATGAGTATGTGCCAAGCAAGATCGTAAGAGATGGAAAAGAGCCACCGTGGTTCAACAACCGAGTTAGAAAACTGCTGCGGAAGCAAAGGGAACTTCACAGCAAACATAAACATAGCCAAAGCCTTGCAGACAAACAAAAGTTACGCGAAGCGAAATGTAGTGTAAAGAGAGCTATGCGAGAGGCGTTCAATGAATTCGAAAGTAAAATTCTATGTACTGACTTGGCAGAAAATCCTAAGAAATTCTGGTCGTATGTCAAAGCGGTAGGTGGATCAAAACAAAATGTCCAGACACTCTGTGACCAAAATGGTACTGAAACAGAGGATGACAGACTAAAGGCCGAGATACTAAATGTCTTTTTCCAAAGTTGTTTCACAGAGGAAGATTGCACTGTAGTTCCTTCCCTAGATTGTCGCACAGATGACAAAATGGTAGATATCGAAATAGACGAGAGAGGGATAGAGAAACAATTAAAATCGCTCAAAAGAGGAAAGGCCTCTGGACCTGATGGGATACCAGTTCAAGGAACTTGCCCCCATTCTTGCAGCGGTGTACCGTAGGTCTCTAGAAGAGCGTAGCGTTCCAAAGGATTGGAAAAGGGCACAGGTCATCCCCGTTTTCAAGAAGGGACGTCTAACAGATGTGCAGAACTATACACCTATATCTCTAACGTCGGTCAGTTGTAGAATTTTGGAACACGTATTGTGTTCGAGTATATTGACTTTTCTGGAGACTAGAAATCTACTCTTTAGGAATCAGCATGTGTTTCGAAAAAGACGGTCGTGTGAAACTCAGCTCGCGCTATTCGTCCAGGAGACTCAGAGGGCCATAGACACGGGTTCACAGGTAGATGCCGTGTTTCTTGACTTCCGCAAGGCGTTCGATACAGTTCCCCACAGTCGTTTAATGAACAAAGTAAGAGCATATGGACTATCAGACCAATTGTCTGATTGGATTGAGGAGTTCCTAGATAACAGGACGCAGCATGTCATTCTCAATGGAGAGAAGTCTCCCGAAGTAAGAGTGATTTCAGGTGTGCCGCAGGGGAGTGTCATAGGACCGTTGCTATTCACAATATACATAAATGACCTGGTGGATGACATCGGAAGTTCACTGAGGCTTTTTGCAGATGATGCTGTGGTGTATCGAGAGCTTGTAACAATGGAAAATTGTACTGAAATGCAGGAGGATCTGCAGCGAATTGACACATGGTGCAGGGAATGGCAATTGAATCTCAATGTAGACAAGTGTAATGTGCTGCGAATACACAGAAAGATAGACCCTTTATCATTTAGCTACAAAATAGCAGGTCAGCAACTGGAAGCAGTTAATACCATAAATTATCTGGGAGTACGCGTTAGGAGTGATTTAAAATGGAATGATCATATAAAGTTGATCGTTGGTAAAGCAGATGCCAGACTGAGATTCATTGGAAGAATCCTAAGGAAATGCAATCCGAAAACAAAGGAAGTAGGTTACAGTACGCTTGGTCGCCCACTGCTTGAATACTGCTCAGCACTGTGGGATCCGTACCAGATAGGGTTGATAGAAGATATAGAGAAGATCCAACGGAGAGCAGCGCGCTTCGTTACAGGATCATTTAGTAATCGCGAAAGCGTTACGGAGATGATAGAAAAACTCCAGTGGAAGACTCTGCAGGAGAGGCGCTCAGTAGCTAGGTACGGGCTTTTGTCAAAGTTTCGAGAACATACCTTGACTGAGGAGTCAAGCAGTATATTGCTCCCTCCTACGTATATCTCGCGAAGAGACCATGAGGATAAAATCAGAGAGATTAGAGCCCACACAGAGGCATACCGACAATCCTTCTTTCCACGAACAATACGAGACTGGAATAGAAGGGAGAACCGATAGAGGTACTGAAGGTACCCTCCGCCACACACCGTCAGGTGGCTTGCGGAGTATGGATGTAGATGTAGATGTAGAACTTCAAAGTGCTGTTCATCACACAAGGAATTTAGGTCTAGTTTGGTTATTGTACAATTGAGTGACTGGTTGGAATAAATTGCCACACCACCTCTAATGTGCTTTTTCCTACAGTAGCTATTTACTATACTAAAATTGTCAAATTTGGCAACTGCATGTTCATTCTCATTAGCCCAGTGTTCACTCAGACAAAAAATATCAAACTGGTTATCAAGACCAAACTCATTTATGATAAGTTCTTTATCTTTCAGTCCTTGAACGTTAAGGTAACATATTTTAAGATCCATGCTCTTATTGCTTACACACTGAACACTATGGTGATTGGTTTTCAAACGTTTTTCAGGGCTTATCTTTTGGATTTCTGCCTCTTGTTGCCTTTTACTAAAAAATTGTTCACTTGGAGTGGTAGCACATCTACTGTTGTATACCTACTCTTCCCTCCTTGTGATGATATTTTAGATGAAGCTGCTACTAGAGGAATTGATGGAACTGCTGTTATGGTGTCTGGAGGCACTGTTGTGGCATCTGGTGACTGAGGAGATAAGGTGGTTGCTTCTTCTTCTGCTGCTGTTGAATCCTGCTGGTGAAGTGTGGTAGGTACTGCTGCTGCTGCTGTAGGCATTGTTGTGGCAACTGGTGACAGTGGAGATTTGGATGTTGCTTCATCTTCTGCTGCTGTTGAATCCTGTAGATGAAGTGTGGTAGGTACTGCTGCTGCAGCATTTGTTATGTGTGTAGGTACAATTGCTGCTTCCACCTATACTTCTACTGCTGCAATAGAAGTAACCATTACTTCAGGCTCTGCTTGCGTCAATCAAGGAACTGGAAAAGCAGCAATTACTTCTTGGTTGTCAGATGCTTTCAGTATCATGCTGATGTTTTGGCACAGAATCTTCTTGCCTCTGTTATTAAGGTGCATGCCATGTCTCGTGTAACAGTCTCTTTGCAAGGAGTCCATACTTATAAAATATGCATATTGGTAGGCCCTGCAAATCTTTGAGTATTGCCTGTTTGCTTTTATGATTTTCATGTTCACACATGACCATTCCGAAAGGTCATGCCTATGTGGAATTCTGACTACAAAAACTGATTTCTCTCTTGTTGAATTTAGTATTGCCTTAAGGTTTCGTGTTGCACTGTGGAGGTCGTTTTTATATACATTATTGGCTCCAGCTATGACGACAATATGACGATCATTTTCAGTTTCTATGTTTCTAACGAGTTCTTGGATGGGTGCACCTGGTTTGACAATACTAGTTGCTTGTATACAATGACTGTAACATAGTATTTTTGCGATCTCACGTCCATGGCTATCAGAGAATATTTTCACTTTGAGTTTGTCTTCACATTTATTGCGGAAGTTTCTGCTCATGTGCTTGTCACTATATAGATTCGGCGTGTTGTTGTCATCACAGTTTTCCGTGGATTCCACATTTATATCTGAATCTAGTGCATGAAAACGGTTTTTTGTTACCACAGTAATTCTACAGTCACTGGGTTTCACACGACCAACCCTTTTTGGCCTAGTAAACATATCTTGCCTTGTTGTTTCTGCCTTTAGGCCTATATCCACTTCACAGCACTCGTTTATTGTAGGTAGGACACTGAAACTGCTTTTATTGCCGCGGTTTGTTCCATTCATTGTATTTATCACCTTTTCGCTTCTTTCTTCTGTGATCATGCTAGTCCTGTGCTCCCAGTTCCGTGTTTTACTTGCTTTGGCGATCGGGATATTACGCGCCTTTTTCAGTTCGGCATTTTCATTTTCTAAATGCGCAATGTCCCGCCTTAGTACATCTACAATTAATTGCAGGCTTGATACACGTTGATTTAGCTTCACTATTTCACTGTTATAATTTACGTATGTTCCGTTTTTCACCACACAACTATAACTTTTGTTCACTTTCTCACTATAAACAACTGTGCCGGACGCCATATTGTGCAAGCAGCTATGATTCAATACATTGATCAAATGTCAAAGACATGAAGTTTGCCACATTTTCCATCAAGTAATATTTCTAGTTCATTGATAGAACACATAAATCATTATCATATTTTACATTTTTCTACTCTCTGTAATCCCACAGGAAAAGTCTCTGGGGTAATAGAGCAAGAGCTTATACAAGTTTACAGTATAAAAGTGATATTGTGCAAAGTATCCTGTACTTAATATTACACATTCTGTAAGACATCTCTCTGCCACCAAGTCAAACTGACAAACATCATAGGAATAAAACTAAATTCGGGATGGAGGAATATAAAGTATGCAGTTCTAAAGTGTTTGGTACAGGGTTGATTCCTGTTTGTAACTTACAATCGTTTCCTTCTAGTGACTTTAAAAGACTCTTCAGACACTGTATTGTTTAGTGATTCCACAAGCATAATGCAAAATGTTACACAGAATATCCAAATCATTATGTGTGGACATTCATCCTAGAGCAACTGAACAGCTTTGGCACAAGTGGTGTGGAAGCTCTTTGGAACAGTGCAGCATGACTTCACTGTAAGCTGGACAATGTGACTAACTAGACACTCTGTACTATTGCTCTGTTTAATAAACAGTATTCTCATGAACTGGATGAGTAACAATACTGATAGCTTACCACCATCATTGTATCCCAGTTCCTATATTGGTGACCCCATATGTGCAAATTCATTTGCAAAATTGATCACGCTCACTAAGAAGTGACAATGTGGCTGTCATTCGCCACATCACTGGGCACTATACCTACATAACTGCTGCCACTCACAGGAATACAATGTAGGATCACTGTGGGCAGTGTGTGAATCTGACTGTGAAAAACTGAGTGCACAAATAATCCATTTTTGTTACCACTAGACAACAGTGGCACAGTGCCATATCAAAAACGGCGGCAGGTGATAACCCAGTTAATTGACTTAAAGCCATTGAATTCCTCAGACTGCATTCTAATCATCGATGCAATTCCACATACAAATTATCTGCATCTTCTGTGTTGTGAAACTTCTTTCAGCATTTGCAGTTCACCACGCAACAACTAATTTTTTATGAGTAATTGACAGCCATCCCGTCTCATATGATTCATGGACATAGTGCGACCACTGGTAAATTGACATGTGCCCTCAGAGTCTTTCATGGTGGCATGCTTCAATAAAATCTTCTCAGTTCACAGGGCATGTCTTTTGGAACTAAACACTCAAGCTTTCAATAGCTGTCTTCACCATCATCATCAGAAGTTGAAACCACTGACTGCTGGGACTGGCATGATATTCTGCTTCTTCTCCTTCTTTTAGTGTTCAACCCTGAGGTTGGTTTGCAACAGAGCACCATACCTCTCTTTTGTCTGCCTTCCCCTTCATTTTCCATGTATATGTTGCATCAAACAACATTCATGATCTGTTGCATGTATGATATCCTTGGTTGCCCCCACCAATTCCTTCTCTCAATAGCTCCTTCTGCTATTGTTCCAATGATGTTATTGTGTCATAGGATGTCCCCTAAAGTTTGTCTCTTCTTGTCTGTATGTGCCCCCACACAGATTTGGTTTCCAGTACTCTTCTAAGCACCTCTTTACTTTGTCTCTCCATCTGATCTTCATCATCCTTCTATAAGCACGACATCAACATGGCCTCTAGCCATCTTCTCTCTTCTCTTCCCATTGCCCAACTTTCACATCCATATAGGCCCACACTCCAAACAAAAGCTTTTATGAAACATTTTCTTATTTTCAGACTGATTTTCTTGCTGGTAAGTTACTCCTCAGATTAAATGCAATTTTAGCCTGTTGTATTCTGCTTTCCGTGATTTTGCGTCCCAGGTAGGTAAATTCCTCTATCACTTCCATCTTCTCTCTTCCAATTCTCACTCTCAGCTTCTGTAATGCATATTATCACTTTAGTCTTTTTCTTGTTTATTCTCATTCCATACTGATAGCGTAGAATCTTTTCCATTGTTCTGAGGACTTCCTCTAGATCTTCTTTTGTTTCCATGGCTGTAGCAATACCATCTGCATAATGTAGAATGTCTATCTTCTATCCATTAATTTTGATCTCCACCTCAGTAGTTTCTCGAACTTGGTCTATAGCTTCCTGGATGTCAGTGTTGAATATAAGAGGAGAGAGAGCACATCCCTGTCTTACCCATTTCCTAATACTTGCTTCTTGTCCCTGGTGACAGTTCCTAATCACTGCTAACTCATTCTTATGGAGACACAGATGTCTTTGTACTTCATTCCACTTTTCCTCAGCACTCTGAACATCTCTTGCCAGATAACATCAAATGCCTTTTACAGGTCTACAAAGGCAATATAAGTTGGTTTATTTTTCAGTAATTGCTTTTCAATAAGGAGTCTCAGTGCAAAAATCACTTCTCTTGTTCCCAATCCCCTTCTGAAACCAAATTGATCTTCACTCATCATATCCTCCAACTTTTCTTCAATTCTCTTCACAAATATTTTTATGAGAACTTTTGATGCATGTGATACTAGGCTTAAAGTTCGATACTGTTCACATTTTGTAGCTGGTGCCTTCTTTGGTATAGGAACAATGATGCATTTCTGGAAATCTCTCAGTATCTCTCCTGTATTATAGATTGACCTAATAAGTTTAAGCAGCATCATTTTCATGCTGTCACCAGTATTCTTTATTACTTCTGCAGGGATGTCATCAATACCCATTGCTTTGTTGTCCGGTAGTTCATTTAGAGCTTAGTCAAATTCTTCTTGAAGAATGTCATCTCCCTTGTCATCTTCATCTACTTATTTTTCTGTTCCTATTACTTTCTCCAAAAGAGGTGTTCCGGCGTACAACTCCTCAATGTATTCTTTCCATCTCTTCACCTTGCCTCCACCAAACAGCATTTTCCCCTCTTTATTTTCTATTGTGCCAAAGAGTGTTGTTTTATGTTTGTTGAAAAATTTTTTTGCTGTTCTGTAGACTAAACCAGTTCTTCTGTTTTGCATATTTTCTTCTACTTCCCTGCACATTTCAGCAAGAAAGTTTTCTTTTGCTTTCCTAGCTTCCCTATTGACTAAATTTCTTAAGTCTTCTGTATTCAGTTTTTCCTTGTTCATCAGTTGTGTTTTTGTATAATCTACTGTTTTCTATAAGCTCAATAACATCTGCTATAATCCATTTCCTCTTGTTTTGGGTTTAGTTTTTCCACCTATATTTCTGTTGCTTTATATATACCAGATTTAACTTGATCCCAATCTTCATTTACTCCATCATGTTGAAAACATTTAGCTAGGTTGTCTGTTTCATGAGCATAGTGGTTTGCCAGTCCCTTGGTTTTCATTTTTCTAGTTCTCATTTAAGTTTTACAATCTTCTTCTTCCGACATTTGAATCTGAGTTAACTTCTCATCAGGACAAGGTAATGGACACTGCCTATGTCTGCAGATGGATAGCTCCTGCAATCTTTTACCTGGTTCCTAAAACATGATTTCACTAGAATTTAATCAATCTGCTGTCTCCTCTTGCCTCCAGGGGCCTTCCATGTGTATCTTCTTCATCTGTGATGTTGGAAATGTGTGTTTACAACAACTAACTGGTGCCTCAAGCAGAATTAGATTAGTCAATCTCCTCTTTCATTTCTTCTTCCAAGTCCACATTTGCCAACAATTCCTTCTTGTTCTTCATCCACAATCACATTCCAGTCCCCCATGGCAATAAGGTTTTCATCTCCCTTAACATTTCTATTGCATTACTTATTTCTTCATATATTTTGTCAATGGCTGCATCTTCTTATCTGGATGTTGGCATGTATACTTGTATTATCACAGTGTCTTTTGGTTTGGTTTAAAGTCTGACTAGTATTATTTGAAAGCTATATTTCACATACCCCTTGACTCATGAACCATAGTTTTTTCATCAAAATTATTCCAACTCCTCACATTCCTGGTCTATTCTGGTCAGTTCTGGTGTGAATGACTCTGAGGGAATATGGAATAGTTGTAGGTAAACAACTAGGATTCTCTCAGATACAGATTTATTCACATTTAGCTTCTACACAGATACAAGTCCGGAGGCTAACTCGTTAGCGTCCAACATCCTGCCCAAAGCCCTCTCCTCAAAGATAGCACACTTATGCACAAAACAAATAACAGTATGGAGTACGTCCCTGTGAATGGGGAGGGGTAAGAAGTTAGGAAGGTAACGCACAGTTCTTCTGCGTCAGGCGGAAGCGGTCAACTGGTAGGAGACCGGGGGGGGCGAAACCCGGTACGTCGACGGTGAAGTCAGCAAGCGACGCCAGCGGCTGAAGACGACGTCCCGTCCTGGAGTGAAGGTGTAGCACTTCGTCAGCCGGCAGGCGGCGAATCACCTTGCCAGAAGGCCTAACAAAGGCACGCAAATTGCCACACGCAGCACTTCTGCTCAATTTAAAGCAGCGCACCACACGAGATTCTGCACTTCCTCCCTCAATATTGTCACACGCGAGTACCACACACACCGTATCGCCATCTATGACAACAGATAATTTATGTATGTCATCAGGGTGCACATGTGTTGTGAATTCTTGGATGGCACCTGTACGAGCAATGGTAGGGAGGCAGGGAGGTGTGGGAAAGCCATGGCAGGGGGAAGCATCTGCTAAGAGGGGGGTGGCAGGTGCACTGGACTGCGCAGGAGACAACCTCGGGCGATCAGCTGACAGACGAGGGAGCGTGACCGAAGGCAACGAGGAGCCAGCGTGGATTGAACGGCGTGACAAAGAGCTGTCACACGAAGATGGTAACACAATGGTAGAATCCGAGTGGTTGGCAGTTCGACTGCGAGGGCTGTGAGGAGTGAAGCCCCGAAAAGATTGGCCACTTGAATTAGATGAACGCGGAGAAGGAGCAGTGCTCGGCAGAGAAACACGCTGTGGAGAATCAATACCCAAATGCATGGTGTGGGAAGATGGATGGCCGCTCAAAGCAGGAGTGGGAGAAATAGGGGCAGAATCAGGGAGGTTCACCTAAGGCTCAATGAAAGCTGGTTTCGCTCGGTTGAATGAGACCGTGGTTACAGAGTCTTTTATGAGGAGATCCATGTTATTCTCAGAGCATTTGATGACCTTCTAAGGACCTGTGTAGGGTGACTGAAGCGGGGCTTTGACTGAGTCGTCTCTGAGAAACACGTACTCACAAGAATCTAGCGTGCGCGTTACGTACACGCGCGGAGGTGTATGAGCAGCCGGAGGTGGCGGCTGAATTTTGCTGCAGTGCAAGCGCACCCGCTCGAGAAGTGAAGGGAGTTCAGAGGGCCGTGGAAGTGGGGTCGGAGTGACTGATTCTCCAGGTAAAACCACAGGTTGGCCATACACAAACTCGGCTACGGAACCCTTGGGGTCTTCCTTGAAAGTCGCACGAAGGCCAAGAAGCACAAAGGGCAGTGCCTCTGTCCATAGTGAGTCATGGCAACGCAGGGCAGACTTTAAGGTGTGATGCCATCGCTCGACAAGCCCATTGCTTTGGGGGTGGTATGCAGAAGTATGAATTTTGACAATATCACACATTTTACATAAGTCAGAGAAAACTGAAGACTCGAATTGTCGCCCATCGTCAGTGGTGAGGTAAACAGGTGAGCCAAATCTAGAGATCCACGAATCTAAGAATGCTCGACTTACTGTCTCAGAGGTAATGTTCGGAATAGGCACAGCCTCAGCCCACCGAGTCATCCTGTCAATAGCTGTAAACAAGTAACGGAAACCCTCGGAGGGGGGCAAAGGGCCTACAAGGTTGACATGAACATGGTGAAACCGGCCTGGTGGTTGGGCAAAACAGCCAAGGGGTGGAGAAATGTGCCTGGAAACTTTGTTCTGTTGACACACCATGGATGCCCTTGCCCAAGACTGACAGTCACGGCGCATGTCTCTCCAGACAAACCGTCAGCTACCAGACGGGTGGAAGCTTTGACACCGGGGTGTGCTAATGTGTGTAGTTTGTCAAAGACCTGGCGTTGAAGGGGCTTAGGAATGAATGGCCACAATGTACCAGTCGATTCATCACACCACACTAAGTCAGATATGCCAGGGAAAGTAGAGCGTACCGGTTGGAGAGAGGAGCTGTGGTCTGAAATTAACTACACGGTATCGGGGTCTGCCGATTGCAACCGAGGTAGGTCCGTTAAGTCAATTAAGGTTGTGACAGCACCAACACGCGAGAGAAAATCAGCGACCACATTGTCCGCTCCTCGGATGTAGCGAATGTCATTTGTAAATTGCAAGATGTAATCGATGTGACGAAAGCGTCGTGGGGGCAGATCAGCCGCAGGATTTTTTATGGCAGGAACCAACGGCTTGTGATCAGTGAGCACATAGAAATCTCGTCCCTCAACATCAGTTCTGAAGTGTCTTATGGCCTCATAAACTGCAAGTAATTCTCTGTCGAATGCTGAGTATTTCTCCTGCGCGTTGTTTAGCTTTTTTGAGAAAAACTGCAGGGGGGTTGTAACATCGTTGTATGTCTGACTCACTGCTGCGCCGATAGCATTGTCACTAGTGTCAGTAGTGATAAACATTGTGGCGTCCGCCCGTGGGTGAGCAATAGTGACAGTGGAGGCCAACAGCTGTTTGAGTTCATTAAATGCCTTGTCCATGTCTGGTGTCCATGGTACCTGGCGGGTGCCAGAAGTTTGTGGGCCAGCAAGAGCATCTGTGAGAGGAGCCTGCACTGCAGAAGCGGCTGGCAAATGTTTACGGTAATAATTAACTGTTCCGATGAACCTGCATAATTCCCTATAGGTCTGGGGGCGTAGCATCTCGAGAACAGGCTTGATCTTGTCCTGTGGTAGTGTCAGACCATCCGATGATGCAACATAACTTAGGAATGTGATGGATGACTGGTGCAATTGAGTCTTTTTATTGTTCAGTTCAATATCAGTCGCTGCTAAAATATCTGTCACGACTTGAACACGCTCCTCACTCTGTTCCAAAGTAGAAGCAAAAACCAATATGTCGTCCATGTATACGAAACAAAAGTCTAGATGGGATAAAGTTTGATTGATGAAACGCTGCCACGTTTGGGGGGCGTTTTTCAACCCAAACGGCATAAATTTGTATTGGAACAGCTCGAAGGGAGTGGTTATGGCAGTCTTTTCAATGTCCTCCGGAGCCACAGGAATCTGATGAAATGCGTGCTTACAGTCCAAAACAGAGATGTACTGTGCACCTGCGAGCGCACGATTGAAGTCTGCGATGTGTGGGACCGGATATTTATCAATGATGGTGCGGGCATTTAAACGCCTATAGTCTCCAACCATATGCCAAGTACCGTCTTTCTTTTGGTCAAACAGGATAGGAATAGCCCAGCAACCGGAATAGGGTTCAATTATTCCCTTTTGTAACAGATCGTCCAATTGTTCTTTTGCAATTTTCATAAATTCCGGCTTGAGGTGGCGTGGGCGTTGTGATATGGGCGGCCCATCGGTTAGATGTAACTGATGAACTGTGCCATTAGTGACTACTGCAATACGTGGCGCGGCATGACAGTCAGATGTCCGTGAAGCGGAGCAGGCAGTGGCGGACGGGCCAAGCTGTGGCGCTGAGGGCACGGAAGTACAGGTGTGCCACCCGCTCGTAGGCTGCGTAAAAGGCCGCACACGTGTTAACATGGGCGAGGTTGGTACAATGGTTCTTAGTAGCGGGCCGTGCCGCTACGAGCGCTGTAGGCACGAGTGGGTGTGGCCGAACAGCAGATGGCCGTAGTTCATTGCCACGAGCTTGGCAAGTTAATTGTCCATTCGGAACGCAAGGAGCATGAGCACTCGGGCATACCCTATCATTACAAAACGGGGTGCTGACATAGTTTACAGAGTTCACAACATTGTCGTTAACGTGCGCGGGCACGGGAACACCAGTTTGGCACGGACTAACCTTGTCTGTAGCCGACGAGTCGTCTGCTTGTAGTGCCGCGAGGCGCTGTTGTGTGGAGGCCAACTCATGGTGTATGTCGCGGAGATGCAGCAGCATTTCCATACGTTCCATCCGCAACTTCGAAGACTTGGCGCACTCCACTAGCCACTTGTTTGTCCAAGATTGCAGCTCCAAGGATAGGTTTACACACTTCTTAGCACAGCACACATGTTTGGTGTTAGCCGAACTGTCACTCGGCGAAGCGAAAGGAATATGTTTGTTAAGGGGGGGGGGGGGGGGGAGTAAAACACAGTATTTTGCACAAAATCTAGTGACAACTGATAGTGCTTGAGGAAATCAATTCCGAGAATAGGTTCTTCAATTTTTGACACTAGAAACGTCCACTCCAGCTTGCACTCGGGCGAAAGTTTCACTGTATACAAAGAGGAACCCGAACACCGTAGGGTAGACAAGTTCACTGCACGAAGTACTGTTTTGTGTGGTTGCATTTTACTGGTTGCTAGGCGAACTGGCAGCAAAGAGACATCTGCATCAGTGTCTACCAGAAAACATACACCTGATCGTAAATCGCGAACACAGACTCGACCACACTTACTGTTGTTGTCCGAAACGGAGTGCAACGTGGGATGGTGCCCGTTGTTTACATCGCAGGAGGTGGCACCGTAGCCTACTTGCGGTTGGAGTTTGGGTAAGAACACGGTGACTGGCATTTGCGAGCTTGCTCCCCGAATCTCGCGTGGAAGAAACAGTAAGGTAGGGCGGGCCTGTGATCCTGTGGGTAGTTGCTAGGTGATGGAGTATGTGCCCCAGAGTCTTCCACAGAGGCCGATGCACTGTCGTTGCGGGGAATTGAAGGTGCAGGCCGGGCAGCTAGTTTAACAAACTTGTTATTAGCAGCAACAGACAAGGGCGTGGCGTCAGAAAGCGTCTTAGTGCGCTCACGTCCAGAATGCAGTGCACGGAGCTCACATTGCCTGGCGGAGTATGCTCTGTCGGCGGCGCATAAACGTTCATTTACTGGCCTATCTTCATACGCAGAGATTGCAGTCTGGACAGGCAAAGGCAGCTTTTCAGTCCAGATTTCTGCGAGCGTGTCATCAGGCATAACTTGCTCATCGATGAGAAGACGAATGCACCGCCACAGCTGGGACGGAGACCTGTCACCGAGACGCTCTTCGTACATGAGCTGTCGCACATTTTCTCTCCTGGTTTTAGAGACGCGCTCTAGTATCGTCTGTTTCGCCACAGCATACTTCCCTGCTGGGGGGGCCCGACACGGTCGTGAAGATCGTTCATGAGGCAGGTGAAGCGTGCATCGTCGTCCAAAGCACAGACATTGAATGTTTGCTCAACCAGGTTAAACCAGAACTCCAGGTAAGTGGGTTTGAAGTCTGGTAATTTCGTCGGATTCGGCACTGCAGTCACTGCGGAGGTGCGCCTATTACTTCGGACGGAAGTAGAGCATGCAGAAGATTGCGAGTCCGAATTATTGGTGTCCCGTAATGCGGGAATCGTGAAATTCACTTGACGCTGGGGGGGCGGCTGAGAAGCGACGGACGCTCGAACGGTGTTAGGATCGTAGTCAAAATGTGCATTCTCACTGACGTGGTAGCTTGGAGAGAAGCCACAAGTGCTTAAGTACGCCGGTGAATGTCTGTTATGCACACAGTATTCACTCGACCATGAGTGGTGGGGCTGGTTGTAGATATCGGAGTAATTACTGTCCAGCACAGAATTGTTGACTTGATTAGAAGCAACACAAGGACCCCACACACATCCACTAGGATGCACACTTGGTGTGATATTTGCTGTTTGGCGAGCATTGAACACCTGTTGACTAGCCGGCGCGGAAGGATACACATGTGGCGGGAACTGATTCGAGTTTGAATTTACTACTGGATTTTCCAAAGTAGCAAAACCTCACTCGACACCAAGAACTGTATTGAATTGTGTGTTCGAAACAGGAGTAGGAATGTTCCGACCAACACTCTGTGGAGAACACGTGGGAAGGTCCAGGCTAACAAAGCCTCAGTCCATGACCGTTGGCGGTTGGAAGAAACTGGCAGCACTTGATGAATTCCACTGCATGTTCTGGCTGAAGGATTCCGAAGATTCTTGCGGCATGTCCGTTACAATGGCAGGAGTGCTGGTGAGATGTTGCTGGAATCCGGGCGGCGGTGAAGGCTGAAAGGCCATTGTCTGGAGCTGAACAAAGGCCCTCGAGATCGCGGAGAAACCCGGCGCGGTAGGCGGGTAAATAACCTTCGGGCGTTAACTCGGACGCATATTACACAGAAACGGGGTCACCAGTGAGGGAATATGGAATAGTTGTAGGTAAACAATGAGGATTCTCTCGGATAGAGATTTATTCGCATTTAGCTTCTACACAGATACAAGTCTGGAGGCTAACTCGTTAGTGTACAACATCCTGCCCAAAGCCCTCTCCTCAAAGATAGTACACTTACGCACAGAACAAATATCGATATTTATGGCGCTCTACGCCACAACTCTGTATTCTTCAGACTAGAAATCACTGGCAGGGGCCATCTCATCTCTGATATGCCTAGGATATCAATTTCCAGTCGTTTCATTTCAAGTTTTAGATTCCTAGTTTGCTACACTGAAACAGTGTTCTGACATTTCAAGTTTCTATGTTAAAATTGGGATTCTTTTCCTTCACCATGTCTGTATATTTTGCAGTCCCCATCTGGAGATCTGATTGGGGGATTATTTTATCTCTGGAAAATTTCACTAAAGGTACAGCCATGGTTTACTGCTGATTCTTGGGATAACCTAGTTCTTTAATGTGGTGTTTTCCCGTTGCCTTCCACTTCCTACGTCATTGACCATCAGCAGGTTCTTCCGCCTTTGGAAATTGTTTCTCATTTCCATGGCAAGAGTGTGCCCTGCCCAGCAAATGCTTGAGCGATGACTTATTCTGATCATCCTTTGGTCCCTGTTTGCGTTCACTGTCACATAAAGTGATGTTGACCACTCTCTACTGTATGGAGGCATAGCTCAGGAGTTTCATTTCATCATGTCTTGAATATTAACAGCATTTCCTAGTCACCTCCAATACTTTATATAGATGTAATGACAGTGTCTGGAATCTTCCAGATGCACTGGAGTGGCACATGTGTGGAAAGCAAGTGGGTAGCTCTAGCAGCTCCAGCCTATCATGGTATCAAATGACCTTAAAATGTGTGAGCAACTGGTACCATGTTAGAAACTGACACTCCTAAGTACCTACAAGCGTCAAGCTGACTCTTTGCTTTCACTCAGATTAGATTAGATTAGTACTTGTTCCTTAGATCATGAATACGACACTTCGTAATGATGTGGAACGTGTCAGGTTAATAAAAGATGTCTATACAAGATATTACATTAGACAAAATATTACATGACACTCAATAACTTTTTTTTTTGGATGTTGGGAAATTACCCACTTACTATATCCAAAAATTCATCTAATGAGCAGAAGGAGTTGCCATTAAGAAATTCTTTTAATTTCCTTTTAAATGCTATATGGCTATCTGTCAGACTTTTGATGCTATTAGGTAAGTGACCAAAGACTTTTGTGGCAGCATAATTTACCCCCTTCTGAGCCAAAGTTAGATTTAACCTTGAGTAGTGAAGGTCATCCTTTCTCCTAGTGTTGTAGCCATGTACACTGCTATTACTTTTGAATTCATTCTGATTGTTAATAACAAATTTCATAAGTGAATATATATATTGTGAGGCTACAGTGAAGATCTCTAGCTCCTTAAATAAGTGTCTGCTGGATGATCTTGGATGAGCTCCAGCAATTATTCTGATTACACGCTTTTGTGCAATGAACACTCTTTTACTCAATGATGAGTTACCCCAGAATGTGATGCCATACGAAATCAGAGAATGAAAATAGGCACGGTAAGCTAATTTACTCAGATGTATATCGCCAAAATTTGCAACGATCCTAATAGCATAAGTAGCTGAACTCAAACGTTTCAGCAGATCTCCAGTGTGATTTTTCCAGTTCAACCCCTAACTCAATGCAAAATCCCAATCCGTGGCCTACTAAGTGTGCATTTGTGCCTTGATCTCTGTTAAAATTATTGCTGTTTATTCTAATTTTGGCCACTTCTTTGGTAACAGAATCCACGTGTGACGGTGCTCGAGGCAAAATTCACATTTTTCAAATTTTATTTTATGCTCACTTTCTAGGCAAAATACAGACAAGGCCAACTTCTCAGGTTCTCTTTGTTTGATGTGTCACGATGCTCTGCACAGTGCTTCGCAACAGTGCAAATAGTTTGACCTATGCCAGTGCTACCGTATTCACAGGCAACACCGTACACTCCAGGAACTCAAAGACCTATGTTGCCTTTAATTGGATGTAATACATCTCTTACCATGGAGCCAGGCTGGAACACTGGCCACAGGCTATGTCTTTTCAGCACATGTTCTATCTTACTCGTAACTGCTCCACAGTATGAAAGGTACACATCCACACAAGCAGACATCCTTTCATCTTTCCCTCTCCTTCCCTCTTTCCTGACGAAGCAACCATGGGTTGCGAAAGCTTGAAATTTGGATGGATATGTGTGGATGGATATGTGTGTGTGTGTGCGAGTGTATACCCGTCTCTTTTTCCCCCTAAGGTAAGTCTTTCTGCTCCCGGGACTGGAATGACTCCTTACCCTCTCCCTTAAAACCCACATCCTTTCGTCTTTCCCTCTCCTGCCCTCTTTCCTGATGAGGCAACAGTTTGTTGCGAAAGCTTGAATTTTGTGTGTATGTTTGTGTTCGTTTGTGTGTCTGTCGACCTGCCAGCACTTTCATTTGGTAAGTCACATCATCTTTGTTTTTAGGTATATTTTTCCTATGTGGAATGTTTCCTTCTATTATAACTATATATATATATATATATATATATATATATATATATATATATATATATATATATATATATATATATATATATATATATATATATACCTGCAGCGAAAATGTACTTAATTCATTAAATAACAAATTACAAGCAGCAGGTATTTTCTGTGATTTGTCAAAGGCATTTGATTGTGTGAATCACACCATCCTTTTAAATAAATTAGAATTCTATGGTGTCACGGGCAGTGCTGCAAAATGGTTCAAGTCATACTTCGCTAACAGGAAACAAAGGGTGTCAGTGCAAGGGACTAGTGAATTAAGTCATCAGTCATCATCAGAATGGGAAGAAATTACATTACTTTAGTTCAAAAAGGAGTCCACTACTCAGGAACACTCATCTTAAATAATTTGCCAGCAAACAAAAAGTTTAGTTATAAATAAAGATCAGTTTAAAAGGAGCCTGAAAGACTTACTAGTGGCCAACTCCTTTTACTCCATTGATGAATTTTTTATAGAAACAAATGATTTATTGTATATATACTATTAGTATGGTTATTTCAGCTTAAAAAAAAAAAAAAACAATAATGTTCCCCATCCACAAGGATCTCCTCAGCACGGATCTATGGAATGGAAAAACTAATCAAATCTAATCTAAATGCTAAACGTAGTGGTTAGCACACTGGACTTGTATTTGGGAGGACAACAGTTCAAATCAGCGTCCTGCCATCCTGATTTAAGTTTTCTATGATTTCCATAAATCACATTGGGCAAATGTCAGGATGGTTCCTTTGAAAGGGCATGGTCAACTTCCTTCTCCCCCCTTCCCCAATTCAATGGGACTGATGACCTTGCTGTTTGGTTCCCTCCCCCAAATCAACCAACAAACAGTCATTGAGTATTCCAGAATGCTGGTGTTTGTACGGACACTGAATACTCCCAAATATACAAACATAAGGTATTTCAAGAACCTTCCAGAAATGATAGATACTAAATAACAAATAATTGCTCTTGGTCAGGTTTGAAGTGGAGCCCCACAGCATGTCAGCCAGCAACACTGACCTCTGCACCACACAGCATGCACCACAGCTTGTGGCACTACTATAAAATAGTCACATTACTCAAAGAAGAGACTTCTGATCTTATTCAGAGGCATAATAACAGTTTTCTATCCTGTATATCTTCTAAAAATGGAGTACACAGGATGTATAATGAAAGTGGTACAATAAGTGTTATTCAGGTGGCATCTGGAATATGGATGCGGTCCTAAATTCAAATAATATAAACTGTCAATGCTGTTAATGGTTGGTAAGCAAGAAATTTTACATTATTTAAAATACATAAACACATACCACAGGCAGACATGCAAACAAAATGAGTCACATAAAAAGGATATAGAGAGATTTTCATGTTACCACTCTCAGCTGTAGAGCTACAACTGTATACACACAGAAAAAAATGCTAATAGAGAGCCTAATTTGACTGTAGATGTTCAAATGTATTTTTATTTATCAAACAATTTTATTGTTTTCCTAATGCTCTCATGTGGTTATATCTTGACAGCTCTGCTAACTGAAAATGTGGCAACCAGCATTCATATTTTGGTGAATGTAGGCTGCGTGTTAAGTTAATTAATTCGCCAGAATAATAATACTCACATTGATTAACTATTTGTTATTATAATTTCTCAGATTTATATATGTTGAGACTGCCTTCTTGTGGAAATGGTGGCTGGATCATAATGAATCTAAGCGACAACAAGTGATAGACCTTATCAACTCTGGCCAGCTGGAGATTGTTGGTGGTGCCTGGAGCATGAATGATGAAGCAGCTACACACTATCAGTCAACAATAGACCAATTCACGTGGGGACTGAGGTAAAATATGTTATTGTTATTATTATTTTGACAATATGATGTTTTTTAACAAAGTTTAACATTTCCTTTTTTTATGATCAGTACCAGACATTATTTTCCTGTTTTCAGCATAAAAGTTAAACATTTTCCTAGAGACTTCATAATCAATTATGAATTAAACAATTGGTGTACTATATGTTGTTTTCCCTTTTATCTCCTTTCAGGGAAACAATTTCTTGTGTTTACCCAAGTAAAATGTAACTGTATGTTTCCGCCTGACAGACAAGTGTGACAGATGTGAACATAACTACAATAATACAAGAATAGGACTAATTTAAAATCCCTAGAATATAAGACATTTCACAAGCTGTCTGACAGAATACAAACAGTGTTTTATAAAATGTGTGTTTGAAACTATTGATAGAAGGAATCATAAAAGATAGGAACAAAATATCTTTATCCTCCTTGAAAGTAAGCCAATAGCAAAAAAGACGTTCAGAAATAAATGAAAATAAGAACTTAACATAATTTGGCAGTAAATTTTAAGTTTTTATTAACAGTATGTTGCAGAGGCAGTACTCAGTCATCAGTTGTAGTTCTGATGTTTAGCTCAGTTCATTGCTCACATGAAACAAATGATATATAAATATTGTGTGGTTGTGCACTTTCCTCAAGTTCACAGCATTTGAACTGAACACATTGAACAAACTTCATCAGATTTGTTACAAGTATTTAGCATTTCCTTGAATACGAAGATGTTATATGTTTTTTTTTTTTTTTCTTCTTACAGTTATAAAAGTGGGCTTTAACAAGTAGGTTACACATTATTGTGGCATGCCAAGTAACTTTTATTCAATGTTCCACTACACTTCAAAGAGACACAGATATATGACACAATCTTTCATCATAGTCACCAAGCCTCTGTACACAATGGTTGGAACATTCTAGCAATTTGTTCTGTTCACAGAGCCATTAGAAAACTACTGTGTGACTGTATTGTATTGTATTTTTATTGATCCAGGCAATCATAGTATTGTACAGCTGTACATATGATATTGGACAGGTCAAGAGAGCTATTTACATGTAATTTTTACAAATTGATTTTTACATTATTTTGTAGCAAGGAAATTATCTATCTTAAACAAAACAGTTAATACAAACCATAGAATTGTAAGGTTGTACATACGATATTGGACAGGTCAAGAGAACATATTTGCAAGTAATTGTTAATAAATTGAATTTACATTATTTTGCAATGAGGAAGTTAGCTATCTTTAACAAAACAGTACATACAAATGTTGTATGGTAAAATATAAACAGCCAATACAAATTTAATAGTAAAGTAGTCCAGTGTATTTCATAGACATGCACAGTATATAATAATCCAGTATATTTCATAGACATGCACAGTATATAATTTTCAGACCTAATTGAACATTTATCATATTGTTTACATTATTAACCCCTTTCAAAAAAACGATCAACTGCATAAAAGCAATGGTCCAAGAGATATTTTTTTTAACTTATGTGTGAAGGCTCTTGGGTTCTTTGTTGCTTTGATTTCATTGGGTAAATAGTTATACATTTGTATCCCAACATTTAAAACACTTTTTTGGTAGCAGGTAGTTCTGGACTGAATCATATGTAGGTCAGATTGCTGCCTTCTTGCATAGTTATGAATATCTCCATTGAATTTTAGTGTGCAGTCATTGTTTAACAGGTATGACTTGACAAATGAGACAATATTATAAATGTAAGCAGAGGGCAGTGTCATAATGCCATTTGTTTAGAAATGTTGTCTGCATGATTCGTTATGTCTTAGATTACATATTATGCGTATTGCCTTTTTTTGCATTTTGAAAATATATCTACCTCCAGGTGAGTTCCCCCAAAATATGATTCCATACTGTAATGTAGAATGGAAGTAAGCATAATATACACGTATGAGAACAGATTTTGTGACTGATTTTTTGAGTATCCTTAAAATGTAACACACAGTTGAGAGCTTTTTTGAGATATAATTTGTGTGAGTCTCCCACTTAAGATTTTCTTCAAGCCATATGCCAAGAAACTTGACGGAGTCCACACACATAAGTTCTTGGTTATTTAGAATCACACCAGGCATTTCTTGTTTTTGGGATGAGAGTCTGAAGTTGATGTACGTTGTTTTCTGTATGTTTATAATCAGTTTGTTCTTGTTGAATCATTTGCAGAGTGACAACATAAGCGGTTCAATTTTTTGGTTGTGGTCCTCTGTATCAGTACCTGTTATTAGTATACTTGTGTCATCGGCAAATAGTGTGGTATGTCCTGTAGCAAGCTTCATGCTTATATCATCAATGTATAGCAGAAACAGTATGGGTCCCAGGATTGAGCCTTGTGGCACACCATATCTAATAGGCATTGTGTCACAGGAGTGAACAGTAGATTGATGGGTGGTTGTATTCTTTTTTTCAGAATTAATTTCAACTTTTTGAAATCAGTGTGACAGGTAAGATTCTAACCATTTGTTTGCAATTCCTCTTATACCTTTATTTGCTAACTTCTTAAGGAGTATGGTATGGTCAATTACATCAAAGGCTTTGGATAAATCTAAAAAGATACCAGTAGTGATTTCCTTATTATCCAGTGCTTTTAAGGTTTTGTTGAGATACTCATAAATAGCTGTGGTAGTTGTCTTTTGCTTTCTAAAACCATGCTGGTGTTTTGGAGAGATGATGTTTGGTTTGTGGGGCGCTCAACTGCGTGGTTATCAGCGCCCGTACAATTTCCCAACCTTTGCTCAGTCCAATTTCGCCACTTTCCTGGATGATGATGAAATGATGAGGACAACACAAACACCCACGGAAAAAAAAAATCCCATGCTGGTGTTTTGTTAATAAGGATAGTTTATTAGTAAAGTCTTCCAATCTGGTGTAAAATAATTTTTCAAATATTTTTGAGGATGAGCTGAGTTGTGCTATGGGCCTGTAATTGGCTACATCATTTTTAGAGCCCTTTTGTGAAGTGGGGTAATTTTAGAAGTCTTTAGTAGGTCAGGGAATACTCCATTTGTAAAGGATGCATTTATTATGTGGGTTAGGGGTTCTACAATGGATTCTCCACATTTCTTTACAATTAAATCAGGAATGTTGTCACTGCCACTGGAGTACTTATTCTTTAGTCCTTTTATAGCTGTAAGTTCTTCAGTATTGGAGACTTTGTGAAGAAACATTGATGCCTGTACTGGTATGATTTCTATTAGTGTTTGATGTTGAGTATTTGGTCTGTGGCAGTTGTTCTTTATCAGGTTTTCTGCTATTTTGCTAAAATAGTCATTAAAACCATTTACTATTTTTTGGGGATCTGATGTGACTTCATCATTTAGGTTTAGTTTTAATGTTTTGTTTATAACAAGCTGCTTACTGTTTGTTTCATTTTTTACAACTGTCCACAAACCTTTCATTTTATTGTTAGATTCCTTTATAAATTTATCATTGTATAATTTCTTTGCTTGTTGGATAACTTTTCTGTAGATTTTAAAATAGGTCTTACAATATGACCTAAACTGATCATCAATGTCATGGTGTTTCATGTGATTTTTTAAGTCACGCTTTTTTTGGCTGGAAATCCTTATCCCTTTTGTTACCCATGAGTTTGTGTGTTTGTTTCCGATTTTCCTGGATTTCAGTGGAAATGCAGTATTGAAGTGGTGGAGAAATGTTTCATGGAAGGAATTAAATATGTAGTTTACATCATTTTCTTTATAGACCTCTGCCCAGTTTTCAGCCCTTAACAGATAGTTAAAAAGCCTTATATTATTGCATTTTAATTATTGTGGGATATTGTCCTATGTAATTTAGATTCACTGTTAGTATTTGGGCTTCATGGTCATTTGTAATACCGAATATTTTTATTGTGAACATATATTTTGCAATATTTATTTCTTTGTAACACTTATTATTTTGTAATCTTTATCTCTCTCTAAAATGTATTTTTGTATTGGGACCTAAGTTACCGTTCACTGTTTTTTGTTTTGTAATCTCTATCTATATCTAAAATGTATTTTTTTGTAGTGGGACCTAAGTTACTGTTTACTGTTTTTGTTTTGTTTTATGTATTACCATATATTCTGGCCAAAAGCTTGTAAAATTGACACGTTCCATATCCTGTGATACTGTCACAACATGGATCACCGGAACAAGAGATAAATAAAAAAAATAAAAAAATAAATAAAATAAATGTAACCTGTGCTGATGACTTCGATTGAGTGGTGTAGTTTGTCTGCTTTTATGAAAAGCTGATCTAGAGCTGTTTTTGAATTTTTTATGATCCTGGTTGGTGTGTTTACAGTTGGGGATAGGTTGAATGAAATTTGTAATATTCAACAATTCATCTTTGTTTTTTCCAGGTGTGAGGAAGTTATTATCGGAAAATCTTTCCTGTCTTATGTTCTTTTAGCTGTCTGAAAAGTTAAAAATTGCTTGGTGCTAGATCTAGGCTTCCCAATCAGCATCACCCACCCCTGTGTCGCCTTTGTCACATTGTTGCCATCATTTCATCGTGGCTGGATGTGGCATTGCATTTAGTCCATATACCATCAGATTTTGCAGTGAATCTGTGTGTAATTTAGACATTTTGTCCACTAGATTAGATTAGTACTTGTTCCATAGATCATGAATACGAACTTCGTAATGATGTGGAACTTGTCAGGTTAATAAAAGGTGTCTACACAAGATATTACATTAGACAAAATATTACATGACACTCAATAACTTTTTTTTTTTTTTTTTTTTTTGGATGTTGGGAAATTACCCACTTACTATATCCAAAAATTCATCTAATGAGTAGAAGGAGTTGCCATTAAGAAATTCTTTTAATTTCCTTTTAAATGCTATATGTCTATCTGTCAGACTTTTGATGCTATTAGGTAAGTGACCAAAGACTTTTATGGCAGCGTAATTTACCCCCTTCTGAGCCAAAGTTAGATTTAACCTTGAGTAGTGAAGATCATCCTTTCTCCTAGTGTTGTAGCCATGTACACTGCTATTACTTTTGAATTCGTTTGGATTGTTAATAACAAATTTCATAAGTGAATATATATATTGTGAGGCTACAGTGAAGATTTCTAGCTCATTAAATAAGTGTCTGCAGGATGATCTTGGATGAGCTCCAGCAATTATTCTGATTACACGCTTTTGTGCAATGAACACAAAAGCGTGTAATCAGAATAACAAATGTAATTGTTGGGTTCAAATTAATAATATGAATATAATAGAGGGAAACATTCCGCGTGGGAAAAATATATCTAAAAACAAAGATGATGAGACTTACCAAACAAAAGCGGTGGCAGGTCGATAGACACACAAACAAACACAAACATACACACAAAATTCAAGCTTTCGCAACAAACAGTTGCTTCATCAGGAAAGAGGGAAGGAGAGGGAAAGACGAAAGGATGTGGGTTTTAAGGGAGAGGGTAAGGAGTCATTCCAATCCCGGGAGCGGAAAGACTTACCTTAGGGGGAAAAAAGGACAGGTATACACTCGCACACACACACATATCCATCCGCACATACACAGACACAAGCAGACATTTGTAAAGGCAAAGAGTTTGGGCAGAGATGTCAGTCGAGGCGGAAGTACAGAGGCAAAGATGTTGTTGAAAGACAGGTGAGGTATGAGTGGTGGCAAATTGAAATTAGAAATTAGCGGAGATTGAGGACTGGCAGATAGCGAGAAGAGAGGATATGCTGAAGGGCAAGTTCCCATCTCCAGAGTTCTGACAGGTTGGTGTTAGTGGGAAGTATCCAGATAACCCGGACGGTGTAACACTGTGCCAAGATGTGCTGGCCGTGCACCAAGGCATGTTTAGCGACAGGGTGACCCTCATTACCAACAAACACTGTCTGCCTGTGTCCATTCATGCGAATGGACAGTTTGTTGCTGGTCATTCCCACATAGAAGGCTTCACAATGTAGGCAGGTCAGATGGTAAATCACGTGGGTGCTTTCACATGTGGCTCTGCCTTTGATCGTGTACACCTTCCGGGTTACAGGACTGGAGTAGGTGGTGGTGGGAGGGTGCATGGGACAGGTTTTACACCGGGGGCAGTTACAAGGGTAGGAGCCAGAGGGTAGGGAAGGTGGTTTGAGGATTTCATAGGGATGAACTAAGAGGTTACGAAGGTTAGGTGGACGGCGGAAAGACACTCTTGGTGGAGTGGGGAGGATTTCATGAAGGATGGATCTTATTTCAGGGCAGGATTTGAGGAAGTCATATCCCTGCTGGAGAGCCACATTCAGAGTCTGATCCAGTCCCGGAAAGTATCCTGTCACAAGTGGGGCACTTTTGGCGTTCTTCTGTGGGAGGTTCCGGGTTTGAAGAGATGAGGAAGTGGCTCTGGTTATTTGCTTCTGTACCAGGTCGGGAGGGTAGTTGCGGGATGCGAAAGCTGTTTTCAGGTTGTTGGTGTAATGGTTCAAGGATTCCGGACTGGAGCAGATTCGTTTGCCATGAAGACCTAGGCTGTACGGAAGGGACCGTTTGATGTGGAATGGGTGGCAGCTGTCATAATGGAGGTACTGTTGCTTGTTGGTGGGTTTGATGTGGACGGACGTGTGAAGCTGGCCATTGGACAGGTGGAGGTCAATGTCAAGGAAAGTGGCATGGGATTTGGAGTAGGACCAGGTGAACCTGATGGAACCAAAGGAGTTGTGGTTGGAGAGGAAATTCTGGAGTTCTTCTTCACTGTGAGTCCAGATCATGAAGATGTCATCAATAAAACTGTACCAAACTTTGGGTTGGCAGGCCTGGGTAACCAAGAAGGCTTCCTCTAAATGACCCATGAATAGGTTGGCGTACGAGGGGGCCATCCTGGTACCCATGGCTGTTCCCTTTAATTGTTGGTATGTCTGGCCTTCGAAAGTGAAGAAGTTAGTTGTGGGTCAGGATGAAGCTGGCTAAGGTAATGAGGAAAGAGGTTTTAGGTAGGGTGGCAGGTGATCGGCGTGAAAGGAAGTGCTCCATCGCAGCGAGGCCCTGGACATGCGGAATATTTGTGTATAAGGAAGTGGCATCAATGGTTACAAGGATGGTTTCCGGTGGTAACAGACTGGGTAGGGATTCCAGGCATTCGAGAAAGTGGTTGGGGTCTTTGATGAAGGATGGGAGACTGCATGTAATGGGTTGAAGGTGTTGATCTACGTAGGCAGAGATGCATTCTGTGGGGGCTTGGTAACCAGCTACAATGGAACGTCCGGGATGATTGGGTTTGTGAATTTTAGGTAGAAGGTAGAAGGTAGGGGTGTGGGGTGTTGGTGGGGTCAGGAGGTTGATGGAGTCAGGTGAAAGGTTTTGTAGGGGGCCTAAGGTTCCGAGGATTCCTTGAAGCTCCGTCTGGACGTCAGGAATGGGATTACCTTGGCAAACTTTGTAAGTAGTGTTGTCTGAAAGCTGACGCAGTCCCTCAGCCACATACTCCCGACGATCAAGTACCACAGTCGTGGAACCCTTGTCCGCCGGAAGAATGACGATGGATTGGTCAGCCTTCAGATCACGGATAGCCTGGGCTTCAGCAGTGGTGATGTTGGGAGTAGGATTAAGGTTTTTTAAGAAGGATTGAGAGGCAAGGCTGGAAGTCAGAAATTCCTGGAAGGTTAGGAGAGGGTGATTTTAAGGAAGAGGAGGTGGGTCCCGCTGTGACGGAGGATGGAACTGTTCCAGGCAGGGTTCAATTTGGATAGTATCTTGGGGAGTTGGATCATTAGGAGTAGGATTAGGATCATTTTTCTTCGTGGTAAAGTGATATTTCCAGCAGAGAGTGTTTCCTCCATGAATGTACATATGGTATCTTTCAACAAAATGGTGCAAACTGTCACACTTCACATGAGCCAGTCTCATGAATTCATAAAATATTCACAGAAGAAAGGATTGATAGCACAGGATTGTGACTGTCACATTTGCCAGACCTAACCACTTGTGACTGTTATCTGTGGGACAGGGTATAGGAAAAAGTATATGCAAAAACACCAATAATCTTATAAGACTTGAAGAACAATATTTGTAATGAAATTTTGAGAACTCATGTAGCAGAGTTGTGCAAAGTGTACATTCAAATATTAGAGCATGTGCAAAAGTGCACTGAAGCAGGAGGAGGTCAATGTAAAAGACAAGATCAGTTCAGTAAATGTAGAACTTTGCATTGGCTTATTTGTTATTTCTTTATTAATTAGTTATTACATAAAAAGGCATTATGTAACAGTTTGTAGATGACAGTATATCCTGATTTAATCACTTTCACGTTTTAAGTACATCTGACTCAAAGTGGTATGGCATTGTTGTTGGCTCATTGTACAGCGTAATGCAGCCTGCAACTTCAGAACATTTAAAAATTTCACTACTTAACTAAACTAAATATTTTTTTTTAAAAAAAAAGAGCCAATTCATTAAGAAAATATTATGCTGTATTTAAGTAAAGAGGAAAGCAATTAATGTATGATTACAGGCATTACTTCATAGAATCAGAGTTTTTACTTCCGAATATATAATGTTGCTGTTGTGGCCTTCAGTCCTGAGACTGGCTTGATGCAACTCTCCATGCTACTCTATCCTGTGCAAGCTTCTTCATCTCCCAGTACCTACTGCAGCCTACATCCTTCTGAATCTGCTTAGTGTATTCATCTCTTGGTCTCCCTCTATGATTTATACCCTCCACACTGCCTTCCAATACTATATATGTGCAGATGGATATGTGTGTTTGCGTGCGAGTGTATACCTGTCCCTTTTTCCCCCCAAGGTAAAGTCTTTCTGCTCCCAGGATTGGAATGACTACTTACCCCCTCCACATCCTTTCGTCTTTCCCTGTCCTTCCCTCTTTCCTGATGAAGCAACTGTGGGTTGTGAAAGCTTGAAATTTGTGTGTGTGTTTGTGTTTGTTATTGTTTCTATCAATGTACCAATGCTTTCGTTTGGTAAGTTACAGACTCTTTGTTTTTAGATATATTTTTCCCACGTGGAATGTTTTCTTCTATTATATATAAAATAAAGGGAAACATTCTACATGGGAAAGATATATCTATGTCTGCTTGTGTCTGTATATGTGCGGATGGATATGTGTGTGTGTGTGTGCGAGTGTATACCTGTCCTCCTTTCCCCCTAAGGTAAGTCTTTCCGCTGCCGGGATTGGAATGACTCCTTACCCCCTCCACATCCTTTTGTCTTTCCCTCTCCTTCCTTCTTTCCTGATGAAGCAACCGTGGGTTGCAAAAGCTTGAATTTTGTGTGTGTGTTTGTGTTTATGTTTTGTGTGTCTATCAACATACCAACACTTTCGTTTGGTAAGTTACATCATCTTTGTATATATATATATATATATATATATATATACAAAGATGATGTAACTTACCAAACGAAAGTGTTGGTATGTTGATAGACACACAAAACATAAACACAAACACACACACAAAATTCAAGCTTTTGCAACCCACGGTTGCTTCATCAGGAAAGAAGGAAGGAGAGGGAAAGACAAAAGGATGTGGAGGGGGTAAGGAGTCATTCCAATCCCGGCAGCGGAAAGACTTACCTTAGGGGGAAAGGAGGACAGGTATACACTCGCACACACACACACACATATCCATCCGCACATATACAGACACAAGCAGACATAGATATATCTTTCCCATGTAGAATGTTTCCCTTTATTTTATATATAATAGAAGAAAACATTCCACGTGGGAAAAATATATCTAAAAACAAAGAGTCTGTAACTTACCAAACGAAAGCATTGGTACATTGATAGAAACAATAACAAACACAAACACACACACAAATTTCAAGCTTTCACAACCCACAGTTGCTTCATCAGGAAAGAGGGAAGGACAGGGAAAGACGAAAGGATGTGGAGGGGGTAAGTAGTCATTCCAATCCTGGGAGCAGAAAGACTTTACCTTGGGGGGAAAAAGGGACAGGTATACACTCGCACGCAAACACACATATCCATCTGCACATATATAGTATTGGAAGGCAGTGTGGAGGGTATAAATCATAGAGGGAGACCAAGAGATGAATACACTAAGCAGATTCAGAAGGATGTAGGCTGCAGTAGGTACTGGGAGATGAAGAAGCTTGCACAGGATAGAGTAGCATGGAGAGTTGCATCAAGCCAGTCTCAGGACTGAAGGCCACAACAGCAACATTATATATTCGGAAGTAAAAACTCTGATTCTATGAAGTAATGCCTGTAATCATACATTAATTGCTTTCCTCTTTACTTAAATACAGCATAATATTTTCTTAATGAATTGGCTCTTTTTTTTTAAAAAAAAATATTTAGTTTAGTTAAGTAGTGAAATTTTTAAATGTTCTGAAGTTGCAGGCTGCATTACGCTGTACAATGAGCCAACAACAATGCCATACCACTTTGAGTCAGATGTACTTAAAACGTGAAAGTGATTAAATCAGGATATACTGTCATCTACAAACTGTTACATAATGCCTTTTTATGTAATAACTAATTAATAAAGAAATAACAAATAAGCCAATGCAAAGTTCTACATTTACTGAACTGATCTTGTCTTTTACATTGACCTCCTCCTGCTTCAGTGCACTTTTGCACATGCTCTAATATTTGAATGTACACTTTGCACAACTCTGCTACATGAGTTCTCAAAATTTCATTACAAATATTGTTCTTCAAGTCTTATAAGATTATTGGTGTTTTTGCATATACTTTTTCCTTTACCCTGTCCCACAGATAACAGTCACAAGTGGTTAGGTCTGGCAAATGTGACAGTCACAATCCTGTGCTATCAATCCTTTCTTCTGTGAATATTTTATGAATTCATGAGACTGGCTCATGTGAAGTGTGACAGTTTGCACCATTTTGTTGAAAGATACCATATGTACATTCATGGAGGAAACACTGTGTGTAAAATTCCTCAAGGGTTCACTTATACACAGCAGTGTTTACTGTTGTTTCAAAAAATTTGGGACCCACAATCTGACTTGCTGACATGGCACACCACATTCTGACTTTTTCACCATGAAGCCATTCATCTTTAGATTAGATTAATTATTCATTCCATAGACCCACAAAAGAGGGGATTCTCCTGGGTGTGGAACATGTCAGATAAACATATTACGAAAATGTAATTAGAAAAACTTGAGTTTCATTAACTTTAACGATCCTCAGTCAGTAAACAGTAAAATTAAGTACGTGAATAAAATTAAACTTCTAATATTTACAGGTTTAATACTTACATCTGCTTTCATTAAATCCATCATTCGCACAGTAGCTAGTTACTTGGCTATTACAAACAAGTATTGTCAAAAATTGAAGTAAATTATTCATTTCAATGATCCTCAGTTAAGAACAGTCAAATTATGTACAAGATTTAAAATTAAACTTCCACTGTTTACAGACTTGAAACTTACATCTGCTTTCCACACATCCATCATTCACACAGTAGGTAGTTACTTGGCTGTTACAACCAATTATTGTCAAAAATTAAAGTATAATAAATTTTCACTAAAATGGTATACTGTACTTGTTGAGACATTCATGGGTGGAATAGGAGAGTTGGTCACCAAAAATGTATTTATCTTCTTCTCATAATGCAGGAGTTTAAATTTCTGGATAACCTTATTCAATATTTCGCAGTAATTTTTGAATGAGCTATAGTGCTCAAAGGTGTCCCTACATATCAGATAGAGTTTCCTTTTTGTCTCACATGATATCTTTATCCCTTGTGTGATCCATGGTTTCTTATTAGACTTCTGCTTAATTTGAGTTACCTTCAGGGGAAAACAATTTTCAAATAAGGAGCTAACTTTATTAATGAATGTTTGTAATTTCCATTTATGTCTTGGATGCTGTAAACATCCATCCAATTAATTTCTTTGAGCAATCTCCTAAATTGTTTTTTACCCTGACAATTTTCAAAATTTCGTCTTAAGTGTTGCATGTAATGATCACCAGTGGTCATAGATGTTGGAGAAGCACCTTTTTTAGGATAGGTAGGACAGAATGAAGTCAAGTTCTGAGAGAAGTAAAGATTGAAAAAAACCTTCAGTTTGATAAAGAAATCCAACAGCATAATCCTGGCACATTGGATCAGCAAGCACAGCTGTTGGTTAAAAATTTACAGCAATCAACAGAAATTTTATTTCCACCCGATTTCATCTCGGTAAATGTGAAATGCCAACCATCTTCAATGCATCAAAATATTCGAGGGCTTAGAAGCAAAATTAATGAACTACTTATGTGCGTTGATGAATTACAGTCATTGAACCCAGTTGATATAATCTGCCTCTCTGAACATCATGTGACCACTGGTATAGATATGTTAAACCTTACAGATTTTAAGTTAGCTTCCTACTTCTGTAGACAAAAGATGGAGAAAAGAGGAGTTGCCACATTTGTTAAAAACAGTTTTAAATTTAAGAATACTGACATTAATAAATTTTGCTTAGAGCAGCACTTAGAAGCATGTGCAACAGAGATAGAATTTCATAACAGGTCCTCTATAATAGTAGCCATATACAGAGCACCTTCAGGAAATTTCAACCTGTTTATAAATGGTCTTGAAGATTTATTATCTCATCGAAAATTAAAAAACAAAGAACTAATGGTTGCTGGTGATATTAATATAGATGTCCTGAAAGACACTGTCAGTGAACAGTTACTGAAATCAGTTACATTGTCATTCAATTTAATTTCTACTGTAAATTTCCCAAGTAGGGTATACAGATGTTCTAAGACTGCCATTGATAATATACTTATAGACAATTCTAGGCAACTAAGCCACTTTTCAAAACCAGTAGTAAATGGGCTATCTGACCATGACATGCAACACCTAATCGTCAGGGTAAAACATCTATCAGAACTGAGTACAGAAGGCCAATAAAACAGTCAAAAACTTTGAAATTTAGGTGATTGCTTAAAGAAATTAATTGGATGGATGTTTACAGCATCCAAGAGACAAATGGAAAATACAAAACGTTTATTAATAAAGTTAGCACCTTATTTGAAAATTGTTTTTCCCTTAAGGTAACTCAAATTAAGCAGAAGTCTAATAAGAAACCATGGATCACACAAGGGATGAAGATATCATGTGAGACAAAAAGGGAACTCTATCTGATACGTAGGGACACCTTTGATACTAGCATTATAGCTCATCACAAAAATTACTGCAAAATATTGAAGAAGGTTATCCATAAATCTAAAGACCTGCATAATGACAAGAAGATAAATACATCCAGCAATAAAATAAAAACAATATGGGATATAGTTAAGTCAGAGACAGGTAGGACCAGAAATGAGGAGGAACAAATAGCTCTAAAAATAAATGAAACCCTGGTAACAAATATATTTCGCATTGCAAACCATTTAAACAAGTATTTTGGGTCTGTTACTGATATCATGGGGTTGTCAGGTTCAGTAAATAATGCAATGAAATATCTGAAACCAGTGCACACAAGCAATCTCAGGAAAACGGAGTTGACCCTTACTTCACCCAAAGAAATAGGATCCATCATAAAGTCCTTGAAATCAAAGCATTCTAGTGGTTATGATAACATATCAACAAAGTTAATTAAAGAGTGTTCATGTGAGCTTAGTCATATCTTAAGTTATTTGTGTAATCAATCACTTGTCACAGGAACATTCCCAGACTGGCTTAAATATGCTGAAGTTATACCTCTCCACAAGAAAGGGGACAAAGAAATGCCATCAAATTACCGACCAATCTCACTTTTGCCAGCTTTTTCAAAAATCTTTGAAAAGTTTATGTTCAAGCATCTACTTAAGCATCTTAGTGGAAATAACATACTGTCAAAGTCACAGTTTGGGTTTCTTAAGGGTTCTGATATTGAGGAAGCTATTTATACTTACAGCGAAAATGTCCTTATTCATTGGACAACAAATTAGAGGCAACTGGCATATTCTGTGACCTATCAAAGGCATTTGACTGTGTGAATCACAGCATTCTTTTAAGTAAATTAAAATATTATGGCATCACTGATAGTGCTGCAAAGTGGTTTCAGTCATATCTTACTTACAGAAAACAAAGGGTGTCATTACGTAACACTTCAGCAGTAAACAATCAGACATCATCTGACTGGGAAGAAATTACACGTGGTGTTCCCCAGGTTCCATAATAGGTCCACTACTGTTTCTTATGTATATTAATGACCTGTCATCTGTTACATTACCAGATGCCACGTTCGTCTTATTTGCAGATGATACAAACATTGCAATAAATAGTAAATCAAATATAAATTTATAAAGGGCAGCTAATCATATTTTTACTGGCATTAATAAGTGGTTCATAGACAATTCACTGTCATTAAACTTTGAAAAGACCCACTATATGCAGTTCAGAACTTCAAAGAGATTTCATTCTGGTGTGTGTATAAAATATGATGACATGGAAATAGGAGAAGTTGAGAGTGTAAAATTCTTGGGATTACAACTTGATAATAAATTCAGTTGGGAGCAAGTTGAGAGTGTAAAATTCTTTGGATTACAACTTGATAATAAATTCAGATGGGAGCATCATACTAATGAACTGATCAAGTGCCTAAACAAGTCTGTGTTTGCAATGGGAATGATGTCAGACATAGGAGATACAAATATAAAAAATTTGGCATATTTTGCTTATTTTCACTCCATTATGTCATATGGTATCATATTTTGGGGTACCTCCACAAACAGAGAAAAATTTTTAGAGTCCAGAAGCGTATAATAAGAGTAATGAGTAGTGTAAATCCAAGAACATCATGTCAAAACCTATTCAAAGAATCGGGCATACTACCCACAGCTTCTCAGTATATTTATTCCTTAATGAAATTTGTCGTAAATAATACATCTCTTTTTCCAACTAACTGTTTAGTACACAGTATCAATACTAGGAATAAGAACAATATACTTAAAGACTTCAAATCACTTACTCTTACCCAGAAAGGAGTACAGTATTCAGCAACGCATATTTTCAGTAAGTTACCAGCAACCATAAAGAGTTTAGTTTGAGTCAAGGCACAATTTAAACATAATTTAAAAGAATTTTTGGTGGCCAACTCCTTCTATTCCATCCATGAGATTCTCAACAAGTACAGTAGACCATTTTTATCAAAATTTATTAAACTTTAATTTTTGACAATACTTGGTTGTAACAGCCAAGTAACTACCTACTGTGCGAACGATGGATGTATGGAAAGCAGATGTAAGTCTTAAGTCTGTAAATAGTGGAAGTTTAATGATCCCATGAACATAGATATTAGTATCCGACAACCAGGATGTTTGAAGGCAGGAGTCAATTGTGGAGCGCTGCAGGAGGTAGTATGATTCGTGTCGAGTGAGAAACCATCATCATTACGTGTGACGAAGTACTTAGAAACAGCAACCAATGAAAGATATAACCGTAGTTAAACATGTTAGGCGAATGTAGTAACTGCCTCAGAATTTGTGTGTAAGCAGACAATACATATCAGTTTGTACATCGCAAACTTTATGGTCTTTAATAATAGACAAACTTTCAATCATTAACTATTCCATCTCAGAACAGCTGCACTCGGTTGAAATACCCCCGAAACCACAGCAGAAAAACCGATAGCCTTTCATTCATTAAGGACACGTCATATAATAATATTTAACTGTTCGGCTGCTTCGGTAAATCACATAAAACCTAATAAAGGCCATAGCGGGGTTGTTTCACCTTGGCTCCCGTGCCAAGGACAGTTGCAGTCTTCGGATCCGAACAATGACTTATTAAGCACCATTTTTGGTTTCAGTGGAAAGACAATGGCAATTATCGGACGATTATAGTGCAATAATAATTCGCTATTGTCATTATCATGACTAAAATTGTGTATTTCAACAACAAAAAGTGTAACACATTGTATTGATGATGAAATTAGAAATCGCGGGAACGAAGCACGTATTTAGACAATACAGAGCAAAAGTGACTGAGGTACACCAAACAGTTTGTTTCTACAAGTTCAAGTGACAAAAGCAGGGTTAATAAACAATGTATTGAAGTATGGACACGAAAACTCGCGTGAATTACTGTAAAATTGATGCTCTAAGAAAAAGCGCGTTTGTACATAATCGCGGGTGAACCAGCCAAAATTCCGTTACGAAAGTATGAGGAGCATGCTCCCAAGTGACTTTGTATCCAAAATTATCTTTTGAATGGTGTAAGTCACTCAGTTTGATGTGGACCTATAAACTGTTACCGTATTTGCGGGTGTTGGCTGTGGCGCAATTGTTGGATGACGTCACCCAGACTGTGAGCGGCCATCCAAAGCATTTGAAGCAGTTCACGCACCGTGACATCAAGGGTTTGGATAGCGGAGGTGCACTACACTGTAGAGTTGTGGCGATTCGTTTATGAGTCGTTCATTTGAACGACTCTAAATAAAGAATCGTAAGAATCGAATCGTGATACGGACGAATCGTCGTTCAAAAGAATCGTAAGAACGATTGCGTGTTTCCGAGTCGTGATGATTCCAAGTTCCAACGATTCATCGATTCTTAGTACGCTATGCTTCGAAGGCATCTTCCGGATTCATGCCGAGTCGTGCCGAATGATTACGACCGCCAGATGGCAGTCAAGTGGAGGATGCGTGTGAACAAAGGAAGCTCGGAAGGAACAAACGAAGTTCGTGGGCCGTAATATTACTTGACATGAAAACCAAGCTGACACTTGGCGGTGGCTGATGGGAACAAGCGTAAAGGAATTTCCCATTTACTGTCCCTATATAGTGCACATACGCGGATTCGTATCATCCTACGTTTTTCTGTGCTCTTTCCAATTCCACAGCACCTTATATTTCACAATAAAGCAACTGTCAGCCCTCACACACTGCAAATTTAGCTTAACTTTTGTTTCGTCGAAATACAAAGCATAGGTATTTTGCTTTTAATTTGTCTGAGAACTTGCTTCTGCCACTACTATTTACGTGAGAAGACGACATACTTCTAAAGTGTAGGACACAATCGTATACAGCGACATTACTTCACTGCTAATTTGCTAATTCTGTTAGTTCCACCAGTCCCGCCACTAAATGGCTGTCGCACTAGACCAATATTACAGAGCCTACATACCGTCTTTAAACTAAAGCTTTTTAAGTAATAATTTCCAGTTCGAGTTTTAAAATGTTATCCTGTTCACATTCATATTAAATTTTAGTGAAGTAATGTCGACGTATACGACTAAATCCTATTGTGTAGAAGTATGTCGTCTTCTCACGTAAACAGTAGTGACAGTGGCAAGTTCTCAGACAAATTAAAAGCCAAATACCTATGCTTTGTATTTAGAAGAAATGAAAGTTAAGCTAAATTTCCTGTGTCGGAGGGCTGTCAGCTGCGTTATGAATTACAAGGGTGATGTGGACTTGGAAAGACATCTTAGCACAGGAAAACTTAGAATGATATGAGCCAAACCACGTCTGCCTCACTGCTAGATTTTGTTATTATAAAACAGACGTCTGCAGTTAGGCGCGTTCAAGCCACACAACCAAACTGGCATACCACGTAATTTTGCACCACCTTCCGCACAAATCGACTCCTCTCTCCTGGCATACTGAAATAAAACAATAGATGCAATCAAATCAAACGTGACCTTTCAACAATTAAGGCATTACACGTATAAATCGAGAATCGCACTTGTAACGTCATATGCATGTTTACTCATAAATAAACTATTTCTGGCATATCTTATCAGTTCGATTCTAACGCCTTTGACAATTTTAGACCTGTCCTGCCATCTGTGAGTAAGATGTAGAACTTATTGCATTCCGTAAGAATCGTGCCATCGCAGACTAGAATAAATCGTGAAAGAATCGTGAACGAATCGTAGGAATCGATTCGCAATGTGAGATTGAATCGTAGGAATCGAATCAGGAAAAAGAATCGTGTTGCCCAACTCTACTACACTGACTGGTGACTACCGCGGAGCCAAGTGGCTGAAGTAGAAACAACAACGACATCTAGTGGCGAACCCCCGAAGCATACGACGCCTGTGCCATCTACTCGCCGATTAGCGGAATATGTGACAGCAGTTCCATCCCGCCACCAACACCCGAACTACGATATTCCGTAACAACGCTTCGGCTGATAAGCCGGAGGAGCCAACGCCAACACGACTAGTAGCGCGACTTCAGACGTCAAAACATCGCGAGGGGTGAGTGAGGACGATTTTGCTGACGCGATATTGGTACTGCACTATCTTCAAAGCGTGGAAGGAACATCAAATTAAATTTGGCAATTGCAAAAAATAAAAAAAGCAATATTTTTTAACTTTTTTTACGAGTTTTTTTCTGAAGCATGGTATGCTAATATGTGGGTGTTTTCATGCTGTACAGCACAGAATAGTGTCTCATTTGCATCATTTATTGTAAATTACATGTTGATATATCTTCTAGTGGTTGTGTGTATGTTACTTCTAGAGTTTGTGTATAAATGCGGTCATTGATGTTTGATCTGGGTAGGCTTCTGTAATTTATGGCGTTCAGTGAGGAGGTCTGTTTTGCCAATCTATGTTATCCTTATACAGTGAAGGATTATTTAATTATTAGCTAATTAGTGAGTGTTTGGGTTACTCGGAGGTCATTTTATTTTTCTTGTCTGTGCATAGTGAATAGTTGAGAATAGATCCTGAACTGAAAGAAAAGGTTGTGGAGGAGGTAGTTGAGGAGGTAGTTAGAAATATAGAGATAGGGGAGGAGGACAAGGATGAGTCAGGAATTGGTAGTAGCGGAATGTCAGTGGACAGCCCATTGGGTCATTCAACCAGTTACCCTGAGACACTGGTAAAACCAATTAGAAAGGAACTCAGTCGAGAGGATGGAGAATCGCAGTCAGTAATATTCAAGATTCCCAAGGAATCAACAAGCGTATAGAAGAGATGTCCAAAAGAAACGAGGAAATCAAGAAAGGAAATGAAGCGTATAGATGTCCAAAGGAAATGAACAAATCAAGAAAGAAAACAAAGAAGTAAAGAAAAGTTTAGCTGAGATCTCCCAAGAAAACTTAAGGAAAGGACTGTAGGAATTCCAGGAACAGATGAGAATAAATCTTAAAGAGAGAGATGACAAGCTTATGTCGAGGGCGTCAAAACCGAGTTGGAAGGGACAATGCAAAAAATTGAAACACATCAACACCAACAGATTAAAGATGTGGTACAAGTACAACAGCAATGCCATGTTAATATTGGTAAATTGGGAAATAGGCAAGAGAAATTGGTGGAGGCTGTGGACATATAGTCACAAATGAGGGCAAACAGTTGCAGGGGGAAGTCCAACAGCTATAAACTAAAACCGAAGATATTGATATGAAGATAAGGGATGCCACCTTAACAGTAGGGGAGGGCAATGTCATCACATTAATGAATGCTGGTAATAGGTACACCCAGACCCACATGGGGCAAAAATATAAACCCAAAGGGGCATTGCATCCAATGATATTTACTAAGTGGTTACGGGGAGTTTTCCCGGCACACTTACGAGATGCAGATAAAATTCAGTTCGCAGTAGACACAATGGAGGGTGAAGCTTTCACCTGGGGAGTTAGGAAGAAAGAAGAAGTTACCAGCTACAGTCAATTTGAGGAAGAGTTTTTAAAGAAATACTGGTCCAAAAGTTACCAGTGTGCAACACTTGAAGATTTACTGCGTCACAAGTCCCTTAATATATGGAGAGGTACCTTGAGAGAAATTGCTGAGCATCTGTGGGAATTGATTGAAACATTTGAGCAACCATTGAATGATGACATAATGATATCAGCAAGTAAAAGGAGATTAAGTCACAGGATGCAAGAAAACTTATCCGGAAGCCTGATTAAAGATAAAGATACTTTAATGGAAGTATTGGAGCAATTAGAAACTATTCGTGCACAGAAAAACAACCAGATGCGTGATCAGAACCAAGGTGGAAATAGTTATCATCAAAGTCAGTTTAATGGACCACCAAATTACAGAGGTAGAGGTGGGGGTAATGGATATAGGAACCGCGGCAATGGTCGACAGTTTTACCACAATCATAGGAGAGATGATGATGACAGGAATTATGAGAGGGGAGAAGGTAGACGAAGGGATCATGAGGTACGAATTGAAGAAATAAGAGACCCGGCAAACTAAATGGCACTCCAGATGTGGTCCAATCAGGAGTGAGACATACTGGGACCAACATTAAGCTTAGTAGACATGATGAGGGAGGCGAGTTGAGGGAAGACTTAATGGAAGAAAGTCAGCAAATTTCCAAAGAACTTGTGTTACCCATGGTTAGAGTCAGAATGTACAGTCTGGATGTTGATGCCCTAGTAGACACAGGAAGTGAAGCTTGTGCTATATCCCAGAAATTATATGAACAAGTTTTAAATGTCAGATTCAGTTGACCAAGTTTTCCAGTGATGAGTGTGAGAGTTGTGAATGCTGTTGGTACCAAGAGCAAGCCCATTAAAGAGCAGGTGTTAGCTTTAAAGTTGATGGAGAATATGAGGCGATGTTCTTAGTGGTGTCAGGGTTCAACGTGCCGATCGTTTTGGGGATAGACTATTTGAACGGGGTGGAACCAATAGTCAGGTTTGACAAAGCCATCATAGAGGTAAAAGGAGGAGAAAGGAAAAAGTTGAAATTTACTGAAAGGTGTGAAACAGTGGATGAGAAAGAATTTAAACAAGTGAGCTTATGTTGTGAGGAGGAGCCGGCAGAAGGACAGCGAGATGAGGAGCCAGAGGAAGAATGTATGCTGATATTCTATGAGGAATTAATACAAGATGATCAACACTGAGAAGATATGATAGGCAAGAAATTGGAAAAAAATGACACACTTGGAAGAAGAGATTCAGGCTGCAATACTGCGTAAACATCAGAAGGTTTTCTCTCAACAGCCTGGCATTATGAGAGGGATAGAGTGAAAATTAAAGATAAAGGATCACAAACCATTCAGTATCAAACAATACTAGGGTGTACGACCCGGGAGATCCGGGAAAATCCCAGGAATTTTTTCATCCGGGAGAAAACTGGGAAAATCCTGCGAATTTTTTTAGAATTCCAGGAATTTTTCATTGTTTTAATTTTTGTTAAATTTTTGTAATTTTGATTGGTAAGAACCGATACTCTAACAAAGGATATTACTGTATCCCACTACTGCAGAATAATACTTAAACAATAAACCATAAAGAAGAGAAAAACATGAAAATAACTTAAATTGAAAAGGAAATGCACCATGTACAACAACACACACAGTGCTCATGCAAGTGTCTGCCAACAGCAACATGTGTCAAAGGCCTTAGGAAGTCTATGCAATGCTTCATAACAACCAATTGCTTCCGATGAGCATGAAATCTCAACTGTTTACATTAGATTCATTTTAGCAGTCACAAGCGGGCGCATGCACATGTGTAGTTGAGTCACGATTGAGTTGTAGATTCTCCCGCTTCGGCTACAGGAATGTGGCTGTTGGCTGTGCAGGCAGTCGCAGCAAGCAGCTAGATGCTACTGGGAAAAGGGGGTGCAAAATTCATATTCTTGAGGGAAAAATACTAGTTTCACAAAGCACCTAGCATCCAGCGCACATTTGTCTATCGATTATTGATATGATTATAATAGAAGGAAACATTCCACATAGGAAAAATATACCTAAAAACAAAGATGATGTGACTTACCAAATGAAAGTGCTGGCAGGTCGACAGACACACAAACGAACACAAACATACACACAAAATTCAAGCTTTTGCAACAAACTGTTGCCTCATCAGGACAGAGGGAAGGAGAGGGAAAGACGAAAGGATCTCCCTTAAAACCCACATCTTTTCGTCTTTCCCTCTCCTTCCCTCTTTCCTGATGAGGCAACAGTTTGTTGCGAAAGCTTGAATTTTGTGTGTATGTTTGTGTTTGTTTGTGTGTCAGTCGACCTGCCAGCACTTTCATTTGGTAAGTCACATCATCTTTGTTTTTAGGTAGATTATTGATATGATATTGAAATGCTTCCCGGTTGGCTTTTGAACATTTTTTACACATTTTAAGTTGATTTCTGTATGAATTATAATTTGATTTTTGAATGCGTGAATAGTGTATTTGATGTCTCTGTCAGGAGAATCCTCGTCACATCTAGAAATAAACTTTCTGCAGACAAAAGGGGACGGGGCTATACGAGCTGAGCGGAGTAAAGCCGAACGGATGAATGCCAATCGCTGTTTGATTATGTGGTTGATTGGGTTTGCGAATGATCAGCGTTGTTATAATTATTAGCAAAATCCAAAAATTAAGACTACCAGAATGGAAATAAACAACTGACAGGAATAACAGGTGAGTAAGATTACGTGTTATCTTCTCGGTGTATCCAAGAAAATAAAATTTTGACAGAAAATTTTTTGGCCAGATTGCTACAGTAGTAAGGACCAGTTGTACAGTCCCCAGCTAGCAGCCACTTTAAGTTCTATTCTGGAAGTAACACGGAAAACAAGTTGTACGAACACGTAATAATGCCTAACCGGAAAATAATCATGGGATAACTAAACCTGTGATTCTGGAAGGGTTAGTGAAGTTAATCAGTGAACAAATTTTGACTATGGTAGGAATAGCTGCAGAATTGGTGATTACAAGGTTGTTTGTTGCAATGAGGAAGGAGAAGAAACGGGGACATCACACAAATTATGGAAGAATAAGACAATTCCAAATTTATATATACAAATTTCGTAATACTACATTTCGATCTCATGCTTGAGAAACTGGTGCTTATGAATGAAATGTGAAACTATTTCCTAATATAAAGCTTTTTGCTTGTAGTAGGCGTAATAGGCATTTGATATTGGTACTTTGTGAATTATATTCTGTCTTGTTATTAAAAACGGCCATTTGTGCCAAAACAATCTTGTTTAGGCCTATTTGGTGTGTGTTACAAAATTGCTACAATATTAGAAAGACCTATTTTGTTTTATCTAGCAGACAGTGACAAAATAGATGTAGTCAGATCAAGAAACCACACCAGTCTTAGGTATTATTTGTGTTAACAGCTTCTTCAGTATTAGATAATGACATTTTGATTTTTCATGTAGCAAAACATTTGACGAATTTCAATGAGATATTAGGTTCTTTCGCAGAAAGGAAAGTTCGCTTTGTAAAGATGTAGCAAGACTAGAGAGAGAAAAATGCTAGGAGCTAAGGATTGAAGAAATGTGCACCTTTACTTATCTCTTGTCTTTACTGGTTTTAGGTATCCAATATTTAATTTTATACCACACAAAACAGCAAGTTATTAGCTAATAGGCAATAAAGAGTGCAAATTTTCTGAAGATTTATTGTTCTCCCAATTACAAGTAATCCCATCTGCTATTAATTGTGAGATTCTTTTTTAAGAAGGGCAGGCTGTCAAACTGGCCGACTGGGAGCAGGAGAGGCACCACAGGACATTTCAATTTCCACTGTCCTGAATATAGTTTGATGGCATCCATTACAAAATATACACGTTTCAATTCCACAGAGCGAAATACAGTGACGTGCGATAGAAGAATGCTGTGTGAAAAGGTGTGGCACTGCACTTTGGCACACTTAAGACCAAACAACATGTCTTACATTTCCTTGAACATGTATGTCTTATGTTTCAGACTTCACAGAAAGATGTGCGCTACAAGATGAACATATTTTTGAAAATTCGATTTTTTTTTTTTTAATATTGACCCGGTTCACAAATATCTTGGATCCGAGGCTGATGCGCAAAGCAGCCTGAGTTACAGTGGGTTGTCTTCATGTGACCCATGATTACATTTAGTGATTTTGCTGTTTCCCCTTCGTTTACTCTCACGTCAAATGAAAACAAAACGGATATCTGTGGTTGGTAGCTATCAAGTGAATTAAAATACATTCACATAATTATGGAAGGCTAAAATGTGTCAGTAATTTCAGGTTTTATTTTATTTCTACCTTTGTGACAGTCAAGCATTAATCGCCTTGCGGAAAAATGAAGGTTTTTTTTTTCTGTTTGCTAAAGAACTTTGACTTTTGTTAACCTTTTCCGCAGATGCAGTCAATGTATTTGAAACAAAATTTTTAATTCCACAGTACTGGCTTGTTTCAACTGTTCGCTGCATTTCTAGTGCACGTTTGCATCTTCTAGCACATATGGCATAATAAAGAACCAAACATGATATAATACAGTACTGGTGCTCCAAGAAAATTTGCACTCTGAAAACCAGACTGAAAATCTTACTGTCAGGTCGAGGACTACTTCATTGGGAATCTGGACATATGAATGTGCACTTTAAATGTGCACATTTTAGTATGGTTCACGAAATTCTGATGCTCTTGGAGTATCCTCTGATGTCTTGTTTCTCTTATGACATGATGTATGATCTTTTAATGTTGTACATGTACGTACATACAGGCATCCTAAGTCATGCAAGCGCAGTGTTGCCTGTTATCTGTGCTCTCTGGCAATTCATGAAACAGATGTATTTCTAACAGGTCACAGGAAAATATTGTAAATGGTGGTTTGAAAAGCATTACTTTGAAAGTAAATATCCTTTTATATAAGTTGAACTATGTGTGAGAATGTACCATGAATTTCTTAAATCACAGAGCGTTTGTTCTCATTTAAAAATCAATTCTTTGATGACGAGCCATTTAGAAGAATTTTAAACGCCGAAGAGCAGATATTTATGACACTATTAAAAATTTTACTGGCACATTTGTGTGATATATCTTAAAGTATAACACGCGCAAAAAAGATCAACATTATATGCGAAAACTTAGCTTCTCTTGCGGCTTATTACCCTTAGAGACCAATATTATATGTGAAAGCTTTGCTTTTCTTGTAGCAACACTATGTATATTAACTTAAACTATTAACTTTACCTGTTTGTGTGTTCGTGCTACTTAACAGTGATGTTCCTGTTGGCTGACTACATCATGTGTCCTATGCTCTGAATATCCACTGCCATTGGCTGGCGAGATCACGTGACATGAGCTAAGACTGGCTTGTAGAGGTGGGCCAAACGGTTATTCTGGAGTAACCGTTATCACAGTTCCAGTTATTCTTTGATAACTGTTATCGTTAACAGTTATTAATAACTGCCAAGTTATTTTTCGCTAGCGAATACCGATAACTCCGACAGTTAAATAACGACATAATTGTAATCCATCAGTTTAGTTATCAGTATAACTGCGAGTAGTGTGAAATAGCAGGAATGTCGTATGAATCGTGTCATAACCTCAGCTTATTAACTCCGGGTACATTTTAGTTGATGTTAGAACGATTATTAGTGTTTCAGATTATATGTTTGTAGGTTATCGGTCGCTATTAGAAATATTATCTTCGCAGCTGCGACAGAAAGTACGCGGAACTTCGCCAAAGCACTGTTTAAGTAAAACGATAACAACGTGCGTTTTTAAGTATGAAGTAATATGTAAACTGAGTACTGTAGGTTAAATTTGAAGCTTAATTTCTTGTGCTGCTCACATAATAGAATAAAGTGTACAGCCTTGTAATACAACAAAAAATATGCGTAATGTGACAGATTCGTTTACTCTTCTGCTGTAAAAGCTAGTCCTATTGGGGAAAGTGTGAGTACGCTAATCCAAGTTTTATGTCAGATTTGGAAACTGCTCGATTTCTCCAGCTACAGCATGTTTATAACATATGAAGACATGCAGATCGAAAAGGTTGACAGTGTTACATTTCTGGGACTACAACTCGATAATATATTCAGTTGGGAAGAGCATACCACATTTTTTCATTCTATTATTTCGTAAGGGAGCATAATCTGTGGTAACTTATCAAACGTAGCAAAAGTTTTTCGCATGTAAAAGCGTGTAATAAAAATCGTTTGTGATATCAATTCAAGAACATCATGTAGGAACCTGTTCAAGGAACTTTGTATTCTAACTACTGCTTCCTAGTATATTTATTTCTTAATGAAATTTGTTACAAATATTTCCAACCAATAGCTTAATACATAATATCAGTACTAGAAATGGGAACAGCAATCTACATAAAGACCTAAAATCACTTACCTTGGTCCAAAAGGGGTCCAATATTCAGGAACATGCATTTTCAATAAACTGCCAGCAAGTCAGCAGCCATTAAAAACTTGGTTTCAGATAAAGCACGGTTTACAGTGTGTTTGAAAGACTATTTGATACAGAAGTGTCTGATTCCACCCGTCATCAATATGCCGGAAATATCTATTTTAAGTGTTTCTATGACGTTAATACATACACATGGCAACAAACACGAAGATACATATAAATAATACAATAATATTTCCCATCAAAAATACAATCAAACCAACGGGACAACTGCGGGAAGTTGGGGGTTTTAGAGTGAGGACGAGCTAGTAAAAAAAACACACCATGATCCCAAAACACAAAATGAAGAACAAAAAGAAAAAAAAAAAATACAGCATTCTGCTACACCAACAAAAATCTGCAGGAATCGGACACTTCCCTTGAACAATATAGGTCAACCATAGGTGACCATACCAAAACGCCAATACCCACAACTAAAAGTATGAAAATTGGAATCGGACATTTTCCTTGACCTACATAGGTCAACCTCAGATGACGATACTAAAACATCAGCACATACAACTATGAAAATGGGAATCAGTCATTTCCGGTGAACTATATAGGTCCACCACAGCTACTGATGCCAAAAAACCAACACCTACAACTGCGAAAAATAAAACCACAATCCCAAAAGTCCACAAATCAATCATCCCTACATAAATTAAATCACATTCAATACTTCATAAATACACAAAACATCACAGCTAGAAAAAAAAAAAGAATAATTACCACCAGCAAATTCCGGCACTGCAACCTAGATCGACACACACAAAAACCAACTCATAAACACCGTGCCGTAATGACATTCACACACTACAACACCTTTACGTCGAAGCAGACGGGTGGAATCAGACGCTTCCATTGACCGCTCCTTCTACTCTGTAGATGAATATCGTAACAGAGAGTGATAGACCAACTTAGGTAAAAATTCTGCTATATTTCAGTTTTGACAGCACTTGGTTGCAACAGTCAAGATCGGGTATTCTGTGTATGATAAATTTATTGAAAGTGCTTATCTGTGTTTTATTCTGACAGTGTATCAATTCTGTAAATATTAGCAGTTACTGTGATATATTCACATATTTTGACAATCTCCTGACAAATGATGAGGATAATAATTATTATATTCCACTGTATTATGTTATACGTTCTGACATGTTATTTGTCATTCGCAACGGCCAGCGGCAATTTCCGATGAAGTACGTAAATATTTGTTCGCTCCAGTAACTATCGTCTCTGTAATATCACCGGGGTCTAAGACTGGAGTCACTGAGTCAGGAACACAGACACACAGTTATTCCGTTACCAACTTCCAGGTTACTTGTAATGATAGTCCGATAACTGCTAGAGAGCGAGAACTGTGGGCCAATAACGATAACTGCCAGAGGAAAATACCTATCTCTGACAGTTATTTCCATAGTCGCTCGAATTCCTTATGGTACCTCTCTTTATACAACCCGTCCAAGCTAAATTGATATATGAGGCGGTGGCTTAAGGGAACGACCGTACTTGTTAATGCCTGTACTGCAGCTCCTATCAGCCACTGCTCGGACATTAATCTTATTTATTTGTTTGTGCTAAAAGTAACGAAGGCACACGATATAGTACACAGTTCTTATCAACAGATGGCGCGCAGTCTCACAGTTATTCCCATGGCCTATAGAACGCCTTCCAAATGGTCTATCCTCTCCTTAGTTCCTAGCCAGTTCTCCGATGAGTTGACGGGAAAGCGTAGTACGATCGTCGGTCAACAGATGGCGCAAGGCACTGTTGACATTAGACAATTATTGAAATAACTGCTTGTATCAGAGGAACGGTTATCGCAGTAACCGTTAGTTTTCAGTAACCGGTTATTTCTATCAGTTACGTTATTTTTTGCCACCTCTACTGGCTTGCAAATGCGCATCACAGTCTCTATTTCAATGATTTGGAAAGTAACATGTGGTGTTTGTTGGAATTCCAATGTATACTTTCATAATATGAAAATACGCAGTGTACATTTTGCTGCACATGAAAGATATTTCGAAAACGTGTCTTTTTTCCTGAGTTTTGTTTTCTGAAGTGCCAAGAAATTCTATACCCGTGTATAAAACCATAACCAGTCAAAGGATTGATGAAGGAAAATATACTGTCACTTAACATGGAAAAAGCATGTTTTCACCTGGGAGAAAGTGTATTTTTAACCCGGAAAAATCCGGGAATTTTTTTTCCTTGCCTGCGTGTACACCCTGAATACCCCATTCCTCAAGCAAGAGGGAGTGCAGTGGAAGAAGAGATTCAGAGGATGGTGGATCTTGGCATCATAGAGAGAACGAATAGTCAATACAATAGTCAGCTATTTGTGGTAGATAAAAAATATGGGAAGGTAAGAATAGTTTTGGATGCATGCACGGCAAACAGGATCATTCAGCCAGAGCGAGACAAACCAGAGACAATAGAAGAGCTAATCCAGAAATTTCAAGGAGCAAAGATACTCAGTAGTATTGACTTGAATGCTGGGTACTGGCAGATACCGTTGGCCCCTGAGTCTCGCCAGTATACAGCCTTTACATATGCTGGTAGGTGTTACCAGTTTAGGGTTTTACCATTCGGGCTTAATGTATCTGTTTCGGAATTTATTCAAGCAGTGGAAAGTCACTGTCTTTGTAGATGATGTATTGATCGGGAGTGAAATGTGGGAAGAGCATTTGGACAAATTATATGCTGTATTAGAAGCATTTGAGGTAGCAGGAGTGACAGCAAACCTAGATAAGTCAGAGTTTGGCACATCTCAGATAAAATTTTTGGGCCACGTCATTTCAGAGGATGGTATCTACCCTGAACCAAGCAAATTGGAGCCAATTAGTCAGCTTCCGGTGCCAAGTAGAAAGAAAAAAATTGAGAACATTCTGCAGAATTCTGAGAATTCGGCAGGAAATTCATAAAGGAGGCGGTACTAAATGCACCAAATTTGAGGAAGCTGACTAAGGTGAAGATGTCATGGCATTGGAATGAGGAATGTCAAGAGGAATTTGAAGGCATTAAAGAAACTCTATGCAATGCAGAGATACTCTGACATCTGGACTTTACTAAAGACTTCTGTTTGGAGGCAGACAGCTTGGATTATGGATTGGGCATACATTTATACTAAGTGGAGAAAAACGGGCAGGACGAGATCATAAAAACTATAGTCTTTGGTAGCAGAAGCCTGAATGCATGGGAAAGACAATATTCTATTACTGAATGGGAAGTGCTTGCAATAGTTTGGAGCTTCAAATGATTCTGTTACTACTTAGGATGAAGACGTGAAAGTGGTCACATACCACAAGGCCCTGACATTTTTAACAACCAGTAGACTGAGGCATAGTCGCCTAATAAGATGGGCTCTTGCCCTGCAAGACTACGACTTTGAAATAATATACAAGCCTGGAAAAACAACCACGATACTGGATGCGCTACCAAGACTACCACTTGATTCACGGGAAATAGTGATGAGCAGACCTCCAGGTGAAGAAGCTGGATGAACTTAATGAAGGGAGTGCAACGTGAAGAGTTCATAAGGAGGATCCTGAGATATGTACGTAGGGAACAGAATGAGGATGACAGACTGAAGTTGATTAAGAGCAAGTACAGGTGTGCTGGAGAAGAGAAGATCCGCCTGTATTATTATATCCACAACGGGATACTGTACAAGAGGATCAACGAGAATGAAGAAAATTGGAAACTGTGTATACTGGAGCATGTAGTGGACAAGTTGATCTGGTATACTCATTATAGTAATTCTCATTATGGGCCCAAGAAGGGTAGTCGTCCAAATAATTCAGTCAGGAACCATGTAACAAATTTATAGTTGACTTATATAAGGACAAGAGTTACTGTTGACGTAGAGTGTGAGATGTCAAAGAATCAATAAGTTAAAAAACAATTTAGTGTCAGTACATCACAAAATTATTAGTGCCAGAAGTAATAACATGAGAACCAGGTCAGAAAGCCAATGTTCACACAATTTGGTGGGAAGCTAATTGGTCAAACAAGAGTTTGTGCAGTCTTGTAGAGTTGTTTTATGAGGCATGAAAAGGTCAAGCAATTGAAAAGAATCGAAGTAATGTATTAGCTTGTAAGTAGTAAAGCATATAAAGAAACAAGTACACATGAAGAGGTACTTGTTCGAATAAATGATGTGGAATATGATGTACAGAGTGGTCAAGGAGTGTGGAGTAGTATTTTAATGTAGTTATTGCAGCGAATATGGAGGGTTGATGTAGGTTGAAGATATAAATTTACTTGCAGTTGAAGTGTCTGTTAAGTTGAGGGAGTTACGTGTAATGAAGTGAAGTGTATTGAGTATGAGATGTTCGAAGAATGTCATTTAACACACAAGCAACATCTGTTTGCAGGTATTTGTAGGTATACATGGTGACCTAAAGTATGCTATTAAAACAGGAAGTGTAACTCATGAGTAATGAGTAATTCATGTATCCAATTAGCTATCAGAGTCAATTATGGTTGTGCTTAGGTCAAGCTTCATAAGCAGAATTTTGGCACTGTTTAATGAATAATAAATGTCCATATAACAGATTTGGATTAATGTCAATATAACAGGAATTATTGTACATCTCATCTGAGCATTAGTGATAACAATCCACATATGGCAATATAAATGTTTGGCAAAATGAAATGCTCAGTAATTTAAAATTTTTCATTGGGTGACCACATTAGTTATAGCAATGCAAATAGTTATGTAAGACATATTTAGTGCAATAACGGAGCATTTAAGATTATTGAATCAATCTGCAGAGGTATGAGGAATTGTAAAATAAGTGCATAAGTCAAGGTTTAAATGCTCTGTTTTGTTCTCATTTTCAGTTTCGCTTGTCTTAAAGACTCAAGTGAATAAGTTGTGAATTTCTTCCTTAACTTTTCATGTGTGTTGACCAAGTGAAATATAACTTAGAGTGATAGTATTATGGACGGCAGGGACCCCGCTGAAAGGACGGCATACCAAAGGGGTAACTGGCATTTGACTGGTTTTTTTCTTGTCTTTGCTGTAGCAAGTTACAGAAGATTAACCAGTAACAAATATGTAGCTAACAGCCATATAAACCTTTGACAGTGAAGATTTTTGGTAATTGAATGTGAGATAAAGTTTGTAAAAATATTTACCATGTTATGTTAATTAAGATAGATTAATGTTGTATGATGTTTCTCTATGGGCAGTTTGCTAGCGGAGTCAATAGAGTATTATTTGTGATATGTTGTAAGTTTCAGTATGTGAACCAGAATCTAATGTTCCTCATCTTAATTTATATGCTGTGTAATGAGTTTTTGCTATTATTCTTTGTCGCCTATGGCTACAAAGAAGGTTTTTAGGGTGGGGATGTAAGGGTTCCATGATTAGTATCCGACAACCAGGTCGTTTGCAGCCAGGAGTCGATTGTTGAGCGCTGCAGGAGGCAGTGAGATTAGTGTCGAGTGAGAAACAATACTGGGAAGACGGGCACGAATGGTGGTTGAGCCGAGTTCGGTGTCAATGGCGGATGTGCCGGGTGAGCAGTAAATGGTAAATTCACCGGAGTATGACAAATGAGCGTGTCTCCCTGATCGTTGTAGGGTAGACTGTCATCGGTACCGATTCGTGAGTGATATAAAACCAAAAGTGACAAGTGCCGAATTACGTGTTTCGCGTAAACCGCGTCGGCCAGCAACAACCGTGGATTGCAGTGAGGATTGTTGTGAATGATAACCATCATCATTACGTGTGGCAAAGTACTTAGAAACAGCAACCAATAAAAGATATAACCGTAATTAAACGTTTTAGGTGAACGTAGCAACTGCCTCAGAATTTGTGTGTTAGTAGAAAATGCATATCAGTTTGTACATCGCAACCTTTATGGTCTTTAATAATAGAGAAACTTTCAATCATTAACTATTCCGTCTCAGAACAGCTGCATTCGGTTGAAATACCCCTGAAACCACAGCAGAAAAACCGATAGCCTTTCATTCATTAAGGACACGGTCATATAATAATATTTAACTGTTCGGCGGCTTCGGTAAATCACACAACACCTAATAAAGGCCATAACGGGGGTGTTTCAACATGTCCTATATCCATGTAAAAAGAGATCTATGGATGAATAAAGCTACTACTACTACTACTACTACTACTACTACTACTGGGTGACCATTTTGTCTCTTTGCGCGTGTGTGTGTGTGTGTGTGTGTGTGTGTGTGTACTTATGCGCACACGCATGCTTGTGCATGTGCATGCTTGCATTTGTGTGTGAAGGTATTGGTTATACTGGTTGTTAGCAGTGCATTCTTTACAGAAGTGGCCTACAGTTGCTGCTTCTGCATTCTAATGTATGACTCGATTTGTTACCATCACTGGCGTTTCTTCTCCATGATGTCATTTACGGAACACAGTGTGTCAATGACTGAATGAATGAATATTTATACATGGCCCACTTCTCTCATATAGCCCCATACTGGCCACTATATACACTCCTGGAAATGGAAAAAAGAACACATTGACACCGGTGTGTCAGACCCACCATACTTGCTCCGGACACTGCGAGAGGGCTGTACAAGCAATGATCACACACACGGCACAGCGGACACACCAGGAACCGCGGTGTTGGCCATCGAATGGCGCTAGCTGCGCAGCATTTGTGCACCACCACCGTCAGTGTCAGCCAGTTTGCCGTGGCATACGGAGCTCCATCACAGTCTTTAACACTGGTAGCATGCCGCGACAGCGTGGACGTGAACCGTATGTGCAGTTGACGGACTTTGAGCGAGGGCGTATAGTGGGCATGCGGGAGGCCGGGTGGACATACCGCCGAATTGCTCAACACGTGGGGCGTGAGGTCTCCACAGTACATCAATGTTGTCGCCAGTGGTCGGCGGAAGGTGCACGTGCCCGTCGACCTGGGACCAGACCGCAGCGACGCACGGATGCACGCCAAGACCGTAGGATCCTATGCAGTGCCGTAGGGGACCACACCGCCACTTCCCAGCAAATTAGGGACACTGTTGCTCCTGGGGTATCGGCGAGGACCATTCGCAACCATCTCCATGAAGCTGGGCTACGGTCCCGCACACCGTTAGGCCGTCTTCCGCTCACGCCCAAACATCGTGCAGCCCGCCTCCAGTGGTGTCGCGACAGGCGTGAATGGAGGGACGAATGGAGACGTGTCGTCTTCAGCGATGAGAGTCGCTTCTGCCTTGGTGCCAATGATGGTCGTATGCGTGTTTGGCGCCGTGCAGGTGAGCGCCACAATCAGGACTGCATACGACCGAGGCACACAGGGCCAACACCCGGCATCATGGTGTGGGGAGCGATCTCCTACACTGGCCGTACACCACTGGTGATCGTCGAGAGGACACTGAATAGTGCACGGTACATCCAAACCGTCATCGAACCCATCGTTCTACCATTCCTAGACCGGCAAGGGAACTTGCTGTTCCAACAGGACAATGCACGTTTGCATGTATCCCGTGCCACCCAACGTGCTCTAGAAGGTGTAAGTCAACTACCCTGGCCAGCAAGATCTCCGGATCTGTCCCCCATTGAGCATGTTTGGGACTGGATGAAGCGTCGTCTCACGCGGTCTGCACGTCCAGCACGAACGCTGGTCCAACTGAGGCGCCAGGTGGAAATGGCATGGCAAGCTGTTCCACAGGACTACATCCAGCATCTCTACGATCGTCTCCATGGGAGAATAGCAGCCTGCATTGCTGCGAAAGGTGGATATACACTGTACTAGTGCCAACATTGTGCATGCTCTGTTGCCTGTGTCTATGTGCCTGTGGTTCTGTCAGTGTGATCATGTGATGTATCTGACCCCAGGAATGTGTCAATAAAGTTTCCCCTTCCTGGGACAATGAATTCACGGTGTTCTTATTTCAATTTCCAGGAGTGTATATCTAAGAACCCCATTTGACAACCATTTCATTATCACTAAGTGGTCAGTACATAATGTAACCTAAAATGGATCTGATTTTAGTGCACAGCACTGCAGGAAGTTCTAGTAATCTGCTGGTGAAATAATCCTTCCATTACCACAATTTAAACTGGTTACCTTGATGATGAGCACCACTGCACAAGTGAGAAATAGTGACTGTGGCTACAGAAGCAGTTGCTGGTGAAATAATCCTTCCATTACCACAATTTAAACTGGCTACCTTGATGATGAGCACCACTGCACAAGTGAGCAATAGTGACTGTGGCTACAGAAGCAGTTGCTTTACTAGTGACATATGTAAATCAGTGTGCTCCATACTCTCCATTCTCTCAGACTGCACTTGTTTTTGTTTTCCAGCTGTAATGATGTAGAGCATCTATCCAGTGATGTAAAGAATTAAGTGGATAGTAAAATTGACTACAAACACAAACTGAAATTATATCTGCTTGACAGCTCCTTCTACTCCACAGAAGGATTTCTAGGGCTATAGTTTTTTATGTCTGCATGTTTAAGAGATTTAGAGAGATAGATATTGAATATATTTAAGTACAAATCATGGTAAGCATGTAAGAAAAACACTTCACAAATAATGTAATTGGTCAGCATGTTGTTATGTTTTCCACTGAGAAGATGTACTATAACTGTAAAGCAGACTCATTCCACACCATATTGAGAGTTTGCAATTGTAATCCATGGAACATACAAGCTATTAACTAACCGATTAGCATCTGAAAACTTGTGGTAATATTGCAACATAATTAAATGTATTCCAGTTCATCATTTTTGCGTGTTCCAGGAAATTGAATGACACATTTGGAGCCTGTGGTCGCCCTCATGTAGGGTGGCAAATTGACCCATTTGGTCACTCTCGGGAAATGGCTTCTTTGTTTAGCCAATTTGGATATGATGGTGTGTTCTTTGCCAGGGCAGACTACCAAGACCTAAAGCATCGCTTCGACACAAAAACCACCCAGATGATTTGGCAAGGAAGCTCAAATTTAGGTAAAAGTTCTAAAGCAAAAACTCTACATATTACTGTAAATCTCTGTGGGTTGCAGTGGATTTCCCACTATATAGTGCAATTAATGTTCATTCCATTCACAGGAGTTCCAATATTTCTATGGAATCGAAACTGATCTTCCCCGAGGTCAGCTTCTACCAGTTTTTCCATTCGTCTGTAAAGAATTCGCGTTAGTATTTTGCTTTTGTGGCTTATTAAACTGATATTTCGGTAATTTTCACATCTGTCAACACCTGCTTTCTTTGGGACTGGAATTATTCTATTCTTCTTGAAGTCTGAGGGTATTTTGTTTGTCTCATACATCTTGCTCACCAGATGGTAGAGTTTTGTCAGGACTGGCTCTCCCAAGGCTGTCAGTAGTTCTAATGGAATGTTGTCTACTCCCGGGTCCTCCTTAATTTATCTAATATGTAGTGAGGAAGAGGTGTCATCATTTGTTGATGACAGACAAAAATTTATGTAGCAGAGTTCTGTCATTTTCTTGAGAAACACATATGCAATTTTGTTTAACTTATATTCCTGACCTACTTAGTGCCTGTAGCTCTGTGTTAATACTCAACTGGAAAGGTAATTACAGATTCCCTGCCAAAAAGTCCTCAGTCCAGTCACAAATTTTGCCATACTTTTGACAATAACCATAGGTGAGGTACAGAGTCATATGCTTTTTGGGAATCAAGGAATCCTGCATCTTCCTGACTGCCTGATCCAAAGCTTTCAGTATGTCACTTGAGAAAAGTTTGAGTTGGGTTTCACACGGTCAAAGTTTTCAGAATCCATTTTGCCTGGTTCAAGATACCTCATTATGTTTGAGCTCAGAATATGTTCTAAGATTCAATAACAAATCAATGTCGAATGCTAGATGGTACTTTTGTGGACCCCTTCTACTGCTTTCTTGTAAACAGGCATGACTTGTGCTATCTCCCAACTGCTGGCCATGCGTTTGAGTGATCTACAATAGATTTCATCAAGAGAGGGGCTAACTCAGATGCAAGTTCAGAATAGAATCTGGCAGGGATTCCATTAGGCCCTGGAGCTTCATTCTACGAGGGTCACTCCAAAAGAAATGTACACTATTTTTTTTTTAAATCCATCTTTTATTCTACATGTTTGAAAGTTTTACAGTATGTAGATACATCCTTTAGGAACAACATTTTCATTTCTCCACATAATTTCCATCCCTCTCAACTGCCTTATGCCATCTTGGAACCAGCACCTGTATACCCGCAATGTAAAATTCTGGACCAACCTGTTGGAGCCACTGTTTGGCTGCATGCACAAGGGAGTCATCGTCTTCAAACCTTGTTCCATGAAGAGAGTCTTTCAGTTTCGCAAAGAAATGATAGTCACATGGAGCCAGGTCAGGACTGTAAGGCGGGTGTTTCAGTGTTGTCCATCTGAGTTTTGTGATCGCTTCCATGGTTTTTTGACTGACATGTGGCTGTGCATTGTCGTGCAACAGCAAAACATCCTGCTTTTGCCAATGTGGTCAAACACGACTCAGTCGAGCTTGAAGTTTCTTCATTGTTGTCACATATGCATCAGAATTTATGGCGGTTCCACTTGGCATGATGTCCACAAGCAAGATTCCTTCGGAATCGAAAAACACCGTAGCCATAAGTTTCCCAGCAGAAGGTGTGGTTTTGAATTTTTTTTTTCTTGGGTGAATTTGCATAATGCCACTCCATTGATTGCCTCTTCATCTCTGGTGAAAAATAATGGAGCCACGTTTAATCAACTGTCACAATTCTTCCAAGAAATTCATCTCCACCATTCTCGTACTGTTCCAAAAGTTCGCTGCATACCGTTTTTCTTGTTTCTTTGTGAACCACTGTCAACATCTTGGGAACCCACCTGGCACAAACCTTTTTTAATGCCAACACTTTCAGTATTCTGCAAACACTTCCTTCCCCTATCCCAGTGTAGCATGACAATTCGTTCACTGTGATGCGTCTATCAGCAGTCACCAATTTGTTAACTCTCTGCACATTGTCTGGAGTGTGTGTGGTATGAGGCCTGCCGCTGCGAGGACAATCCTCAATATTGCCATGCCCGTTTTCATCATGAAACCTGCCTGCCCACCGAGTAACTGTACTGTGATCGACAGCAGCATCTTCATACGTCTTTTTCAACCTCTTGTGGATGTTTCCCACTGTCTCGTTTTCACAGCACAGGAATTCTATGACAGCATGTTGCTAATTCTATGACAGCATGTTGCTTCTGATGAACATCAAGTGTAGCATACATCTTGAAGACCTGGCGCCACTCACGGGAACAGGTTGAACTAAGTTTGAAAACAAGTGGGAAGGATGTATCTACACACTGTAAAACTTTCACACATGCAGAATGAAACTGTATTTTTACAAAAATAGTGTGCATTTCTTTTGGAATGACCCTCATATTTTAATGATTTCAGATGTCTCTCAACATCATTGACACTAACACTTATTTCACGTATCTGGTCAGTGGTGTGAGGATTAAATTGGGGCAATATTTCAGCTTTTGCTTTGCTACCTTCAATTTCAGTTCCTGCCTCATTTGTGAGTGACTTCACACTAACTTCGGTGCCACTAATAATCTTTGTATCTGACAAGAATTCTATCACTAGGGGTAAGATAGATACTGCCTACAGGAAAATTAAAGAGACCTTTGGAGAAAACAGAACCACTTGCATGAATATCTAGCCATCCCTGCTTAGCCATTTTTTCTTTAGTTTTGTGGATGGTCATGTGACGCTATTTTGGTACAGTAGTCACTGAAGACTTCACACATTGCCCTCTTGACAGCCAAATGCATTTCATCGTGCATTTCTCTATCTATAGCCCTACGCTTTCTTTTACACTTATTATGCAGCAATTATTCTCAAGTTTCTGTCCAGTGACTATACCGTGAAGAGTTCCTCCCATTATGAACTGTTCTGTTGGGTTCACACGAATTCAGTGCACGGTCAACTACTCTTTTAAACTTGAGACACAGTTCCTCCGACACGCTGCTGCATTGTGCTGAATGTTTCAAGTTGTTCTTTGAGATATGAGGCTATTGCTTTTTTATCTAGTTTACTAAACATTTATGTCTTTCTACTTGCTTTAGTTGTCCTTTGTACTTTGGAAATCATTGTTATCACAATTGTGTTAAGTTCACTGACACCAGTTGCAATGTGGACAGCCTCAAAGTGGTTACATCCACGTGTTACTATTAGATCTAATGTATTTCCATTACGAGTGGGGTTCCAAACTATCTGATCTAGGAAGTTTTCAGAGAAGGCATTTAGTAATGTTTGTTTTACAGGATGTCTTGTCATAACCACCACTAAGAAACTGTAATTTTCCCAACTGACTGCTGGATGATTAGTCTTCACCAATAATTACAGTAAGATTTTGTACAAGCGAACTGTTTACATCAGGAGGTGAGTTTGGTGGCAGATAGATGGATCCAATTACCATTTTATGCCCACCCCTGACACTGAGCCTTGCCCAAACAGTCTTGGTGGATTTGGGATTTTTGTCTATTATGGCAAATACACCTCCTCCATTTTCCATTAGCATACCTTTCAATAAATATTTAAATTTTCATATGTCACTACTATCAATTTCAGGCTTCAACCAGCTTTTTGTACCTGATATAAGTGAGCTTCACTGCTTTCCAAGAGTGATTCTAACTCCGACAATGTGTTACAATTGCTTTGGTAGTTAACTACCAGGGTTTTAACACTCTTGCCTGTAGGAAGTATTCTTTTGGATTTTACACTTATAATTCTCCGTCTTCTACAGCTATCATTGTCTGGACTGGGTGGAGAGTTGCCCATATATAGCAGAGGATCAAGTAGGTAAAAAGACGAGGGCTAATAGAAATCCTTGGGTAACAGATGAGATATTGAATTTAATTGATGAAAGGAGAAAATATAAAAATCCAGTAAATGAAGCGGGCAAAAAGCATACAAATGTACAGTTCGCTTGTACAAAATCTTACTGTAATTATTGGTGAAGACTAATCATCCAGCAGTCAGTTGGGAAAATTACAGTTTCTTAGTGGTGGTTATGACAAGACATCCTGTAAAACAAACATTACTAAATGCCTTCTCTGAAAACTTCCTAGATCAGATAGTTTGGAACCCCACTCGTAATGGAAATACATTAGATCTAATAGTAACACGTGGATGTAACCACTTTGAGGCTGTCCACATTGCAACTGGTGTCAGTGAACTTAACACAATTGTGATAACAATGATTTCCAAAGTACAAAGGACAACTAAAGCAAGTAGAAAGACATAAATGTTTAGTAAACTAGATAAAAAAGCAATAGCCTCATATCTCAAAGAACAACTTGAAACATTCAGCACAATGCAGCAGCGTGTCGGAGGAAATGTGTCTCAAGTTTAAAAGAGTAGTTGACCGTGCACTGAATTCGTGTGAACCCAACAGAACAGTTCATAATGGGAGGAACTCTTCACGGTATAGTCACTGGACAGAAACTTGAGAATAATTGCTGCATAATAAGTGTAAAAGAAAGCGTAGGGCTATAGATAGAGAAATGCACGATGAAATGCATTTGGCTGTCAAGAGGGCAATGTGTGAAGTCTTCAGTGACTACTGTACCAAAATAGCGTCACATGACCATCCACAAAACTAAAGAAAAAATGGCTAAGCAGGGATGGCTAGAGGACAAATGTAAGGATGTAGTGGCGCATATCACTAGGGGTAAGATAGATACTGCCTACAGGAAAATTAAAGAGACCTTTGGAGAAAACAGAACCACTTGCATGAATATCGAGAGCTCAGATGGAAACCCAGTTCTAAGCAAAGAAGGGAAAGCAGAAAGGTGGAAGGAGTATATAGAGGGTCTATACAAGGGCGACATTCTTCAGGACAGTATTATAGAAATGTAAGAGAATGTAGACGAAGATGAAATAGGAGATATGATTCTGCGTGAAGAGTTTGACAGAGCACTGAAAGACCTAAGTCAAAACAAGGCCCCGGGAGTAGACAACATTCCATTAGAACTACTGACAGCCTAGGGAGAGTCAGGCCTGACAAAACTCTACCATCTGGTGAGCAAGCTGTATGAGACAGGCAAAATTCCCTCAGACTTCAAGAAGAATATAATAATTCCAATCCCAAAGAAAGCAGGTGTTGACAGATGTGAAAATTACTGAACTGTCAGTTTAATAAGCCACGGCTCCAAAATACTAACACAAATTCTTTACAGACGAATGGAAAAACTGGTAGAAGCTGACCTCGGGGGAAGATCAGTTTGGATTTGGTAGAAATGTTGGAACACGTGAGACAATACTGACCCTATGACTTATCTTAGAAAATAGATTAAGGAAAAGCAAACCTATGTTTCTCGCATTTGTAGACTTAGGGTGAGCTTTTGACAATGTTGACTGGAATACTCTCTTCCAAATTCTAAAGGTATCAGGGGTAAAATACAGGGAGTGAAAGGCTATGTACAATTTGTACAGAAACCAGATGGCAGGTATAAGAGTCGAGGGGCATGAAATGGAAGCAGTGGTTGGGAAGAGAGTGAGACAGGGTTGTAGCCTCTCCCTGATGTTACTCAATCTGTATATTGAGCAAGCAGTAAAGGAAACAAAAGAAAAAATTTGGAGTAGGAATTAAAATCCATGGAGAAGAAATAAAAACTTTGAGGTACGCCAATGACATTGTAATTCTGTCAGAGACAGCAAAGGACCTGGAAGAGCAGCTGAATGGAATGGACAGTGTCTTGAAAGGAGGATATAAGATGAACATCAACAAAAGCAAAACGAGGACAATGGAATGTAGTCAAATTAAATCATGTGATGCTGCAGGAATTATATTAGGAAATGAGATACTTAAAGTAGTAAATGAGTTTGTTAACATCAAGTATAGATTTAAGTGCCAGGAAGTCGTTTTTGAAAGTATTTGTATGGAGTGTAGCCATGTATGGAAGTGGAACATGGACAATAAATAGTCTGGACAAGAAGAGAATAGAAGCTTTGGAAATGTGGTGCTACAGAAGAATGCTGAAGATTAGATGGGTAGATCACATAACAAATGAGGAGGTATTGAATAGAATTGGGGAGAAGAGGTGTTTGTTGCACAACTTGACAAGAAGAAGGGATCATTTGCTAGGACGTGTTCTGAGGCATCAAGGGATCACCAATTTAGTATTGGAGGGCAGCGTGGGGGGTAAAAACCGTAGAGGGAGACCAAGAGATGAATACACTAAGCAGATTCAGAAGGATGTAGGTTGTAGTAGGTACTGGGAGATGAAGAAGCTTGCACAAGATAGAGTAGCATGGAGAGTTACATCAAACCAGTCTCAGGACTGAAGACCACAACAACAACAACAACAAGGAGGCTACTGCTCTGCTGAAGCTCATAGTTGTCTCACTTATAAATAAAATGTGTTATCTGCTTTCTGTTTAGTGATAGTGTAATGCAAGACCGCGTCTTGATTCTGAAATAGACTGTTCACTAAATGCTTTAAATCTTTATTTATTTACCATCTTTCATTTTACATGAAGAAGGCTTCATCATGTGTAGGTAACAGAAGTGTACTCTAATAATAGAGTAAAGGTACAATCTTAAATACTATAATCAACATTGTTCATATTAAACATTGTTCATATTAAATTGTTCATATTAAATGAAAGAGTACAGCTCCATTCTTAAGTATTAATGTCAGCATTGTCCATATCATATAACTATTTTATATTGTAACAAGGGTTTTCCATCACTGAGCTACATATTTTCATTTTGAGACCTCTAAATGGCATAGATTGAACAGAGAGAGGAAATTTACTAAACATTTTGAGGGGATTGGTTTGTGCGACTTTTCTGTTCTTGTTTGCATGTGCTCCATAATTTCTATGTTTACATTATACCTGTTATTGTGTTAGTGTGACTGCCCAGGGCCGGCACAAACCCAAGTCTCGCCCCGTGCTAAATGCCCTACCCCCCCCCCCCCCCCCCCCGACCACACCCCATTTTTTTTTTTTAACAATACGTTTGTGGGATTTTATTTAAACAAATCTGTAGGAAATGTCTGCAATCAATCGCAATTTTTGTTTTTTGTTTTTACTTTCCATATCTATCTAGGTTTCAGCCACTGAGTGGCCAGTCTGAAAGCTTTTAGTATGTGCTTACGTCCAAACCGTCGTGTTGACAGTTCGTTCAGCATGACGGATGACGGTATAGATGTAAACGTAACCCAAGGTATTGAGTTATGTGGATCTGGAAAATAAAAACAAAAATTGCGACTGACGTGAGATCCTCTACAAATTTGTACAAAGCAGTCATTGGGCACCAGCTCAAAAATGGAGTAAAACCTGACTGAAGAAATCTAGCTAATTTTAATAAGCCTTGCGAATTTACAGAAATGTTCAAATGTGTGTGAGATCTTATGGGACTTAACTGCTAAGGTCATCAGTCCCTAAGCTTACACACTACGTAACCTAAATTATCCTAAAGACAAACACACACACCCATGTTCGAGGGAGGACTCGAACCTCCGCCGGGACCAGCCACACAGTCCACCACTGCAGTGCCTGAGACCACTCGGCTAATCCCGCACGGCATGAACTTACAGTTAACGTAAATAAACTTTTTCATTGGTTGTGAACAGATAATGTATTCAAAGGAAAACAAAATATATTTACAATTTAACGATAATTTGGTTTGAACAATATTATTTACAATCACTATTTAATGTTGAACAAAATAAGAAACAACATGTTAAATAACCAAGACACTGATCATAATTAAAAAATTAAAAAAAAAAAATACTAGGTAAACTGGTGCAAACTCTTTCACACGATCTGTGTAATTTAATCCTCTGCAAGCTTGTGCTCAGTCGATATTGTTGCAAGATCATTCAGACAAGTTTGGCTCATCGTTGATTGGAGGTATGTCTTTATCAATTTCAGTTTTGAGAAACCCCTCTCTCCATTCGCAACTGTCACTGGGAGTGTTAGGAGGATTCTCAGAGCAATGTCAACATTAGGGCAAAAATTATGTCTTCCTATATACTTCAGAGTCTCTTTCGGAACTATTCCAGGCTTCAACAATGTTGAAAGCACTTTTAGTTTTTTCCTCAACTCCAGTGCATCAATGTCGCTTGACTCAAGGTCTTGCAAAATCGCCGCGAGGTTTCTACACTTTGTGTCCAGGCTGTCAGGAGGTGCATTGTTCTGCTCGCCGATGTCATAGAGAAAATCAAAATAATCACAATGAGATTTCAGTTGATTGAATCTCTCATCCAAAGAAGTGGTTACTATATTTAAAAGATAATAGTAGAATTCAATCTTGTAACGTTTTGTTGGCTCATCTATTGTCTCATCCAGTCCTTCATAGATAAAGTGTATTGGCTTCTTACTTCATCGCTGGGAAACACTTATCCGTGGTAATGTTAGATCTTCTAGCTCTAATTCTGTAGCCAGTTCTTTGGAATCCATCAAGAAACACACAAACTTTTCTTCTGTTCTGCAGGTCTCAAAATATGCTTATGTTTTTCCAAGCATTTCCACGCGCTCAGAAACATTTATGTCAGTGGTATGGAGGGTCTTACTGACTACACTGGTGTGAAGCAGAATGTCATACCAGATTACCAGAGAAGTGAGAAAGGCGTAATTTTTTATTTGATTCGCAAGTGACGTCGCTTCGTGAGTGGTCATGCCATCGAATTCTTCTGATATCTGAACCATTGCATCATAAATGCTTCCAATTTGAAACCTCAGGGAAGTAAGTGCATTGATGTGACTTCCCCACCTAGTATCGCTCAGTGGCTTCAGCGACAGGCGAGGCAGATACTTCTTCAAGACATCCCAACATGGAACGGAGGACGAGAAGAAGTCATACAAGCTTTTCACTGTCGAAAACATGGAAACAGCATATTTAGAAGACATAGCGGCATCATTTAAACAAGATTCAATGAGTGACTGACACTTCGTACATAAAATGCTCTCTTGTTCATGTCTGAAATTCTTTTCTGGAGACCAGACTTCCTTCCTTTCATGTTTGCTCCACTGTCGTATCCTTGCCCTCTCATATTACACAATAGGATGTTTTTATCTTCCAAGAACTTGAGTACGACCTGTGTCAAAGCGGAGCTTAAAGAATCAGGCACTGGAAGAAATCCCAGGAAATGCTCTCGAATTCAGACATCGTATAACCCGTCGAGTCTTGTCTTCTGGACGAAATGTAACACAACTGTCATCTGCTCAGCTTTTGAAATATCTGGTGTGCAGTCCAGAATTATACTGTAATACTTTGCAGATTTCATCTTTAATAGAATGTTGTTGTTTATAGATGATCCAATAAGAGGAATTATTTCATTCTGTGTTTCTTTTCCAAGATAATGATGATCCTTGTTGTGACCTTGCTTTGTTCTGTGCAGGTGCTCCATCATCACAGTGTCGAACTTTGTGAATTATCCAACAAGTTTCAAGAAGTTTCCATTGTCAGGCTGAAAGAGTCTATCTGTACTTCCTCTCAAAGGCAGACATTGCCAACCCAGGAAATGAATTATTGCTATTAAGCGCTCAAGAACATTTTTCCAATGTTCGCTTTCAGTATTCAGAAGCCTTTGACGATGGGTGTTGACAGTTCGTGACTTTCTCAGTCCCTAGGAAAACACGATCTACTTTTTATGTGAATTCAAATGCTCGGTAGACTTCCCGTGACTTTCGAGATACGAAGCAAGGTGCCGCCAGTCGCTTATACCGTTCTTTGCAGTTTTTACTGTAGATGATGAAAAAAAGTTTGCAACAAAAGCAGAACACAGCCTCCTTGCTCTTTGAGTACACCAACCAATGTCTATCTGCTTCTTCTAAATTCTTCAAAGAATAGCTGTAGTGCACAGGGATGAAACGCCGGTTGTCCTTGTTTTTAGGACATTCTTCAGCTTCCTTAATGCCCTCGGGAGGACCTCGTAGGACCAAAGTCGTTCGAATGCAGTCGGTAATAATTTCCGGCCATCTCCCGGGAACTGAGTCAATTGTGTCTTCCAGTTTAGGCTCGCCTTCAATCCCTTCTCCGGTGGTGAGTACCTTGGCTGATGTTCCTCCGGTATTTTCAGAATTGGGTCGCCTAATTTCAGTTCTGCCTGATGTTTCAATCTCGGAGCTTTCGTCACAAAGCAGGTCCTGAGTCCAGACGAGGTCTGTTGAACATGTTGTGGATGGCCCACTGTCAGCATTGCTACTGTATGTGGTGGTCACAGTACTGTGTTCGTCAACTTTCTGGTCATGTCCTGAAGATAAAGATGTTGCTCCAGTAGCTCCATTAGTTTCTGTACTTTCAGGATCTATTTTTCCACTCTCGCCACTGCTAGGTCATTCTCTCTTTGGCTTGGAATATCGTTGTAGTGCATCCTTTTGCTTCTTATCATCATCTTCCTTCAGTGCCCGTCTTTTCCTATATTCATTGCCAGACAGTCTTTTTCTACCGTCGGACAGCCTGTAAAGAACGATTATGTGAAACTAACTGTTGATGTCAGTGTACTAACTTTATTTGCAACACACTTCGCAGACAGTTTCCTGATAGTCCACTGCACGTAAGCGGAAAATTATATTACTGTAGGATACACTGTTCAGGAGATGTGGTCATAAGAATTGAGCTGCGTGAAATTGAATTTTAGGCTGAATTTCACTACAAACGTAGGTGAAACGATCAAAGAGTGGGGCGGAAGACAATGGAAAGAGGAAGAATAAGGAGGCGGAGTAACAATAATGAAATATATACACACCCGGGCATCGACGGGTACTAATGCTAGTCGAAATACATTAACTCACTGCACTGCGGTTGTCCATTTCAAAGAACTGACACTCGACATCTGTCATAATTTCCATATGTCATTTCTTTCATGTCTGAGTATGGAATAAGGGGTAACAAATTAGTCATCACCGTATCAATTCAATTTCTTCGCTTTATTTTCATTCTAGCTACTGGGACGACGAGTGCTTATTTGCCGACTTGCCAATTTTTGAAATAACACATCATAACAAAAATAAATTTTCCTATTCTGCAATCTTGAAAGAGAAAAATTCTAAATTATGAGTAACATGAATGCGCAATACTAATTGTACATTATATGAACAGCACTTATCTATTCCATCCCAAGTTGCAAGACATTGGACGCATCAATTCTTCTGTTCTTACGAAACCCAATGAAAGTGCTTCTGACCAATCTTGACTCCCTCGGTCAACTACCGAAACGAATTCTGCAGTTTTCATTGTAGAGAACGCAACAATACCTATTGCCTGGAAAGGCGAAGTGGTGACGCGGCAGTGCCAGGAACTACATCACATGACGAGGTACAGCGAGGCTACGGTTAAACTAGCGCCCAAGAAGAAGAAGCAAGAACCTCACAACAAGTATGTGACCAATGATATGGATAAATGTATTATCAGGCAGCAATTTCTATGGAATTACGAACAATAGAAAGAAATACGAACTTTGCGAAAACTGCACAACTTAACGAGGGTAATGGAATGTAGTCGAATTAAGTCGGGTGATGCTGAGGGAATTAGATTAGGAAATGAGACACTTAAAGTAGTAAAGGAGTTTTGCTATTTGGGGAGCAAAATAACTGATGATGGTCGAAGTAGAGAGGATATAAAATGTAGACTGAAGAAGAGAAATTTGTTAACATCGGGTATAGATTTAAGTGTGAGGAAGTCGTTTCTGAAAGTATTTGTATGGAGTGTAGCCATGTATGGAAGTGAAACATGGACGATAAATAGTTTGGACAAGAAGAGAATAGAAGCTTTCAAAATGTGGTGCTACAGAAGAATGCTGAAAATTAGATGGGTAGATCACATAACTAATGAGGAGGTATTGAATAGAATTGGGGAGAAGAGGAGTTTGTGGCACAACTTGACAAGAAGAAGGGACTGGTTGGTAGGACATGTTCTGAGGCATCAAGGGATCACAAATTTAGCATTGGAGGGCAGCGTGGAGAGTAAAAATCATAGAGGGAGACGAAGAGATAAATACACTAAGCAGATTCAGAAGGATGTAGGTTGCAGTAAGTACTGGGAGATGAAGAAGCTTGCACAGGATAGAGTAGCATGGAGAGCTGCATCAAACCAGTTCAGGACTGAAGACAACAACAACAACAATACTTTAAAAGAAATGTAGTCAAATGCTTTACTGATATTGTGCAATACATAAGATACCATCTTCATATGCTTGAAGGTTTACAATATGATCATTTTCCAGAATAACTACAGTGGTATTTTTACCAGGACAAAACACATATTAGTTGTTGCAAATAAGGTTATTATCTTAAACATAATGACTTATTTTCACATGAACAGTTCAGATATTTATGAGTGTACTGGCACAACATAAACCAGTTAGTAGCTCTGGGGGCATTGTTAATCATCATCTATCAATACTGGGATCACTTTCCTTATTTTGAGTGAAAATTGAAAAAAAAATCAATACTGGTACTCAAAGTATATATTTTGATTGTGATTTTTATAGGTCCCTTAAATTACCTTTTGTACAGATATGTACTTATAACATAGGACAGGTCATTAGGCTTACAATCTAGATAATATGAAATATAAAAGTATGTAAAATAGCTTACACATTTAAATATACATAGGAGCTTTCACAGTATATGTATAATATTACATCATACACAATAACTTATGATGCAGTATATTCATAATATTACACGGTACAAAATGACATCTGATACATGTAAGAAGAAGAAGAAGAAGAAGAAAAAAAAGAAAAACCACAATGATTTTGTGAGATATAACTAGCTTATATTACACATCAATGGTTCCTAATTATAGTTAATTTCTTTAACACTGATTTCTTTTGCTAGGTCTTTTTATGATGCGTGAGATTTATCACTCACAGGATGAACTTTTGATCACTGTTTGCTAATGTAGTTAGCTACACTATAAAATTCTCCTTGTATCAGAAACATTTTTAGAGTTGTGAGGAACGTTTTCTCAGTTTTGATGTCTTGTAATTCCCTTGTATTAACTTGATGCCAGAGTACTTGGGTCCTTTTTCAAAAATCTGAAGACTATGTGGAATGCACCCCAGTTGTTTTCTGTTTCTAGTGTTGTGTGTATGAACAGTCTCATTAGTCTCCAGTTTTGTGTGATTACGTAATGCACTCACAATATTCTTGGATATATACAGTGATGGAAAGGTCAGAATGTTTAGTTCTTTGAAACAACTTTTACGCAATTCATTTTGCTTCTTTTTCAATATAATTTGAATCGCTTGCTTCTGTAATGTGAATATTCTCTTCATTCCTGTGATAGTTGGGTTCCCCCATACTGTGATTCCATATTGCATGTATCATTCAAAACGTCCGTGGTAGACAGTGCATAAGAGGTCTCAGTGAGTATACTGAGCCAGTTGTTTCATTATAAATATCACTGAGCTTAGCATACTGGAAACAGTATTTATCTGCTGTTTCCAATTTAGTTCACTCTCTATTGTAATACCCAAAAACTTAACTGAAGCTACTTCTTCCAGTCCTTTTTCAGCTAAGAAAACATCAATATGTTCTTCTTTTTGTTTATTTTTGAAGACCATGTACATAGTTTTTTTTTTTTCCAGCTTAATAATTAACACATTTCCAGAGAGCCATTGTGCTGCACTACTGACTGATATGAATGTATTTTGCTCAAGTGCCTCCAAATTGTTGGAAACATTTAGCACAGTCATATTATCTGCATAAAATATTTTGATTTTATTTTCACATGTTTGTATTTTATTCACAAATAAATTGAACAGGTCCCATTACAGATCCTTGAGGTAACCATACTTAATGCTTCTAACTTCTGATCTCTATAAGTTATTAATAGCTACATATTGTCTCCTGTTACTTAGATATGATATTATCCAGTTTGCTGCATGTCCATGAATACCAGTATTCTCTAGTTTCTACACTAGGACTGTATGATCAACTGTGTCAAATGCCTTGGATAGATCAAGAAGAACTCCAGACACTACCATATTGTTGTTCAAGGCCTGTACGATTGATTCTGTTAATGATTCAGTTGCTGTTTCCATCGATTTCCCTTTCTGACATCCGTTCTGTGCTGGAGTTATTACATTATATTTTTCCAAATGAACAGTTAATCTGTTTGGACTGATGACCATAGATGTTAAGTCCCATAGTGCTCAGAGCCAGTTAATATGTTTAGCATGAGAATTTCTAATATTTTGGAAAAGCCTGATACTAAAGATACTGGCCTGTACTTGTTAGGGTCGTTGTGCTTTCCCTTTTTGTATACAGCTACTACTTTAACTAACTTGAGTTACCTGGAAATACTCCTTCTTGGAATGAGCAGTTGGCAATATACGGTAGTGGTGTAATTATATCTGCTGCCATCTGCTTGATTAGGTAGTCTGACACTTCATCATGTCCAACAGACTTTTTTGCTTCTAGCTTTTTCATAACATTTGTCAGTTCCTTTTCAGACACTGGTTTCAGGAACATTGAGTGACTTGGCTTATCTGTCATAATAGATGGTGAGTTCCTTGGCTATTATACCCATGCATTCGTTTTTCTATTGCATCTGTGTAGTTATTATTCAGGATGTTGGCAATTTTTGTTTTATCTGTCATGATTTTGTTATTTACTGTCATAGTTTCTATTTCATTTGTTTTTATGTGAGTATTTTTTCTTGCCTCTCTCAGAGTTAATTATATTCCAAGCTGCTCTCATTTTATTTGTTGATTTTGAAATAGTCTCATTAATTGATTTTGTTTTTTCTTGTCTTATCAACTGCCTGTATTTCTTCTGATGCTGCTTGTAGGTTTCAATATTTTCTCTCTGTTTCATTTCTCTTAAGGCATCTCTCTGTTCTATTATTTCCTTCATGATCCACTGCTTATTTTCGAGATTTGTTTCATTTCCCCTTGGTATTTGGAAACACTAAATTGAAATTATGTGTTATGGTGTCTTGTAAATAAATGACCTACTTAGAAACAAGTGACGTATCTATAATGTCAACTGATCTTTTAGTAATATAATTAAACATCCAGTAGCAGAGCATATATATTTGGAATTAAAGAACTTAGAAACTGTTTTACTCACTTCAACTTTTTTCCCATGAAAGACTTGTGAATGTCTAACAAAACAATGACACTATATGTATTAGAAAGTACCGCTTACATATAATTGTGAAAAAGTGTAAGTTAAAAAAAAAGCTAAATAGAGCAAACTATCAGATTACTGCAAATGGCAGCCACCTATACAAACACTAAAATGCAATAGTAAGGAAAGATATAAACCCACTGGCAATCATGAAACTTCACCAAAACTTATCTGTGTTAAAAAAGAATAGTTGTGTTTTCTCAGGGCAAAACCTTACTTCTGCAATTAAATGGAAGACAGGTAGCCTATTTGAATATTGCACAACTGTGTGAGTATTGTGTGAATTTTCACTAAAGAAGGACACTATAGCATAAAAACAAGGAAATCTCACATACAGTGAAAGCCTGGTTAACCAAACTCAGCTCACCTGAAACCCATGTTTCTCAAATGACTCTGAAAATCATAAACAAAAGAAAGAGGTGAGAGGGTACTAGACTTTGGTTAGCAGGATAAGGTAAATGCCTGGTCTTGAATTGTTTGCCCACATACCGATTCACCAGTCTAAACAAAACTACACTGCCAACAATAGTGCATTCAAGTGATTATTTGTTTCCTTGTGTGTGTATTTTTGTGCTATGCTATAAACAGTGAAGTACAGTATGTTGTTGTTGTTGTTGTCTTCAGTCCTGAGACTGGTTTGATGCAGCTCTCCATGCTACTCTATCCTGTGCAAGCTTCTTCATCTCCCAGTACTTACTGCAACATACATCCTTCTGAATCTGCTTAGTGTATTTATCTCTTCGTCTCCCTCTACGATTTTTACCCTCCACGCTGCCCTCCAATGCTAAATTTGTGATCCCTTGATGCCTCAGATCATGTCCTACCAACCGTTCCCTTCTTCTTGTCAAGTTGTGCCACAAACTCCTCTTCTCCCCAATTCTATTCAATACCTCCTCATTAGTTATGTGATCTACCCATCTAATTTTCAGCATTCTTCTGTAGCACCACATTTTGAAAGCTTCTATTCTCTTCTTGTCCAAACTATTTATCGTCCATGTTTCACTTCCATACATGGCTACACTCCATACAAAAACTTTCAGAAACGACTTCCGCACACTTAAATCTATACCCGATGTTAACAAATTTCTCTTCTTCAGAAACGCTTTCCTTGCCATTGCCAGTCTACATTTTATGTCCTCTCTACTTCGACCATCATCAGTTATTTTGCTCCCCAAATAGCAAAACTCCTTTACTACTTTAAGTGTCTCATTTCCTAATCTAATTCCCTCAGCATCACCCGACTTAATTCGACTACATTCCATTATCCTCGTTTTGCTTTTGTTGATGTTCATCTTATATCCTCCTTTCAAGACACTATCCATTCCGTTCAACAGCTCTTCCGGGTCCTTTGCTGTCTCTGACAGAATTACAATGTCATCGGCAAACCTCGACATTTTTATTTCTTCTCCATGGACTTTAATACCTACTCTGAATTTTTCTTTTGTTTCCTTTACTTGTAACCTCCCCCTCACTTATCGACCTTAATGACAGTGAAAAATTAAACCGCGTGTACCTAACGGAAATTTGGGAAAAGCAATCGTTACCGAAGTTAATTTGTCGGTAAAGAGGGAGGACAGGGTTACATCTAAATGAAAGGAAAAATGCAAATGAAATTGGTGGAAATTAATTTTGAGAAAAGGGTAAAATTAATAAAGAAAGTAAATGTGCGGTCGTCACATTAATAATTAATTGGTGTTAATTAGATATTTGAGATTTGGGGAAAATTATCGTCGCCAGTCCTATGAACAACTACTACAATAACTGAAAAAGAAAGGTTATTGCACATATAATTAGCACTAGAAGCGTGGCAACTGAAGGTTTACACGTGTAGTGTGAAAACTGAAAGTTTGTCAGAAGTAATAAATTTGGCTACATTCTGATTTAAATTAGCAAAAGAATTAATAAAACCGGAAAATTGAAAGTTAATTTAGTGACTGAAACTAATAGTGAGCTTTGTTTCTGAAGCACATAGAAATTCAGTAAAATACGGTTAGTCTTGGGCTATGTCAACAATCATTTCAAAAGCTACTTGAATCTACGCAATTTAGAAATAAGAGATTTAACTTTGAACTTGAATTAAATGCTTCTGAACAATTGACAATAATAAAATTTAGTACGTACCAAGTTGAGCTGCAGTCACAGGTAAGCTAAAATACGGTAACAAAACTCACATTCTTAATTTGTGCCTGTGTAATCTAAATATTGAAGCCAGCTATGAATACCTTAACTGAACTTTGAAATTAAAGCAGTGAAATCGAATGATATTACTTTAATGCTGGCGTTTGAATTTCAACGACACTCGGGTTCATTCCGGAAGAGGAAGGGACCCTGCTTGGTAATGCAATTGGGACAATGAGCAACAAAGGTTCATGCTAAATTGCTGTATTTTTGTAATGCAACAGTTTTAAAAGCTGTGGTCTGCCATACAGTTCTAAAACTTTATGTGCTTCCAGTCTTCCTTGTTGTTTGATTGAAGGTTTGAAGCCGTCGATCGAGGAGGTGGTGACAGTCACTCATTGTCGAGCATCACTGTTGCACAACCTGGATGTTGGTGCGCCTTCTTCTCGACACGATCACCAGGCGAAACAGGTTCTTGATGTGCGCCAGCAAATGCTTCCCGTCCACGACACCGTGTATCAAGTCGAGCGCAATTACAATCTCCAAATCCCGAAAGCGCTCCAACTCGTGGGAGCGTCACACAACACACCTGCTCCACTGCACTACTCAAGCCAGACACTGCTCTGCCTGTGCTCCATGCGGCAGAGTTAACACTACCAAAGATCCTAAACTTTCGTTCTCCACACGACCTATCGATGTAATCATTCGATAGCATAGTTTTCCCTAGGCAAGACCCAGCGTAAAATACAAATAATATTTACAAAACAAACCAATTATACATCGAAATAAATGCATATATATACAAATAGTAAAACAACTACAATATACAAAGAGAGAAACGTCATATCTTCAGGTAACAAAATAAAGAAATAAAATTATAGTACAATAGATGAAAATAGGAGGATATACATTTATGGCGTTACATACTGCTTGCTCAGTATACAGATTGAATAACATCGGGGACAGGCTACAACCCTGTCTCACTCCCTTCCCATCCGCTGCTTCCCTTTCATGCCCCTCGACTCTTATAACTGCCATCTGGTTTCTGTACAAATTGTAAATAGCTTTTCGCTCCCTGTATTTTACCCCTGCCACCTTCAGAATTTGAAAGAGAGAATTCCAGTCAACATTGTCAAAAGCTTTCTCTAAGTCTACAAATGCCAGAAATGTAGGTTTGCCTTTCCTTGATCTATTTTCTAAGATAAGTCGTAGGGTCAGTATTGCCCCACGTGTTCCAATATTTCTACTGAATCCAAACTGATCTTCCCTGAGGTCGGCTTCTACCAGTTTTTCCATTCGTCTGTAAAGAATTCGCGTTAGTATTTGGAGCTGTGACTTATTAAACTGATAGTTTGGTAATTTTCACATCTGTCAACACCTGATTTCTTTGGGATTGGAATTATTATATTCTTCTTGAAGTCTGAGGGCATTTTGCCTGCTTCATACATCTTGCTCACCAGATGGTAGAGTTTTGTCAGGACTGGCTCTCCCAGGGCCGTCAGTAGTTCTAATGTAATGTTGTTTACTCCTGGGGCCTTGTTTCGACTCAGGTCTTTCAGTGCTCTGTCAAACTCATCACGCAGTATCGTATCTCCCATTTCAACTTCATCTACATCCTCTTCCATTTCCATAATATTGTCCTCAAGTACATCGCCCTTGTATAGACCCTCTATATACTCCTTCCACCTTTCTGCTTTCCCTTCTTTGCTTAGAACTGGGTTTCCATCTGAGCTCTTGATATTCATACAAGTGGCTCTCTTTTCTCCAAATATCTCTTTAATTTTCCCGTTGGCAGTATCTATCTTACCCCTAGTGAGATAAGCCTCTACATCCTTAACATTTGTCCTCTAGTACAGTATACAGTATACTTTATATTAATGTACTGTACTCCTAGAACAGTAATTTTGACTTTGATATAGAATGTAAGTGTTCCGAACAGAGATTAGAAACGGTTTGTTTCTATTCTTCTTATAGCGGAGATGCTGAGTCGCAGATAAGCTCAACAAAAAGACTGTCACAAAATAAGCTTTTGGCCAACAAGGGCTTTTTCAAAACCAGATCTCTCTCTCTCTCTCTCTCTCTCTCTTTCTCTCTCTCTCTCTCTCTCTCTCTCTCTCACACACACACACACACACACACACACACACACACACACACATGTGACCACAGTCTGTGGCAACTGAAGCTACACTATGAGCAGCAGCAGCAGCAGTGCATGTTGGGAAAGGCAACTGGGTGGGGATAAGGAAGATGCTGGGGTGGGGAGGGGAAGGGATAGCAGGAGAGGAGTCTCGACTACCTCTTGTCGTGCCCTGAAATGAGAAATGTCCTCGCAATAGCCTTTCCATCTCTCCCACAGTGGTATACTGCTGCCCACTGAACCTACACAATATACTCATCCATCCCTACGCAACATCTGCTCCCAACCCTTTAGCTCATGGCTCATATCCCTGTAATAGACCTAGATACAAGACCTATTTCATACATTCTCCGACCACAACCCATCTAGTCCAGTCACAAATGCCCCTATGCTCACGACTACCAACAAGCTGTTGGTCCGCATGAATAGCCTCTGAGAAAACTGTGGCCAAGAAACAAGTGACCACCTTCTTACTGAGCATGCTGCCCAACGCGTCATTCCTCACTTCAACGACTGCTTCACAGCCTGTGCCATACGGATCCTTCCCACCCCCCCCCCCTCCCCCCCATCCACCGTCTAACCTTCTGGCTGCACCTAGCTGCCCTAACCTCTCTTCACCTCATCCCTGCACGCTCCCCAGCAGCACTTCGTCCCCCAAACCTACCCTTTTATCCCCAGCCTCCTCCTTACCCCCTACCAGTTGCCTCTCCCATAATGTGCTGCTGCACATAGTCTGGCTCCAGCTGCAAGGGACTGTGGCCATGTGTGTGTGAGTTGTGTGTGTGTGTGTGTGTGTGTGGGTGTGTGTGTTTCACCTATTTTTGACAAAGGCATTCTTGGCTGAAAACTTATTTTGTGACAGTCTTTTTGTTGTGCCTATCTGCGACTCAGCATCTCCACTATATCGTGAGTAGCAACTATGCTTTGCAGAATATTGTTAGATTCGATCCTGGATTTTCGATTGTTTGATTTTAGCCTACAAAGAGATTGTTTAAAATCTGTTTGAACTTCAACACTTTCAAAAATGTGTAATACGAAATATTGTAGTACATATTAGATGTTCATGGCTTATCTGAAAAAAATGTTATTCAAAAAGGCATCCTCCCATCCCCCCCTCCCTGTATTTTGGAAAACGGGGATGTACTGTAACAAAAAACTATGCCTGTATTCTCACAGAAGATTGTTTATAAAAATGAAGAAGTCAGTTTTCAGTGACAAATATGGAGAAATCCTACTGGCTCTACATGCAAGTTGGATAAAGATGTTTAGAGGAGATTATACTAATCCTCTTCACACACATTACCTATTAATAAAATGTGAAGGGGAGGCAGAATGAGAGAGAAAGAGAGAGAGAGAAACAGATGCCATTGTATATTGTTAAAATTAAGACTCACAAACCATTTACCTGTAATCGATTTGGTTTCTCTAATTTCCATTGTGTACTTTAAGATGGTTTTTGCAGGTATCATTCACACATTGCTTTCCGTTTGCTACAGCAATCATATGTGTAACTTTTTCTGGCTGTTACTTCTCTTTTACAGTTATGTATGATACCTTCTGTGTAGCATTTGACATACCGTTCACATGGCACAATTTTGAAATATAGGAAGGACTTGATTGTACAGTCCTTTATTAAGCATTACACTTTTCAGTATTTTATCACCAGACAGAAAATTTAAATCAAAATTTAGTAAAAGACTGATGAAAGTGATAATATAGATCTCATCTCTTACTGGGATATTTGACAGTGCCTATACCTATGCCTATATGAGATGAGATCCTTACTATATTCAGTCTGTGTGCTCAATTTCATGAACCTTTTACCAGAGTGTGATTTAAATCTCCTATCTGATGATGAAATATTGTAAACCATAAGGCTTAATAAGGAATTGTGTGATCGAGACCATTCCATGTTTCAGAGTTGTGCAAAAACTGAATATTCACCTGCCTCTATCATGGATGTATTTCTCCATCAAGAAAAGAAATGGCATCTTTTTGTCCTCCCAATTTTTTTCTATGCTGAAGCTTTTGCAGTTTACTGTATCATAGTTGCATGTAAAACTACAATTTTATTTCTGTAAATGATAATGACCCAATAATGTGCATCTTCTAGGTCATACTGAATGTACTAAAAGTTACATTTTTAGATTGTCTCTGGTAGGGAATTAAGTCTTTTCAGTGTTTTTGTTAAAATATTAAGTTTGACATAGGATGTTACATGTTCTAGGTACAGCATCTCGCCTCTTTACTGTAGCATTCAATGGAACGTATGCTCCTCCAACTGGTTTTTGTTTTGACATTAATTGTGAAGATGAACCAATTATTGATGATATTAATAGCCCAGATTATAATGTTGATTCACGGGTAAGTAACAGAAGTTAACAATTTACAGTAATATAATTATTAACTTTACTCAAGGCTTTGCATGAATTCTGCAGCTGTGAGTATTTTGAATAATATTCAGATAATGATGCCAATAATTACACATCTTATTGATATGAATATCACACAGTAATAAGAAAACACTTGAGGCCATAATACATGACACAAGGCAATAACGGGAACAGGAAAACAATCATTTATATAATGAGACACACTTGCTCTTTGTGTTTCATATCAACTTGGTGGTTGATGTCGATTTTGTTGATTGATGCTGCAACACAGCCCCATCCCCTTTAGTGCAGAGTACCCCTGGGAGAGCAGGAGAGGAATCCTAGTCTGTCCCATAATCGTGAAGAAATGTTATAGGATGAAAAGATGTGGTTTAGAGGGAGTGGGGTGAGTTGTAGTCAGTGATGCTTGGAGCAGAAGAACAGACATTGAACTCTGCCACTGAAGTAGTTTTATCTGCATGAGGTTCAACAACAGTGGAGTTGGAAGCAATTGAAAGATCCATTGGTCATGAAGGAAGATTATCATCCCTCTGTTCTGCCAGCACCCAAACAGATTTGAGGCACTTTACTGATACCATCGAATGGTTGCATTTCATTAACATGGAAAATGTCTGGTTCCACCCATTGAAGGACTCTGTAGGGGCAGAATATGGTTTTGGAGTGAGCCCAAACTGTGTCATCTCATAGCAATATGTGCAGGAAATATCATAGTGTCCTGGGTAAAAAAACTTGCCGTACACTGTAGGCTTGAGGCAGTGGCATGCAGATGTGAACTATGTTTCATTTGACTGTGCATGCCAATGACAGTAATTGTAAAGTAGTCACATATAAAGAAGTTAAAAGGAAATCTGCCACAGTGTGAAACAGTCACCATACAATACTTCTGCAAGTGAGAATTTCAGATCATCCTTGTGTACAGTCCCTATACCCAACAGGACTGCTGGCAACATATTGGTCCATTGTGGCTTTCTGGGTATGGTGCCACCTTTCAACTAGCCTGTTGCTTTGAGGGTGATAGGTGATTATATGAAAGCATGGCAGTCCATAGAACACATACAATTCCGCAAGAAGAAGTGATTCATGTTGCCATCCCTGGTCAGTTGTTGTGGGTAACAGGCACCCAAAATGTGTTTATGAATGCTCATCCCATAGATCCCATAGACTCTGCCATCACATCTTGTAAGGGGACAATCTCAACCCACTGTGTCATATGGTCAATGGCTGACAGAATGTAACTGAAGCTGTTGGATTCTGGTAATGGTCTGACTAAAATGCACGTGTTGGAAATGGCCTTTAGGTACTTGAAAGGTTCCTTCTTATGGAAAAGTATGGCGTTCTAATTTGCTGCACTGGCAAGGAAGGCAGATGTGTGATGCTTCCTACAGTCTGCCTTAAGCCCTGACCAGGCCAAACACCCTGTAGTGAGCCTTGTGGTGGCATGAATTGCTGGGTTCAACGTTTTGTGCAAGCTGTCAAAGATTTTTTCCTGAATGGATCGGGACTAAGGGACATAGCCTGCCTTGTAATATGTCACACCATAAGGAAACGTGAAAGTAGGGTATCCAAATGTGTTGTAACTTGCTCTTGTGCCACAGTCAACTCATCAAAACGTATTAGTAAAAGGCATGAATGCAGGACATGTAATCCACCACCATGTTATCCCATCTGTTCATGTGCTGAATGTTGGTTTAAAATTGAGCAATAAAATCCAGATGTCTGAAGCAGTGTGGGGACACATCCGGACTTGGTTTACAGATACCATGAACCAGTGGGTGGCTGTCAGCGAAAGTTGCGATGGTTCAGCATTGATGTCTTCTTTAAAGTGTTTCATTGCTTTATATAGAGGTAGTGATTCATTATCGTATGCTGATCACAATGGTTGGGATCCTTTTAATTTATAGGAAAAAATCATATGGACTGTTAGATTGGATACCATCCACTATTTGTTGTAAAACTGTGATTATGGCAATATCACTAGCATCAGCATTGATACACAGATGGGCCATCGGTGAGGGATCAGCTAAGGTCATAGCATCCCGTAAGGATCATATGATCACTTCAAAAGCCCATAACATTTCCTCCAGCCATAGTACTGGTTGTTTCTCCTTATTGTTGTTACTCCTTAGGGCATTGGCTAGAGGCATCTGGATTTCAGCTGCCTATGGATTATGATGCCAGTACAAGTTAATCATGCTTAACAGTGCAGGGTTCTTGTAAGTTGTAGGTTGAAATGTCAGATGAATTGATTCTGTCCTTTCTGATCCCCTCCTGAAGATATGGAATGACCCAAAAATGTTACAGTCCGTTGATGTAACTGACATTTCTTGGTTTCAATACAACTTCTAATCAATCCAGGGTGTGAAAAACCTGCTGGAGGTATTCTTCATGTTTTTTTGATAAAAAAGAAAAGAAAATGAGTGCATCATTCAGGCATGGGAAACAAAATGAGAGCTTGCATAGATCAGAGGTGATGAATCTCTGCTATGTTTGTGTTGCATTTTTCTACCCGAACACTGTGTATAAGAACCCAAATAACCCAAAGGTGGTAATGATAGCAGTTTTAGGAATGTCTTCAATTGCCACATGTATTTGGTAGTAAGATATCTGGTGATCTATAATGTGAAGACCGAAGTGCCTGATAATGAATGTGAAAAGTGTTGGATATTTGGTACTGGGTTCTGACTGGGAATGGTCAGAGCATTGTGGACCCACCTGCCACACTGACATACAAAATAAGTTAAGCATCAATAACTGGTCCACTAAAGATTGCAGGCAACACCAGAACTGTGAGGACACCTGTCCATTCACTGTTCTGAGGAAAGAGCCTGTTGAATTTGCTGCTCAAGTGAATTGCATGGTCTTTGAAGTAATGCTGTCTTAGCTACCTCAAGCTTCTTAAAATAATCAAACAATAGAAACTCCAAGTTGGAATATCAGCAGTGTAGAAAAAGATAGATTGCTGCTTACCATAAAAAATACATGTCAAGTTGCAGACAGGCACAATTAAAAGACACTCATATAAAGCTTTTGGCCACAGCCTATGTCAGTTAAAGACACACACACACACACACACACACACACACAGGCAAGGAAGCACACTTCACTCACATACGACTGCCAATTCCAGCATCTCGGGTGGGAATGCAGTTATCATGTGGGGTGCAAGCAGCGATCTGGAGGGGGTGGGGAAGGGAAAGGGAAAGGATAGTTGGGTATGTGTGGGGAGAGAGATGGTGAAATGGGCAGGGACTGGACTGCCAACAGGCACAGTGTCAAGAGGTTGTGGGGCAGGGAGGTGGGGAAAAAAGGAGAGGAGCAGATAAAGATGGGCGGGTGTATTAGCAGAGGGCTGCAAACAAACAGACTGGGATATGAGAATGGGGAGGAGGGGATAGTACAGAGTGTGTGGAAACTGTCAGGTGGTGGTATGGGGACATTATGTTACTGTAGGTTGAGGATGGGATAATTACAGGAGCAGATAAATTGTTGTAAGGATAACTCCCACTGCACAGTTTGGAAAAGCTGGTGGGGGAGGGAATGATCCAGATGGCTGGGGTAGCGAAGCAGCCACAGAAAGTAAGTGTGTTATGTTGAGGTGCATGCTGTGCCACAGGGTGGTCTACTTTGCTCTTGGATACAGTTTGCAGGTGTCCATTCATCCCGGTGGACAGCTGGTCGGTAGTCACACCAATATAAAAAGGTGTGCAATTATTGCACCAGAGCCGGTAAATGGCATTGCTGCTTTCACAAGTGGCTTGACCCCTGATGGGGTGTACAAACCTGTGACAGGACTGGAATAAGATGTGCTAGCTGTGTGGATTGGCAGGTTTTGCAGCCTGGTCTTCCACAGGGATATGATCCTTGTGGCAAGAGGCTGGGATTTGGAGTTGCACAGGGGTGGACTAGGATGTCATATAGCCTGGCTACCCAAGGACAGTGTATCTGCAGTGACAAAAACTCCCTTGCTCAGTATGCTGTAGGCCTCACTAAGGCCTTCACAGACAGGCACTAAACCCCAGACCTAGTCCAAAAACAGATCTCTTGTGCCATTTCCCCTCACACCCTCAATCCTCCCACCACCCTCAAGAACCAGCCACAAAGAAGTGTCCCCCTCATCACCTAGTACCACCCCAGACTGTAATAACTGAAACACGAAACACGTCCTTCACCAGGGCTTTGTGCCCTGAAATGAGGGAGATCTTATGCGAGATACTTCCCACCCCTCTTAAAGTGATGTTCCATCAGCTACCCAATCTCCACAACACATGACTCGACTCTTTTTGGGTTCATAAACATATTATTTTATCTTTTATTACTTTATGTTGTAATTTCATGTTCTGACACATTCCATGACCTTGGAGATTTTCTCCTCAACTTGGTCCTGCAGAACTAGAAGTGTAAATAAATAAATAAATAAACAGTCTGACTGAACCTGACTGAACTGTCTTTTTTTGGGGATGAGGAGGATCAGCAATACCTAGCAACTGTCCGAAGAATGTACAATGTCCATCTGAAAAAGTTTGATCATTGCAGTCTTTGCCACACGGGGATGATCTGGGGCTAGTCTGCTTGGGCGTCACTCACCAGGGACCCAGGGATTGCGCTGCTTCATTGCAGAAAGAACAAACGAGTCATGAGGGGAGTGGCAGTGAGAGATAGAGGGCGTTGTTCAACTGGCTGGCTTGTCACTAACCTGTAGTACCTCCATGGGTGCAGCAACTGTGTAGAGTGACTTGTGCTGGCATGTGGATAGTGCAGATCTGTGGATAGTGACTGGAGGTGAGGAACACAGGCGGTGGAGGAGGCAGTGTTTCTCAGAGAGTTTGTCTTTGGCCACATGCATTCCATGGCAAAGCATGTTGTTGTCATTTTGGAGGTGAGTATGGGCCACATGAGTGTCCATGTGAGGCTGTTGCATTCAATGTAACCAGTGCGGTGTCACACGAATTACACAGTTGAAGATGATTGATTGCGTGATCTGGTCATGGGTCAGTGCCCTCGTGACACACAGTCGAGGTGTCAAAATTGCATATTCTCTTGGCACGACATCTAGAGGGTGAGTGTTTTAACTCTCCCACGTGCAGTGAGGGAACACTGTGGAAGACCCAAGGGAAATTTGGGAAATTTGCACCGAGAACCATTTCGCTCACATCATCAGTGATGAATGTCCGAGTGAATGACACGGAGAATACCGAGTCGAGTGTGTGGGATTGAGAACTGTGAACAGTAATGACAGTGTCATTGGCAGCCTTCAGGTGGATTTGTGGTGATACTGACATAGGTAGGGAAGGTGAAGACAGTGAAGTGTTATCCTGAGAACTGGTACGAACGAGAAAGTGAGGGCCACTGTTCCAGTCGAGGGTGTACATTCGTTGTTTAGGGTATCACGTATTGAGGAACATGAGATATTCTCATGACGACTGAGGTGACTTACGCATTGGACACAGCCTAGAGTGCCTCTTTCAGGCTGTGTGCCAAGTCTGGGTGTTGACGGGGCTGTCATCAGTTGTGCACAGCATTCTCGAAGTACGTGTGTTACCAAAGAAGTGTGACTGGGCAGACACGGCTTCTAGCACAGTGGGGGTCGACAGCGGTGACACTATGTTGTGTCAGCACTCGGGCCATTAATGCATACAGTGATGTCAGCATCAGGTAGAGTGAGAAAGGTCAGAAGTTCTCGGCAGTGGTCAAAAGCAGCAGGCGGGCAGCTCCGTGGCAGTTTTGCGTTGCACCCGGCATCATTGTTGTTGGCATTGTTGATTTGTTGTTGATGTTGAATAAGTATAGAAATTTGATCAGCCAGGCAAAGATGGGCATCAATCGGTTGACTGTCACTTATTACATTTGCCATTTGAACTTGTATAGGGAGTTTGACACTCCAAAGCATTTGTAAGGCTACATCTACATCTACATCTACATCCATACTCCGCAAGCCACCTGACGGTGTGTGGCGGAGGGTACCTTCAGTACCTCTATCGGTTCTCCCTTCTATTCCAGTCTCGTATTGTTCGTGGAAAGAAGGATTGTCGGTATGCCTCTGTGTGGGCTCTAATTTCTCTGATTTTATCCTCATGGTCTCTTTGCGAGATATACGTAGGAGGGAGCAATATACTGCTTGACTCTTCGGTGAAGGTATGTTCTCGAAACTTTGACAAAAGCCCGTACCGAGCTACTGAGCGTCTCTCCTGCAGAGTCTTCCACTGGAGTTTATCTATCATCTCCGTAACGCTTTCGCGGTTACTAAATGATCCTGTAACGAAGCGCGCTGCTCTCCGTTGGATCTTCTCTATGTCTTGTATCAACCCTATCTGGTACAGATCCCACACTGCTGAGCAGTATTCAAGCAGTGGGCGAACAAGCGTACTGTAACCTACTTCCTTTGTTTTCGGATTGCATTTCCTTAGGATTCTTCCAATGAATCTCAGTCTGGCATCTGCTTTACCGACAATCAGCATTATATGATCATTCCATTTTAAATCACTCCTAATGCGTACTCCCAGATAATTTATGGTATTAACTGCTTCCAGTTGCTGACCTGCTATTTTGTAGCTAAATGATAAAGGATCTATCTTTCTGTGTATTCGCAGCACATTACACTTGTCTACATTGAGATTCAGTTGCCATTCCCTGCACCATGCGTCAATTCGCTGCAGATCCTCCTGCATTTCAGTACAATTTTCCATTGTTACAACCTCTCGATACACCACAGCATCATCTGCAAAAAGCCTCAGTGAACTTCCGATGTCATCCACCAGGTCATTTATGTATATTGTGAATAGCAACAGTCCTATGACACTCCCCTGCGGCACACCTGAAGTTACTCTTACTTCGGAAGACTTCTCTCCATTGAGAATAACATGCTGCGTCCTGTTATCTAGGAACTCCTCAATCCAATCACACAATTGGTCTGATAGTCCATATGCTCTTACTTTGTTCATTAAACGACTGTGGGGAACCATATCGAATGCCTTGCGGAAGTCAAGAAACACGGCATCTACCTGTGAACCCGTGTCTATGGCCCTCTGAGTCTCGTGGACGAATAGCGCGAGCTGGGTTTCACATGACCGTCTTTTTCGAAACCCATGCTGATTCCTACAGAGTAGATTTCTAGTCTCCAAAAAAGTCATTATACTCGAACACAATACGTGTTCCAAAATTCTACAACTGATCGACGTTAGAGATATAGGTCTATAGTTCTGCACATCTGTTCGACGTCCCTTCTTGAAAACGAGGATGACTTGTGCCCTTTTCCAATCCTTTGGAATGCTATGCTCTTCTAGAGACCTACGGTACACCGCTGCAAGAAGGGGGGCAAGTTCCTTTGCGTACTCTGTGTAAAATTGAACTGGTATCCCATCAGGTCCAGAGGCCTTTCCTCTTTTGAGCGATTTTAATTGTTTCTCTATCCCTCTGTCGTCTATTTCGATATCTACCATTTTGTCATCTGTGCGACAATCTAGAGAAGGAACTACAGTGCAATCTTCCTCTGTGAAACAACTTTGGAAAAAGACATTTAGTATTTCGGCCTTTAGTCTGTCGTCCTCTGTTTCAGTACCATTTTGGTCACAGAGTGTCTGGACATTTTGTTTTGATCCACCTACCGCTTTGACATATGACCAAAATTTCTTAGGATTTTCTGCCAAGTCAGTACATAGAACTTTACTTTCGAATTCATTGAACGCCTCTCGCATAGCTCTCTTCACACTACATTTCGCTTCGCATAATTTTTGTTTGTCTGCAAGGCTTTGGCTATGTTTATGTTTGCTGTGAAGTTCCCTTTGTTTCTGCAGCAGTTTTCTAACTCGGTTGTTGTACCACGGTGGCTCTTTTCCATCTCTTACGATCTTGCTTGGTACATAGGCCTCGTCAGACACGGGCTATCGGTCAATCTTTATGTAGAGATGCCACCACAGTTGTTCTTTATAAATCACATGGTGCAGCTGCTCCTCGGAGATGTGTGACAAGTGCCATAGGAGTGTCATTTTCACTGTCTGGGACTTGTCACTGGTAGAGGATGTGAGAATGATGTTTTTGACGATGTCTGCTCAGCTGCCCACGTGGCCGAGTAAGGCGACATATTTCGTACTGTCAGTGACGATAGCATTTTCTTACGGTCAGTGATAATAGTGTCCGTAGCAAAAATGCTTTCAATGATGGCAGACCAAAGCAGAGGCTTACCAATTCAGAATGACGCAAAATTGAGGTGTGAGGCTGCATCTCGCTCTCCCGAACGGTGTGGCAATAACAATTCTGTGCAGTCAGGATGTGTGTGTGGCGAACCTTGATGCACAGCCAATGTGGCACCTGGTAATGCAGCTGACTGGATGAAACACAGACCAAACAAAGCATCACACGGCCCAGATGGATTATGATGGTTGACGGGCAAGCACGAGTCCAGTCTGTGCAAATGAACATACGATGTGGTCAAAAGATTAATCAGATTGAACTAACGCGAATGTTCATGTGAGGCTGCAGAATTCATGTCACAGGTGGGTGCTGCGTCAAAGTTAGTAAAGTTATCATCTGCTGTGCACCATTGTTGTGCACTCACATTTTTCAGCAAAACATCAGTATGTGGAGTGTCACTGTTACTTTTTATCACTCATGAAGTGCAAGGTACACTGTCTGCATTTTTCTTATCAAAGAACGTGGAACAGTGTCACGGTTCACGTGACTCGTGGCACGATGAGTACAGGAAGGGCACACTCACAGGAATGATAAGCATACGATAGTAAGGGTTACCAATTGTGGAACTCCAGTGTGTAAGAGTGCCAGGTGATAGAGAATAGGTATGGAGTACAAAACACACATTATTTAACACGAAGCAAAACATACGAGTATGCACGAGTGCTCACTACAAAGTCACATACCGAACTGCTTCGTCAGAGAGAGACTGCGTCGTGCATCTCTCTAGTTAGCGTATTGCTCTTCTCACAAATGAAGGGATCCGTAAAATAATTTATCTCTTAAAGGTGATTTAAGAAATGAAGGAGGCTTCCTAGTTGTAATAGAAAGATACTGGATGTGAAGGTATAATTCTTTTATTATTCTACAACATACTTCTGTGACAGAAAGGGTCAGCATTTACATGACATATTTGGTGACAAAATATTGATTCACAGGACTACTATTTTTTTACAGCTTACAATAACTTCTATGAACTTATATGTTTCCCATTCAAGTTGTTAGATGTATGAGAAAGCATTGTGGATTCTGAAAGAATGGGAGGGCTAGTGATACTCTACAGCTTTGTGTTAGCCCAAAAGTATTTTAAATATCAGAACAACCATAAAATTTTTCACAATGTGTTGGAATTTATTTTGGTCAATTGTAGTACTGTACTATTAAGTTTACACTATGCAAATAAAATTAATAGTATTTCTTTATCCACAGATTGCAGATTTTACAGCCTACATTGAGAATTATGCATCTCATCTCCAAACTGAACATGTACTGGTCTCAATGGGAGAAGATTTCAATTACCAAGATGCTGCCACATGGTTTGTCAACTTGGATAAATTGAAAAAGTAAGATTAATGTTTTAAGGTATATGTAGACATTATAGTGAAAAAAAGAGCCTCAAACAAAATCATCCACCATGAAACTGAAGTTACAGTAGCAAAAGAAAGGCACAGAATAGTAATTTATTAACTCCTCCTCCTTCTTCTTTCCTTTACAAATTCTTGTACACCATAGGAATTACTTGCTCTTTGGTCCTCTAAGTCAGTAGTCATGACATGTCCTGTGTGTTTGAGTTGGTGGGGCAAGGGGTGTCAAAGTGATCATTTCCTTACACCATCTGCTGCAAGCCTGTTTTTGTGTTTCAGTCAGAATGCTCAGAATCCATTAGGTACAGGTCTTTTTCACAGCAGAATTGCAGAACTTCCCGGTCCCATGCCAACCCTTTTCAGTCATACTGAATGCAGCATTTATATTTTGAGGAACAAGTGATTTTATTTTACATTCACAGATTCATCACTGATCAAAGCACAACATTTACAAAATTCTACAAATCAACTGTAAACAGTCTAATGGCTCTGAGCACTATGGGACTGAACATCTTAGGTCATAAGTCCCCTAGAACTTAGAACTACTTAAACCTAACTAACCTAAGGACAGCACACACACCCATGCCCGAGGCAGGATTCGAACCTGCGACCGTAGCAGTCCCGCGGTTCCGGACCGCAGCGCCAGAACCGCTAGACCACCGCGGCCGGCTAATGTAAACAGTCTTTTCTGAAGGTGAACGATTTCCAAAACTTCAGTGAAGCAATTTAAGGAGTGGTTGTTTGAATAAAATGTTATGACAATTGAAAACAGATGTATCCAATGAAAGCCTTTACATGATATTTCCATTTCTTTGACAACACTGTTTCCTTAAACTCCCACTGACTGCAGACTACTTCACCAATTTATGAGCTCCCATTGTTTTAGTAATAGCAAATGACAATTTTAAACAATGGTACTGCTACATCTCAATAGCAACAGTTACTTTTTGTATTTAGAAACCTGACTCTTGTAGACTGGAACTTACAACAGGTTCCCTGCCTTTGTTATTTGAAACTGGGTCCGTGCCTTTATACAGATAGTTCTCTTCTGACTGAGCTATCTGTTCAATACCAGAGAAGGAAAGTTGCTGCTCACCATATAGCGGAGATGCTGAGTCATGATAGGCACAATAAAAAGATTCACACACTCTTAGCTTTCAGCCATTAAGGCCTTTGTCAGCAGTAGACACACATACACACATGCACCCACACACTCACGCAAAAGCAACTTGCACATACGTCTGCAGTCTCAGAGAGCTGAAACTACACTCTCTGAGACTTTTCAGATTCAGCCAGTGGCTTTTCCTCACAAACCTGAACTACCTCCACTCGCTCAGCAAAATACTGCTACTATGCAATGCCCACTGTCTACACCTCACCACCCAAACTGAAATCCTGACACTCCAACACTTAGAAAAACATTCCAAACACCATCTCCACAAGTTATCTATCCTCCTCACTATCCAACCCCAATCCTACTCCCAGTGTTCCCTCCCCTCAACCCCTCATAACACCCAGGCCTTGCCTAGCTGACCTTTTCAACCTACCACATCCTTTAAAACCACCCTCCAGCACCCCACAAAAACCGGAACCTTAACAATCCCAGAACACTGTTGTTAACCTCTCCACCAAAATCCTCAGCACCATAGAAGTTTCAGTCCTATCCAAAGCCTCACATTCAGCCCTGCTCCCAGCTTCAGACTTACTCTCCTTCTCCTTCTCCCCACAGTGGTAACACTTCTTTGCCATCAGCTCCTCCAACCAAAGTCAGTCCAATCCTATCCCAATTCGTACTACCATCCCACCATGACTCTCTGACCCTCCCGCCTAACCATCCCCTGGTCGTCTTCCAGGAACTCCTAACTTACAACCTGGCCTCACCATTCTTCCCCAGATCTCTCTGTAAGAACAACAGCCTTTCATTAGAAGAAAGGACTGCTCTACACAAACTAAAAATGAATCATGATCTGATCATCCTCCCAGCAGACAAAGGTTCCACCACTGTTGTGATGAACTGGAGTAACTATCTGGCAGAGGACCCCTGTCAGTTGTCCGACACCTCTACCTAAAAACTCTACCCAAGTGACCCATCCCATAAGTCCAACATAACCTCCAATCCCTGCTGAAATACTTAAGCCCTTCCCAGAACATCTCCCCTGAATCCATCTCCCCACTCACCCCAGCAACAGCATGCACACCCATCTTCTACATGCTCCACAAAATCCACAAACTTAACAATCCTGGGAACCACATTATGGCTTGTTACAGTGCCTCCACTGAAAGAATCTTGGCCCTTGTTGACCAACATTTACAACCAGTTGTCCAAAACCTAGCCTCCTTCATTAAAGATACCAACCACTTCCTGCACTGGCTCTCCACCACAACCCCCCCCCCCCCCCCCCCCATCATGACCTCGGAGGTCCCTACTCATCAGTGCAGATGCAACCTCCTTATTCACCAACATCCCTCATGCCCATGGCCATGCCTTGATTTAACCACCTCTTCCAGTTCCCTGCAGAGTCCAAACCCACTACTTCATTCCTCAAATACCTAACCAACTACATCCAAATCCATAGCTACTTCACCTTTGAAGGGAAGTTCTACAAACAAATTTGTGGCACAGTCATGGTCACCCTCCTATGCCAACCGCTTTGTGGAACACCTAGAGGAAACATTCCCAGCTTCCCATTAACCCAAACCCCTCGTTTGGTTCAGGTTACTTGATAACATCTTTATAATCTGGACCCAAGGCCAGGACACCTTTTCCTCATTCCTCTCAACACCTTCTATGCCATCCACTTCATCCGGTACTCCTCCACCCTCCGTGCCACCTTCCTAGATCTCCTCCTCTGAGATGGCTCCATCCACAACTCAGTCCTCATCGAACCCACCGATCACCAACAGTATTTGCACTTCGAGAATTGCAACTCCTTGTTGTTGTTGTTGTTGTGGTCTTCAGTCCTGAGACTGGTTTGATGCAGCTCTCCGTGCTACCCTATCCTGTGCAAGTTTCTTCATATCCTAGTACCTACTGCAACCTACATCCTTCTGAATCTGCTTAGTGTATTCATCTCTTTGTCTCCCTCTACGATTTCTACCTCCACGCTGCCCTCCAATGCTAAATTTGTGATCCCTTGATGCCTCAGAACATGTCCTACCACTCGGTCCCTTCTTCTCATCAAGTTGTGCCACAAACTCCTCTTCTCCCCAATTATATTCAATATCTCCTCATTAGTTATGTGATCTACCCATCTAATCTTCATCATTCTTCTGTAGTACCACATTTCGATGGCTTCTATTCTCTTCCTGTCCAAACTATTTACTGTCCATGTTTCACTTCCATACATGGCTACACTCCATACAAATACATTCAGAAACGACTTCCTGACACTTAAATCTATACTCGATGTTAACAAATTTCTCTTCTTCAGAAACGCTTTCCTTGCCATTGCCAGTCTACATTTGATATCCTCTCTACTTCGACCATCATCGGTTATTTTGCTCCCCAAATAGCAAAACTCCTTTACTACTTTAAGTGTCTCATTTACTAATCTAATTCCCTCAGCATCACCCGATTTAATTCGACTACATTCCATTATCCTGGTTTTGCTTTTGTTGATGTTCATCTTATATCCTCCTTTCAAGACACTGTCCATTCCGTTCAACTGCTCTTCCAAGTCCTTTGCTGTCTCTGACAGAATTACAATGTCATCGGCGAACCTCAAAGTTTTTATTTCTTCTCCATGGATATTAATACCTACTCCAAATTTTTCTTTTGTTTCCTTTACTGCTTGCTCAATATACAGATTGAATAACATTGGGGAGAGGCTACAACCCTGTCTCACTCCCTTCCCAACCACTGCTTCCCTTTCATGCCCCTTGACTCTTATAACTGCCATCTGGTTTCTGTACAAATTGTAAATAGCCTTTCACTCCCTGTATTTTACCCCTGCCACCTTTAGAATTTGAAAGAGACTATTCCAATCAACATTGTCAAAAGCTTTCTCTAAGTCTACAAATGCTAGAAACATAGGTTTGCCTTTCCTTAATCTTTCTTCTAAGATAAGTCGTAAGGTCAGTATTGCCTCTCGTGTTCCAATATTTCTACAGAATCCAAACTGATCTTCCCCGAGGTCAGCTTCTACCAGTTTTTCCATTCGTCTGTAAAGAATTCCCGTTAGTATTTTGCAGCTGTGACTTATTAAACTGATAGTTCGATAATTTTCACATCTGTCAACACCTGCTTTCTTTGGGATTGGAATTATTATATTCTTCTTGAAGTCTGAGGGTATTTTGCCTGCTTCATACATCTTGCTCACCAGATGGTAGAGTTTTGTCAGGACTGGCTCTCCCAGGGCCGTCAGTAGTTCTGATGGAATGTAGTCTACTCCCGGGGCCTTGTTTTGGCACAGGGCTTTCAGTGCTCTGTCAAACTCTTCATGCAGTATCGTATCTCCCATTTCATCTTCATCTACATTCTCTTCCATTTCTATAATATTGTCCTCAAGTACATCGCCCTTGTATAGACCCTATATATACTCCTTCCACCTTTCTGCTTTCCCTTCTTTGGTTAGGATTGGGTTTCCATCTGAGCTCTTGATATTCATACAAGTGGTTCTCTTTTCTACAAAGGTCTCTCTAATTTTCCTGTAGGCAGTATCTATCTTACCCCTAGTAAGATAAGCCTCTACATCCTTACATTTGTCCTCTAGCCATCCCTGCTTAGCCATTTTGCACTTCCTGTTGATCTCATTTTTGAGACGTTTGTATTTCTTTTTGTCTGCTTCATTTACTGCATTTTTATGTTTCTTCCTTTCATCAATTAAATTCAATACTTCCTCTGTTAGCCAGGGATTTCTACTAGCCCTAGTCTTTTTACCTACTTGATCCTCTGCTGCCTTCACTACTTCATCCCTCAGAGCTACCCATTCTTCTTCTACTGTACTTCTTTCCCCCACTGCTGTCAATTGTTCCCTTATGCTCTCCCTGAAACTCTGCACAACCTCTGGTTTAGTCAGTTTATCCAGATCCCATCCCCTTAAATTCCCACCTTTTTGCAGTTTCTTCAATTTTAATCTGCAGTTCATAACCAACAGATTGTGATCAGAGTCCACATCTGCCCCTGGAAATGTCTTACAATTTAAAACCTGGTTCCTAAATCTCTGTCTTACCATTATATAATCTATCTGATACCTTTTAGTATCTCCAGGATTCTTTTATGATTCTTGAACCAAGTGTTAGCTATGATTAACTTATGCTCTGTGCAAAATTCTAACAGACGGCTTCCTCTTTCATTTCTTACCCCCAATCCATATTCACCTACTATGTTTCCTTCTCTCCCTTTTGCTACACTCGAATTCCAGTCACCCATGACTATTAAATTTTTGTCTCCCTTCACTATCTGAATAATTTCTTTTATCTCATCATACATTTCATCAATTTCTTCATCATCTGCAGAGCTAGTTGGCATATAAACTTGTACTACAGTAGAAGGCGTGGGCTTCGTGTCTATATTGGCCACAATAATGCATTCACTATGCTGTTTGTAGTAGCTTACCCGCACTCCTATTTTTTTATTCATTATTAAACCTACTCCTGCATTACCCCTATTTGATTTTGTATTTATAACCCGGTATTCACCTGACCAAAAGTCTTGTTCCTCCTGCCACCGAACTTCACTAATTCCCACTATATCTAACTTTAACCTATCCATTTCCCTTTTTAAATTTTCTAACCTACCTGCTCGAATAAGGGATCTGACATTCCATGCTCCGATTCGTAGAACGCCAGTTTTCTTTGTCCTGATAACAACGTCCTCTTGAGTAGTCCCCGCCTGGAGATCCGAATGGGGGACTATTTTACCTCCGGAACATTTTACCCAAGAGGATGCCATCATCATTTAAGCATACAGTAAAGCTGCATGCCCTCGGAAAAAATTATGGGTGTATTTTCCCCCTTTCTTTCAAGCCATTCGCAGTATCAGCACAGCAAGGTCATTTTGGTTAGTGTTACAAGGGCAGATCAGTCAATCATCCAGACTGTTGCCCCTGCAACTACTGGAAAGGCTGCTGCCCCTCTTCAGGAACCACACGTTTGTCTGGCCTCTCAACAGATACCCCTCCGTTGTGGTTGCACTTACGGTACGGCCATCTGTATCGCTGAGGCACACAAGCCTCCCCACCAGCGGCAAGGTCCACGGTTTGTGGTGGGTGCCACTCCTTCCACACCAAAAGTCCTCCCACACAGCCTGGCCACTGGTGGCAGATGCATGATGAGAACTCCCTTGCCCAATATGCCGAAGGCCTCACAAAGACCTTCGCAGACAGTCAGTACCCCACAGACTTGATACACAAACACATCTTCCGTGCCATATCCCCACACATACCTGACCCTCACATCCAACCCAAGAACTGATCACAAAGAAGTGCCCCCCTTGTCAACCATTACCATCCGGGACTGAAACAACTGAGCCATGTCCTTCATCAAGGCTTAGATTGTCTTATCATCATGCCCTGTAATGAGGGACATCCTACCTAAGGTACTTCCATCCTCTCCCAAAGTGGTGTTCTGCCACCCAGCCTGACTCCACAACATCGTAGATCGTAGTCCATCCCTATGCCACTTCCACCCCGAGCCCATGCCACATGGATCATACCCCTGTGGAAGACCATGATGCGAGACCTGCCCTAACCACCTACCCAGCACCTCCTACTCCCGTCCCATCACAGGCTTATCCTATCCTGGCAGAAGCCAGGCCACCAGTGAAAGCAGCCATGTTATACACCAATTCTGCTGCAACTACTGCAAAGCATTTTACAATGGTATGACAAGCTGTCGAACAGAATGAGTGGCCACCGCAGAACAGTTGCCAAAAATGAGATGGACCGCCCACTAGGACAACATGTACCAGAGCACAACATCCAAGATTTCTATGGTTTCAGAAGCTGCAACACTGTCGCAAATGACCCGTATATACAATAAGTATTTCAGTGGCTGTTTCACTATCCGTCCCATCTGGATTCTCCCTACCACCTCCAGCTTTTCTGAGCTGCGCACATGGGAGCTATCCACACAGCTCATCCTTCACTCCCATAACCTGCCTGACCTAAACCTAAGGTAATTTGCTGTCCCCCATCCCACACCCAACAGTGTTTGTGCACATGTGTGTGTGTGTGTGTGTGTGTGTGTGTGTGTGTGTGTGTGTGTTTATGTACATACACACCATCTGCTGTCCCAGTACGCCCACCTAATACATGTCAGTGTTGTGTGCTGCCATCTCAGCCCCTAGTCCGTGAAATCACATGCCCAGCCATCTGCCACCTCTCCCCTCTAACTGCAGCCCTAGCTGGCTAGTTGGCTGGTTGGCTAGGGCTGCAGGTAGAGGGGAGAGGTGGCAGATATGGCTGGGCATGTGATTTCACGGACTAGGGCATGAGATGGCAGCCTCAAAACCACCTCCCTGCCTCCCACCCCTCTCCATCCCTGACCTACCTACCTACCTACCTGCCTACCTTGCACCCCCACATCACCTCAGTACACTTGCTGTGCACCAGGAAAGAGCTGGCAGTCGACTGAGCACAATGTGGAGGGCAGGCGTGTCCATGCATGTGTGTGTGTGTGTGTGTGTGTGTGTGTGTGTGTGTGTGTGTGTGTGTGGGTGTATGGGTGTGGGTGTGTGTTCCTCGTACAAGCTTGAGAAAGAAATTACTTTCCAAAAGCTAGCACAGCAAAGCTCTGTAACTTTTGTTTTTGTGCCTGTTGATGACGCAATGCCTCTGCCTTTCATTAAGTCATCTCCTGTATTCCTAAATAATTCATTATTCTCAACTAGAACTTTCTGTGTATTATTTGCTAAGTAAAAACATTTTCCTACTTTTGTTGACATTCCTTTCAACACCCATAGTCATTGGTGCTGTCACCACCTGTGATCACTGATGCCTACCTCTTCTTTAACTGACTGAAAAACTTCAGTTCTGTCTGTTGCTAGGTGGCCTAAGAAGCTACCCTCACAGGTTGTTTCTCCAGCTGTCTGACCAAAGTAATTTTCAGACAAGAAGTTCAGAATAATGTCACACAAATTCCTGTCTCTGGCACCAGTTTTGATCCATTCGTGGTCCCTTTCTACAGCTGGTAAACTGAAGTGGGATGGTTATTTCTAATCACAGGATGCACATCAACTTTGCAGTCTGGAACTCTGTGTTTTGGTACTGATTTCCTGAGTATTACATTTGTTGTATGCTCATCAGAAACTCTGACCACAATTTCTTCATTGTCATATGGACATTAGATTGGTTCTTGCTTTTTGAAAACACAGAATTCTAATTTGGTTAATAGATACGTTTTTGTGTTCTTTTGTGCTAATATTTTGATTTTAATTATTTGTATGTCATTTTGCATTGGTTTGATTATTTGGTGGTATTTTGAGTTCACT